>NC_138772.1:73267461-74467461 GCF_965119305.1 Pelophylax lessonae | reverse complement strand
ATGCAAGGTGGGTCCATATGCTGCCATGGTTTGGCGTCAGGAAAGGAAAATTATGGTAAGTGATACAATTTTCAGTTTTCCTGACGGCAACAGCATACAAGTGATAAATAACTAGCCACCAGGGTGGGTAATGCTTGACAAAACCAAAAACCAAATGTATTTTATAACATAACAGAAGACCAGATAGCCCTTCTGCTGAAATCTACAGATGACAAGGCGCCTGGGTCAACTCTATGTCTTAAAAAGGTGTTCTGTGAAGACCAAGATGCTGCTGTACAGATGGTTTGCATTGAGACATTCGAGAGGGCCGCCCACGAGGCCACCACTGCCCTGGTAGTATGCACCATCACCACTGAAGGAAGCTCACAGCCCCTCGCTTTATACACTCTATGTGTAAGTTTGACTATTCATCCTGCCAATGTTCTTGCCGTCGCCTCTTTCCCTTCAGTACTTCCTTGAATTATAAAGGGTGCGGTAACTGATAAGTAAGTATTTTTTTAGAGTTCTGGAGACATCCAGAGATAGTGTCTCCATCAGCTGAAATATCACAGCCAGAGGGTACACAATGGGGAAAGGAGCGGAAACCCATCCCACAATTTCCCCTCCGTGCCGGGAAACCAAAAATCTCCCACAGCCGTTCCGACCCACAGCAATACCAGATATCATGCAAAAACAATATCAAATTACAACATACAAAATGTACAGTACCAAAATTACATATTAGAATATTAACATACAGCTTGAACAAGTAATTATATTCAGCTGTTTATACAGATAGTACTTGAGTTTCACAATTTACAAAATATAGCATACAATCTGTATAAAACAGTCGTATATCCTTAGAAAGTTGATATGACATCAAAAACATTGAAAAGATGTATGTGAAATAATCCTGTATCATCTGATGTTGTTGAACCTCTGATGGCTTTTTACTATTAAATAGCCTGTTTCCCTGTTGCAGATTTCCTCTCACTTCCTGTTGGCATTAACCAATTCAGTCTGCACGCCGTACCCCCACATGTGAGGTATCACCGCGAACGCCAGAGTGGGAACAATAATTATAGCACCAGACTTCTTGTGTAAGTCTAAAGTAGTAACCTGTAATAGATTTAAAAATGTTGCCTATGGATATTTTCATGTACCATAATTTGTCGCCATTGGGGATGTCCCACTGTCAGCATTATTGCATCTACATCACTTATGCAGCACACTCGTGAAACGAAAAAAAAAAAAAAACAGTGGGTACCCAGCTTAACGGTTCTTTCACACTCGCAGTGGAGTGCAGTGCCACCTGAGCATTATATCACTTCCTCACCACCTGATCTAACCCTATAATGCCACACTACTGTGCTGCAATGATGTTTGCACTGCAAGTGGTTGCGGCACACTCCCTCTTACACTCAATGGTCGAGTTTGACAAACAGTTTTGTTTGTTAAACTCTGTGCCCCAAGCTAAAAATGCCTGAGCATGTGTACAGCCCCATCCAGCTGTTATTTTACAGGTTCAGGTGGGTAAACGGGGGGGGGGGGGTGGTAAAACCACGGCTCCGCTGCCTGTTTTTACTGCCTCTCAATCACCTGTCTGAAAGAGGCTTAACCCGCTTGCTGACCATCTTACGTAGGAGTACGGCGGCAGAGTGGCTGTCCTGCGCTGGATTACATATCTGGTACTGGATCTAGGACTCCCTGGTAGGGGCCACGCGCCGCCGACGCACTGGCTGTGCTGTGATTTGATCAGCGAGGAGGAAGACAGGTCAGAGCAAAGCAGAGAATAAAAACCACCACATCTCTTAGTAAAAGCACTTCACAGTACACACATAAACACTGGTTAGGCACACATTTAACCCTTTGACTGCCCTGATGTTAACCCCTTCCCCAGTGTCATTAGTACAGTAACAGTGCATATTTATAGCACTGATCACTGTATTAGTGTCACTGGTTCCCACAAAGTGTCACGGGTAGTGTCAAACTGCCCACCAGACTATTGCAACCGCGCTATAAGTCGCTGATTGCTGCCATTACTAGTATAAAATAAATAAATAAAAATCCCAGTGTACAGTATATATCATAGTTTGTAGGTGTTATAACTTTCTCGCAAACCAATTAATATAGACTTGTTGTTATTTTTTTTTTTTTTACCAGAAAAATGTAGCAGAATACATATTGGCCTAAATTTATGAGAAAAATTGATTTTTATATTTTTTTTATTAGATATGTTTTACAGCATAAAGTAAAAAATATTGTTTTTTTTTTCAAAATTATCAGGTTTTTTGTTTATACCGCAAATAATAAAAAAACCCAGTGATCAAATACCAAAAATAGAAAGCTCTATTTGTGTGAAATAAATGATACACATTTTCTTCGGGTACAACGTTGCATGACCGCGTAATTGTCAATTAAAGTATTGCAGTGTCAAAAAGGAAAAAATGGCCTGGTCAGGAAGGGGGAGGGGGTTAAATCTTCTGGAGCTGAAGTGGATAATCAAGCTAGCAGTAAAACCTAAGGCCCCTTTCCCACAGGGGCGGTGCGCCTGGCGGACTCCGTTTTGCTCAGCGGGGATCGATCCGCCGATCCCCGCTGAGCAGGCGGATGACAGCTGTGTCTCCGCTCTGTGTGCAGAAACGGAGCTGTCAGATCCCCGCTCTCCTCTATGGGAGAATGGATGAGAACGTCCGCCTGTCCGTTTTAATCCAGTCTTATCCGATCCTCCAGACGGATGGAAAATAGGGTTTCCACTAGTCTGAATTTCATGGACAGGGCTGGATTGGAAAGCAGCGGAGATGTAACCGCTGACATCTGCTGCTCCATAGGGCTGCATGGAGCATCCGATCAGATCCCCCTGAAAAACTGACAGGTGGATCGGATCGGAAAGCCAGTGTGAAAGGGGCCTTACACAGAAGTTCAAACAGAAACAAAAAAAAAAACATTTTGGGTAAAGAAACACTTTAAATATATATATTCTTATTAAATTGAATATATGTACTGTATATATCTATATATACTGTAATATATATATATATATATATATATATATATATATATATATATAGTATACTGTATATAAAGATACATAGATTTATACTGTAATATATATATATATTATACTGTATATAAAGATACATAGATTTATACTGTAATATATATATATATATTATACTGTATATAAAGATACATAGATTTATACTGTAATATATATATATATATATATATATATATATATATATATATATATATTATACTGTATATAAAGATACATAGATTTATACTGTATGTATTATCCATTTTTGTGACCAAAAGTTCTTGTGTAACTTTTAAGGCCAGAACGGATATAAAAAAGATGAAAAGTGCTTAGAATTAAATTCACATAAATGGAAATCAGACATATATTTAATATGGTAATGTTAAGCCACAGATTAGGAAGCATGCTAATTAAATGCTCGCACAGCTTTGTCTGACCTATAAAAAATGGGGAAAAAAATTGTGAAAATCTGCATCTTTTGGCAGCAAAGGACCTCACTTGAAGAGGATTTTCTCTTGAAAACGATCTGTCTCTGGAGCTGGTTAAAATGTCAAGATATGCTCAGCTTGAGGATGAACAGCGCAGGCCGTGCTCCGCAGGCTGCACCAGCAATAACATTATATAGAGAGTCCTAGCTGTGCAATCTGCGATCAATCAACAAATACCTCTTGGGAAACAGTTTAATTAGTCTGCCATTTTAAAGGGAAACAACGGTATAGTTTTTCATTTTTTGTTATGATCAGAAACTGAAACTGGAAGCCTGTCATATATTTGATTTTCACATGTTTAGTTCTATACATGAGCATGGGAACATTACCTGTGGACATATATTTGGACTTCTCTGTTAAAGCTGAACTCCAGGCACAAAAACTTTCATATAAGCATATTTCTCAATGTCCACAAAATATATAAATCTACTTTGTGTGCACCAAATACATTTTCAAACCCAGATGTTTTCTTGCAAAATTAGCAGTGACATCATCCCTGCGGTTGTACGAAGCCTGTGCAGAGCAGAGCTGTGGGAGGGGCCCATCTGGCTCCACCCACTAAAGGGTGCCTGCAGAAAATTACAGAAGAGGACGGAGAAAAGACTAATCTCCCTGCATAAGGAGAGAGAACAGCAGTGACCAGTCAGGCAGTTCCTGCACAGAGGCAAAGCTTCTCACTGAATTACTGCACAAATATGGAAGAAATGCACAAAGCACACCAAGTTCCAAGTAGGAATAAACATGGCTCTTGTACTTCAGCTTTAAGCTAGCCATACAGTGGGTATCGAAAGTTTGAGCACCCCGGGTAAAAATTTGTATTAATGTGCATAAAGAAGCCAAGGAAAGATGGAAAAATCTCCAAAAGGCATCAAATTACAGATTAGACATTCTTATAATATGTCAACAAAAGTTAGATTTTATTTCCATCATTGACACTTTCAAAGTTACAGAAAAAAAAAATGGTGTCTGCAAACGTTTGGGCACCCTGCAGAATTTATAGCATGCACTGCCCCCTTTGCAAGGCTGAGACCTGCCAGTGTCATGGATTGTTCTCAATCATCATCTGGGAAGACCAGGTGATGTCAATCTCAAAGGTTTTAAATGCCCAGACTCATCTGACCTTGCCCCAACAATCAGCACCATGGGATCTTCTAAGCAGTTGTCTAGAAAATTGAAACTGAAAATAGTTGACGCTCACAAAGCTGGAGAAGGCTATAAGAAGATAGCAAAGCGTTTTCAGATGTCAATATCCTCTGTTCGGAATGTAATTAATAAATGACAGTCATCAGGAACAGTGGAAGTTAAAGCAAGATCTGGAAGACCAAGAAAAATATCAGACAGAACAGCTCGCAGGATTGTGAGAAAAACAATTCAAAACCCACATTTGACGGCACGATCCCTCCAGAAAGATCTGGCAGACACTGGAGTTGTGGTACACTATTCCACTATAAAGAGATACTTGTACAAATATGGTCTTCATGGAAGAGTCCTCAGAAGAAAACCTCTTCTACGTCCTCACCACAAAAATCAGCGTTTGAACTTTGCAAATGAACATATAGACAAGCCTGATGCATTTTGGAAAGAAGTTCTGTGGACCGATGAGGTTAAAATTTAACTTTTTGGCTGGAATGAACAAAGGTATGTTTGGAGAAGAAGGGGCACAGAATTTAATGAAAAGAACCTCTGTCCAACTGTTAAGCATGGGAGTGGATCAATTATGCTTTGGGGTTGTATTGCAGCCAGTGGCACAGGGAACATCTGATGAGTAGAAGGAAAAATGGATTCAATAAAATTTCAGCAAATTTTGGATGGTAACTTGATGCCATCTGTAAAAAAATCTGAAGTTAAAGAGAGGATGGCTTCTACAAATGGATAATGATCCTAAATACACCTCAAAATCCAGGGGGGATTACATCAAGAGGCGTAAACTGAAGGTTTTACCATGGCCTTCACAATCTCCTGACCTCAACATAATTGAAAATCTATGGATAGACCTTAAAAGAGCAGTGCGTGACAGACAGCCCAGAAATCTCAAAGAACTGGAAGACTTTTGTAAGGAAGAATGGGCAAAGATACCTCAAACAAGAATTGAAAGACTCTTGGCTGACTACAAATAGCGTTTACAAGCTGTGATACTTGCCAAAGGGGGCAGTACAAGATATTAACTCTGCAGGGTGCCCAAACTTTTGCAGACACCATTTTTTTGTTTTCTGTTATTTTAAAAGTGTAAATGATGGAAATAAAATCTAACTTTTTTTGACATATTATAAGAATGTCTAATCTGTAATTTGATGCCTTTTGGGGATTTTTCCATCTTTCCTTGGCTTCTTTATGCACATTAATACACATTTTTACCTGGGGTGCCCAAACTTTCAATCCCCACTGTATATGATGCACATTTTGTCTGGTTTCCTAATGAACAAGCCAAAATTTGGTCCATGGGTGGCCATGTCATGTGGACAGTGAAAGAGGTCTTGTAGGTAGCCTGGCACCGGGCACTATACTGGGCGGCAGGGTCCCTGACTTAGGGCCCATTGCAGAATAGAATTTTCCTAAAGACTGGGCCTGTAACCACATATATGCAGGGCCATACAGCCTAAGTGCAGTGGTTTCACTCTTTACTATAGTAAAGTAAGGTGTGTTGTGAAGAGCTGGTGGAGGATGATCAGTGTACTGTAGACCACTTTCTCCCTCAAAATGACTCTGTAGTCTGTGCCGGGACAGGTGTCACTGGCAGGTAATAAGATATTACCCTACTGTGTGGCATCTAGTGAAGCAGTTTGGCTTCCATCCATGAGATGGCGCTAACACACCTGAATGATAATAGAAGGCAATCAGAATGCAGTTCCCCCATGGTAACAACTTGGTGGGCTAGTGAGGCAGTTTAGCCTCCAGCCATGAGATGGCGCTAACCCAGCTGAATAATATTACAAGACAATTAACATGCAGTTTGCCTATGCTAATAGGCTTTTTTAAATGTATATTAATAATTCATATTTATTAAAGTTCCATGTGAAGGGGATTGGGTGCATTAACCACGCATTACCTTTTTAGGGTGCATAAATATACCATCTACTTTATTAACTGAATGCTGGGAGGTCATAAGTGATCCTACAGGGGTCCTGACTCCTGAGTACTAACTGTTATAACTGTTATACAGATCCATTATAATTTGTATGGTTGGTAATGGTGAATGCGTGCTTTACTTTATTTAATGCTTTAGGTCCCCCCTCAGGTTAAAGGGACTTAAAGTATTTGTTACCCCAACATTTCATATTCCTGGTATGTGCCTGCTGTACCATGTACTTGTATGAAAAAGTATCCTGTTCTCTTTGTATTGCTTCCTTTATGTGAAATCCCTGGTGTCCCTGCTAGTCCCCTTGCTTTCCTATTAAAAACTGACCACACTAAGCAGGACAGCACACCGTGGTCAGTTCTCTAGCTCTGTTGGAAACTCTGCCTGTTCTCCTCCAATGATCAGGCTTGTTGTGACACGCCCCCCGCTGCATAGCCTCTCACTGGGAAGCTCAGTGTCCTGTTGTTTCTCCTCCCCCAGCTATTTTGCAGCTGAGAACAGAGGGAATGTGATCACTTATAGAAATGGGGAAAAAATTTATTTATAATGTTTTTTTTTAATATGTATACACAAATGTTTTACCTTTCATTTCAGTTTTAAACCTAATGGGTTGTTTTACAAGGTGATCATTTACAATCCCTTTAAAAACATAAGGCAATGCTGTAATAAGATTTTCATGTAGCACTGCCCCCTTGAGGACTGCTGGATATTACACTTTCGGGGTCCCCCTGGGTTACCGTTAGCAACTGCAGCATGCACAATTTAACTCTTTACTCTCTGGCTCAGTCAATAAACAGTCTAGGTAATGTAGTTGTTTTTGTGCTTTTATTTAAATTAGGTATGGGAGAAGGGAAGAGTGGGATACTCCAACTTGAACTATTCACAATAGGTGATGACTTCCGTGTGAAGATGCAGCCAGGCTGCTGATTCACCTTGCCACTTTGAATTTAGGATTACTGATTAGGATGAATTATCTTCAGGATACACTCCTAGTACCCCCTTTCACTCCACCTGCTGACACTTGTCCTCTGACTATCCTACACTAAGGTGCCCCCCCCCCCCCCAGGTCAGGCCCCTAGACACAATCCCATGTACTCACGATACTGTTTTTCGAGGGTCTCCAGTGTCTTAACCCCTCCAGTCAGCTCTCATGGACCTCTGGGTTCAGCTCCTTCCTTCCTGGTCCCCAGGCCAACCACCTGTGACCGCATGCCACTGCTAAAGAGGAGGAGGCAGCCGCCACCCTTCCTCCAGGACTCTGCTCTCCAGCCAAAGACCCCTCAGCACATGTGCTCCTGGCTTTTATACCACACCCCACAATGCACCGAGACAACCAGTCTGTGACAATCACTGGGGCTGTGTCAAAGCCTGTGCACCCATTGGTCAGAATTCCTCCACTGTCCAATATGCTTCCCTATTGGACCAGTGTGAAACACTCCCTAGACCAGATGAATCACACACTGAGCACCATGAGCAGACCTAACTCACGGATCCTGCTCTCTGGTAGGCAGAAAGCAATATAGGTTTTCCTGCCGCTCCTCTGATAGGCAGACAGAGGCAAAACTCTACTCTCTCACTAGCACCTACCTAGGAGGGTGCTACATACAGATAACATACAGAGGGGCAATTCACTAAAGGCAAATAGACAGTTCACTTTTAAAGGAAATTTCAGCCAGAGCTTAGTAAATGAGGTGACGCTCTTCTGACTTCCATCATCCAATCATCTGCAAGCAAAATGCTTTTTTTTTTTTGTATTGTCCTTGCACATGATTGGGTATTCTTTACAAGGTGAGACTTCACCACATTCACTAAGCGCTGGGGCAAACTCCCTTGCAAAGCGTAACTCACTTCAATAACAGTCTATTTGCCTTTAGTAAATCAGCCCCACTATTTATAAATTGATGCCCCTATTCAGGATTGCATGGGGAAGTGGATAGGTTGGAACACATAAAGATGCCTCAGGCCCTTTAGAGCTCTACATTGCCCTGATTTAAAACAGTATAATACTTATTGATAATATACTTTATACTGTAAGAGCGTAACATTTATTTAACGTTTATTATGGGCCCAAGGTGGAGGTTTACACTTTTTAATAATATTATGTATATATGTACTGTATAGTTCATTTGGTTAAAGGGGCTTAAATACACGAGGCAATGTTGCAAGAAGACTCCTACATAACCTTACATCGGGGAGATTTACTAAAGGCAATTATACTATTCACTTTGCAAGGGAAGTTGCACTTTGCAAGGGAATTTGCCCTGTAGCTTAGTCAGGGCCGGATTAAGAGCATCATGGGCTTGGTGCTGAGGATTTTGAAGGGCCTTAAGGGCCGTGCCTTGGCATGCACCCAGAGGAGGAAGGGTGCAGCCATGCATGCCTAATTCAACATGGGATGCTGTCTCTGAAGCCCATAAACACATCCATGCATCGGCAACTGTCCCTCCTTGTCCGGCCTTCGTGCTGTGTGGGGAGGTTCTGAGGGTGCTGCCTGGGGAAGCGAGCATAGAAGCCAGACTTCTGTGTTTACAAGTGACAGAAGAGCGGTAACAGTGAATATGGCCAACCCGGGGCCTATATAAAGGTAGGGGCCTGGAGCTGCAGCTCCAATAGCCCCTACGTTAATCTGGCCCTGAGCTTAGTGAAGGAAATGAAGCTCTGCTGACTTCTATTATCCAATCATGTGCAAACAAAATGCTGTTTTTTTTATTTTCCTTGCAATTGATTGGGTATTGTTTGCAAAGAGAAACTTTACCACGTTCACTAAGCGCTGAGGCAAATTCTCTTGCAAAGTGCAACTCGCTTACAAAGTGAACAGCCTATTTGCCTTTAATAAATCAACCCTACTATGTGAACCAATGCCCCTATTCAGGGTTGCATGAAAGACTGGATAGGTGGCCCACGATACACATCAAGTGATTCAGGCCCTTTATAGCTCTGAATTGTCTTGATATATTACAGCATACTCACTGATAATATATAAGAGCTGGACATATTTGCTACCGGCCCAAGGTAGAGGCTTACACATTGAATATTATTATGTATATGTATAGCATCATTTTTGTTCTGCCCATGTACATGAGGCCTGAAAAGCATCTGTATGAGGCTTACCCTTGCTGGAGATCTCCATATATTATTATGCGTTGTAGTAATATTGCGATCTTACATCTACAGAAGCTGTGCTGTAATTACAGCCTATACTCTCTCTTAGTCAGAGCTCAGTGTCAGGCTATAGTGACCCCTTGGACGTTGACCTGTCTTCTGTCTGTGTTCAGGAACAATAAGGCTCCATGTACACGGGACGCTGGAAATGGCCGTTTAGGAGCAGTTGGGTGTTTTTTTCAGAAGCCCCTGAACGCAGCTCCATGTTATCTTATCTGTCCACGTACACATGGTCGTTTATAGTCATTTGCAGGCAGTTGCGTTCAGGGACTTTGTTTAGAACGCAATTATTTGCGTTCGAACGTGTGTTTCCTGGCGTTTCAAACGCACAAACACGTCCGAACGCGTCCGAACGCGATGACCCGCGTTTAGTGTTCGCGTTTTTCCATTTTAAAGGGGAATCATTTTTTTGACCTCTAGGAACGGTTCTAAACGCAAACGCCCGCTAAACGCGGGTGCAAACGCGACCGAACGGACGTTTCAAACGTCCTAAAAATTCCAGCATTCAAAGGGACTTTTAACAACGTCCCGTGTACATGGAGCCTTACTCTCTCTCTGCGCCACTGGAAGGTAAAACTGTCCATTGCAAAGCATTTTGTTTTCTATGACAATGACAGCAATTTTTATATGACAGCCTTTTCACTATCTGAACTCGGCCAAGGAGCTCAGGATCTGTGACAGCTCTGACCGGGAGAGAATACAAGTAAGTAATCAAAAGTGAGTAATCTCTGAGAGGTAAGGGTGTCCTAATATACCAATTCAAGAACACAAATTTAGATTATTACAATTGTCCTATGGTGACTAGTTCTCTTTAAGAGCATGTATTCTTAAATATGAAATAAAAATGTTCTGTGAGTTTTCAAACCGCTATCCCTTACGGATTATTAATTAAGAAGAGTACGTTATCACAGCCAGATGGATGGGATTTCCCACACCTGTGCATTTTGTATGATCTGCATAAATCTTCCCTGTCATTTATGTATGCACAGCAAAACTAGTCACAGCCTATGCTAGCACAGCAGCTGCAGGATTGCTGTTTTGGAAATTTTAGGCTGACGATTTGGTCTCAAAGGAGAACATGATTTTAGGGCCATAAAGGTCTTACTGACGACACATATGCTTTATGGACGTCAACAATGAGGTCTTTACATCAATGTATTTAAAGATCAATTCTAGCTGTAAATGCTATTTCTAAATTTAGTAACCCAGCGTGACCTTCTTATACTTGTAGTGCCGTTCTAAGCAAAAAAGGAAGATATACAGTATCTCACAAAAGTGAGTACACCCCTCACATTTTTGTAAATATTTTATTATATCTTTTCATGTGGCACTGGCAACACTTAAGAAATGACACTTTGCTACAAAGTAAAGTAGTGAGTGTACAGCTTGTATAACAGTGTAAATTTGCTGTCCCCTCAAAATAACTCAACACACAGCCATCAATTTCTAAACCGCTGGCAACAAAAGTGTGTAAACCCCTAAGTGAAAATGTCCATATTGGGCCTAATTTGCAATTTCCCCTCCCCAGTGTCATGTGACTCGTTAGTGTTAAAAGGTCTCAGGTGTGAATGGGGAGCAGGTGTGTTATATTAGTCGTTATCGCTCTCACTCACTCATACTGGTCACTGGAAGTTCATCATGGCACCTCATGACAAAGAACTCTCTGAGGATCTAAAAAAAGAATTGTTGCTCTACATAAAGATGGCCTAGGCTATAAGAATATTGCCAAGACCCTGAAACTGAGCTGCAGCACGGTGGCCAAGACCATACAGGGGTTTAAAAGGACAGGTTCCACTCAGAACAGGCCTCTCCATGGTCGACCAAAGAAGTTGAGTGCACATGCTCAGTGTCATTTCCAGAAGCTGTCTTTTGGAAATAAATGTATGAGTGCTGCCAGCATTGCTGCAGAGGTTGAAGGGGTGGGGGGTCAGCCTGTCAGTGCTCCGACCATAAGCCGCACACTGCATCAAATTGGGGTGCATGGCTGTTGTCCCAGAAGGAAGCCTCTTCTAAAGATGATGCACAAGAAAGCCCGCAAACAGTTTGCTGAAGACAAGCAGACTAAGGTTATGGATTACTGGAACCATGTCCTGTGGTCTGATGAGACCAAGATAAACGTATTGGTTCAGATGGTGTAAAGCGTGTGTGGCGGCAACCAGGTGAGGAGTACAAAGACAAGTGTGTCTTGCCTACAATCAAGCATGGTGGTGGGAGTGTCATGATCTGGGGGTGTATGAGTGCTGCCAACACTGGGGAGCTAAAGTTCATTAAAGGAACCATGAATGCCAACATGTACTCTGATATACTGAAGCAGAGCATGATCCCCTCCCTTCGGAGACTGGGCTGCTGGGCAGTATTTTTAACATGATAACGACTCCAAACACACCTCTAAGACGACCATTGCCTTACTAAAGAAGCTGAGGGTAAAGGTGATGGACTGGCCAAGCATATCTCCAGACCTAAACCCTATTTAGCATCTGTGGGGCATCCTCAAAAGGAAGGTGGAGGAGCGCAAGGTCTCTAACATCCACCAGCTCCATAATGTCGTCATGGAGGAATGGAAGAGGACTCCAGTGGCAACCTGTGAAGCTCTGGTGAACTCCATGCCCAAGAGGGTTAAGGCAGTGCTGGAAAATAATGGTGTCCACACAAAATATTGACACTTTGGGCCCAATTTGGACATTTTAACTTAGGGATGTACTCACTTTTGTTGCAAGCAGTTTAGACATTAATGGCTGTGTGTTGAGTTATTTTGAGGGGACAGCAAATTTACACTGTTATACAAGCTGTACACTCACTACTTTACATTGTAGCAAAGTGTAATTTCTTCATTGCTGTCACATGAAAAGATATAATAAAATATTTACAAAATATTTACAAAAATGTGAGGAGTGTACTCACTTTTGTGAGATACTGTATATTGTCCCACTGGTGCTCAGGAATTGGGTGCAGGCATAAAATATCACCATCCAGTAGTGTGTAATATGCTTAGAAAAATTGCCATTTGGTGAAACATATCAGTGTGTGGCTTGTGGAGTGGTGTAAAGCTGAGGCCATCTCAGATATGGTAACAACATAGACTGGACTGGGAGAACGGCGATTTTTCTAAGCTTAGTAACCCAGCGGATATAAAAATAAAGAAATGAAGTTCAGGCTCCAATACTTACCTCTTCCTTGGCGTTGTCCCCTACAGGCTCATTATTGCGAGTTGAATGACGTCCACTGTCTTTCTTTCCACTTCCTGAGAGTGGAGGGAGTCATGGACATAGTGATTCACATAAGATCACGGATTAGGCCAACAACCTTCTCTTTTTTATAACGCAACCTGAAACCTTGATACCCATTTTAACCACTTGCCGACCGCCGCACGACTATTTACTGCGGCGGTCAGCCCCGTGCAGGCAAAGTGACGTAGGACTACGTTGCTCATTCCCGCCTGTCTGGTCTGCGCCCCCCCCCGCCACCGCCGATGGCTTGATTGGGTTCAGAACCGATCAGTCATCAGGTCCAGGCCAATGATTTTTGGCTTGGACCTGTTGATCGGTCCTGCCCAATCAGATTCTATTCTGAGCCTGTGTAATGTAAGCTTTTTGGATTCATAGAGAGGAGAAAGCACATCTAAACTGTGAGTACTGCACCAAGCACACCCACATACACTTAGATAGGCACACTTAACCCTCGATCGCCCCCCCCCCAGATAACCCCTACACCCCCTGTCACAACACACACTGTATACAGTACATAGCATTTTCCTATATACCCGTATAAGTGTGATTTGTGACCAGGTGTAGCTCTTGCGGCCCCCCCCTTTTTCACTTAAAATACCTGCCACCCCCCCAATAAATATTTAACCCCCTGATCATCCCCCGTTATCCCTGTCCCCCCTGTCACATTGCACACGAATACAAACGTAATATACTGTTTTTCTGTATTTTGTATTAGTGCGATTGTGACTTGAGTTAGCGCTAGTGACTTAGTTTCTGTCCCAAGTAGGTTTAGGGTCCCCGCCACCCCCCCAATAAAGTTTTAACCCCCTGATCCCCCCTGATCACCCCCAGTTAACCCCTTCCCCCTGTCACATTGCACACTAATACAAACGTAATGTATTTTTACTGTATTTTGTATTAGTGTGATTGTGACTTGAGTTAGCGCTAGCGAGTTAGTTTCTGTCCCAAAGGAGGTTTAGGGTCCCCGCCACCCCCCCAATAAAGATTTAACCCCCTGATCACCCCCAGTTAACCCCTTCATTGCCCTGTCACACTGTCACTTTTATAGTGTACAGTTTTTTTTCTGATCACTATTATTATTGACACAGGTGACATTAGCTAGTGTTAGTGTCAGTCTAAAATAGCGCAGATCCCCGGCACATAGTTAGAAATGACCCCTTGATTACCACACACACACACAAAACCGCTGTGTTAGCAGAGTCTGGCTTGATCCCTGCTTGCATTAGCAGTTTTTTTTGGTAGCGTTTGAAATAGTCCTTGACAACCAGGTGCTTTTATTACCTGTGAGTCACACTACTGCACCGATAAATTTAGTTACCAAAATTTCCAAACGTTGGTACAGTAGTGCAGAGGCTTATAGTATACTGACCATGTCAGATCAGAGCGATGGGGAAGCCTCACTGGCAGAATCAGGGTCAGTATACGAACCTGATGATAGCAGCGGCTCCCTGACAGATAGCTCCGACGGCGGATGGGTCCCTGTTAGACCCAGGTGTACCCGACCCCATTCTGGAGTTGTTGAGATGCAGGAATCGCAGGTTGCTCGTATAGAGCAGAGTGTCGGTACTAGTGCCGCTCATCCTTCTGGCGGCCTGGCAAGCGCCAGCGGCCTAGTACACCCTGGACCTAGTACAACCAGCACTGCAGTAACACTTGGTGACGTGGCGAGTCCCATAAGTGCAGTTGAAGCTGGTGTGGTGGCTAGCACGAGTAGTGGCCCGCAGCCACCGCGTATTCGAAGACAGGCCCATAGAGCCCATAGTGCCCTCCCTGATGTGCTGGCATATCCCAATTGGCAACCCACTGATTCTACAGCACCAGTACTTCCCCCATTCACTGCCCAACCTGGAATCTACGTGGAGACAGCTGGTTTTACGCCCCTGAACTTTTTTGAGCTGTTCTTCACGGAAGATCTTTTCGGATCTATTGTGGATCAATCAAATTTATATGCACAACAATTTATCGCTGCCAGCCCAAATTCGCCCCTTGCCAGACCATTCGGCTGGAAACCTATAACAGTTCCCGATTTTAAAATCTTTCTGGGCCTTTCCCTCAACATGGGCATAACCAAACAGAGTGAATTGCGGCTATATTTGTCCACTAGCCCACTTCACCATATGCGCATGTACTCTGCCTCCATGTCCAGGGTGAGATACGAGCAAATTCTGCGATTTATGCATTTCAGCAACAATGAAATCTGTCGTCCTCGGGGAGACCCTGGATATGATCGGCTCCACAAAATTCGGCCCCTCATAGACCACTTCAATCAGCGGTTTGCAGCCTTGTTTACACCCGAACAAGTTGTCTGCATTGACGAGTCCCTGATTAAGTTTACTGGCCGACTTGCTATGAAACAGTACCTCCACAGCAAGCGTGCCAAGTACGGGATCAAGCTGTACAAGCTCTGTGACAGGGCCACAGGCTATACAGTTAGTTTCCGGGTCTATGAGGGAAAAGAGAACACTATGGAGCCCCCCAACTGCCCAGACTACATAGGGAGCAGCGGCAAGATAGTTTGGGACTTGGTGTCACTCTTATCCGGAAAGGGGTACCATTTGTACGTGGACAACTTCTACACAAGCGTGCCACTATTTAGTCATCTTCTTGAATTACAAATTGGCGCATGTGGCACCATGCAACCTAATCGCCGGGGCTTCCCCCAACGGCTTGTAAATTTCCGTCTTAGTCGGGGGGAGAGAGCCTGATTGAAAACAGACAAATTGCTTGCAGTGAAGTGGAGGGATACACGGGATGTTTTTGTTCTGTCCTCCCTTCACGCAGACACGACGATCCAACTACGGTAACTGGCATTATGGAGAAACCCCTCTGTGTCCATGAATATAACCTTAATATGGGAGGGGTGGACCTTAACGACCAGCTTTTGGCGCCGTATTTAGTTGCCCGTAAAGCCAGACGCTGGTACAAAAAAGTGTCTGTTTATTTATTCCAATTGGCTATGCTGAACGCCTTCGTCCTATATAGGGCGTCAGGACGAACTGGATCCTTCCGAGAATTCCAGGAAGCGATTATCCTTGCCTACCTGTACCCAGGAGGCATGCCTGCCCAACTTCCCCTTCCAGATGCAGTGAGCCGGCTGCATGAGAGACATTTTCCACATGTCCTCCCTTGTACCCCTACCCAAACTCACCCCCAAAGAAGATGTCGTGTCTGTAGCAGGTGCGGATTTAGGCGTGACACCCGCTATTATTGTCCCAGATGTCCTGACCAACCTGGTCTCTGCATCGGGGAATATTTAGAGCGCTACCATACACTAGTAGAGTATTAGTGTAGGGCACACAAACAGAGGGTCTCGAAAGATGTTCGATGGCTATCGACATTTTGAGATACCCAAGCTGGAAAATCGCAGTTCACAGAAAAAAAAGTGTTCCAAAAAAAAAATTAAAAATCCAAAAACAGTTGTCGTGTCAGTCATTTTTTATGTTCTTCTACTCTTCCTACTGTACTTTTACTGTACTTTTACTGTACTTTGTTTGTATTTCATTCTTTTGTTAACCTTTTTTCTCTTGCAGGTACCCTGCCACATTGATTTTATATATTCTGACACAAACAGCGTTTGCGCACAGCATATATGGATACCTCTGATGGCAGCAGCTGTGGTAGGCTGATTTCAGCACTGCAGTTAAAATACCTTTTAGGTATACGTGGAATATTGTCATGTATACCCACCATTAAATTCAGTGGGTGGCTGTTTGGGCGGTTAATGATGAGTAATACTACACAATATTCCTGTGGTGATTTCTGTTAGGTTCTCTTTTTTTTTTTCGTTCAGCCCACAGGTTGCATGAAAAAAAAAAAAACCTACACTATATGCCAAACAAGGACCAGCAATGTACTGGTACGTTGCTGGACTTTGAGTGGTTATACCAGGATGATGCCTGCGATTTAGGCATCACCTTGGTATCGTTTTTTACAGCCAGTGGTCGGCTTACATGTAAAAGCAATCCTAGCAGATAATTGGCCGCTAGACTGCTTTTACATGCAGTGGGAGGGGACCCCCCACCGCCGCCTTCCGCCGCCTTCCGTGGTTTTTCTCGGGCTCTCCTGTCCCACCGGTTAACCCGAGAGTGCAGCCGGTGGTTCAATTATCTAACCATAGAGCTGATTGGAGATGAGAATGGCTCCAATCATCTCTTTGGCCTAAGATACCGGAAGCTACGAGCATTTCATGACTTCTGTTTCGTCAGAAATAAACACCAGCGCCATTGAGAAATTGGGAAAGTATTTTATCACACCAATTTTGGTGTGGTCAGATACGTTAAGGTCAGAGGAGAGATCTAGAGTCTAAAAGACCCCAATTTTTTAAAAAAAGTGTACCTGTCACTACAGATTGCTATCATAGGGGACATTTAAATTTACTGTGATAACAATAAAAATTATTAAAAAAAAAAAAATGAAAGGAAAGGTGTCAAAATAACATAAAAAAGCAAAATAAAAAAAAAAATAAAAAAATCAAGCCCCCCGTCCCCCCGTGCTTGCGCGCAAAGGCGCACGCAAGCGTTGGTCTAGTGTCATATGTAAACCGGAATTGCAGCATGCATGTGAGGTATCGCCGCGAACGCCAGGTCAAGTGCACTAATTCTTGCAGTAGACCTCCTCTGTAAGTCTAAATTGGTAACTTGTAAAGACGTTTAAAGGCTTCTAAAAATGTACGTAGTTTGTTGCCGCTGCACAGGCGTGCGCAATTTTTAAAGCATGTCATGTTTGGTATCTATGTACTCGGCATGAGATCAGCTTTTAAATTTTACCAAACAATTTGGAATTATATAGTGTATTTGTGCAATAAATTAAAAAAAAATTATTTTTTTTTGCAGAAATTGCGTTTGGAAAATCTGTGCGCAAATACTGTTGGACAAAAAAATTTGCAACATCACCCATTTTGTTCTATAGGGCCTCTGCTTTAAAGAAATATATAATGTTTGGGGGTTCAAACTAATTTTCTAGTAAAAAAAAAATATTTTTTCATGTAAACAAAAAGTCACAGAAAAGGCTTGGTTTTCAAGTGGTTAGAAGAGTGGGTGATGTGTGGCTAAGATTGAGCATAAAATGCCGGGACAGTTCAAACACCCCCCAAATGACCTCTTTTTGAAAAGTAGACACCCAAAGCTATTTGCTGAGAGGCACATTGAGTCCATGGAGTATTTTATATTTTGCCCTAAGTTTCGGGAAGATGACAATTTGTTTTTTTTTTTTTGTTTTGTTTTTTTTTTTACAGAAAGTTGTCACTAAATGATATATTGCTCACGCATGCCATGGGTATATGTGAAATGACACCCCAAAATATATTCTGTTACTTCTCTTGAGTACAGGGATACCATACCACATGTGTGAGACTTTTTGGGAGCCTAGCTGTGTACAGGACCCCGAAACCAATCCCCATCTTCAAGTTTTCTAATGGCGTAAATTGCTTATTTTACCTCTGCACTACCTGTCACAGTTTCAGAGGCCCTGAAATTTCAAGATAGCACAAACCCCCCCCAAATGACTCCATTTTGCAAAATAGACACTCTAAGCTATTTGCTGAGAGGCATGGTGAGTCCATGGAATATTTTATATTTTGCCACAAGTTTCGGGAAAATTATTATTTCTTTTTTTTTTTTTTGTTTTTTTACACAAAGTTGTCACTAAATGATATATTGCTCACACATGCCATGGGTATATGTGAAATGACACCCCAAAATACATTCTGCTGCTTCTCCTGAGTACAGGGATACCACATGTGTGAGACTTTTTGGGAGCCTAGCTGTGTACGGGACCCCGAAAACCAATCCCCATCTTCAGGTTTTCTAATGGCGTAAATTGCTTATTTTACCTCTGCACTACCTGTCACAGTTTGAGAGGCCCTGAAATTTTAGGATAGCACAAAACCCCCCCAAATTACCCCATTTTGCAAAGTAGACACTCCAAGCTATTAGCTGAGGGGCATGAGGAGTCCATGGAATAGTTTATATTTTGCCACAAGTTTCGGGAAAATTATTTATTTATTTATTTGTTTTGTTTTTTTTACACAAAGTTGTCAGTAAGACTCGGTTCACACTGGGGCGGCACGACTCTGTACTACTTCGGGGGCGACTTGTGCATTCCCATGCACCACGACTTCGGAGCGACTTGCAAGGACTTCACGTAATGGAAGTCTATGCAAGTCGCTCCGAGGTCACCCGAAGTAGTACAGGACCCTTTTTCTAACTCGGAGCGACTTGTGTCGCTCCTATTAGAACGGGTCCTGTACCAGTCAATGGACCGCGAGGGAGCGCGACTTGTCAGGCTGACAAGTCGCCTGACAAGTCGCGCTGGTGTGAATGGAGTCTTAATGATATAATGCTCACACATGCCATGGGTGTATGTGAAATGACACCCCAAAATACATTCTGCTGCTTCTCCTGAGTACAGGGATACCCCATGTGTGAGACTTTTTGGCAGTCTAGCCGCGTACAGGACCCAGAAAACCAATCCGTACACAGCTAGGCTCCCAAAAAGTCTCACATATGTGGTATCCCTGTACTCAGGAGAAGCAGAAGAATATATTTTGGGGTGTAATTACACAGATACCCATGGCATGTGTGAGCAATATATCATTTCAATGACAACTTTGTGTAAAAAAAAAAAAATTATGTTTTTAGTCATTTTTCAAACACCTGTGACAAAAAAATGAAATATTCAATGAGCTCAACATGCCTCTCAGGACATTCTTTAGGATGTCATCTTTCCAAAAAGTGGTAGTTTAGGGGGATTTTGTACTGCCCTGCCATTTTAGCACTTCATGAAAAGAGATAGGCAGTCAGAAATTAAAGCTGCGTAAATTTCAGTATTTACACCATAGTTTGTAGACGCTATAACTTTTGCGCAAACCAATAAAAATACGCTCATTTAAATTTTTTTTGTCAAAGACATGTAGCTAAATACATTTTGGCCAAAATATTTTGGACGGCGAAACGCATCTAGCGATTGGCTGAGCGGACCTGACGTCACTTACGGCCGGTGAGGCGCACGCTGCGAGAGCAGCAAACCACGAGCCGTGCTTTAATGTCGCTCGTTTGTAATTTATGTTTGTGAGTATACTTCCTTGTTCTTAATAAACTTCAAGTCAAAAACGTACTTCACTATGTTTTGGCCTCTGTTTTATGCCTGAGGGAACCTGGAGTATGCACTAAGAATCATTCAAGGATCGATTCCAACCCAGTGAGGTGTTCAAGCTGGCAAGGCAAGCTGCTATTTCTTGACTGAACTGCAGATGACCGAGCGATCTGTGGTGAGTAGACTACCACAAGGGGGTGAGCACCTGAATTAACACAGCAGAAGCACTATTTGCACTTTGATGGATATTATGGACGTTTTTACCAAATTATCACAGTTATATTTATATGTTCACTGATCAGCACAATATTTATGGAGTTTTAGCAGTGGAGTTGATCTAGTGAGTGATAGAGTGACACATAGGGGGGCATGGTCAGAGACCCCTCTAGAGAGGTGCATGGCCTCCCTCACCCATTTAAGGGCCGCCAGGGAGGCGAATACCAAATCAATGCAGGAAAGGGTTTTGTAGGTATTGGAGAGGCATGTGTACTCTCTGGAATGTGGGTGAAGATTTCTCCACACATCTTTTAATAGGAATAAAGTGTCTGCCCACTGTGACAGGGCAGTGGAGGTGTGAAGAACCACCACCTTAGGGTGAAATGTTAGCCCTTCCTGATGCCGGGGGTCAGGGGGGCGCTAAATATGGTTTAAAGATCCAGCTATTAAGGTGAGCGTTGATCCAAAAGAGTGGAGGTGGTGCTTTCTCACACGGATTCATCATTCACAAGCACTTTTAAAGTGGAGAATTGTGGCAGTGGAATAATTTGTTTGACTGCACATTCACGGCCACTAATGTGTAGATACTTTTTCAGTAATTCTTGATCACTTATATTGGAGCACTTTGAATTTATATTTCTAAAAGGTGCATTTGAGCGTGGTGCCCCCTTCTGTTCTACATATATTTGAGCAAGGTTTCTACTTTGCAGCACTGCAGCTTTTAGTTGCATCATTGCATTTTTCACATTTGGGTAAGTGCAAAAATTTTGTTTTATATTAATGCATCAGAAATCAGAAGGAGAAAGAAAAAGGCAGGACTGACCCCACATGCTTAGGAATTCAGAGCCAAAAATACACTGTGCTGTTAAGATGACATTAGGAACACGTTATATTTCTGGCACATCAAAAGTGCGAAGGGCTTCAAAAAAATTAAATTTTTTCATATATTTATATCAGACAAAATGTTTTGTCCTGGCGCCTGTGCTGCCGCTGGAATGGGAACAATAATTCTAGCACCAAACCTCCTTCGTAACACTAAACTGATGACCTATAGCGTAAAATATAGGGTACTGACATGTTTGAGGTTTGACATGTTTGGTATCTATTTACTTGGTGCAACCTCGGCTTTTATATTTTACCAAAAAATTGGGTAATTTATTGCGTACCTTTGTGGTAATATCGTGTGACATAAAAAATTGGAACTACCACTACTTTAGTCTCTAGAATGTTTGAGGGTTTTATTTAATCTTCAGGCTTGAATTTAAACATGTGCCACAAAACGCAAAAATGGCTCTGGCTGGGAAAGGGTTAAAGGATATGTTCACCTTCAGGAACATGTTACATGTTTCACCCGTAAGATTTGTTAGTTAAAAAAAAACTGGCTCCTAACTTTTTTTAGCTGGTTCCTAGATTCAAAGGAAATTTGTCAAGTTCTGATATATACAGTATATATATATATATATATATATATATATATATATATATACACGTGTGTGTGTGCAGTATATATATTGTATATATATAAATATTATTTTCCCTTTACATATGGTTTAATCAACCAATATAGTGTTGAGAGAAAAAAGTAAGCTTTAGCTTATACAAAAAAGAAAGCAACCTTGCCTTGAACCATTAATATTATCATTGGCTCTCTAGCCTGACATCAACCCCATGTAACCTATTGTTGATCTGACTACATGTTTTATTCTGTATAGTAAATTGTCGCTCTTAAATACGTTATGTTTAATTCTAGTCGAAGAACAAGTGCAATGATTCAGCTATAAGTAATAATTGATTATATATTATTAATTTATGAATGCCTAATATGCATCAAAGGGCTGTAATGAATTATAGATGTGTTTCATATATTTATAAACTTTAGTCAACAGGATCCTTTCTCCCTGAAAAAGAAAAACTGAAATGAAACTTAATATAAAAATATCTCAATAAGGTCTTCTTTGGAGATATTCCAACTCATGAGTAGTCAACTTTGTTAATACAGGGGGCCTCAAATGCAGCCCTTGACATGACCAAAGAACCACTAGTAATGTGCAGTAAATGTAATGCTATAGAATGATGTCAGAGACTGCAGATACGCAACAGGAGATGACAAAGAAGATGGGCTTCCTTCTTTTCACTTCCTGTTTGGCTATACAACAGGAAGAAATGAGGAAATTTCACCAATTATTATTATTATTTCAGGTTCTTATATAGCGCTGTCAATTTAGGCAGCGCCAGAGACGTACCTAGGGTCTCCAACGCCCTTAGCGAGGAACTGTATCGGCACCCCCCCCCCCCCCCAGGTAGAGAGAGTTTGACAGAGAGAGATGGGGGGGGGGGGTTTACAGAGAGAGGGGGTGACAGAGAGAAGGGATGACAGAGAGAGAGAGGGGGTGAGAGAGAGAAAGAGGGCAGGGGAGAGGGAGAGAGGGAGAGAGGGAGAGAGGGCAGGTGACAGGGAGAGAGAGAGATAGAGAAAGAGGGCAGATGACAGGGAGAGAGAGAGACAGAGAGAGGGAGAAAGAGGGCAGGTGAGAGGGAGAGAGAGAGAGGGCAGGTAACAGGGAGAGAGAGAGGGGTGACATGGAGAGAGGGGGGTCCTGGGAAAGAGAGGGGGTGACAGGGAGAGAGAGGGGGTGACAGGGAGAGAGAGGGGGATGACAGGGAGAGAGATGACGGGGGTGGCAGGGAGAGAGAGGGGTTGGCAGGGAGAGAGAGGGGTTGGCAGGGAGAGAGAGGGGGATGACAGGGAGAGAGAGGGGGATGACAGGGAGAGAGGGGGGTGACAGGGAGAGATGGGGGTGACAGGGAGAGATGGGGGTGACAGGGAGTGAGTGGGGGGTGACGGAGTGAGGGGGGTGACAGGAAGTGAAGGTGGGGGTGACAGGGAGTGAGAGGGGGTGACAGGGAGTAGGGGGGTGACGGAGTGAGGGGGTGACAGGGAGTGAGAGGGGGGTGACAGGGAGTGAGAGGAGGTGACAGGGAGTGAGAGTGGGTGACAGGGAGTGAGAGGGGGTGACAGAGAGTGAGAGGGGGTGACAGTAGGGGAGGGGGTGACAGGGAGTGAGAGGGGGTGACAGGGAGTGAGGGGGGGGTGACAGGGAGTGAGGGAGGGTGACAGGGAGTAGGGGGTGACAGGGAGTGAGGGGGGGTGACAGGGAGGGAGTGAGGGGGGGTGACAGGGAGTGAGAGGGGGTGACAGGGAGTGGGGGGTGACAGGGAGCGGGGGGGGTGACAGGGAGCCGGGGGGGGGTGACAGGGAGTGAGGGGGGTGACAGGGAGTGAGAGGGGGTGACAGGGAGAGAGGAGGTGACAGGGAGTGAGAGGAGGTGACAGGGAGTGAGAGGTGGTGACAGGGAGTGAGAGGGGGTGACAGGGAGTGAGAGGGGGTGACAGTAGGGGAGGGGTGACAGGGAGTGAGGGGGGTGACAGGGAGTGAGATGGGGTGACAGGGAGTGGGGGGGAGACAGGGAGTGAGGGGGTGACAGGGAGTGAGAGGGGGGTGACAGGGAGTGACAGGGAGTGAGACGGGGGTGACAGGGAGAGAGGAGGTGACAGGAAGTGAGAGGTGGTGACAGGGAGTAAGAGGGGGTGACAGGGATTGTGAGGGGGTGACAGGGAGTGAGAGGGGGTGACAGGGAGTGAGAGGTGGTGAGAGGGGGTGACAGTAGGGGAGGGGGTGACCAGGAGTGAGAGGAGGTGACAGGGAGTGAGGGGGTTGACAGAGAGTGAGGGAGGGTGACAGGGAGTAGGGGGGTGACAGGGAGTAGGGGGGTGACAGGGAGTGAGGGGGGTGACAGGGAGTGAGGGGGTTGACAGGGAGTGAGGAAGCGTGACAGGGAGTGAGGGGGGAGGTGAAGGGGAGTGAGGGGGGGTGACAGGGAGTGGGGGGGTGACAGGGAGTAGGGGGGGTGACAGGGAGTGAGGGGGGGGGGTGACAGGGAGTAGTGGGGGGTGACAGGGAGTAGTGGGGGGTGACAGGGAGTGAGGGGGGGTGACAGGGAGTAGTGAGGGGTGACAGGGAGTGAGGGGGGTTGACAGGGAGTAGTGGGGGTGACAGGGAGTGAGGGGGGGTTGACAGGGAGTGAGGGGGGTGACATGGAGTAGTGGGGGATGACAGGGAGTGAGGGGGGGTTGACAGGGAGTGAGGGGGGTGACAGGGAGTGGGGGGGTTGACAGGGAGTAGTGGGGGTGACAGGGAGTGAGGGGGGGGGGTTGACAGGGAGTGAGGGGGGTGACAGGGAGTAGTGGGGGATGACAGGGAGTGAGGGGGGTTGACAGGAAGTGAGGGGGGTGACAGGGAGTTAGGGGGGGTGACAGGCAGTAAGGAGGGGTAACGGGGAGTGAGAGGGGGTGACGGGGAGTAGTGGGGGGGGGGTGACAGGGAGTGAGGGGGGTTGACAGGGAGTAGTGGGGGGTGACAGGGAGTAGTGGGGGGGTGACAGGGAGTAGTGGGGGGTGACACGGAGTGAGGGGGGTGACAGGGAGTAGTGGGGGGTGACAGGGAGTGAGGGGGGGTTGACAGGGAGTGAGGGGGGTGACAGGGAGTGGGGGGGTGACAGGGAGTAGGGGGGTGACAGGGAGTGAGGGGGTGATAGGGAGTAGTGGGGGGTGACAGGGAGTGAGGGGAGTAGCAGGGAGTGAGGGGGGTTGACAGGGAGAGGGGGGGTGACAGGGAGTGGGGGGGGTGACAGGGAGTGAGGGGGGTGACAGGGAGTAGTGGGGGGTGAAAGGGAGTGAGGGGGGTTGACAGGGAGTGGGGGGGTGACAGGGAGTGGGGGGGACAGGGAGTGGGGGGTGACAGGGAGTGAGGGGGGGTGACAGGGAGTAGTGGGGGGGGTGACAGGGAGTGAGGGGGGTTGACAGGGAGTGAGGGGGGTTGACAGGGAGTGGGGGGGTGACAGGGAGTGGGGGGGGTGACAGGGAGTGAGGGGGGTGACAGGGAGTAGTGGGGGTGACAGGGAGTGAGGGGGGGGGTTGACAGAGCCCGATACACCGCCCCTGGTCCTTGTACCATCATGGATGGTGCACTGCTCGGCAATGAAGTCTCCATCCTACCTCACCGCATCCCTGCCCAGATCTCCGCAGACACACACTCCCCCGGTCGCCCGCCGGGGCGCAGGCTGAGGAGCGGTAATTCATTGCTACAGTGCCAATGTTTTTGCGCCCCCCCTCGGCCTGCGCCCCTGGCGGGCGCCATCCTGGTCAACCCCACGGTACGCCCCTGCACAGCGCTTTACATATACAATGCACATTCACATCAGTCCCTGTCCTCAAGGAGTTTACAATCTAAGGTCCCTAACTCACATTCATACATACCTGTACATAGAAGGGCCAATTTTATACAGGATCCAATTAACCTACCAGCATGTCTTTGGAGGACATAGATTGCAAAAAAAAAGAAAAAAAACTGTAGGGGTTACTCTATATTAAATGAAAAAATACCTTTTTTTTTTAGAATAAAATCTATCCCCTATGGGTGATCTCTATCAGCAATAAGTTGAAAGTACTTGGGTCAGGCAAACATTACTGAAGTCAAGGTGCCGATTCCTAAAAACAGGAAACTCCTGCATTTAGGTGAATGGGGCCGGTGATGTTACTGGTTGGGATGTGCTGGTGTCTCCTTAACAACTTTTGACAGTAGGAAACTATCATGTATAATTGTGGTAGTAATATATTTTTAACAAACATTATTGCAGATTCCAACTCTTTTCTTTTCTTTTCTGAAGAAAAAAGCTGTGTGTTTCACCAAGTCCTTTCCAGACTGATTCCTGAATGGGAGGATCTGTGTTCATTATAATCACTCTAAAGTGGGGTACACACTATAAGAAAATCAGGCGATCGACAAAGGCTTTTTCTTTTGTTTATTGTTTCTGATTATGCGCAGTCTTTTGTTTCAAAATTTTCCCGTACGAAAACACATTAAATGAAAAATGTTCTCGTCCCTAGAGAAAAATCTTGGAGTTTGTCCCTTTGAAAATTTTTGTTCGGAAGGTCGGAATCAGCTGTCGAAAGTTGTGCACACACTATCAGAAAATCATACGATCGTTCCTCGGACTAAAATGTTCACTCAATTTTCTCATAGTGTTTACGAGCCTTAAGGGTCCTTTCACACACAGGCTGACTCCGTTTTTCTCAGCGGGGGATCGATCCGCCGATCCCCCGCAGAGCTGGCAGATGACAGCTGTGTCTCCGCGCTGTGTGCGGAGACACAGCTGTCAGGTCCCCATGCATCTCTATGGGGGAATTGGATGAGAATGGACCGTCTGTCCATTCTCATCCGATCCTATCCGATCCACTGGACGAATGGAAAATAGGGTTTTCATCCGTCCAGATTTGATGGATCGGATTGGATTGGATGTCAGCGGACATGTCTCCGCTGACATCCGATGCCCCATGCGGATGTATGGGGCATCCGTTCAGATCCGCCAAAAAAACTGACAGGCGGATCTGAACAGTCCGCCTGTGTGAAAGGGGCCTAAGGCTTCATCCACACTGGTAAGCTCCTAGAAGCTGGTATTAGCATTTTCTTGCTGCTCCTAGAAGCTAGATAGAGTTATCCTATGTGTCCATGCACATTATTTTAGGCTATTAGCACTTTTTGAGCCTCAGCATCTAGGAGCAAAAAAAAAATTGTTTCCTTTGAGTGTTTTTCCAGAAGGAGAAAATGCTAAGCATTTCTAAACACTGCTAAAACACTCCTTACAGCTTTTTTTGAGTGTTTGTTTGAGCTTATAAAAGATGCTAGTGTGCATGAAGCCTTATTGTTCTAAAGAGGAAGGTTGTATTGTCTGCATCCCATAACAAATAGTTAACCTTCACGAAAAATGAAATTCCTATTGCATGGGATGCCTAAAACTTGACTTGTATCTTGGCATAAACTTCAGAGAAAATCAGTAAGCCAATCAGAAAAGCAAGAAATGACAGTTCTGGTTGCCTCCACATTGTCATATTGCATTGATTTATTTTCATGTTTTTAAAAATTGGATGCAGCAATGCTCTGTTCATTTTTTGAATGTGGGGTCCTCCTTTAAGGCCCCTTTCACACTTGCACACTTGTATAAAGTACTCGAAACCCATATTTGAGTAAAAGTACAAGTGCTCGATCAAAAAGTGACTTGAGTAGAAGTGGAAGTGCTCTATCAAAAAGTGACTTGAGTAGAAGTACTAAAGTATTCAACATTTTTTGTAGTTAAGTATTGCAAGTAGTTTTTTTTTTAAATTTTGCTACTCAAGTACTGAAAGTAAAAGTACCAGTAGTTTTTAAAAACAATTTGCTACTCAAGTACTGAAAGTAAAAGTACAAGTACTGTGTTATGTAGTTATTAAAGAAAGAAGTCAAAAGTTTGAACACCATATTGTTTTTTTATTATTTCAAATGATTAACCTAAGGCTTCATTCACATGTCAGCGTATCGATCGCGGGCAGAATCACCGCGATTCTGCCCGCGATCCGGAAATCATTGCAAATCGCGGGACGCCTGTGCGTTGCCCGTGATTTGCAATAGCACCCCAAACGCTGTGCGATGTTGCCGCGATTTGCGCCTGCCGAATCGCGGTAACATCGCGCAAAAAAATTGCGGGACGCATGACGCCCAAAAAAGGTACAACAGCTTCTTTGGGGCGTCATGTGTCCCGCAACTTCACACAGCGTTTGGGGTGCTATTGCAAATCACGGGCAACGCACAGGCGTCCTGCGATTTGCAATTATTTCCGGATCGCGTGCAGAATCGCGGTGATTCTGCTCGTGATCGATACGCTGACATGTGAACGTAGCCTTAAGGACAATCACAATTCCTTTGGATGTAACTTTTTGTAAACAAAAACAGATAAAGTATGTCCCTCCCTTCCCCCTTTAAAGCATCCCTCCTTCTCTTCCCTGCATGTTTTTTTTTCTCCACAGCTTATTGGTGCGCAAAATCATATATAAACCAATGTGATATACAACAATATATTCCAATAATGAAATAAAGGAAGAGTGTATGAAATCAAAGTCAATAAAAAGTCCATATATATATATATAATGCCATAATACCATATATATATATATATGTGACAAAACAAGATGAATATATTTTCAAAGGTGCAGGAATCAAACAGGTGCTATTCCAAATAATAGGTGCAGACTCCCACCACCTTGTGGATTTCCCCCTTACCCGGCGGATGAAGGTAAGTGCAAAATAATATCCAAATAGACTCTTCCAGTGAAACAAAAACCTGTGCTCTCAACTTCCAGTGAAAAAAGCAAAATCAGTCTCTTACCAGAAAAAAGGTCTATGTACGCTTGTGACTCTCCTTGGTTGGAGGAGGTTCTCTTTCCCCTTAGGCTGCATTCACATGTCAGCGTTTGGATCGCGGGCAGAACCGCCGCGGTTCCGCCCGCGATCCGGAGATTATTGCAAATCGCGGGACGCCTAGCGTTGCCCGTTGATTTGCAATAGCCCCCCAAACGCCGAGCGATGTTGCCGCGATTTCCGCCTGCCGAATCGCGGCAACATCGCGGAAACAAAATCGCGGGACGCAATACGCTCCAAAGAAGCTCTTGTACTTCTTTGGAGCGTATTGCGTCCCGCGATTTTGTTTGCGCGATGTTGCCGCGATTTCCGCCTGCCGAATCGCGGCAACATCGCGCAAACAAAATCGCGGGACGCAATACGCTCCAAAGAAGCTCTTGTACTTCTTTGGAGCGTATTGCGTCCCGCGATTTTGTTTGCGCGATGTTGCCGCGATTCGGCAGGCGGAAATCGCGGCAACATCGCTCGGCGTTTGGGGGGCTATTGCAAATCAACGGGCAACGCTAGGCGTCCCGCGATTTGCAATAAATCTCCGGATCGCGGGCGGAACCGCGGCGGTTCTGCCCGTGATCCATACGCTAAGATGTGAACGGAGCCTTAACAGCAGATATGTAGACCATTTTATTTATACATACAGTAGCATTTATTTTTGTATGCGCTGATTTACACATGACATTATACACATTTTTTTTGATCTTCATGAAACCTGCCATCTACTGTTCTGGCAGTGGTAATTTTTATAATTGTAACGAGTAACTATGCAGCACAAAAAAAAAATATCGGAGTAGAAGTATTGAAATCATCGAAAAAATGTAGTGAAGTAAAAGTGGAAGTAGGAGAAAAAAAATTCTACTCCAGGAAAGTACAGATACCGCCTTTCCGTACTTAAGTACAGTAGTGAAGTAGTTCTATTAGTTACTATACATCTCTTCACACTTGTGGGACTTTTCCTGCAACTTGGGACTGCAAAGTCGCATGACAAGTAGTACTCCATGATTTCCAATGAGTACCGTTCATATCTGTGCGACTTCAAGTCGCAGAAACTTCAAAGTAGTCCCTGCAATACGTTGGTCTGACTTTGATGTGTTTTTAGGTCCATAGCCCTTTTGATTACACAGACATTGCTTCAAGTCCAGGCAAAATCGCGGAACTTTTTGGTCGCACAAGTGTGAAAGGGGCCTAAAGGCAGCCGTCCATCTGGCCTATGGTTATTGCATTAGTGTGTGGCAGAGGTTAAAGATACGAAAGAATACTAGCCCAGGCCCCCCTTTTGAACTGATGGGGCCCGGGCCCAGTACAGGAGGGCTGGCTGTACTGCCTTATCAGCAGCCCTGTATTCATGGGATTGAGCTACGTTAAATTGAACGCAGATTCGATTCAGAAGCTGACAAACTAACGATCGCTTTTTTAAAAAAAAATCACTATTTGTACATTTCTCTGTAATTAATCCAAACAGCAAAATACTAATTAACTTTGCTGATACTTTTACTGGAGCTGTGTTTTAAGAAAAAAAACTGACAGTGCAGAGAGAGTCTATTAGCATATATTAATTAAGTGCCATGAGGAGAGATTAAATAATTTATCTGAGCCAATGACACCTGTGAGTAATGCCTGTAATTTGTGTGTTCATATTTCTTAATGTAGATAATCATATTCTGCAGAGCAGGCTGTTTGTAATCATTACTGCTCAAATTTGGGGAGGCTTGTTGTTCTCAGGCTGATATTTTATTAATTATAACACTGTTTCCCTTGTATGAAATTATATTTTTTTTTTTCTACCAGCAAAATAGAATTCAAATTGCAGACTTAAATGCAAAATAAAACAAACAACTCATTTCATGGATAACAAATATTTGTGAGTTTACCAAAAAAAAAATTTGTAATACAGTTCCACCAGTTTTAAATCCAAAGGTTTTTGTCAGAGAGCACATTTGGATTCTGACTCCGCTTATGTCTGGCTTGGCTGATGCGTTTTGAGAGATGACCCTCTCATAGTTGCCAACATTTAAAAATAATTTCCAGGGACACTTTACAGCACAGCTATCAATTACTACCCAATTCCCTGAAGCTCCGCCCACTCCATAATTAATCACGCCTACTTATCAAATTATAGGGTCTACTCAATATAGAGAGAATTACAGGAAATTAAAAAGGGAATTTCAAACTTAAAGCGGAGTTCCACCCTGGATTTTTTTTTTTTTTTTTTAATACCCCAGGGACAGTCAGGGCTAGTACATTCCACAATGGCTAGCCTCTGATCTGTCCCGGGTTGCACTTACCTGTTAGGACAAATACTTACCTTGCAAACGTCTTGTCCAGCGCTGCCATCTCAGATGTGGGCAGCTTGAAGCCAGCGAGATCCCCTTCGGCGTCTTCTTCCGCCTTCTTTGGTCCCACGATGCTCTGCGCCGGCCCCGACGTCACTTCCGGGTCGCGCGCGTCATCCCTCTACAGCTTCTGGGCATGCCCAGAAGCTGTTTAGAAGGGGATGACGCGCGTGACCCGGAACTGACGTCGGGGCCGGTGCAGGCGCAATGATTCCTGGGAGCTATGACGTTCAGCTCCCAGGAATCATTGCAGAGCCAGGAAGTGACGACGGGCCGCGGCCGAGGAAGGAGGAAGAAGGAAGTAAGGTAAGTATTTTTTCTTCGCTACGAGGTAAGTAAAAAAAAAAAAATATGCGATTATCCATTTCTTTTTCAGGTGACCCGGAGCGAGAAGATGGAGGTAAGTATAAAAATAGGGTGGAACTCCACTTTAAGGCCACAGTAGCTGAGTTGGAATAAGTCTCCAATTCAGCTGCACTACTTCTGCGTAACATTTATGGGCGGCCCGATTAACAGGCGCTTCCAGGGACAATATAAATTACCTGGGACAGGCTCCTATTTGCAGGGACTGTCCCAGGAAAAAAGGGACAGTTGGCAAGTATGCCCTCTTCCTCAGAGCCAAATAGTGCTACTGAGCGGATACCAGCATGTCATTCTGCACCACAGGAGTGTCCGGGCTGTTTTGGAGACAATCGGTTCCATTGTGTTTACATGTATGCAATCATCATTTGTTTGTGAGTACAATGTATGTTGCTTTCGGATTTTAATAAACCTTTTTAGTGGTAATGCACAAGGTTGGTGCGCCCTTCTCCTGTTGTTTTGCAAATAAAAAGAGACTTGGAGGTAGCAAGAAAACACAAAGAAAAGTAAAGAAGAAAAAACAAGCGCCATACTAAGTGCAGCACATAAAGCTTTAATATAAATCTGTAAAATATTACTCACAAAATTACCCCACACAGCTGCAAAGTTTTTCAATTTTGACAGCAGGTACGGGGAGAGGATCGCCCCCTCGCTGTCACAAAGGGGGATTGAGGGAGTGCGGGGGATGCTGCATTAGTAACATGTTGCATCCTGAATATAACTAAACACGTACTTAGCCTTTAAGATTTATGGCTCTAAGTGCAGAGCTAGTTCTGGGCTTTCTATTTAGAAATTCTAGCATAATCTGCAAACACAGTAACATGATAGCTGCCCATCTTACATGTTTTTTTGTAAGATAAGGTTTTATAGAAATTATGTTCTCTTTTATAACCCTGTAAACTTTTCAACTTTTACTTTCCATGCACTCTTCTGCTACCCTGTTCATCTCGCAGGGCTCCAAAGAAAGCCTGGTACTTAAAGGTATAGTACATGACTATGGCCCTTGAGTCCTAAAGGTGCAGAACCTAAGGTGCTTGTAAACCTCTGAAATTAAAAATGAACTAAGTATATCTCTCTATAGTGTGTACTACCCTCAATCCAAAGCACTAAAGATGGTTCCTACCTGCTCTCTATTCTCTCTGCTATCAGCATGAGTTCCTTCAGAAAGGTTATACACCACAGAATCCTCTCCCCTCTAACACAGATAAGGTGATTTACAGCCTCAGCTGGGTGTGTTTTTATATGAGACACACTTTATATGAGTGCATAAGGGGTGTGTCCTTTCCCTCCACTCAGGTCTCCGATTACACTCAGCTTCCTTTTCTGTTCTGTGCCATGTGTGACATCAGATCCCTACTCCTTGTCTTTTAGAGTTTAGAATTGCTGTGCAAAATGGCCAATCAGTTTACATCTAGCCGCCCATGTAGCCATCATGGGTCTGATCCTGTCTGCTGTGTAAACACTGAAAGGGCCCTAAGTGTGGGAGCCCATTCACATTAGCGTGACTTGTCAGGCGACTTGTCAGCCTGACAAGTCGCGCTCGGTCGTGGTCCATTGATTAGCACAGGACCCGTTCTAATAGGAGCGACACAAGTCGCTCCGACTTAGAAAAAGGGTCCTGTACTACTTTGGGGCGACCTGGAGGCGACTTGCATAGACTTCCGTTATGTGAAGTCTCTGCAAGTCGCGCCGAAGTCACGGTGCACATCGGTGCACGCGACTTCACAGGTCGTCCCCCAAAGTCGTGTCGCGCCAGTCTGAATGGGCTCTTACTGTATGAAAAGGGAAGATTTGTTTCTTTTTGTTGCTGTTTTTGTATACATAGGATGTCAGATTCACTATTGTTATAAACCTGACAATAAAACTTTTATTTCATACAGTGTCTCAAAATCTGACATCATCTATGTATTCACTTAGTACTTTTATATATACCTTATATAATGAAGTGAGAGACATTGAAGGGGTACTGACACACTGAGGTTTATTTCTATAAAAAAAAAAAAAAAAAAAAATTGCCACTGCCATCAGGGAATACCATTTCCATGAAGGGGTGTACTTGGTCTGCAACAATGTTTAGGTAGGTGGTATGTGTCAAAGTAACACCCACATGAATGGCAGGAGCAAAGTTTTTCGCAGCAGAACAAAAGCCTCTGCTGGCTTGCCTTCTTCCCATGCTGGTGCCATCTCTTCCCCAGGAAAGCAATGTGCACACACCCGCCCATCAGGGGCGTAACTACAGGGGTTGCAGGGATTGCGATTGCTACCGGGCCCCATGCTCCAGGGGGCCCAGTAGCAAACCAGTGGGTGAACTTCCAGGATTGCAAAAGTCACACTTGCGACCGGGCCCTGGCATTGCACCACTGTGGGGAGGCCCCAAGATTGCAGGAAGGGAGCCCACTGCAGAACTTGTGAAAGGATCCTGCTGCGGGACCGTAATAAAAGGCCATGCAACGAGAGTAAAGAGCCCCAGGATTAGTGGGAAGAGCCCTGGGCTTCAAGGGAAGGGCCCCGGCCAGGGATCTGGGGGGGCCCTTCATGTTTTCTTGCATCGGGGCCCTGAAGGCTCTAGTTACGCCTCTGCCGCCCATCCACATGATGTAAAAAAAACATTATCTGCTTAAGGACCGTCCCACGTACATTTACTGTGGCAGGGTCGCCCTTAAGTGCAAAATCACGTACCAGTACATGATTTCTTTTAAGGGCTCTGGGGAGCCAATCAGTGAGTCCAGTGGACCCGATGTCCGGCCGAAACCCAGTGATCGTTTGAAGAGAGGCAGAACAGCAGTCTGCCTATGTAAACAAGGCAGATCGCCAGTCTGCTAGAAAGGAAGATAGAGATCTCGTGATCACGGATCTTTGTCTTCCTACAGAACAACCATCCCACTCACAGTTAGAAAGCACTCCCAGGGAACACATTTAACCCTTTGATTGCCCCTGATGTCAACCCCTTCCCTGTCAGTGTCATTTGCTCAGTGACAGTGCATTTTTTTTTTATTACTGATCACTGTATTAGTGTCACTGGTCCCCAAAAAGTGTCACGGGGTGTCGGATTTGTCTGCCGCAATATCGCAGTTTCACTAAAAATTGCTGATCGCTGCCATTACTAGTAAAAAAAATAAATAAAAGAAATAAAAAGTCCATTAATCTATCCCATAGTTTGTAGACGCTATGAGTTTTGCGCAAACCAATCAATACACACTTATTGAGATTTATTTTACCAAAAACATGTAGCAGAATACATATTGGCCCAAATTGATGAAGAAATTAGATTTTTTTAATTTTTTTTATTGGATGTGTTTTAAAGGCAGAAAGTAAAAAACATTGTATTTGTTTTTGAATTGTCGGTCTTTTTTTTTGTTTATAGCACAAAAAATAAAAACTGCAGAAGTGATCAAATACCACCGAAAGAAAGCTCTGTTTGTTGGGAAAAAGAGGACATCAATTTTATTGGGGTACAGTTTTATACAGCCGCGCAATTGTCAGTTAAAGCAAAGCAGTGCAGGATCCCAGAAAATGGCCTGGTCATTAAGGGGGTAAAACCAGGCCACCTTCTTCTACTGCTCTGTGGCCTAGCTCTGATGCTCACCGGCCCACTGTAGCTGCTTTTTGTTGTGGACGCTGGTCAGCATGGATTCCTTGACTGGTCTGCGGTTATGCAGCCCCATACACAACACACTGCAGTGCCCCTTTTTTCTGCTTTCAACTCAGCTTCATGGATAACATGTTTACCTGCTGCCTAATATATCCCACTAACTTTCAGATGCCATTGTAATGGGATAATCAATGGGTTTCACTTAACCTGTCAGTGGCCATCAAGTTATGGCTGATCGGTGTATATTTTGGGGCAATTTAGTTATTGATATTTAAACAACAGAAAAACACTTTGTGTACTGTACATTGCTCTTAGACCTTGCTTTGGAACCATGCCATTATTGGACATTATCTGGCACAACTACAAGAACTGAAAATCAGAGCTCTCATATGTTTAATATATTCAAGGTTTAGCCGCATTATTCACCGTATCAAATGAAAATACTTTTCTGAGAACTTATTCATGAACTCATGCTAGATCCTTACCCCAGTGATTTCTGCCTGTTAAAATGATTGAATTACCAACATGGGGTTGGTTTTTATTTTATTGTAATTTATTTATATTGAAATATCTCTGCTCTCTGGCTCTAATTAAATCCATATTAATGTTAAAGTGTAATTTTTTCCCTTGTAAAAACAGCATTTGTCAGGTTCTATCAGAAGAAAAATATTTTAATGATATTATGAAGCACCCCTAGTGATACTTAAGAGTAAGGCCCCTTTCACACAGGCGGACCGTTCAAATCCGCCTGTCCGTTTTTTTTGGCGGATCTGAACGGTCCCCCCATGCATCTCTATAGGGCATCGGATGTCAGCGGAGATATGTCCGCTGACATCCGATCGGATCCGTCAAATCTGGACGGATGGAAACCTTATTTTCCATCCGTCCAGCGGATCGGATCGGATGAGTAGGGACCGACGGTCCATTCCCATCCGATTTCCCCCATAGAGATGCATGGGGAACTGACAGCTGTGTCTCCGCACACAGCGCGGAGAACAGCTGTCATCCTTCTGCTCAGCGGGGGATCAGCGGATCGATCCCCCGCTGAAAAAAGCGGAGTCCGTTTGACGGACACAGTGTGTGAAAGAGCCCTAACACAAACTGGGGAATTTAAAAAAGAGTGCCTACGACAAAAGGTGCGATATTTCACACCACCCTTTTGGTGGAGGTAACCAGTGCGGTACCAGAAAGAGGGGCCTATTCAAACCCTGAGAGAGGGGCATTCCACCCACTGAGAGCTTAATTAATCCCACAAAAGACCCACAGAAAGGGGCCTAATTCCACCCACAGTACTCCCACAGGAAGGGGTGCAATACTACCCTCAGAGAGGAGTCCAATTCCACCCACATAGGACCCACAGAAAGTTGACACTATTCCATCAGCAGTGGACACACGAAAATGGGGCATTATAGATCGCGAGTACACAAGTATTTTTTTTTTTTTTTTTTAATCAAAAAGGCATGATGTGCAGTGCAAATTAAATGCAAATATTGACTGAAATTTAACATCAAGAACTTTTTTTTTTTTAAAAAACCCTTAACCACTGACACGTGCGGTAAATTACCGCATGAGAATGCGGTAGTTACGGAACAGTCAAATAAATACTCCATTCATTATTTAATGCTAAATTCTTAGTAAATTAAACCTTCACAACTGATTTACTGCATGTGTTATTTTAACACATTTATTTGCCATTATTTAACTCTTAGTGAATTGACTCCATGAGTTTTTATGGAGTTGAGTTTAGGAGCTTTGGCAAAAATAACACAAACGCTCCTAAACACAAGTTTAGGAGCTGCTTGTGTGCATAAAGCCTAATCACGCTTAGGCGTATTTAGGCGCATTTTTTTGCCCAAAAGCAGCTATCCTGAACGTGATTCTTCTGTGTGCAGGAGAGAAGCATTGATTGCATCTAAACTCTGGTGCTCCTCTAGCTTTGACAAGCTTTGACTTCATCTAAACTATGGTAAAAGCCTACGTGTACATGGACACAAATGCTTTTATTGAGTTGAGTTCAGGGGCTTGGGCAGAAAATGCCAAAAGGAGGAATCAGGGTTGCCCAGTAGCTTCTTCCTTTGCAGGCAGAAGGACATCTCACCAGAGACAATGAGTTGACCTGAAACTATAAAATAAGGCCTCATGCACACGGTTTCTTATAATTAAAGAGGAAGTAAACCCTCCTCTACAACTTGTACCTATAGGTAAGCCTATGATAAGGCTTACCTATAGGTACTGTAAATATCTCCTAAACATGTACCGTTTAGGAGATATTTACCTTACATGTCGCCAGTGACGTCACTGGCGCATGCGCTCTGAAGGAACGGCCGATCGTGCCGTTCCTTCAGAGCCCCGTGCCGTGACTGTCGGCTCTAGCGCGCGTGCGCCGGAGTGACGTCACCGCGGCTCCGGCCAATCAGATGGCCGGATGCCGCGATCCCGGAAGACGGGCGACTAGACATGTCGCCCGTCATAGAGGTGAGTGAGCGGCATGGCGGGGGCTCGTTCTGAGGTAAGTATTGCATAATGAGCTAATATGCGATGCATACTAGCTCATTATGTCTTTCTTTTGCAGGGTGTAAAAAAAAAAAACTCAAACGAGTTTACAACCTCTTTAACTGAAAATTAGAGCTATAAATTCACCTAAGCTGAATTGTTTCAAAACAGTTTAGGTGAGTTTAGCAGAGTTTGGGAGCTTATTTATTTCATGGGCCAGAATTGTAATTTATTCTGAACATTGAAATAAATAAATGGTGAAATTAAAAAAAAAAACGGAATAAATCGCTAAACGTGCCTAGAATTTATGCGCGTTTATGAACATTTATGCACACTTAACAGCGTTCAGCGTTCTTTGTGGTCAGAATTCCCCACTCCTGAACGTGATTTTAGGGTGTTCAGAAAACAGCTCATAAACTCCCCTTCTGATAAACTTGTAAAAACATCCTTGTGTGTATGTTCACATAGGATAACATAGAAGGGAGTTTAAGGGCAGAAAAAACAAAAAAAACAAACTCACAAAAAGTGAGTTTAACAGCAGCAGTGTGCATGAGGCCTAAGTGTCAGCAAATGCAGTCAAGATAAATCTGAGGTCTGACTCCACTTAAAGCGGTTGTACAGTCATCTTTACAAAATGAAAAGTCAGCAGCTACAAAAACTGTAGCAGCTGAATTTTAATAATAGGGCTCTCACCTGTCCCAGGATCCAGCACTGTCCTCACCCGCCCGATTTCTTCACCGGGCTTCAGTCCCCGGCACAAACTGTGGGCAGCTGGCTCTGACTACTTGCAGCTTCACAGCCGGTTACTCATTGTGCATGCGTGAACTGCGCTATCGGAATAGTCCAGCAACTTTCTGGGACCTGTGATGTGTTCCAGAAGGGTGCGGGGGAAGGAGTGGGGGAAAAACTTCCGCTTAAGTCGCCACAGCGAAAACCAAGTATCCCCCCACCCCCTCAAAAAAGTGCCAAATGTGAAGGTGGAAGGAGAAGGAAGAGAGGAACTTCCTCTTTTGGGTTAAGTTGCACTCTAAGTAGTTCAATGGCCTGGCATCTGCTAATGCTGACAACATCCTAGTGCCAGCTAGTCAACAATATTAACAGTATTTAGGAGTCTTTTTAGAAGCTGCAGTTTGGGGGTGATAGGAGATATTTTGGACTATTTACCTGCATGCCCAATCACCCCTTTCCAGTACATACATTCAGTGCTGAAAGTGCCAGTACTGTATACTGCCATGTTCCCACTGAAAAAAAGACCTGTAAGCACTTGTTGGAGACTGGTACATGAATTTATTGGATGCATAGTTGGAGGTGGCACCGAAGTCCATACCGTCGACATTCTTGTCCCCTGTGCATGTTCAGCCCCAGTAGCATAGCGTTGTCAGTTGCTACAACCCATCAGTTGTGCAGCCGACAGTGCCATAGCAATCAATGGGCCCCATTCAGCTGCCAACCAGGAGATTCCAGTCATAGCCCAAAGAAGTATAGTCAAAAAAAGTGCAGTGCTCTCCTTCAATAAAATGCATTCAAATTATAGTGCGTAAACAAATATCTGAAACCAGTGTAAAAATCATCTATATATAATAACTTAGCGTGAGTCCATCTTTTCTTTTGAATATATATACAGTCCATCAATAAATTATTTAATGTCCGTGAAAAAAAGGTTGCAGTCCCATACACCAGAAACTCTTCAGTATTTGCCTCTGATCCCTACAGTGTCCTTCACCCCACCTATGGGTGTCTTCTCACCTGCTTGAATGGCCCTCACTAATTAAAGGAGGTCTACAGTATATGCGCTTTGCAGTTGAATAAGTGGCACCGCTCCCACTGGCTGTACATTCCAACTCTGTGGCTCTCAGCGTGGTGTCAATTATATAGGAGGCAAGAGGAAAGAACCAATAGTGCAAATCGCTAATACAAAGTATTTATTTCTGTAGCACTGCCCCACTGGGGGTTGCTTGTAATTGTGTGTTCTTCTTTGCCGCTGTGACCCTGTGAACCTTCCAGCCCTCCTGACACTCTACGTTCAGACATTTTTGGCACATTTTGTTTACAAGTTAAAATCAGTATTTTGTGCTAGAAAACTATTTAGAACCCCCAAACATTATATATATATATATATATATATATATATATATATATATATATATATATATATATATTTTAGCAAAGAGTCTGGAGAATAAAATGGCGGTCATTACAATATTTTTTGTCACGTGGTATTTGCGCAGCGGTCTTTCAAACGCCATTTAGCGTGACATCATCTTTTTACTTGGCGTGAAAGATGATGTCACGCCAAGTAAATAGATACCCAACAGTTTAAAATTGCTCACACCCGCGGAATGGCGACCAACTACGGTCAATAAAAATCTCCACAGGCAACGATTTAAAAATTTGTAACGGTTACCAGTTTAGAGTTAGAGTGTAGCTCTTTTTTTTTAAACTATTGCTCACGCTCTGGTGATCGCGGTGATACCTCACATGTGTGGTTTGAACAGCGATTTCATTTGCGGCGCAGCTTCCGTATACATTTTCTTTCGTGCGCAAGCTCACGGCAACGGGGCAACTAAAATTATTTTTTTTTTCCCTATTTATTTTATTTATTTTTTTTTAATTTTAACACATGTTTTTTAAAAAAAAAAAAAACTCTAATCACTTTTATTGCTGTCACAAGCAATGTAAACATCCCTTGTGACAGCAATATGCAGTGACAGGTACTCTTTATGGAGGGATCGGAGTCTAAAAGACCCTAGACCCCTCCACTACACTTCCATGTATTCAAAATGCTGAAAATTGCATTTTTGAATACATTCAGTTTTTGAATCTGCCGCCTTTAGCAGCCGAGTAACCCGGCTGTGACGTCATGGACCCCGCCTCCGGGTTACGTCATCGGAGACCCGATCGAAGCCGCATCCGGCTTAGATCGGGACTCCATCCAGCCTGCAGATGTGCCGGCTGGTTGCTCGGTGGGACGGGAGACCCGGACAGAGCCGCGGAAGGCAGCGGGAGGGGGGGATGTCCCCTCCCGCTCGCCGGGGTAACAATTGAGTGGTTCCCGAGCTGTATCGGTCATTACCGCCGGGAAGCCGATCGCCGGCTCTAAACAGTGGCACTGGGATGATGCCTCTAGTTAGAGGCATCATTCCGGTAAAACCACGCAAAGTCAGCTGACGTAGGTCTACGTGATTTTGCGTGAAGTGGTTGAATAACACACTGACACAATGAAAATAGTTTTTAACTCTTTAGCATGGCTTTACTTGAGAAAAAGGCTTGAAAAGAGTATTAATCAACTAGTCCCTGGTTAAACAGCCAGGGCGCAGTTGAAATAACACTAAAGAACAGTGAATAACAAGTTATAATAACAAGTAAATACTCCAAATACACACAATATCTTACAGAAATGAATCCCTCAGAAAGCTATTAATTGCTATGAAAAATGCTTTTATTAAAGGGCAACCCCGAGACGGCCTATAATACCTGTACCCTAATGAGAGATGAGGTAATCTAGATACCAGTAGCGTGTCCCCTTTAAGAGCAATGATATAGCAATGTTCAGTATCCAAGGCCTTGCTAAGATCTTCACCGGCAGTTGGAGCTCAAAGAACAAATGATTCCCCAGTGTAGCACAGTGTGAAACAGGCAATGCAGGATAGCTGGTTCTGATTAATGATAATCTACTAACTGATCCAGATGTAGAGTGTTTGTGTTCATTGATTAAGAGAAACTGTACCAACTGGTAACTGGATTCTGAGCAGGTGCTCTCTCGCCAATCCTGATTTCCTTCTTATGAGTCCTGGAAGAACAGGCAATGGCAGCTCTCCAGGCTGTGAGACACTGAGATGGCTGCGCTGTGCTGTTTCATTGAGTCCCACCGACTCCACTCGATCAGCAATGCTGCAGGAATGTCCGCCATGTAGCGATTGGCATCCGTCCCGCCTAGGCTGAGTCTGCAGACAGCTGGGTGGTGTGCAGTAGGCCACAGTCCCCTCTCTCTGCGGCAGACCGATGCACACGTGATGGATCCTGGGAAGCAAGAGTGCGTGGGCCTCTTCAGCAGATCCCTTTATAGTCTCTCCCACAATTCTCTCCTGTAGCCCATGGCCTGTTGGGAATAGTTCTTAAACAGTTCAGCAGTGCAGTAATATCCTTTTAGAAAACTACAGTTCCCACAATGCCTTTCTTCCAGTCTTAGGAGTATGATGCATGAAATCTGAAACCCACACTAGGGGGAGTATAGAGACAGTGAGGGAGCAGAGAGTAAGTCTGCAGTGTCAGATAATGGTAGTCCTCTCCTGGCTACATCTCCATATAAAAATACACTCACATTTCAGTAGTAAAAAAACTAGCATACACTCTGCATACACAGCTCCACCTAGCCCCTAGTTGATTACGTCACCGTGCACCTTACGCGTAGCGCCCAATGGGCTTTCTCAAAGGTTCAGGCTCATGTTAATTTATTATATATAGATGATTTTTACACTGTTTTCAGATTATTATTTATGCACTATAATTTGAATGTACTTTATTGAGGGAGAGCGCTGCACTTTTTTGTGACTATATATATTTATTGCATTTTGTATGGGTGGTTAGATGCATAGTGGTGCTAGCTGCTTCCTATAGTATATAGAGTTAAATAAGACACAGGAATAGCGCGGACAGTTTTTTCACATATATATATTGCCCAAAGAAGGCCACTTTAACACTTCCACTATTCAGAACAGCACAAATTTAAATAAAATACCTAAAATTCCAGTGTAACATTTACTACATTGTATAGTAGTGTCCTTTAAAACTTTGGAGGAAATTTGTTGAAACTCCAATGTCAACCATCATTACTGTTCTCATATAAATAGGCAAATGCATAGGCCCATCGCCATTCGTTATATTTACATGATAGCGATATCACAGGCAAGAAACTGACTTTCCTTATGGGATTTGTTAAGTTGTGGCTTTAAATATTCTAGAACATTTGGAGGAGGAACTTTCCTGAGCTCGATCACCTGGCAAGTCCTGACTGATAATTACATAGTCCCTGCAGACCTCACTAATAGCTTGTTTTTCTCAGTCTCTGCAGATTGGCCAGAACTGCCAGAATGTTGTGCTGCGATCGGTTCCCTTAGAGGATTGCTTTGGAAGAAAATCTGTACAGCAGCAAGTTATAAACGTCTGTAGATTGTCACTGGCAGTGTCCTTGCTCTGAAAACATGTCTATTAGTTGAAGCATACTAAGACCCAACCTGCATCTTTCTTATAGAAGATGGTTCTCTGATCTCATGCTCTGATCTTGTAGTAGAGAAGGCTGCTGTAATCTACCAGGCAGATGATTCATTATTATTGTAAAAACAAAATGAGACTACAGATAAGATGTGAAAATAGATATTATTTGAAAAAGCGGTGATTTCTTATTTATTAAAGCTGGATTTCAGGTTGCGTGATGCTGTATTGCTAGCATTTCCTTTACCCGCTGTGCATGGGTCAAAGCTATTTTTAAGTTTACCTTTAAAAGTTAATGTTGCCTGACCTTCATAAAGCCATCTCCTTTTTTGTGGACTGATGAAAGGAGTAGAATAGTGTCTATATGTCACAAGTATTTATTATATATGTTAACTATGTACTGTACATAAAATCTGTGTTTTACAAATAAACATGTCCCCATAGGGCTTGCTGTATAATGACTTGTTGGGCTTCCTCTGATTACCTGCAGTCACTTAGGGTTCATCCTTACTCCCAATGGCTCGTTACTTCATAAACAGTCCAGAGGTGTTGGTTTTTGGTGTTTATTTTGGAACTTGGATGGGAGAAGGGAATAGTGGAACTATGTACATTGGATAAGGACAACTCTAACTTAGCCTCACCAGGTTGCTTGTGGAAGCAGTCTCACTGCTTGAAACATACTGCCACGTGTATGGAAAGGGTTGAGTCTCACTGCTCTCTCTCCAGCAATAGACTTGGGGAAGAAATGAAATGAGAAAAGCAGGTGCGCTAAACTAATGTGCTCTAATCAAACAAATGACTAAAACAAAACGAAATGTATGGTATCAAGTAAGGGTCCGTCACTCAAAAGTAACATAAACCTTATGTGAAAATCACAGTGAATGGCTGTCTAGTTCAACCAGTACAAACCAACAAAGGAAGACTTGGTGAAAACAGCTAATAACTAAAGTAAATGCAAACAGGTGCAATTAGGTGCAAAGCACAAAATAACCGTTGAAAATGGTGGTGACAAAATTGATCAAATAATATATATAGGTGTATACAAATAAATTCTGGGTGTATACAAATAAATCTAACTGTGTAAAAGTGCAAAGTCCAAAAGTCCATGATGTAACAAAACACATTCAATGTGGCTCCAGGTGAAAAAATCCACAGCGACTGAGTGTGTAGTTTATCCCACCACCGTAGATGGACTGGCCCCCTTACCAGAGTGAGAAAATATAGGGGCGTGTATATACTCAGATCCAGGATGGGATTTTCATGCTCAGGTGAGGGTAAGGATAATAATAGAACCTCCTCTCCTCAACAGGAGAGAGTAAATAAGCCTCTTACCAGATGGATAAATATAAGGGCTGGTATGTAAGCTCCACTTAAAATGGATATCCTCCTCTCCTCCTGGCATGTAACTGGATCGATCCCCTCTGGTTATTGATTGATATAAATCCTCACGGTGAACCATGTAAAAAAGGAATCGACTAATAGTGCAGTATCCTCCAATAAATTTAATGTAATAAATGGATACATTTACATAAGTAGTCTTTACAGAGGCGAAAACTGTAACCGAGAGATGGATAGGAGACCGCGGCAGCCTGCAGCGCGGACCGCAGCGATGAATAGTGACGATGCGGCGCTCCTCTCTGACACGTTTCCTCCTAATGCAGACATCAACTGAGACTCCTGTTGAATTTATTTGTATACACCCAGGATTTATTTGTATACACCTATATATATTATTTGATCAATTTTGTCACCACCATTTTCACCAGTTATTTTGTGCTTTGCACCTAATTGCACCTGTTTGCATTTACTTTAGTTATTAGCTGTTTTCACCAAGTCTTCCTTTGTTGGTTTGTACTGGTTGAACTAGACAGCCATTCACTGTGATTTTCACATAAGGTTTATGTTACTTTTGAGTGATGGACCCTTACTTGATACCATACATTTCATTTTGTTTTAGTCATTTGTTTGATTAGAGCACATTAGTTTAGCGCACCTGCTTTTCTCATTTCATTACTGTTCCCCATTTTGGATCTAAGGTTGCAGCTTCACTATTTTTTATCCAGCGTACTTTCTTTATCTTATAATAGACTTGGTGATCGACATTCTCTTCAAGACACTTACTAGCATCCACTTTACTGACACCCATCCACTGACTCTTCTAGCTGCAGCGGTGGCCCCCTCAGGTCAGGCCCCTTGACACAGATCTGTACTTACTGTACTGCAGTATCAGATCCTTCAGTGTCTCCCCTTCCAGTCAGCTTCACAGGACCTCTGGATTCAGTTCCTCTCTAGCTCTCTTTAGGCTCTCAGGTTGACTACCTGAGGATGCATGGCACCTCTACAGAGGAGGAGACAGCTGCCCCTCCCTCCGGAACTCAGCTATCCAGACGAAAGAACCCGAGCACATGTGCTCCTGGCATTTATACAGTATCCTAGCATGCACTGAGGCACTTTCCTCTGCCAAATCACCAGGGCTTTACTAAATACCTGTGCACTCATTCACCAGGTTTCCTCCCACTGTCCAATATGCCTCCCTATTGGACCAGTGTGAACCACTCTGCAGACAGACTGAGTTGCACCTGAGCACATAGAGCAGACCTCACTAACAGATCCTGCTCTCTGGTAGGCAGAGAACAATATATATTTACCTGCAATCCCTCTGGTAAGCAGACAGGATTCAAAACTATACTTTCTCTCTCTAGCACCTACCTAGGAGGGTGCTACATGTGATACAGGGTACATCCATTACATAGGAAGTCTATAACATTAGGGTGTTATACATAGAACCTGTTTACCTTTTGACTTTTTAGTTTTTGTTCAATCTGAAACCTTGTACAGTGCATTTCAAGGAGGGGATCCTAAAGGGGTCATTCAGTTCAGGGTGTACATTTTCATTTGAGGTGCTGAGGCCTGTAAACAACAGGATTTTTCCAGCAAAGCAGATAAAAACACCTTGGAAAACACATGAAAAGAAACCAAGAGCTCCACCTGCTGTCAGGAAATGAGAATGCAAACTATTCACATGCAATATGCCATATTTACATTACTAACAAAAAATAAAATGTGTTTAAAGTTATTTTAGGCTTAGCCAATGGCCATAATGAATAAGAAATAAGTTATACACAACATCACTAAACGATTCTTTTACTAAAGTGAACCTGAACTGAAAAATATGAAGGTTTACTATGCGGTAAGGTATATCTAGAATTAGTACCCTGAAAATTTACTTTTTGGTTTGAATTATTCCTGAAAAATAACAGTGCACTTTCTGTGCATAGGCACTCCTGTGCCTTGAGCCTCTTAAATCTATATCTGTAGGGTTAGGCCACCTAAGGCACTGCTGCCTCTGACTGCTAGTCTCATTAGATGTTGAGTAATACTTGATGCAATCACTACTATACTGCTCACTGTTTGTCATGCACCTGGTTGGAGACCGTAGTGATGAAAGGGTTCCCCTGCAGCTCTGGTTTGAAGACCAGCAGATATGGTGACAGGTGTGCAAGGCACACCTCGGGATCCAGGTGGTTGAAAGTTGCCAGTGAAGTTGGCCAGCAAGGACGGTATCCAGATAGCAGATTGAAATCTCAGAGGTACCCTAGGAGGAACCATAGCTGGCAATCTGTACACCCATGTCCGGTAAGACCTGTAGGGCAGATCTGGAAAGTAATAGTGCTGAGATCATGTGCAGGTAGGTAGAAGACACATTAGTTTGGAGTTGAACTGGGGTCATGCACAAGTAAGCACCAGGAATGTGAGGCATGGTCTGGAGCCAAGCCAGGGTCATACACAGGTAAGTAGCATAGCTGAAAATAGTAGAGAGGTCAGGAGCCAGGCCAATGTCATACACTGAAGTGAGGCCTATCAACAAGACAAGGTCATGACCAGAAGCCAAGCATAATGAAGCCTAAGAACAAATTGAGTCAGTAATGAGTAACATAGAATCAGGATACACAGGAATAAGTATTATACACAGCGGGAACTTATCTGCGGGTACCGTGGACTCAATGTCCACCAGCATCGGTGGATCATTAGGCAGAGAGCCAAAACACTGATCTGCCTATGTAAACAAGGCAGATTGCCATTCTGTTAGTAGGGAAAGCATTGATCCTGTGTTCCTGCAAAGCAGGAACATGGATCAATGCCTTCTGACACTGTGCTCCTTGCATGAAAGGAAGTTGTACCCGAGGACCTGCTGTATAAGAATCTTTCTTCTTGTACTTCATTAATTCTGTGAATTTGTGCTTCCTCCACCTCTCCTACTATTTCTTTAAATATGCTGCCACCTCTCATCAGAGGGACAGTTCTGACATTAGAAACCAAAGCCCTGTCCTAAAGGAACTGTACAATCAAAGCTCGTTTGGCTGTAAACCTCCTATGGATCACAGAAGTGCAGTTCATTCTGCACTCCTGTGACCTGTTTTCATCAGAAAGTGGGCTGATGTCCATACACAGTAAAGCACACAGCATATTTAGCTTTCCATCAGTTAAAGACATAGATGGGAGCAGGGCTGGGCAAGGGGTAGGCAGAAGGGGCAGCTGCCCTTGACACTGTGGTATCATGTGTATCACGTGAGGTGGGGGGGCACCACAAGGAGATTGGGGGAGGGGGATTTGTTTTGAGAAGAGGAATTTGGGGAGAGGTAGAGGGTAAGCATTGTCCTAGGAGGGCACATTTGGGGAGTTTTTTTCTTGGGGAGGGGATTTGTGCTAGGAGCATATGGGGAGAGAGAGAATTTGAGCTGGGGGGAAATGGGGATGGTGCAAATATTTGTGTTGGGAGGGGTGATTTCAGCAGGGGGTGGATTTGTTGACACATAATGCTCATACATCTTGTGGGGGGGCATAATTTGGCATGTTCGCCCTGGGTTCTAAATGACCTTGTCCAGGCACTGTATGGAAGTAATTAAACAGGCAAGGCCAGGGCCATGGCATGCAAAGGGTATCACGAGTCACCACTTAGCACTAATGAAATCTATAGTTGGTATTAACTTTGGACTTATGTTTAGCGCTGCTCTGTGCCACTGAAGCCAGGGTTTCCAGAAGGATAGTGCTTGGCATGGGATCCAGTGCTGGATGCCATCATGAATTCATATATTTAACAGTGAGTATGCACTAGTTCAAAAGTATCTGTGATGATGGGTGAGTACACTCACTTTCAGAGTTTCATTATGTTTAGTCTGGCAGCTAAGAGCATGTGGGTTGTGATATGTCAGTAAGGGATGGGGATGCTATCAAATGATAGGTTCAGAAGAGCTCAAGCAAGGGATAGGAGGATGTGGGTCCCAGAATAAGTTTTTTTGATTCCTGCCAACCACCCCACTATACACAATAACTGGTTATCTGGTCTCAGTGCTCCCAGGTCCTACTTGTTTTTACTATGAATTATATCGGCCAGGCAATGCACTGACACCTTTGTTGCCATAGTGCTTTGGGCTGAGTGTTCAGTGTGCCACTGTGCCTTTAAGGAGGGATGGGCTCCCTCCAGGTTTATCTGCCCTATACCTGTACATCTAAATGCATGTGCTTCCATTGTACGGCAGCAGTCTGGCGCTCCCAGGCAAAGCTCCATCGGCTCGTCAGCTGGGGAGTCAGTGCGTGTGACCGGCAGCTCTGATGGCCGCCGGCCACTCGCAATCTCCCACTGCAATGAGAGAAGGACAGACGGCTGATGTAAACACAGCCGTCTGTTATTCTCACTAAAGTAATCACAGAGGCTATGCGATCCTGCTATGTAGGATCGCATGTCTCTGTGATTACATCACAAGCCACGCCCCCTGACAGTTATAATCACACCCCTAGGGACACACTTAACCCCTTGATCACCAGTAAAGTTAAGCCCTTCCCTGCCAGTGTCATTTTTATAGTAACAGTGCATATTTATAGCACTGATTAGTGTAGTAATGTCACTGGTACTCCCAAAAGTGTTAAAAATGTCAGTCAGGGGTCCGATCTGTCCGCCGCAATGTCACAGTCCCGCAAAAAAAAATGCAGATTGCCACAATTACTAGTTTAAAAAAAAACAATAAAAATGACATAAATCTTTCCCGTAGGTAGTAAACGCAATAACTTTTGCGCAAACCAATCAAAATACACTTATTGCGATTTTTTTTTACCAAAAATATGTAGCAGAAAACAAATTGGCCTAAAATGTTAAAAAATTTTGATTTTTACATTTTTTTTGGAGAATTTCATATAAAAAAATAAATTTTTTTCAAAATTGTCGCTCTTTTTTTGTTTATAGCACAAAAAATAAAAATCGCACAGGTGACCAAATACCACCAGAAGAAAGCTCTGTTTGTGGGAAAAAAGAACGTCAATTTCATTTGGGTACAGCGTCACACGACCGCGCAATTGTCCATTAAATTCACGCAGTGCCGAATCGCAAAATAGAGCCTGGTTTTTGAGCAGCCAAATCTTCTGGGGCTAAAGTGGTTAAATATGTCCAATGCCTGTACAAAAGCTAAAAAGTAAGGGCAGAAAAATTATCAAAGACGCACAGCTCAAGTGTAAATGGGACCCAATTGGCTTCTTCACCATCACTTGTTTATTTTCGTAGAGTTTTTTCCAGACTGCATGGATTTTATACTGACAGCTGCAAAACAATGACTTCTGGTACAGTTGACAGTTGTGATAAATCCACTTTGTGTCAGGGAAAAGAGTCTTTGTCACTTGACATCCCTGAGATGTATGGCTGCATTAACTCTTCATGTCACATTGCTGATCCCAGCTACCTGTAATGCAGTGGGAAAAACTAGCTCTTCTTTCCAAGTATGCGGCAACCTATTTTCCATGTGTTAGTGTGGTGCTGTTAACATGACACTGTGCAAATGTGCAAAATAAAGCACCCTCTGCAAAGAAGATATTCAATGCTCACCTATTTTGGCTGCTGTGTTACCGATCTCTTTAGTAATGTGACCAGAACCCGTTGGCTGAGTAATCTTTAGAATGCAACTATTTGGGAATTGCCTGATTGCTGGTCCCCCCCCCCCCTCACCATGCTTTTTGTGGATTGTCCGATTACTGGTTCCCCCCCCCCCCCACCATGCTCATTTGGTTGATCCATTAGCCTGTAGTGATGTAGAGGGAATCATCATGATGGGAGGAAGCATCCAACAAGGGACCAGGAAATTGATGCTCCAAGAAGTGCCAGGTTCTCCGGATTCGTCTGAGGAATGAGCTTAGTGCGCTTGCTCCGAAACGCGTTACGTCATCAATAGTGGACGAGCGGCTTACCGCCGTCCTTGGCTTGATCTGGCTCCCCCATTGGACTTCTCCAATGTTTTGTCATCTCCCGGCTGCTGGCCCGACCGGAGGGCAGAAGTACCACTGGATTCAGGAGCCAAAAGGAGACCCCTGTACCTTTGCCTTAATGTAAGTGTTTTTTGTATGCTATGCAATAAACATTTATTGTTTCACTGAGTGGCGCCTGTCCTCTCTTCTTGTATGTGCCAGCGGGATTTTTGGCTTCTGCCTGCCTACAGCGCTGCCCTCCGTGACAACATTGGAACATTGCACCACCTGGAAGTCCCCTCTTCTCTATTTCCATCCCAGTGCGGGCCCCACCTTGTTGGCACAAGCGCCCAACACATCCTCTTCTGTTTCAGGTTCTCCGGATTCTGCCATTTCTCTTCACCACGTGTACAAAAGAACAACTTGATGTAAGTAATATTATTCATATGGATGGGCTGTCTTAACTCAGCTAATAATAGCATGCTGCATTAACACATGTGCATTAACGCAATGCAAATTCGGAGTAATTTTTATGTTGGCAAGGATAGCATGGGCAAGTCATGATTGTCATGTTGTAATATAGAAAAAAGGTGGTCTTCACAACCAGAGACCAACATAGATTAATAGCAGATAGATAATCTGTTACAACGTGGAAAGGAACACCACTCCAGGGTGAAGCCTGGAAGTTAGATCCACCAACAATCACTCCCGACAGGTGCCAGCCCGGAAATGTTGACGCGTTTCATACAATGAAGTGCTTGCAAGCACTTCAGTGTGTGAAACGCGTCAACATTCCTGTGTTCCTGTGCTGTTTATTCTGTAAATTTGCAATAAATCATCAGTATCATCATCCTGTGTGGAGTATGGCCAGCCTTTTTTCTCTTTCCTAGATTATCTGTGGTGCAGGAAGAGGACCCAAAACACTTACATATTCTATTAGGAGTATGTACAAATGATCCTCATGCTGGGAAAACCTTCCACCCTATATCCACCTCCAGCTGCTAGCAACCTCTGAGTGTTTGTGAATCAAACTGAAAAATATACAGTTAGGTCCAAATATATTTGGACACAGGCATAATTTTCATACTTTTGCCTCTTTGCCACCAGAACAAAATTAAAACAAAACAATCCAAATTAATTTGGTGTGCAGACTTTCAGCTTTAATTCAAGGGGTGTAGCATTAATACCAAGTACAAATTTTAGAAACTGCAACCATTTTTATACACAGTCTCCCTATTTTCATGGGCTCAAATGTAATTAGACAAATGAATATAATTATAAATAAAATGATAATTTTTTATACGTTGTTGAGAATCCTGAAGTCTGGAACCCCTGGACACTACCAAAGACAGGCTTTTCTCCTTTCTGTTGCTTTGCCGGCCTCTAACTGCAGCTGTCTTCAGTTGTTCTTTGTTTGTGGGTCTTTCTGCCCTTAGTTTTGCTTTCAGCAAGTGAAATGCAAGCTCAATTGAGTTGAGATCAGGTGACTGACTTGGCCATGGCAGAATATTCCACTTTTCCTTCAAAAGTTCCTGGGTTACTTTTGTAACACCAATGACCCCAGTTCCACTGGAAGCCATGCATGCCCATGTCATCACACTGCCTCCACCATGTTTTACAGATGACATTGTGTGCTTTGGATCATGAGCTTTTCCAAGCCTTCTCCGCACCTTTTTCTTCCCATCATTCTGGTACAGATTAATCTTAGTTTCATCCATCCAAAGAATGCTTTTGCAGAACTGGTCTGGCTTTTTAAGATGTTTTTTGGCAAAGTCTACTCTGGCTTTTCTATTCTTCAGGCTTTTGAATGGTTTGCTCCTTGTGGTGAACCCTCTGTATTTGCTTGTGAAGTCTTCTCTTGATTGTACACTTTGACAACAATATGCCCAACTCCTGGAGAGTGTCCTTCACTTGTCAGGATGTTGTAAATGGCTTTTTCTTTACCATAAAGAGGATCCTGCGATCATCCACCACTGTTGTCTTCCACAGACGTCCATGGCCTTTTTATGTTGCTGAGCTCACCAGTGTGTTCTTCTTTCCTCATAGTGTACCAAACTGTTGATTTGGCCACTCCTAATGTTGCTGCGATCTCTCTGATGGATTTGTTTCATTTTCAGAAGCCTTAAAATGGCCTGTTTCACTTGCATGCACAGCTCCTTTTAGCGCATGATGTAGGTTCCCAGCAATAGATTCCAAATGCAAATACCCCACTAAGAATCAACTCCAGACCTTTTACTTGCTTAATTAATGAAGAAATAATGAAGGAGTAGCCCACACCTGGCCATGAAACAGCTTTTGATTCAATTGTCCATATACTTTTGGTCCCTTGAAAAAGGAGGGGGGTGGCTTCTTAAGAGCTGTAATTCCTAAAACCTTCCTCCGATTTGGATGTACATACCCTCAAATTAAACCTGAGAGTATGCACTTTCAGCCCATATACATTATATGAATTATATGAATATTATATTCATTATATGAATATATTTTGGTAAATACCTGAAAAAAACTAAAATTGTGCCTGTGTCCAAATATATATGGACCTAGCTGTATAAACCAGGGCTATATTTATAACTGTGTTATGTGTCTCTATGAGAAATTGTTAAAGAGCAGGCGAAACCTTTTTTTATTTTTTTCATTTTGAATAGAGAAATGGGGTGTTATAACACCTGTCTGATTTTTCTTTTTCACCATCTTTGTCCCATTTTGGAGATTTTCCTTCACGTCCTGTCCTATAGCCAAACAGTAAGTAAAACAATATGCAAAACAATATTACATTGTCTGTCCAACAAGAAGAAAATCAGTACTCCATAATGGTCCCAATAATATTCTACCTTTGTGCTCTGTCTTGTTTGAGGCTCCATGCACACTAGAGTTTTTTACATGCTCACAAAACGCTAGAAAAAATACTGATAATAGCATTTTTGTGCTGGCTTGTAGTAGCGTTATAGTAGCTTTTAGGAACGTTCATTTTTTTTTTCAACGATTTTACAGTACATGAAGAGAAGAAAAAAAAAAGCTAAAAAAAAGCTGTTAGGAGCATTTTGCAGCAAGTTCTGCTGAAAAACTTTGCATGTTCGCGTTCGCCTCGGCGGGCGAACATATGCGATGTTCGGTCCGCCTCCTATACATCATCATTGAGGCAAACTTTGACCCTGAACCTCACAGTCAGCAGACACATTCCAGGCCAATCAGCATACCTCCCTCCCAGACCCTCCCACCTCCAAGGGCAGCATCCATCTTAGATCATTTCTGAAGCAGTGTGTTAGTGAGAGCAGGGAGAGTGCTGCTGCTGCTGCTGTTAATAGCTAGGGACAGTTGTTAGTCAGTGTTCCCAGTCTTGTTAGTCAGTGTTCTTGGTACACTCCTGCTGTAAGGACAACACCCCAAAAAGCCCTTCCTAGGGCTGGTATTTGAGTTTTTTTTTATATATATATATATATATATATATATCTATTGTCCCCAAAAAGCCCTGTTTAGGGCTGGTATTTGTGTAATTTTTTTTGTTCTGTGATATATATATATATATATATATATATATATATATATATATATATATATTGTCCCCAAAAGCCCTTTTTAGGGCTGGTATTTGAGTATATATATATATATATATATATATATTGTGCACTGCAGTTGCCTGCCCGCTGTGTGTGAGAGGCCACAGACCCACCACAGACTGTATTGTGTGCACACCACACTCATTTCGGGTGGCACAGGCACAGTACCTTGCATTTTAAAAAATATTTTTTTTTTTCCTCTGTCATAATTGCAGTGAGTGCTGTGTCAGGTCCACAGAGTGTACTGTACCCACTGCAGTGCACTGCCCACCACTGATATATATACGGTGGCACAGCATCTTGTTGCAAATTGAAAAAAAAAATTATTTTTTATTATTGCAGTTGCCTGGGCTGCCAGTGACTGTCAGGTCCACAGAGTGTACTGTGCCCACTGAAGTGCCACTGCCCACCCACCACTGATATATACGGTGGCACAGCAGCTTGCAAATTAAAAAAATATATATTTTTTTTATAATTGCAGTTGCCTGGGTGCCAGTGACTGTCAGGTCCACAGAGTGTACTGTGCCCACTGCAGTGCCACTGCCCACCCACCACTGATATATACGGTGGCAGGCATGACTTTTTTTGGATTAGTGTCTGGGGGGGGGGGGGTCTAAAAAGCGTATCTGTGAAGTTTCAGCTCTGTAGCATGTCCAAAAAAAAGATCATATAGGTGTAAAAGGGGTTCCCACCATCCCTGCTCTACCCTGCTCTACTGAAAAATGATCTTTTTTTTCTGGTTCTGGACATGCTACAGAGCTGAAACTTCACAGGTACACCTTTTAGACCCTCCAGACACTAAATCACACACAAAAAAAAGTTCTTAAAAATTGTCATTTTTGATAGAGAGCCAATTATTGAAAAGAAAAAAAAAACAAAAAAAAACAAAAAAAAAAAATTTCTTTGGATTTATTGTCTGGGGGGTCTAAAAAGTGTACCTGTGAAGTTTCAGCTCTGTAACATGTGCAGAACCAGAAATAAAATAGAATTAGGGTTAGGGCTAGGGTTAGGGTCAGGGCTAAGGTTAGGGTTATTTTTAGTGCTTAGGGTTAGAGGGTTAGGGTTAGAGGGGTAGAGGTAGGGTTACTAACTCTAACCCTAAGTATCTCACCGTAACCCTATCCCTATCCCCTAACACTAAACCTAACCCTCTAACCATAACCCTAACCCTCTAACCTTAACCCTAACCCTCTAAGCCTAGCCATAAAAATAACCCTAACCCTAACCCTAGCCCTAACCCTAACCCTAGCCCTAGCCCTAAGCCTAACCCTAGTCCTAACCCTAACCCTAGCCCTAAGCCTAACCCTAGTCCTAACCCTAACCCTAGCCCTAACCCTAACCCTAATTCGTAATTTTTTCTGGTTCCGGACATACTACAGAGCTGAAACTTCACAGGTACACTTTTTAGACCCCCCAAACGCTAAATCCCAAGAAATTTTTTATTTTTTTTTTAATTTTTCCAATAATTGGCTCTCTATCAAAAAGGCCAATTTTTAAGAACTTTTTTTTGTGCGATTTAGTGTCTGGGGGGTCTAAAAAAAAGTGTACCTGTGAAGTTTCAGCTCTGTAGCATGTCCAGAACCAGAAAAAAAATTAGAATTAGGGTTAGGGCTAGGGTTAGGGTTAGGGCTAGGGTTAGGGTCAGGGCTAAGGTTAGGGTTATTTTTAGTGCTTAGGGTTAGAGGGTTAGGGTTAGAGGGGTAGGGGTAGGGCTACTAACTCTAACCCTAAGTATCTCACCGTAACCCTAACCCTATCCCCTAACACTAAACCTAACCCTAACCCTCTAACCATAACCCTAACCCTCTAACCTTAACCCTAACCCTCTAAGCCTAGCCATAAAAATAACCCTAACCCTAACCCTAGCCCTAACCCTAAACCTAACCCTAGCCCTAGCCCTAGCCCTAACCCTAATTTGTAATTTTTTTTCTGGTTCTGGACATGCTACAGAGCTGAAACTTCACAGGTACACTTTTTAGACCCCCCAGACGCTAAATGCAAAGAAATGTTTTATTTTTTTTTTTTATTTTTATTTTTTTTTAATTTTTCCAATAATTGTCTCTCTATCAAAAAATGACAATTTTTAAGAACTTTTTTGTGTGATTCCGTGTCTGGGGGTCTAAAAAGTGTACCTGTGAAGTTTCAGCTCTGTAGCATGTCCAGAACCAGGAAAAAAAAATTAGAATTAGGGTTAGGGCTAGGGTTAGGGTTATTTTTAGTGCTTAGGGATAGACTGTTAGGGTTAGAGGCGTAGTGGTAGGGTTACTAACTCTAACCCTAAGTATCTCACCGTAACCCTAACCCTAGCCCCTAACACTAAACCTAACCCTAACCCTAACCCTTAAAGCCCAGTTCCTGTCCCATTTTGGATGTTATTCCAAACAATTTAGGAATGTTAGGTGATTTATTCCCTTTATGGATTAAAACCCGACTCTGCGTCAACTACGTAATTTTCCATGGGAGTTTTGCCATGGATCCCCCTCCGGCATGCCACAGTCCAGGTGTTAGTCCCCTTGAAACAACTTTTCCATCACTATTGTGGCCAGAAAGAGTCCCTGTGGGTTTTAAAATTCGCCTGCCTATTGAAGTCTATGGCGGTTCGCCCGGTTCGCGAACATTTGCCGATGTTCGCGTTCGCCGCTCACGAACATTAAATTTTATGTTCGCGACATCACTACTCCTAGACACTGAAGTGCAAAAAACACTAATAGCCTAAAGTAGTGTACATGGGCACATAGGATAACACTATTTAGCTTCTAGCTAATAACAGCTTCTAGGGGCTTAAAACAACGCTAGTGTGCATGGAGCCTGAATAAGTGAAAGGAAAGGATCCCCGATTGCAATGTCCCTATATGAAATTGTGAGTCACTCCACAGAGTGGCAGGACATCCAAGTTCTCCTCTCTTCTCTAGGTTCCTTGCCTACAGCACAAAAAGGATGGGGGGGGGGGGCACACCCCCTCCAATTCCTCTCCTTTTCTTTCCCAGCTGTGGTATACGTTTGCTCCTTATGATCCTCAGTTCAAACCGACTTCAGAACACAGACTTCTTAGTGTAGTATGTACTTTAAATTCAAAATACTTAACTTCTCAAAAGTAACAGACCCTTTTTTTCTACATGATCAGATCTCAGTGATATGTTCAAATGAAAGGCTCACCAGATTACCATATATACAAAAGAGAAAATTGCCCTGGGACTTTAAATGAGGCGAACACAAGTGGCCACTAAGTTAGAGTAAACATAGTATCAATTTATAGTAGAAAGAATCATATACACGGTACATAAACATATACCAAACCAAGCAGTGACATAGGCTCCATGTTATACATGCTTTAAAATTCCTGGTTGTATTGTTATACAATTGTAAAAAAGCATGTTAATTACTGACGCGTTTCATGAGCAAACTGCTCGCTTCTTCAAAGATAGATGCGCATGTATATATCTGAAAAACATATATACATTTGGGATCCATAAAGGATCCCAAATTAGGGACCAATACTTACAAGTAAGCTGAGCTGTAAGTATTGGTCCCTAATTTGGGATCCTTTATGGGGACCATACCTCGCAAGATCATTAACAGGTATTCTCCAGATTGCTGGTATATTATCTTTTTTGTATATATGTTTTTATGGATATGTACATGCGCATCTATCTTTGAAGAAGCGAGCAGTTTGAAACGTGTCAGTTATTAATATGCTTTTTTTCTATTGTATAACAGTACAACCAGGAAATGTCAAGCATGTACTGTATAACATGGAGCCTATGTCACTGCTTGGTTTGGTATATGTTTATGTACCGTGTATATGATTCTTTCTACTTACTAATAAATTGATACTATATTTACTCTAACTTAGTGGGCACTTGTGTTCCCCTCATTTAAAGTCCCAGGGCAATTTTCTCTTTTGCATATATATTAATTAGGGATGCAGGCGTATCACTTCAGGAACTATCGGACCTTTTTATTTTTATTTTTGTGCACCAGATTACCATGACTAGTTACACTTAAGTGAGTCTGAAAGCGTTCTCCACATATAGGTATGTTAAGCAGAACCTCCAGCCTATCCCCTTCTCCCCGTATTTTTTCACTCCCCAGCAGGAATCACCACGACTTCCAACTCCTCTCTATCGCTCCTCTGGCTGTGGTCCAGACTCAACCCTTGGCCTCCTCAGCTCAGGACTTCAGGTATTATAACACAAATGTTTCCATAGTGCAATATACCTGTATATTATAATTACAACCAAATAATATACAGAACATTATAATCATATAGCTGCAAACTTAACAGCCCTTTTAATCACAAGAATTCCAATGCTTTAGATAAAAAAAAAAAGACTTTCATGACCCCCTTAGGAATAAGCAAGTCTTGAAATACTTTCCTCAGGTGTGAATAACCAGCAGGACATCCAGGTACTTCCCTTCTCTCCATGAGTGTATTCCTCATATAGGAAAGGACCAGCACACCACCTTCCAATTACAGCTCAGGATCAACTCTTTCTGCTCCTCAGCTCAAACCAGCATTAAATAAAAAAAAAGCCTCTACAGTGCAGAATGTTTAAAAACCACAAAGTGCTTTATTCAGAAAAAAAATTATACTCACATAAAAAAGCCCATTTAAAATCACAAGATTGGCATTTCTGTGTGCGCCTGCGTGTGACTTCAATTCCACTAGACGCGTTTTGTCATTTGACTTCCTCAGGACATCCGTTGGGTGCTTAAAGATTAATTCCATGCATGGTACTTGATTCTGGGTCCCGTGCTGAGTGGCCAGCCTGGTGCGTTCTGAACATAGAAGGTTGGCTCTGCATGCTCTGTATGAATGCAAAGTGTTCTCTGATTGGAGGAGGTGGAGAGGCAAGGCAGTGACATCACACTTTCTACCTCATCTAATCTGAGAACGCTTTGCCTTTATTCAGAGAGTGCAAAGCATACTCTAAATATCGCCATATCAAGTAGCCAATCTCCTGTGTTCACAACAATGCATCAGGCCGGTCAGTCTGCAAGGGACCCAGAAGAAGGTGGAGATTGCTGGAGTAGCCGTGTCCATTTCAGTGATTTTCAGTTTCCAGGGGGATTAACCAAGTATGGTATATACATAGTTACATTGGTCCAAGCTGGCCCAAAATAACTATGAATAAAAATATATCATGCCTGGAATTATTGTTTAAGTCTTCACAGCCACTTAAATATTACATTTACCACACAAAATTTATTGAATAATGACAAAGGTACGCATACATTTTGTATAGTTAAATACTTGCTGTTTTGAATTTTAATCATTTTCATTTCCTAGATGATGCTTTATCTACAGTTTGATCTGATTTTGCTGCTACATGGGTAGAATGAAAGATTAAAAATGTTTAGCAGTCAGGGCCGGACTGGCATACCGGGAAAAATCCCAGTAGGCTGCCTGCCTTGGGGCCGCTTTGGGCTGTGGGCGGCTGCAGTGGTACCCATGACCGATCCTGGGCTGGTTGCCGGGTACACAGCACAGTGGGTGCGCTGTGATCTGTGACAGAGGGGAGGGGCGTCAAAGTCCTCTTGTCCCTCTTCCTCTCCTTGTGTACGTTGCTTCAGTCAGAAATGTAAGAAAGTCCCGCCTCCTAGACCTGGTCCTGTGATAGGCGGAACACTGATCCAATGCTGTGCAAAATGAATCAGTGTGACGTGTATCATAGGAGTCGGTCTAGGAGGCGGGGCTTTGTTACAGTGGCACTGCAGCCCGGGCAATTCAAATCCAAGCTCCCTGACCCTGCAAGAAATTGCTGATGTGTGTGATCCAGGCACTAATTAGGCTACATTTGGTGGGCACAGATTGGGCTGCATTTGGTGGGCTCTGATTTGGCTGCATTTGGTGGGCTCTGATTTGGCTGCATTTGGTGGGCACTGATTAGGCTGCTGTTACGCTCAGCGCTCCGGGCCCCCTGCTGGCCTCGAAGCGCTCACAGCGCACCGGGACTCTTAGATCTAAAGGACCAGTGCACAGGTGATTGGTACCTGGCCCAGACTGGTTATTAAGGGTTAAGGTTTGTGAAAGGCAGTGCTGACTTAATTAGGCTTCACCTGTGCACTGCTCATTATTACCTTCTCCTCACACAGCTTCCTGCCGGATCTTTGTGCCTTGTGCCTCTGTGAAAGCGTTCCCTTCTGTGTTTGTTTGCTTTGCCTGTTGCCGAATCCTTGCTACCGACATCTCGCCTTTGAACCTCTGCCGCCTGCCCTGACCTCTGCTACGTCCGACTACGCTCTTGCCTACTCCCTGTGTACCACGCCATATCAGCTGCCAGAGAGATCGAGTTGTTACTAGGGGACACGACCTGGTAGTTACCGCCGCAGCAAATCCATCCCGCCTTGCGGCGGGCTCTGGTGAAGACCAGTAACTGCTTAGAACCGGTCCTCTAGTACAACCCGCGCCATCGTCTCTCTGGTCCAGAGGATCCACTACCAGTCCTGCCGGTTCGTGACAGTAAGATCCGGCCATGGATCCCGCTGATGTTCCGTTGCCAAGCCTAGCGGATCGCACCACCGTTGTGGCCCAGCAAGGTCAACAGTTGGCTCAGCTGACCGCTATGTTTCAGCAGTTCCTGCCAACTCAGCAACAGCCAGCTCCTCCGTCAGCATCTGCTGCACCTCCCACACAAGCAGTTGCCACCAGGTCCAGAATCCGCTTGTCTCTGCCGGACAAGTACGACGGAGATCCTAAATTATGCCGAGGGTTCCTGTCTCAGTGCTCTCTTCACCTCGAGCTACTGTCTGACCAGTTTCCGTCTGAGCGAGCCAAGGTAGCCTTCATCCTCAGTCTGCTTTCCGGGAGGGCCCTGGCCTGGGCTACACCATTTTGGGACCGCGCTGATCCAGTCACCGCATCTGTCCAGAATTTTTGTCAGGAGTTTCGTAACGTATTCGAGGAACCTGCCCGAGTTACCTCCGCAGAGACTGCCTTGCTAAACTTGTCCCAAGGAACTTCTACCGTGGGTGATTATGCCATCCAGTTCCGTACCCTTGCCTCCGAGCTGAACTGGAACAATGAAGCTCTTTGTGCCACTTTTAAGAAGGGACTCAATAGTGACATTAAGGACGTCCTTGCTGCACGTGACCTGCCTACTACACTGAGTAACCTCATCTTGCTGGCCACCAGGATCGATAAACGTTTCTCCGAGAGACAAGAGGAACTCCATCTTGAAAAGGAAAGAGCTCGTCCTAAACGCTACCCTCGTCTGGCCCCTGTGTTCCAGCGTCCACCTCAACCTGTCTCTGGGTCTTCCATTGTGGAGGCCATGCAGGTGGACTGGTCTCGCCTGACTCCGCAAGAACGAAGCCGTCGTAGAGACGAGAACCTGTGTTTATACTGCGCTAGTACCGAGCACTTCCTTAAGGACTGTCCTCTTCGTCCCCAACGTTCGGGAAACGCTCGCACCTAGTGAATGTGGGAGAGGCATTACTAGGTGTGGATTCTTCCTCTCCACGTCTCATCATACCCGTGCAGTTGTTCCTGTCGTCCAAGTCTTTTTTTTCTGCTGCAGCCTTCTTGGACTCCGGCTCAGCCGGCAACTTCATTCACGCCTCCTTGGTCGACAAGTACCGAATTCCTATAATTCGTCTTCCCAAGCCGATCCTCATTTCTATGGTCAACGGGGAGAGACTCTCTGCTACGGTACAATACCGCACCCAGCCTCTGCGGATGGACATTGGGGTGTTTCACACAGAGACTCTGGAATTTTTTGTTCTTCCCTTTTGCTCTTCCGAACTCCTGCTGGGTCTACCGTGGTTGCAACGCCATTGTCCTGTCCTGAATTGGTCCACCGGTGAGATTTTGCGTTGGGGTTCCTCCTGCTCTGACCGGTGTCTCAAGCCTGCTCCTATCAAACGGGACCCACTAATTCCTCCGCCACCAGGTCTCCCCAAGACTTACCACCGTTTTGCGGATGTCTTCTGTAAAAAGCAAGCTGAGACTCTTCCTCCTCACAGGCCTTATGATTGTCCTATTGACCTATTACCTGGCTCTACTCCACCTCGAGGCAGAATTTATCCTCTCTCACCTCCAGAGACTCAGGCCATGTCAGACTATGTACGTGAGAACTTACAGAGAGGGTTTATTAGGAAGTCTTCTTCCCCTGCTGGAGCCGGTTTTTTCTTTTTGTCTAAAAAGGATGGTTCGCTCCGCCCCTGCATTGACTATAGAGGACTCAATAAAATTACCATTAAAAACCATTACCCACTGCCTCTAATCTCTGAGTTGTTTGACCGTCTCCGAGGAGCCAAGATTTTCACCAAGCTGGATCTCCGCGGGGCCTACAACCTGATCCGCATTTGAAAGGGAGACGAGTGGAAGACTGCTTTTAACACCAGGGACGGTCATTTTGAATACTTAGTGATGCCCTTTGGGCTCTGTAACGCCCCTGCAGTCTTCCAGGAGTTCGTGAACGACATCTTCCGGGACCTTCTTTACACTTGTGTAGTAGTATACCTGGATGACCTCCTTATTTTTTCCTCTAATTTGGAGCAACACCGAGTCCATGTCCAACAAGTTCTCACCCGTCTCAGGAGTAATCGCCTCTATGCCAAGATTGAGAAGTGTCTGTTTGAGCGTTCCTCCTTGCCCTTCCTGGGATATATCATCTCTGCCCAAGGACTTCAAATGGATCCTGCCAAACTCTCAGCGGTTCTGGACTGGCCACGCCCCTCTGGCCTCCGAGCCATACAGAGGTTCCTGGGTTTCGCCAACTACTACAGACAATTTATTCCTCATTATTCCACCCTGGTGGCCCCCATCGTGGCCTTGACTAGAAAAGGTGCCAGGCCAAAACCTGGCCTCCTCACGCTGAAGAGGCCTTCCAGTCCCTGAAAGCCGCCTTTGCTTCTGCACCTGTTCTGTCCCGGCCAGATTCTTCCAAGCCATTCTATCTGGAAGTGGATGCATCCTCAGTGGGAGCCGGAGCTGTGCTAACTCAGAAGTCATCCAGAGGCAAGACCATAACTTGTGGCTTCTTCTCTAAAACCTTTTCCTCCGCCGAGAAGAATTACTCTATTGGGGACAGAGAACTGCTGGCAATTAATTTAGCCTTGGAGGAATGGAGACATCTTCTCGAGGGTGCTCCTCACCCTGTGATCATCTTTACGGACCACAAGAACCTAGCCTACCTCCAGTCAGCTCAAAGACTAAATCCCCGCCAAGCCCGTTGGTCCATCTTCTTCGCCCGCTTCAATTTCCAGATTCATTTCTGCCCAGCTGCTAAGAACATCAGGGCGGATGCCCTTTCTCGCTCTTCAGATGTGGTGGGTGACATACCCACTCCTCAACACATTATCCCTCCAGAATGTCTCATCTCGGTTGCTCCTGTGGACCTGCGTTTTCTTCCTCCCGGCAAGACCTACGTTCCTCCTCGTCAGCGGTTACAGATTCTCAAGTGGGGCCACGCTTCCCTTTTTGCCGGTCATCCTGGAATTAAAAAATCTTTTCAATTAATTTCCCAAAGATATTGGTGGCCCACTCTGGAGAGAGACGTCACAGAATTCGTCCAATCCTGTGTGATCTGCGCTCGTGACAAAACTCCTCGTCAGAAACCTGCGGGTCTTCTTCTGCCTCTTCCTGTTCCTGAGACCCCTTGGTCGCACATCGCCATGGACTTTATCACTGATCTTCCCTCCTCCCATGGTAAGACGGTCATCTGGGTCGTGGTGGACCGATTTTCAAAGATGGCTCACTTTGTGTCCCTGCCTGGTCTCCCGTCCGCGCCTCAGTTGGCCAAACAGTTTTTTCTACACATCTTCCGCCTCCACGGCCTTCCCAGACACATCGTCTCGGACCATGGGGTGCAGTTTGTTTCCAGATTTTGGAGGGCTCTCTGTGGTCAGCTCGGAGTCAAGTTGGACTTTTCTTCCTCGTATCACCCTCAGTCCAATGGCCAAGTGGAACGGGTGAACCAGATTCTGGGAGATTATCTACGCCATTTTGTGTCCTCCCGTCAAGATGATTGGTCGGATTTACTCCCTTGGGCAGAGTTTTCTTACAATTTCAAGCAATCTTCTGCCTCCAATAAATCCCCATTTTTTGTGGTCTATGGTCGTCATCCTCTGCCACCTCTGCCTCGGACCTCTGCTCCCTCTTCTGTACCAGCTGTAGAGGACCTCCTTCAGGACTTCTCTTCTATTTGGCGAGAGACCCACTTAGCCCTCCTCAAGGCCTCGTAACGTATGAAGTTCCAGGCCGATAAAAGTCGCAGAGCTCCTCCGGAATTCAGTCCCGGTGACAAAGTGTGGCTCTCCTCCAAATTCATCAGATTTAAGGTCCCAAGTTACAAGTTGGGCCCTCGTTACTTGGGTCCCTTTAAAATCAAGAGCCGCATTAACCAGGTGTCCTACCAGCTCCATCTTCCACCCTCTCCGAATCCATAACTCTTTCCATGTCTCCCTTCTCAAACCTGCTATCTTTAACCGCTTCTCTCCTAAACTTCTTTCTCCCACCCCTGTCGCTGGTACCTCTGATATTTTTTCGGTCAAAGAAGTCCTAGCGACCAAAGTCATCCGGGGGAAAAGATTTTTTTTGGTCGATTGGGAGGGCTGCGGCCCTGAGGAGAGATCTTGGGAGCCGGAGGAGAACATCCTGGACCGCAGCCTCATCCGCAAGTTCTTGGGTTCCAAAAAGAGGGGGAGACCAAAGGGGGGGGTACTGTTACACTCAGCGCTCCGGGCCCTCTGCTGGCCTCGAAGCGCTCACAGCGCACCGGGACTCTTAGATCTAAAGGACCAGTGCACAGGTGATTGGTACCTGGCCCAGACTGGTTATTAAGGGTTAAGGTTTGTGAAAGGCAGTGCTGACTTAATTAGGCTTCACCTGTGCACTGCTCATTAATACCTTCTCCTCACACAGCTTCCTGCCGGATCTTTGTGCCTTGTGCCTCTGTGAAAGCGTTCCCTTCTGTGTTTGTTTGCTTTGCCTGTTGCCGAATCCTTGCTACCGACATCTCGCCTTTGAACCTCTGCCGCCTGCCCTGACCTCTGCTACGTCCGACTACGCTCTTGCCTACTCCCTGTGTACCACGCCATATCAGCTGCCAGAGAGATCGAGTTGTTACTAGGGGACACGACCTGGTAGTTACCGCCGCAGCAAATCCATCCCGCCTTGCGGCGGGCTCTGGTGAAGACCAGTAACTGCTTAGAACCGGTCCTCTAGTACAACCCGCGCCATCGTCTCTCTGGTCCAGAGGATCCACTACCAGTCCTGCCGGTTCGTGACAGCTGCATTTAGTTAGCACGGATTAGGCAGCCTTTGGTGGGCACAGGTTAGGCTGCATTTGGTGGGCACAGGTTAGGCTGCATTTGGTGGGCGCTTATTAGGCTGCATTTGGTGGGCTCTGATTAGGCTGCATTTGGTGGGCACAGTTTAGGCTGCATTTGGTGGGCACGGATTAGGCTGCATTTGGTGGGCACGGATTAGGCTGCATTTGGTGAGCACGGATTAGGCAGCATTTGGTGGGCACGGGTTAGGCTGCATTTGGTGGGTTCTGATTAGGCTACATTTGGTGGGCACAGATTAGGCTGCATTTGGTGGGCACGGATTAGGCTGCATTTGGTGGGCACGGGTTAGGCAGCATTTGGTGGGCACTGATTAGGCAGCATTTGGTGGGCACGGATTAGGCTGCATTTGGTGGGCACAGATTAGGCTGCATTTGATAGGCACGGATTAGGCAGCATTTGGTGGGCACGGATTAGGCAGCATTTGGTGGGCACTGATTAGGCAGCATTTGGTGGGCACGGATTAGGCTGCATTCGGTGGGCACGGATTAGGCTGCATTCGGTGGGCACGGATTAGGCAGCATTTGGTGGGCACGGATTAGGCTGCATTTGGTGGGCACGGATTAGGCAGCATTTGGTGGGCACTGATTAGGCAGCATTTGGTGGGCACGGATTAGGCTGCATTTGGTGGGCACGGATTAGGCAGCATTTGGTGGGCACTGATTAGGCAGCATTTGGTGGGCACGGATTAGGCTGCATTTGGTGGGCACGGATTAGGCTGCATTTGATAGGCACGGATTAGGCAGCATTTGGTGGGCACGGATTAGGCAGCATTTGGTGGGCACTGATTAGGCTACATTTGGTGGGCACGGATTAGGCTGCATTCGGTGGGCACGGATTAGGCAGCATTTGGTGGGCACTGATTAGGCTGCATTTGGTGGGCACTAAATAGGCTGCATTTGGTGGGCACTGGTGAGGCTGCATTGATCTCTTGTATCATGTCTGCAGTCTCTGACCATCTCTTGTATCATGTCTGCAGTCTCTGACAATCTCTTGTATCATGTCTGCTGCCTCTGACCATCTCTTGTATCATGTCCGCAGTCTCTGACCATCTCTTGTATCATGTCCACTGCCTCTGACCATCTCTTGTATATCATGTCTGCTGCCTCTGACCATCTCTTGTATCATGTCTGCAGTCTTTGACCATCTCTTGTATCATGTCTGCTGCCTCTGACCATCTCTTGTATCATGTCTGCAGTCTTTGACCATCTCTTGTATCATGTCCGCAGTCTCTGACCATCTCTTGTATCATGTCTGCTGCCTCTGACCATCTCTTGTATCATGTCCGCAGTCTCTGACCATCTCTTGTATCATGTCTGCTGCCTCTGACCATCTCTTGTATCATGTCTGCTGCCTCTGATCATCTCATGTATCATGTTCTCAGTCTCTAACCATCTTTTGTATCATGTCTGCAGCCTCTGACTATCTCTTGTCTTTTATAATGTCTGCAGTCTCTGATGGGGGGAGTCTGGAGAGGAGTCAAGAGTTGGAGTGCCGTTGGGATGGGGGTCATAGGAGAAGTCAGAGGTATGTGGACTGTGGAGAGGAGACTATAGGATAAAACCCAGAGCCACCAAGCTGGAGCCGACTGACTGAGCCCTGCATTGTGCACCTGAGAGGAGGTCAGGGACAGCGCCACCAGGCCAGTCTGAGGGGGGGGGGATCGGTGATGTAAGGAGGGAGGAGTGAATACAATAATGTAAGAGGGCATTGATATAAAGGCTCCACTTATATCAGTACTCCCCCCCAACACACACATTCCCAGAGTTCCTGTGGTCCCCCTTGATTGCTTCACTTTAACCACTTTTAACCGGAATTTTCTCATATATATATATATATATATATATATATATATATATATATATATATATAAAATGAAGCCCAATGTGCTTTCATATCTGTCTTATCTATATATAATACACTCTCCAAATGTACTTTAAAATGCATGGTTTTCCCTTTTATGAACAAGAAAATAATGACGTTATGCTGTTGGGCCTGGTATAATAATTCTATGGGGCTGGTATGAAATTATTTCCAGGGCTGAATTTTATTCCCAGTCCGGCCCTGTTAGCAGTGTTCCCCACTTGAACCGGTTGTCTTCTGAGCCTCTGTGAACAGACGACCAGTTAGTTGCAGTTGACAGTCACGCTAAGGTGATTAAAACGGCTATCAGTGAGCAGGTGTGACCAGATGGATAAAGTAAAGTTTACAAAAAAAACTGCAAGAATATGAAAGTAGAACTTTGGATAAATCAAAAAAGAAAATACATATACAACGCAGTTTTTGTTTTTCTGACTTTGCTATCCCTGTAATTTTTTTTACCTGTTGATCCAGCCCACGCAGGCACAGGGAGAACATGCAAACTTCGGCCAGATATTGTCATTGTTTGGATTTGAAGCAGCAACCCTTTTGCTGCTAGGTGAGAGTGCTAACCACTACACCGCTGTGCCACCCCATATTTTAACTTTCTTTAACAACAGTGACAATACTGTCCATCGTAAAAGGGGAACCACGTAGCAGCGTTGCCACCCTGCGGACTGGGTATTCTTAAGATGTCCATATATGACTCAAATTTTGGCTGATTTACAGGAATTCAAGACATGGATGGCCCTGCCAACACAGCCCAGGTCAACAAAACTAATAAAGAAACCAATGGAGCCAGATAGAAAAAAAGTTGGATAACAACTATTTAAGAAGTTGCAGCAGTTTATTTTTCTTTTGTAATAAAAGGTTTAAGCTATATGAATCTGGCTCGGTTCACACTAGGGCGACCGCAGGTCGCCTCCCATAGGGAAGCTGCGGACCCGTTCTAATAGGAGCGACACAAGTCGCTCCGACCTAGAAAAAGGGTCTGGAGCTTCTTTGGGGCGACCAGGAGGCGACCGCCATAGACTTCAATGTTATGAAGTCAGTGGCGGCCGCTCCGAGGTCGCGGCGCGCTGCTCGCACCGTGACCTCGGAGGTCGCCACCCGAAGTAGCGTCGCGGTAATGTGAACCGGCGCTAAAAGCTGGCACCCCCAGCAGTGTTATATGATTTGTTCAATACCTCTTGGTTCCAGCTTGGTCTGCCTGCAAATGTGGGGAAAAATAAAAATAAAGGCACATACATTTTTTTTAAAAAGGCATTCATATACAGTGCAACGTACTATTGCTACAGATATTGCCCACATACAGTTACCAGAATACAATAATATTGTTAAAGTGGGCTTTTAAAATCTCTATATGCTTAGCCTGTGCTGGTTATGGCATCCCGTTTACTCCTTTATGGACAACCTGGCAGGTGCCCTTTTCCTCTTAGGCAGTGACTGCCCAGACAAGGTGTCCTTCTATGATTGGAGAATATGGAGGTTTTGGACAGCCTATTGTCTTGCATGACACTTTGCGTTTCTGGAACTGATTTTCCCAAACTATAATCTCAATATCATTGAACCAGCCTGTGATAATCCCAATAATCAGTTATTATGTGACTGAATAAAACAGTTTTAGCAATAATATATTTGATTATCCAGATTATCTACTACATAGATTGTTTCTGGGAAGGGAAAAGTATATTCTGTGGCCGTGACAGTCATGTTTGTACCCACCCCAGCCAACCTATTTTACCCGCTGCCCTGAGTGGGATGCAATTTTGAAATTATTAGTTCATTATTAAAGTGAACACTAAAGAAAACATTGGGATCCTACAGTACATGGTATTATTACAATGAATGCCATTAATATTTTTAAACTGGACTTCTCAGTAATTATAAGGTTGAACTCCAGGTTTTCTATGACTCTAAAAAGTTTCTTACGGCAAAGGTGGTCCAAACAAACTATTTTCTTTACTAATACATGCGCCTGCTCTGAGTGCTGCATAAACAGCGCTAGATTCAAGCAGCAAGATGGAGACTTCCCATCCCGTTCCTGGAACAAAAATTGAGTCAGGCTGATTGCTGCTCAGCCATTCATAGGAAGCTTTGTATTTTTATGAATTAATAAAAAGTTTCCTGTGAATGGCTTAGGTGGAGATTGTGATGTAATTAGTTTGCCTATTCACCTCAGACAATCAGAGGAAGCCTTGTACAGGCAGTCCCCGAGTTACGAACACCCGAGTTACGAATGACTCGTACTTACGAACGGACGTCAATTTCGGTCACTTGTTCTCCACGGTGGTCACAGTTACCACTGAGCAGCCATCTTGCACCGTCAGACACATTACACACTGCAGTAGTGTATGTATTGCATGGCCACAAGAGCCCCAGGTAACATGACTGCACGCCCAGAAGCACCCGAAACATCCCAAATCCCTGCACAGGCTGAAGTTGCACTTAAAAATGCACTGTTTCAACTTACAAACAAATTCGACTTAAGAACAAACCTACAGTCCCTATTGTGTTCGTAACCCAGGGACCACCTGTATTCATTCATAAAACACTAGTGTTCCTGTGAATAGTGGAGCAGCTCTTAGCCTGACTTGATTTTGTTCCAGAAATGGGACGTTAAAGAGCAATATGGGAATTGTTTTTATATTTCGAATCATACTTACTTACTGATTCCGCATCTGTCCCCCGCTTGTTCTAACACTGAGAACAGAGCGATCAAACATAGCCGATGGCTCAGTTCTCAGGGCTCTCTGAGCAGAGAGCTGGTGACTATCAGTCACCGGTTCTCTGCTCTGCCCCCCCCCTCGCTCACTGGCCTTGGAGGGGGTGGGGAGCGACTGGCTCAGACTCTCAGCCACTCACTGAGAGTCTGAGCCAGGTGCCAGTCCAGCCATATGGTCTCAATCTTTCCCGATCCTGGACCAGCTCTGTGACGTTGCAAAATGGGTCACAGGAGTGCAGAAAAGACTGTAGGCTGTACTTCTCCTTTAAAGCGATGTTCCCGCTGGGGAAAAAAATTAAAAGTCAACGGCTACAAATACTGTCGCTGCTGAGTTTTAGTATATAGACACTTACCTGTCCAGGGAGTCCACAATGTTGGCACCCCAACTGATTTTCGGATCGGCTGCCAGGTGCTGCCGCCACCATTCATTGTAAGGGAAATCGGCAGTGAAGCTTTTCGGCTTCACAGCCGGTTCTCTACTGTGCATGCGCGAAGTGCGCTGTGCTTTCTAATTGGGGAAGTAGGGGGCGAACTTCCTAGGGACGGTGCCGCGGCGCTGTCTCCCGAAAGTTGGGAAGAGTACCTGTCAAAAACAGGTACCCGTTCCCCCCTCCCCCCTGAAAGATGCCAAATGTGGCACCGGAGGGGGGGGGGGGGGACCACATCAGAAGAAGTTCCACTTTTGGGTGGAACTCCGCTTTAAGTCTCTGTCCCACTGCCTAAACACAGCACTATCTACTGCATGTGGCTGATGCTACATACAGCTGATCAGAGATGTATAGTAACTAAGTAGAACTACTTCACTACTGTACTTAAGTACCGAAAGGTGGTATCTGTACTTTCCTAGAGTAGAATTTTTTTCTCCTACTTCCACTTTTACTTCACTACATTTTTTCGATGATTTTAATACTTCTACTCCGATATTTTTTTTTTGTGCTGCATAGTTACTCGTTACTATTATAAAAATGACCACTGCCAGAACAGTAGATGGCAGGTTTCATGAAGCTCAAAACATGTTTATTATCAGCGCATACGAAAATAAATGCTACTGTATGTATAAATAAAAGCTGCATTTGAAATAATAAAAAACAATATGATGTTCAAACGTTTGACTTCTTTCTTTAATAACTACATAACACAGTACTGGTACTTTTACTTTCAGTACTTGAGTAGCAAAATTTAAAAAAAACTACTTGCAATACTTAAGTACAAAAAATGTTGAATACTTTAGTACTTCTACTCAAGTCATCTTTTGATTGAGCACTTCCACTTCTACTCAAGTCACTTTTTGATCGATCACTTGTACTTTTACTCAAGTATGGGTTTCGAGTACTTTATACAAGTGTGGCTATAAGCACCCCCAGCATTGTTATATGATTTGTTCAATACCTCTTGGTTCCAGCTTGGTTTGCCTGTAAATGTGGAAAAAAATAAAAACAAAGGCGCATACATTTTTTTAAAAAGACATTCATATACAGTACAAAGTACTTTTGCTACAGATATTGTAACAACTCTGCAGCTGATACAGCGTCACAGAGGGCACATGTATTAGTGAAGATAAAGATGAATGACGATAGTTTGTTTGGACCAGTTTACTCCAAACTAACTATTTAAAGTCATAGAAAAACAGGAGTTAGGCTTTAAAACTGTGCAATACCTAAATCTGCTCCAATGATCCAACATCTGTGAGGTCCCTTGCCTTTATCATCATCTTTTTTTGCTTTCTCTTGGGTGCCCAGGTCCTCCCCCATCTTCATTGGCTGGCACAAGAGGACATAACTTGTGTATGCATGGCAGTTGATTCATTCCAGCACCAAGACACCAAGCTAAAAATATACCCTAAACCAGTGATGGTGAACCTTGGCACCCCAGATGTTTTGGAACTACATTTCCCATGAGGGTCATGCACTCTGCAGTGTGGTGGAGCATGATGGGAAATGTAGTTCCTATACATCTGGGGTGCCAAGGTTCACCATCACTGCCCTAAACTATGCACAACTCTTCTAACTGAGACTGTGAACAGGCAGGTAAGTTTGATTTATTGCACAAGAGACATGGCATGTCATAAGGGCCTGCTTGCAATATTTTTTGTTAAACCTTAGTTTTGCTTTCTTATGGATTTTTCTGGTTTAAATGCGGAGATAAAAAATGTATATGCATATGCAGGAACAATAAGGCCTCATGCATGCCGGACTTTATTAAAACGTCAGTAGAAAGCTGTAGCTGAAGAAGGCGTTTTTCAGCTTTTTTTAGCTGTAGCAATTTTTAGCTTTTTTTTAGCAAAACTATATTCCCACAAAAGCTTATGGCTCAAAAACATTGATAAATGACGAATAGCTGCGTTTTTCAGCGTTTTTTAGCTTTTATCAGAGTTAGATCATTTTTACAGCAGGAAAACGCCTCCTAAAACCCACTAGTTCTGGGGGTTTAACCAGTCAGGTTTTTTTTTGTTTGCCATCTGTGTCCTATAGGGGAGATTTCCCTTCACTTTTTGTCCCATAGTCAAAACAAGAAGTGAGAAGGGCTCCCTCCAAAGTTGGGGTGTCGCCAGAACTAGTGGCCTCAATGGAAGATTTCCCCTCTTTTAATGTTCTGGTGTCAAGCCAAAATTTGGGGTATTTTTTTAGTTTCACTTTTGATTATATCGGTAAACAAGACAAATAGAGAAGGTTAATCTACCTAATGGGGAATAGACAGCAATAAAACCCCTTCCAGCTGTTCTAATCCCTCTCAATTCTTTCCAAAAAGTAAAAGTTAGGCCCCTTTCACACTTGTGCGACCTACAAGTCACACGATTTTGCCACGATTTTAACTGGACTTGAAGCAATGCCTGTGTAATCTTGAGGTCTATGAACCTCAAAATGCCGGACAGTAGTGCAGGGACTTCTTCGAATTAGTTTGTGACTTAACCGGTTGCCGACCGCGGCACGACTATGTACTGCGGCGGTCAGCCCCGGCCAGGCAAAGTGACGTCGATCTACGTCACTTGCCTGTCACTTCCTTGTGAGCCAATAGCGGGCGAGTGCGCGCCCGCGGAGGCGCGTGCCCGCCGCAGCTCGTTCACAGGGAAGTCAGTGCGTGTGACCGGCGGACCCGATGTCCGCTGGTCACTCGCCGATCGTCGGTGCAGAGGGAGAAAGTCAGGCGGCTGATGTAAACAAGCCGCCTGTCATTCTCCCCTGTGTAGAAACAGTGATCATACGGTTCTACTATGTAGGACCGTTGATAACTGTTCTTACACTAGTAGCCACAGCCAATCACAGTAAAAAGCACGCCCCTAGGGACACACTTAACCCCTCCCTCCCCAATAAAGTTAACCCCTTCCCTGCCAGTGTCATTTTGCAGTAACAGTGCATATGTATAGCACTGATTACTGAAGTAATGTCACTGGTAACCCCAAAAGTGTCAAAAATGTCAGTCAAGGGTCCGATCTGTCCGCCGCAATGTCGCAGTACCGCAAAAAAATCGCAGATCGCCGCCATTACGCGTTAAAAAACCCACCAAAAATGACCGAAATCTTTCCCTTAGCTAGTAAACGCGATAACTTTTGCGCAAACCAATCAAAATACGCTTTTTGCAATTTTTTTTACCAAACATATGTAGCAAAAAACAAATTGGCCAAAAATGTTAAAAAATTTTGATTTTTACATTTTTTTGGGGGGGAATTTCATATAAAAAAATGTGAAAAATATTGTTATTTTTGCAAAATTTACGCTCTTTTTTTTGTTTATAGCGCAAAAAGTAAAAATCGCACAGGTAATCAAATACCACCAAAAGAAAGCTCTGAATGTGGGAAAAAAGGGCGTCAAATTCGTTTAGGTACAGGTACACGACCGCGCAATTGTCCGTTAAAGTCACGCAGTAAAAAATCGCAAAAAAAACCCTGGTCAGGAAGGGGGTAAAATCTTCCGGGGCTTACGTGGTTAAAGTCGCACAGATATGAACGGTACTCATTGGAAATCATGGAGTACGACTTGTCCTGTGACTTTGCAATGAATAAGCACTTTGTGTGAAACGTATCTGCTGAACATTGTGGATCCTTTTGTGTGTCATGTTTTAAGCCTGTGATTCTACATTAGACAATAAACACATTCCTGGATGTGCCGCATTTTCTCTGTTATTGTATGGACTTTCCAGGTTGCGGACCTCAGATTTGTTGCCACAAGTAGTATTAAGAGATCCTCCATCTGCAGACAGCCTTGGAGCGGTGTACATCCCCTTTTTCTATTGCCATGTGACTTTGCAGTGCCAAGTCACAAGACAAGTCGCACAAGTGTGAAAGGGGCCTAAGTTACAGTTTAGTTATTGGCATGCAGCAATTATCAGAGGTGGGGGACTCGAGTCACATGACTTGACTTAAGTCAGACTTAAGTCACCAGTTTGAGGACTTGAGACTTGCTTGACTAAAATTAATAAAAGGCTCGACTTGACTTTGACTTGGTATTCATGACTTGAGACTTGACTTTGACTTGAGACATATGACTCGAAATGACTTTACTTTTTTAAGTTATTAAATATTTGCATTTTCTCAATATGTGTTAAAGCAAAATGAATGTGCCTGTTATATTTCTGACACCACAGTCACTTAAAACACCTCAGCGTGTTCTGATTTTTAGGACACTGGCTGTTTAACAATGGAAATACTTAACATGTTTTTAGTGACTGTGGTGTTGAAACATGACCTGATGAAGGATTTTGAGCTGTTTGAGCATTCAAAGTGTTTCTTTAATATGCCAGGAAAAAAGCACTAAGCCGTTTTGTTAATGTTAAAAATAAAACAAAACCTTTCCTGACCACTGACTTTTAACTGATTTAAAGGTGAAAATTGGGGTAGATCAGCATTTTGACTTGATTTGTGACTTGACCAAAATAAATGACTTGACTTGCTTGACTTTTAGCAGGGACTCGACTTGACTTGCTTGCTTTTCGCCACAGGAACTTGGGACTTGCTTGAGACTTGAAGGTTAAGACTTGAGACTTGCTTGTGACTTGCACATGTGTGACTTACTCCCATGTCTAGCAAATATAAAATAAAAGCCACAAGGTATACGGCGTACACAAACTCAGTAATATACAGTCCTATAGAAAGGTGCAATACAGATTATAAAAAGTCCATGATAATGCATAAAGTCCATAATAAAAGTTTAGGCACAAAAGGCAGCTCCACCAAGAGACAGGAACAATTCTCTGAAATGACAACAAGGGACAGAGGGGGGCGCCACTAAGTGAGGTATTAAAAACAGTATTTAATTAGGCAGCCTAATGTGCACTCACATAAATCCACAGGAAGGAACACCTGTAATGTGACAACAACAGTGTCTATGTATGGATCGTCCTCTCCATTGCCCAACAAGTTGTCCCAGGCATGACGTCACTTCCTCTTCTGTTCTCCCCCGGGTTCTGGATGTTCTTCCACTACAGCTAACGAGCAGTAACTGGGCTCTCCTATCTTTGCGGTTCTGCTACTGCTGCTGACTATGGAGAGGACAATCCATACATAGACACTGCCGCTGACATCCTCACCCTCATGGAGAGGACAATCCATACATAGACACTGCTGCTGATACATTATAGGCAATTATTCTTGTGGGTTTAAGTGAGTGTCTGATTGAACATTGTTTTTAATACTGCACTTAGTGGCGTCCCCTCTGTCCCATGCAGCAAATATCCAGAAACTGTAGTATTGTTTTATATACGGTGCTAAGATTTATCGTTAAAAAGCAATCCTTGGGTAACAGTAAATTGACTTTTTTGTTTTGTAAAATGATACTGTTGCTCTGTTCTGTGACATATCTGTGATTTATTCATGCAGACAGGTAAAATTACTGAAATGTTCACCTTAATAAAAACTAACATTACAGAATCATTAGAAGTCTACGTACATATGAAATTGTTTACCTTTACATTATTCTGATAGTAATTGTCTATTAAGGAGAAGCATGATCTGATAGTTGTTCCCCAATTACATCATTGTCTTTTTATATCTCAGATGCTCAGGTGCTGGGGGAAATTACAAATTCCCTCTGCAAGCAGGTATTATAAAGGCAATGCACAGGGGAGAATTATAGGTGTGAGTCTGTGCTTTCATGAGCTCACAGGTTTCAAGAACATTTTTCAGTTCCCTGTCCTTTTTCACAGGTAAATTTTAAGGGTTACTACCTATGAAGAATTCAATAACATATAAATGTTGTATTGATGGGTGGTCTACTAAAATCATTTCAGCCTGAAAAGAAAAGATTAGGATGGGGTCTTATGCAGCCTTCACCCTTTTGTGGATAGGTCCAGATGCAGTCACATTTGGACTTAAAAAAACACTGTTGTTTAAAAAAAAACAAAAAGCAAAAGAAATGATCTGCAAAATAAGAGGTATTATACTTGCCTCTTCAGTGGCAACTACTTTTGCTCCACTGAATCTTCAGCATTTAAAAATCATGAGACAGTTGGGTGCCGGTGTCCCCTGGTGCAAGAAGAGGCTTCCTCCTCTGACCCCTATCTCACCACAAGACACAGAAGTGATGTAAGGGAACCACGGCTCGCAGTGGGGGAAACAGTTGTAGCACCCTCTTAGATGGACTGCTAGATAAAGGAGTGGAACAGTGATTGATTGCTTTGGTCTGATAATTTTTTCCTGAGCTGAGCATTTGATTGCTTGCCCTTGTCCCTGGAAGAAGCTTCCAGAGCACAGGGAGGGAGTTTCAAGTGATCATTTGACTATTTATCAGGCCCCAGCTAATCCTTGGGGGGGTGTATCCAGAAGGTGGCGGAGGTGGTCATAAATGTGAAGGTGTAGGATTCCAAGCCTTAGGGGAGCTGTTGCCCCAAGGTACATATTAAGTTAGTTAAGGTTTACAGTCTAGGCCTCAGTGGCTGCTGGACTGAGGGCCTTGGGAAGCTTGCCTTAGGATTACATTTGCTGGAGGCACTGCACTGAAGTCCTGGGTCTGGAGAAGGATCTTTTATCTCCCTCACTGAACATATATCTGTGGATGCTGGGGTGACAGATAGTTCCTGAGACAGTGAGTAAAGATCTTGCTGAGGACTGTTAGTTGTGGAAGTACCAGAAGGGTACTATATATAGGTTGCTATATAGACTGCTGCTCCAGAATAGTTTGTATTAGAGGCTGTGGAAGGGCTGAGACCCTGAAGCAATCTTTTTGAAAAGCTGGCTGTGGGAGAAGGATTTTCTCCCTCTCTGAGAAGTATCCAGTGGAAGCTGGAAGGTGTGCAGCTGTCCTGGGACTTACGAGTACTGACCGTGAACAGAGATCCTGGGTGACTGTGTACTTGGGGCATGTAGGTGCCAGAGGTAGCTTTGGACTGACACAGACATAGATTTTTAAAAAATTTTTTTATTGGGAATGTTTATTGCAGAAAGTAAAAAATAAAAAGAATATAAAGTAAGTCGCTGTTTAGTTGTATGTGCATCTCAGAGAATGGAAAATTATGTAATTAGCATCTAAAAACTATGAAGTGCATAAAAAATTGCATACAAAATGAGACAATATCATCAAAGTGTAACTATAAAGTTTCAACGTGCATATATTCCATAATTGCATAGGTGGATATGACACAAAATACAGTACAATTATCATTCACTTAGCATGATGCACAAATCGCTGTGCAAGTGTGCATGCTAAAAGTGCTCATGTGTAAAATTATACTTACCTCCATCTTCTTGCTCCGGGTCACCTGAAAAACAAATGGATAATCGCAATTTTTTTATTTTTTATTTACCTGGTTTAGAAGATAATATACTTACCTTACTTCCTCTTCCTCCCCTCAGCGGCCACGGCGATTCCTCACTTCCTGGCTTTGCAATGACTCCTGGGAGCTGAACGTCATCGCTCCCAGGAATCAATGCGCCTGCACCGGCCCCGACGTCAGTTCCGGTACATGCGCCATCATACCTTGCTAAACAGCTTCTGGGCATGCCCAGAAGCTGTGCAGGGATGACGCTGCAGAACCGGAAGTGACGGCGGGGCTGGTGCAGGGCATCGTGGGACCGGAGAAGACGGAAGAGGACGCAGAAGAGGATCGCGCTGGCTTCAAGCTGCCCACACCTGAGATGGCAGTGCTGGACAATACATTTTCAAGGTAAGTATTTCTTCTAAAAGGTAAGTGCAACCCGGGACAGATCAGAGGCTAGCCATTGTGGAATGTACTAGCCCTGACTGTCCCGGGGGTATTTTTATTAAAAAAAACTTTCCCAGGGTGGAACTCCGCTTTAATGAATAAAGTCAATAAACCATAAAATAAAAATATATGATACCAGTATATAGAATGCATTAAGATAAAAAAAAAAAAACTTCTGCCTTTACAACTCCTTTAAAGCGGAGTTCCACCCATTTATTAAGTTGAGATGTACGTAATCCCCTATAAATATGCTTTTACCAATGCAAACTATTTTTTTTTTATATAAGGAAATACCGTTTTTCTTCGTTATTCATCCGCACTTCCGGGTCCTGCCGCCTATAGGCAATTACGTCACTAGGCGATTCGCAAGGGCTCCTGGGATAGTGGCTTCATGTATCCCAGCAGCCCTTGCGAATCACCTAGTGACGAAATGTATCGCATTATTTCCAGACCGGCACCAGCTGTTCTCAGGGATGTATTGCATTCAGTCCGCGCTCCGCCCCGCCTCCTCTCAGTCAGCGCGGACTGAATGCAATACATCCCTGAGAACAGCTGGTGCCGGTCTGGAAATAATGCGACACATTTCGTCACTAGGTGATTCGCAAGGGCTGCTGGGATACATGACGCCGCTATCCCAGGAACCCTTGCGAATCGCCTAGTGATGTAATTGCCTATAGGCAGTAGGACCCAGAAGTGCGGATGGATAAAGAAGAAAAACGGTATTTCCTTACAAAAAAAAAATAGTTTACATTGGTAAAAGCATATTTAAAGGGGATTACGTACATCTAAACTTATTAAAATAAGTGTAACTCCGCTTTAAGGTTTCTCTTAAGCCTTGGGAGGTTTAACAGCTATTCCAGGCTGGGTCACTCTCAGCAGGCAAAAGGACCTTGCTACTCTCTGCTCTCCACCTTATATACATCTGACTGCCCCCTGCTGGCCATCCTTCTCGACCAGGGATTGGCTGAAGCTGTATCCAGGGCCAGCTCAGACTCTGCCCTCCCCTCTCACTATGTTTCTAGAAGATTCTGGAAGGACAGGGGGAGAAAGACAAGCAGAACGCAGAGTAGGCAAAACATAATTACGTTTCCACTCCTAACAGCAGAGCCAAAAAATACATTTGTCTCACTTCTAGCAACTGACATAAGAGGGCGCTACACATGGAAGGACAAAGACTGAGCTTTTGAATAAATATTTAACAATGCATGAGACATTACTAGAGACAGAAGTTGTATCAAGATCAAGCTCTAGTCAGCTGTACAAACGTATCATTAGTCACTGGTTTTTATGTATATTGCATGATGCCATGTTGGTTGACTGGAAACATCTGAGGTAGCCATATGCTTATTCATGCTCATTTATGTGGACCATTGGTCTTCTGTGATGAAGGAATGAGCATGGAGGGTTACAGTAGATCTAAACCCTAACTGGATGATGCTAAAGCACCCCGTATCATAACAATTAGCATTTTTTCTTTAACCATTTCCAACCGTGCTATAGTTGAATAAAGGCTACAGCGTGGTTGTCGAGTTCTGGGAGGTGTCATATCATGTCTTCCCGTGATCGTGCCCACTGTGCTCCTTCTGCAGCGTGCGAGCGAGGCAATCTGGGATTGCTGTGTCCTTAGGACCAATCACAGCGGCCCTTTACCACATGATCAGCTGTATCCAATCACAGCTGATAATGATGTAAACACAAGCTATTTATTTCCTCACGTTAACAATGACAGGAGAGGAGAGATCATAACTTGTGTGAAAGGGACATCTACACTGATAATCAAGGCACTGATTATCAGTGTCCTGATTATCAGTGCAGTCCTAACAGTGCCCACCAGTTCTGCCAAACCGTGCCCACCAGTGCTGCTAATCAGTGCTCATCAGTGCTGCCAAACTGTGCCCACAAGTGCTGCCAAACTGTGCCCACCAGTGCTGCCAAACTGTGCCCACCAGTGCTGCCAATCAGTGCTCATCAGTGCTGCCAATCAGTGCCCATCAGTGCTGCCAATTAGTGTCAATCAGTGTTTTCTCATCAGTGTCTCCTATCAGTGCTGCCTATTAGTGCCCATCAGTGCTGCCCACCCGTGCCACCCATCACTTTCCATCAGTACCTCATATCAGTGTCTATCAGTGCTATCTATCGGTGCCCATCAGTCCTGCCTTATATTAAAAAAGAATAGCGCGCAAATGCAAAAGAAATTACTACCAAATCTGAAGACAATCCATAAATAAAAATGGGGGTTTGGTCCCACCATATGGCCATATCGTGCTCAAGCCCACCACTGCGTCAAAGTACCCCATTATCAGTGGGTCCTACACTATCCATGAAAAAAGAGATGAATCCAGCCTTTCTAACCCTTGGAGATAATACTCCTTGCTGGGAGAGATGTGCAAATGCACTACAGGGGACTCCTCCTATATCCACTTGATGGTGGACACTGATTGAGTACAGGTGTGTGTGGGGGGTGGGGAGGGCTGCTCAACCTCGATAGTCTGGTCAGACCGAATACATAATAAACAGGCAAAAAATTTGGGGGAGCATACCCATGTATTTCCAAAGCTGCTGCAGCTATGAACCAAAAGACATGTATATTAAAAAAGAATAGCGCGCAAATGCAAAAGAAATTACTACCAAATCTGAAGAGAGTCCATGCCTTATAGTGCCCATCAGTGCCACCTATCAGTGCCCATCAGTTCTGCCTATCAGTCCCTCCTCATCAGTCCCTCTTTTAGTGCACACCAGTGCTACCTCATCAGTGCCCATCAGTGCAGCCTATCAGTGCCCATCATTGCTGCCTCATCAGTGCAGTCTATTAGTGCCCATCAGTGCAGCATCATCAGCGCACATCAGTGAAGGAGAAAATTATAACAAACTATAAAAAACTTTTTCTTTCAAGATTTTCTGTCTTTTTTTGTTTATTTAGCAAAAAATAAAAAAAACCCAGTGGTGGTTAAATACAACTAAGAGAAAGCTCTATTTGTGTGAAAAAAAATAATATAAATTAAATTTTGGTACAGAGTGCATGACCGCACAATTGTCATTCAAGGTGAGACAGCGCTGAGAGCTGAAAATTGGCCTGGGCAGGAAGGGGGTAAAAGTGCCCAGTAGGCAAGTGGTTAATCTGACCCTGTCTGTTACATTTAGTATAGCTATAGTATTTGCAGCAGAGGCATAACTACGGGGTCGTAATTGCTACCTGGCCCCATGCTCCCCTGTACACCTGGATAGCATGTATCCCCCTCCTCTGGCAGCATATAGAGGAATCAATCCCCTCTGTTTTTCTCCTGCAGCAGCTGAAAGTCTGCTTATCCTTCTCTGTCCCCTGCAGGAATTCAGTGGCTGCAGGAGGAAAATGGAGGGGATCTGTTCTTCTATTTGCCACCCCCCCCCACCCTTCCTATCCATCTTCTATTTTCTGCCCCATGGCTTCTGTGTGCTCCCCTGGCCCCCCTCTTCCCCCAAAACTCTGCCGGCTTCCCCCTCCCCTCACCTGCCGGCTGCTGTGGGGGATGTGTTAGGATGGAAAGCGAGAAAAAGAGCTGGTAAATTAGTCATTTAATGGCCCCCTGCCTTTTCTGAAGGGACAGAGTCAGTGATCAGTACCAATCACTGACTCTGTCCATTCATAACTGAAGCATAGTAAATTCTGTTTACTATTCTTCAGTTTGTGAATGAACGTGAAGCTCTGTACAGAGCAATTCCGGTCCATTCATTCTGTGCAGCTGAGCTGTGTCCTCAGTCTCCTTTCTATGTCTCAAAGGTGAAACATCAGAGGTCTGTTTAGACCCCTGATATGTCACCAAAGCCCCCAATGGGGCTCCTACATAAATGGTAAAAAATAAAAAGGTAAAAAGAAAAATGGAAAAAAATAAAATAGCAAAAACAAAAAAAAAAAACTGACACAACTGGCAGAATTAGCAGTGTTGCAAAGGTCGCACCTGGAATCGGGTTTTGGCGTTGCGCCATTGGGCTCAGAGAGAAGGGTCCATTCGGGGGGTCAAGGGGGTCCTTTATAGTTTCTTCACCGGGGCCCTGAAAGTTCTAGTTACACCTCTGATTTGCAGCTACTGACTTTTATTTATTTTATTTTAAATGCCCATAGTTCCTATTTAACATCTTCTATGAGATTGTAGTGATTGGAATTAGATCTATGTTATCTTTATCTTTATTTTGTATACAGTAATATGCATTGCAGCTGGGTTTTAGCTGCTATCCTGGAGTCGCTCTTTAATGCTATCCATTTTCCAAGCAGCATTTCAGATGAATTCTATTATTCTTGGAGTGTAAATCTCACATTTTTTCCCTTTAGTCTCTTCTGACAGTAAGCGGCCAATGACATATAGGAGGTGTCAGCTGCAAGATGGAATCCTTTGGAGCTCTCGAACATGAGAGAGTCCCGCTGTTATGTTGGAGGAGAGCACATGTGACAACTGGCTGCTGGAACAGGTGTGCGAGGCGCAGGCTGGAGTGTAATTACGCGTTTTGAGCCAAGTCATGCTAGGGCCTTAATTCCTTCCTTCTGAAAGACACCGGTAATTAATCATGGCTGAGTCTATGGTTACTCTGTTACTGTTATGTCATTTAAAGTGTAACTCCAATTTTTTTTTTTTCTCAAATTTGATACAGTAAGCTGGGTAGTAACATAATAACATTTGCATTTTTTCTAGTTATGAGCAAGCTGGTGCAGCTGAACCCAGATTCAGTATGAGCCAGACAGTGTCACTGCAGCAAGAAGTTTAGATTTAACTCATTTATAATGCAAGTGCAGGTTTCTGAAAAGAAAATTACTGCGCACTTTGACAAAACTGGAACATTTTCTTTTACTATCCGCACAGTCAGTATAAAGACAATTTGCATTACAAAAAAATACCTTATGACACAGTCATGATATTTCTAGGTATTTAGTAGGGATCGTCCGATTATCGGCAAAGCCGATATATCGAAGGCTAATATGCACTTTCCCCAATATATCGGAATCGGCCCATGAGGTTACCGATATTTCCAATATTTTTGGGAAAGTGCTGTACCGGAGGGATGCCTGCAGCTAGAGCATCACCCCGGTACCGGCGTCCATAGCCGACGGTCGGCTGTCTTGTAATGACAACCGATGAGGCTGAGAAGCCGCTCGGCTGTCATTACAAGGAGCGGGAGGGGGCTCACCCGGGTCTCCCGTCCCACCAGGAGACCCGGGCAACCAGCCTGCACGGCCGCTGAAGACACGATCAAAGCCGCATTCAACTCTGATCGGGTCTCCATGTAAAAACCCTGAAGTGATGTCATGACATCACTTCTGGAAGATCCAGGTACTCTGCGCCAGATTAAAGAAAATGACAGCATTCAAAACAGCCAAACTTGGCGTTTTGAATGGTTTTAAGCGCAGAGGAGGGGTTTGGGGTCTTTTATACCCCCAGATCCCTCCACAACAGTACCTGTCAATATCGACCCATATCGGCTGATACCAATATGCAATGGCCAAAATATCGGTATCGGCAACGAAAAACCGATATCGGTCGATCACTAGTATCTAGGTATATATTTTAAGGTGTGCTGCCCCAGTACTATTTGACGTTTTCAGTATTTCATATATTCCAGTTTTCTCCTCTTGTTTTCTACCAGTTAACCACTTCAGCCCCAAAAGGTTTTACCCCCCCCTTAATGACCAGGCCATTTTTTGCAATTCGGCACTGCGTTAATTTAACCGGTTGCTGACCGCCGCACGACTATATACTGCGGCGGTCAGCCCCGGCCAGGCAGAGTGACGTATCGGTACGTCACTCGCCTGTCACTGACATGCGAGCCTATCGCGGGCGGGCGCGCGCCCGCCGAGGCGCGCGCCCGCCGCGGCTCGTTCACAGGCAAGTCAGTGCGTGTGACCGGCGGACTCGATGTCCGCCAGTCACATTGCGATCGCTCCTGTGAAGGGAGAAAGACAGAGCAGCTTGTGTAAACAAGCTGCCTGTCAGTTCTCCCTGTGTAAAAGTGAAGATCTGTCCGTTCTACTATGTAGAACGGTGGATCTTTGCTTTTACACCAATAGGAATGTCCCTACACAGTTAGAATCACGCCCCTAGGACACACTTAACCCCTCCCTGTCCAATAAAGTTAACCCCTTCCCTGCCAGTGTCATTTTTGCAGTAACAGTGCATATGTATAGCACTGATTACTGCAGTAATGTCACTGGTAACCCCAAAAGTGTCAAAAATGTCAGTCAAGGGTCCGATCTGTCCGCCGCAATGTCGCAGTACCGGAAAAAAAATCGCAGATCGCCGCCATTACGCGTTAAAAAAAAAAACACCAAAAATGACAAAAATCTTTCCCTTTGTTAGTAAACGCGATAACTTTTGCGCAAACCAATCAAAATACGCTTTTTGCGATTTTTTTTACCAAACATAGGTAGCATAAAACAAATTGGCCGAAAAATGTTAAAAAATTTTGATTTTTACTTTTTTTTTTGGGGAATTTCATATAAAAAAATGTGAAAAATATTGTTATTTTTGCAAAATTTACGCTCTTTTTTTGTTTATAGCGCGTGATCAAAAAATCGCACAGGTGATCAAATACCACCAAAAGAAAGCTCTGTTTGTGGGAAAAAAAGGACGTCAAATTCGTTTAGGTACAGCGTCGCACGACCGCGCAATTGTCCGTTAAATTCACGCAGTAAAAAATCGCAAAAAAACCCCTGGTCCTTTAGCAGCCAAATCCTCCGGGGCTTAAGTGGTTAACAGACCATTGCGTGGCCGTGCGACGCTGTACCCAAATAAAATTAATGTCCTTTTTTTTCCACAAATAGAGATTTCTTTTGGTGATATTTTATCACCTGTGCAATTTAAATTTTTTGCGCTATAAAAAAAAAAAAAAAAAAAACAATATATTTCACATTCTGCTATATAACATTCCCAATAAAAAAAAATGTAAAAATCTAATTTTTTCATCATTTTAGGCCAATTTGCATTCTGCTATATATTGTTGGTAAAAAAAATATCCCAATAAGCGTATTTTAATTGGTTTGTTGCATCTACAAACTAAGGGAAACATTTATGTCATTTTTATTTATTTATTTATTTTACTAGTAATGGCAGTGATCAGCGATTTTTAGCGGCACTGCGACATTGCAGCGGATAGATCGGACCCCTAACTAACATTTTTTACATTTTGCGGGGGGACCAGTGACATTACTACAGTAATCAGTGCTAAAAATATGCACTGTTACTGTAATAATGACACTGGCAGGGAAGGGGTTAACCCAGGGATGATCAAAGGGTTACATGTGAGCCTAGGGGGTGTTTTCTAACTGTGAGGGGGATGGGCTTGTGGAATCAACACAGACACCTGTGATCCTAAATAGGAGGATTATAGGTGCTCTGTGCTGATTTCTGAGAAAACAACGGTCTGCTGTGACCGTCGTTCTTTCTCCACGGGGAGTGATCGCGGGTGCCCGGTGGCAATCGCAGCTGCGGGCCCGTGAGTCAGCTTCCCCGCTGGCTAATGGGGGTGCAAACGTGCTTCCAGTGGTGCACGCGCACCCCCAGGAGCGCTCCTGCAAAACGCCGTACAGGTACGGCGGTTCCCGAAGCCGAGCCAGCCTGCCGCAGTATATCTGCGGCGGGCAGTCGGCAAGTAGTTAAAACTGAGCGTACCCAATAGGGGAAGTTCTGCTTTTCTGCCTCCTCCCCCCTCCTCTACAACTTTTGGCACATTTAAAGCGTTACTCACTTTTGTTGAGAGAAAAAACATTCCCCTCTGGGTGATCTCTGTACATTGCAAGGATTATAACAACCTTTGTTGCAGATTTCTACCTTTTGTTGTTCTGAAGAAATCCCTATTTGTTCCTCTGTGCCCCTGTGCTGAGTGGGTCTAATGGGAGCGGTTTCATATTTATCAATCAGCTGTGCAGCTGCAAGGCACTAATGAGGAAAACTGCTGGACCTGCATCCCTTTAGACATGTTCCTATTGGGAGTATCTCACCAAAAATGACATTTTTGTTGCAGGGGATCCCAGAAATCTGACTTGTATCTTAGTGCAGACTTCTGGGAAAATCTATGAGCCAATCACACAAGCAGGAAATGATGTTTCTGGGGTGTGGTCAGTATACATTCTGTGTACAGAACACCTCCAGGTAGCCATATTGCACTTTACAGAAAATTACAGCACTGCAGATTGAAAAGGAAAGTTAATTTTTAATAACATTCAATTACAATATGATTTGCATCCGCTATCTTATTTTTTCTTTATTTGCTATTTTTTTTCCCCTACTAAAGTGGAGTTACCCTTTACATTTTTTTTGTGGGAGAGCAGGTTTCTAGTTTTGACAGGTACCCGCTCTCACTTCTGCTCCAATCACCTAGGCAATCCAAGCAGAAGTTAGGCTCCCCCCTCTCTTCTACTCGCAGCCTCTTAGGACACGCCGCGCGGCTTGTGTATGCGCAGTGGAAAGCCAGGCTGTAAAGCTGCAAGGAGTCACAGCTGGTTTCCCACACTAAAGATGCCGATGCCAGGGACCCGTAGACTGGTGAAGAACCAGCCTGGGTGAGGACGGCGCTGGATCCTTTTTTTTTTTTTTTTTTGCATTTTATCATTTAATGGGCTGTTAACTTTTTTTATCAATTTTGACTGAAGTTTTGCATTAACCATGCTGCTAGGTTAATTTCTGTTTTCCAAATTTGCAGAGTCAGTATTAGGAAGTCATTATTGTTTTAAACTTTAAAAGATTAAGAAAATCCTTATATTGTATTAAGCTAAATAAAACTACACTGGATTCCACTTTTCTGGTTTCTTGGAGAGTTAAACTGCCTGTGAATCTTGTCAAGTCAGCAAGTTGCAGTAATGTACAGACTGGGTCTTCATACCTCCCAACTTTTGAACTTCGCAATGAGGGACACTGAAAGAGAAACTAAACCTGCGGCGCGCGTAGCGCGCTGCGGCAAATTGTGGGTGTGGCCAATTGCTTAGCAGTGGGAGGGGCTTAAGGGATAGGGTAAACAAAACCCAGACTTCCTAGTACTCATAAAATAAGCTTTGATTGCTCAGCCTACCTTAAAGAAGAACTTCATTAAAATAGTCAGAGACTGCATAGCAACCAGCAACTGTTGAGACAATGAAGACTTTGGTGAGAAATATATAATGTACAGTATTGTGTATATAGTGCAGGAGAGTGTAATGTACAAAATGCAGGAGACAGGAGTATGTAATGTACAGAATGCAGGAGACAGGAGAATGTAATGTACAGAATGCAGGGGTCGGACTCTGCACCATCCATCCCCCCCAGCTCTATACACCCTAAATGCCCAATCAGCTCCATACACCCCCCATCCACCCCAAATGCCCCCAGCAGCTCTATCCACCTCAAATGCCCACCTTAGCTCCATCCACCCCAAATGCCCACCCTAGCACTATCTATCCCAAACACCCATCCAACCTCCAAACACTCCAAATGCCCACCCAAGCTCCATTCACCCCATATGCCCACCCCAGCTCCATCCAACCCAAATGCCCCCAGCTCCATCCAACCCAAATGCCCCCTTTTGGGGGGCGCAAACAGAAAAATGTAATAGGCACTGCTTTGCGGCAAAAAAAGCTGTTAAAAATTGCGTGACTTTGAGGTAACAAAAGTGTGAAAGGGGCCTTCAGTAATCAAGGTAGAGCGTGCCCCCTTCAATGCAGAGTGACCAGCATGCCGTGCCCCCCTTCAATGCAGAGAGACCAGCGTACCCCCTATCAATGCAGAATGGCCAGTGTGCCCCCTTTCAATGCAGAATGACCAGCATGCCGTGCCCCCCTTCAATGCAGAGAGATCATTGTGCCCCCTTTCATTGCAGAGAGACCAGCGTGCCCCCTTTCAATGCAGAATAACCAGCGTGACCCCTTTCAATGCAGAATGGCCAGTGTGCCCCCTTTCAATGCAGAATGGCCAGCGTGCCCCCTTTCAATGCAGAATGGCCAGCGTGACCCCTTTCAATGCAGAATAACCAGCGTGACCCCTTTCAATGCAGAATGGCCAGCGTGCCCCCTTTCAATGCAGAATGGCCAGCATGCCCCCTTTCAATGCAGAATGGCCAGCATGCCCCCTTTCAATGCAGAATGACCAGCGTGACCTCTTTCAATGCAGAATGACCAGCGTGACCCCTTTAATGCAGAATAACCAGCGTGACCCCTTTAATGCAGAATAACCAGCGTGACCCCTTTCGATGCAGAATAACCAGCGTGACCCCTTTCAATGCAGAATAACCAGCGTGACCCCTTTAATGCAGAATAACCAGCGTGACCCCTTTCAATGCAGAATAACCAGCCTGACCCCTTTAATGCAGAATAACTGGCGTGACCCCTTTCAATGGAAAATAACCAGCGTGACCCCTTTAATGGAAAATAAACAGCGTGACCCCTTACAATGCAGAATAACCAGCATGACCCCTTTCAATGCAGAATAACCAGCGTGACCCCTTTCCATACAGAATGACCAGCGTGACCCCTTTCAATCCAGAATAACCAGCGTGACCCCTTTCAATGCAGAATGACCAGCATGACCCCTTTCAATGCAGAATGACCAGCGTGACCCCTTTCAATGCAGAATGACCAGCGTGACCCCTTTCAATGCAGAATGGCCAGCGTGATCCCTTTCAATGCAGAATGACCAACGTGATCCCTTTAATGCAGAACGGGGGGGAGGAAGGGGGGATAGAAGACAGAGGGAGGGAGTAGAGGAGAGAGGACAGAGAGGGAGGACGAAGAGAGGACAGAGAGAGGGAGGAAGTGAGAGAGAGAGGGAGGGGAGAGGGAGGAGGGAGAGGACTGAAAACAGAGATGGGGTGGGAGGGGGGGAGAGGATGGAGAGAGAGAGGGAGGGGGGAGAGGAGGGAGGGGGGGAGAGGACCAAGAGAGGACAGAGAGAGGGAGGGGGAGAGAGGACAGAGGGAGGGAGGAAGGGAGAGAGAGGATGGAGGGAGGGAGAGAGAGGGTGGAGGGAGGGAGAGAGAAGGGAGAGGAGGGAGGGAGGGGGAGAGAGAGAGAGGTGGGAGGGAGGGAGAGAGGGTGGAGGGAGGGAGGGAGGGAGGGAGGGAGAGAGAGAGGGTGGAGGGAGGGAGAGAGAGGACAGAGGGAGGGGGGAGAGAGAAGAGGGAGGGAGAGAGAGAGAGGACAGAGGGAGGGGGGAGAGAGAGGACAGAGGGAGGGAGGGGACAGGAGGGAGGGAGGGGACAGGAGGGAGAGAGGGAGGGGACAGGAGGGAGAGAGGGAGGGAGAAGACAGGAGGGAGAGAGGGAGTGGGAGGGAGAGGACGGGAGGGAGGGAGGGAGGAAGGGGGTGGGGAGAGGACAGAGCAAGGGAGGAAGGGGGTGGGGAGAGGACAGAGCGAGGGAGGAAGGGGGTGGGGAGAGGACAGAGCGAGGGAGGAAGGGGGGGAGAGGACAGAGCGAGGGAGGAAGGGGGGGAGAGGACAGAGCGAGGGAGGAAGGGGGGAGAGAGGACAGAGGGAGGGAGGAAGGGGGGGAGAGAGGACAGAGAGAGGGAGGAAGGGGGGGAGAGAGGACAGAGAGAGGGAGGAAGGGGGGGAGAGAGGACAGAGAGAGGGAGGAAGGGGGGGAGAGAGGACAGAGAGAGGGAGGAAGGGGGGGAGAGAGGACAGAGAGAGGGAGAGAGGACAGAGGGAGCGTGGGAGAGAGGACAGAAGGAGGGCGGGAGAGAGGACAGAAGAAGGGCGGGAGAGGGGGGAGAGAGGACAGAGGGAGGGTGGGAGAGGGGGGGATGAGAGGGCGGGAGGACAGAGAGAGGGAGGAGGAGGAGAGGGGGGGAGAGAGGGGGGAGAGGACAGAGGGTTGGTGGGAGAGGGGGGGAAGAGAGGGCGGGAGGACAGAGAGAGGGAGGAGGAGGAGGAGGGGGGAGAGAGGGAGGGGAGGGGGAGAGAGGGGGGAGGAGGGGGTGGGAGAGGGGGGGAAGAGAGGGAGGGGAGGGGGGAGAGAGGGGGGAGAAGGGGGGAGAGAGGACAGAGGGAGGACAGAGAGAGGGAGGAGGAGGAGGGGAGAGAGGGGGGAGGAGGGGAGGAGGGGGGGAGAGAGGACAGAGGGAGGGTGGGAGAGGGGGGGAAGAGAGGGCGGGAGGATGGGGAGGAGGAGGGAAGGAGGAGGAGGGGGGGAGGAGGAGGGGGGAGAGAGGGGGAAGGAAGGAGGAGGGGGGGACAGAGAAGTGAGGACAGAGGGGTGAAAGGAGGGAGAGCTCCTCCTCCATAGACATGCTGAACACTGTAGTCCCACAAACTTCCCTCTACAATGGGGCACACGACAATCCCGCTCAGGCTCTGCCTCTATCTGTAATGTTCCGGTACCTTTGGTACCCTAAATTACTCTTTTTACAAGTGTATGCGCCCCACCATTCTCTTTTGGAAAGGTGCGCATACACCTTTAAGACTGAAGCTGTCATCACTCAGCGCCGGACTAGATGGCTATTTAAATCGCCGGTTCTCACTCACATGTGTTTGTTCAAACACCCTTACCTGGATGCTAACTTGGCTTGAAGCTTTCGTGCTTGCAAGCATACCTCGCTGACGGAACCTCGCTGCGCTGATCCCTGTATCCCGCTTCCGGATCATCCACTCCTCCTGAACCAACCTTCGGCTGTATTGCTATTAGTGCTAAGTACCCCGCAGGGGAACCCTCTATAAACTTATACTAAGCTTACACTATCTAGCTCTGCATAGTAAAGACTATTTATCACATCTGCATATCTAGATTGCTAGCTCTTAAGACTACTGCTACTTATTCCTGCACTGGGTTGATCTCTCTTGTATGTCCACCTGCTACTCTGTCATCTGCTACCATACATGATTGCTAAACCTACCTGCATCCATCTGCTACTGTCTTACCTTCAAGTGTCTGTCACCTACCACCTCCACTCAACCTGTCCCTTAAATCTTCATCACTGTGTTACTACATACATAAAGCCACTCTAGGAACCAGCTTGTTGAGTGTGTGTATTTACTAGCTGAATTAAGACCTTCCACACATGAGTCATTGAGGTTGGGAATGGTATCTCAGCATCTCTCTTACATGACTACTGAAGTGGAATATTTCTGCAGCTGAAAATCCACACCATACATGAAACGCAGGAGAGTTACACTATCTCACACACAGCCGTCTACTCACTCACTCTCAGCATGTACTTCCGAGTCCCGCTGCACCCGCCCGCAGGTCCTGTTCTCAGCCAGCACTGTAATGACAGTCAGGGGAAGATAACTCCGCGGCCAGCTGACACAGATGGTAGTTAAAAAGTGCCGGAGTGAAGACAGCCCGCTGCAGCATGGAACTATTAGAAATCATGCCTGTTGTATCTTTGTCCCTCCAGCAACTGAAAGCACTTTTTACCTATAGTCTGTGTCAGGCGGCCACGGAGTTATCTTTCCCTGACTTGGTTCCTCTGATTGGTCCCCGCTGCAGCGATCCCCCTCACTGTTCAGTGCAGGCAGTGGGTGCTGACTCTAAACTATCGCGGCTGGCATGGACATCGGACCCAGGGAGGACACGGCCACAAAACAAATAACTCCTTACATTTTGCCGGGTGTGAAAGTAGCGGCTGTACCCTGCACGCTAGCCACTGCCGCTGAGAGGCAGGATCAGGCGCAGAAGACGGGGGCGGAGCTGGGAGGAAGAGGGGGAAGCAGAGATGGCCAGCCAGGTTTTCTGGGACTTCAGCCGGCTCTGCGGGACTCCGGGACTCACTTCGAATTGCGGGACAGTCCCGCGAATTCCGGGACGGTTGGGAGGTATGGGTCTTGGAGATATGACTTTCTCTATCGTTGATTGACAGACGCAGTTCTCTCTGATTCATATCAGTAGGTTAATACTGCCCCCAACAGAAGTAGGACACTAGGCAGAAAAAAGTTCTGGCTAAGCCTATGGGCAGTCCTGGAGGGTACACCCTCTCTCTTCCTGCATAGGATGCCAATTTTATTCTGCCTAGTCAGGAGTAAGGACCAAGTTCCTTGCTGGGATCTTTGGTCCTAGCATAGAAGTAATTTTTTAATGTAGATTTCTTTTAGCTAGTAATTTTTTCTTCGGATTGTTTTTCCTGTGAGATCTTCTAGCAATTATGCCGGACTGGGCGACAGACTGGACCCCCATTTCCAGTGGTCACCCCAGTCTGGCCAGCGAGCACGTGCAGGCCCTAGCTCCGCTCTGGGTTGCCCCGCGTGTTGCTGACTTCCGAGGCCGCTTTTAAAAATTTTTTTAATTTTTGTCATTTTTATTTTTTAAAGTTGCTGGCGGGTTCCTCACGTTCAGTATGGCCGAAAACAGGTGTACCAAGATGGCCACAACCATAGAAGCAAGCTCTGGTTCAACAAGCTGGACCAACTAGTCCTTTGACGGTTCCGTGCAAATCAAAAATTCAAGTTGGTATCGGTTCGCACGAGCGGTGGCTACCCTGCATCAGGGGGATTCCTGGCCATCAAGCTGCCTACCTTCACATCCTGTTATGTTTGGGACATCTACGGTTCTCCGTTTTTTAATGTGGGGAAGGATCTCTATCGGTTTGTGGCATTGCCTTTGGGTCTCGCTTATGCTACTAGAGTCTCCACAAAGGTGTAGCTCCGGTCCTGGCGCTGTTGTGGCAGCAGGGCATATTGGTCCGGGGTTCCTGGCCGATCTTCTTCTCCGTGTGGAGTCTCCTACGGTGCTGACAAACAAATTTGGAAGTCACGAGAACTCTGGAGGAGTTCAGGTGGGTCTGAACCTTTAGAAGTCATCCATTGTCCCTTCCACGAGAATGGACTATCTGGGCCTGAATTTGGACTCGCCCTCAGTCAGGGTGTTTTCTCCCTCGAGGGAAAAAACTCTTGGAACTTAAGACTGCGGTTCATGTCCCGCACATGGTAGTCCCTTTGGAACCTGTATGCGAGTTCTGGGACTGATGGTGCCGTCTTTCGAGACGGTCCCTTTCGCTCAATCCCTCTCGGGGATCCCCCAGAAGGCGATCCTTCTCGAATGGGACTAAATTCCAAACTCTCTGGAGTTTTGGATCCGGCTGAGCTGGCTGACCAGGGAGTCTTGAGCTGGAATCCTTCCTCCCCTTTTTCCTGAACACTTATCACTGCGGATGCAAGCCTGTCTGAGTGGGAAGGAGTCCTCGGCAGGTTCTCTGCTTCGGGAGTATGGTTCCTGGTTACCATTCAATGTCCTGGGGCTGAGAGCGATCCGGCTTTGCCTGGCTTTGCCTGGTTCACTGGATCAGGCACCTGCAGCTGCTCATGCACGTTAATTGACTACGCCATGACCGTGGCTTATGTTTATTCACCAAGGGGGCACCCTGGCCTTGCGGCCTTGGATGTGTCAATTCTTCGTTGGGCAGTGCGCCTTGTTCCAGCTCTTCCACTGTTCCCTTTTCAGGTGTGGAAACCTTGGCGGGCGGATTTCCTCAATCGACAGGCCTTGGATGCAGGGGAATGGTCCCTTTGTCCGGAGGTGTTTCTGCAGTTTTACCTTCATTGGGGGCACTCCACACATGGACCTGTTGGCGTCACATCTACAGGATAGTGCTGTGGTTTGTGGCCCGCTCCCGGGACCCTCTGGCGGGTGCAATGGTGGCATCATGGGTTCTGTCATGGGCAAGAACATTCGCTAGGTTAAACTTGAACGATACCGTGGAATTTAGCATGGTCATCTGTGCACGGCTGCCGCCGGCATGGTCGTGTGTGCGTGCTCAGGGATGGGCCAAGGTCAGTCTCAGCTGTGGTCTGCTTTTCCTCCTCCCAAGTTGCTGCCAAGAATTTTTCGCAGGATCAAGGCGGAAGGGATTCCGGTCTTTCTCGTAGCTCCGGATGGGCCTCGCAGAGCTTGGTGGCCGCAGATGCTCCTTGGAGAATTCCTCTCAGGGAGGAGTTAGCCGAACCCGAGCCGCCCTGCCGCAGTAAAAAGGCGGCGGGTGGTCAGCAAGTGGTTAAATGAAGGTGATTTAAACTTAAAGTTTAATTAAGTTTCAAAGCTGAATTCTAGAAATGATATTGCATTGCTGCAGTTTGGCTCAATATACTGTAAGTATCATTATATGATACCTGGAGGGCTGACGGGGTTGATTAAAATCACTTTAGTAGTTGTAAGAGAGCCACGATCTTCTGGGTCCAGTGCTGAGTGGCTTCCCCTCCGCATACTGAAGACACAGGGGGTCATCTGCTTGGCACTTCTGCTATTCATAGAACGCCTTGCATTCAATGAATAAAAGGCGTTTTCTTATTGGATGATATGCAGACATCCCAGGTCTACCAAGGGGTGCGAGAGTCTCCTGCATTTGGGCTGTGGCTCCCTGACACCCGCAAGTGCCGCACAATATCCCAGCTGTCAGCCGCAGCAGCCCGAGGCCGTATCCCTGAGAATTAGTGTGAAGAACGGAGCTGATGCTTCCTGTATAGTTCCGGCTCCTGTCACAGGCGGAATGATATCAAATGCAGCCCGCCAGCAATAACCACCTGCGGTACCAACCAGCAGTACCCATCAGCAGTACCATCCAGCAGTACCAGCCAGCAGTACCCACCAGCAGTACCCTCCAGCAATACTAGCCAGCAGTACCCGCCAGCAGTAACCACCAGCAGTACCAGCCAGCAGTACCCACCAGCAGTACCAGCCACCAGTACCCACCAGCAGTACCAGCCAGCAGTACCCACCAGCAGTACCCACCAGCAGTACCAGCCAGCAGTACCAGCCCTGGAGGACAGCCAGCAGCAGCCACCAGCTAAACTCACCTGGGGGACAGCAGCAGCCAGCGATACCTACAGGAATCCTGAGGAAGAAGTAAAGATTGAGGTCAGTTGAGGTGTAGGTAAACTGCAGTGCCTCCGTGTGAAAGCAGCCTTTGGCCCCTTTCACACGATCGGTCTGTGCATTAGCATGTGTAAATTGTTGCAATATGTTTAAAAACTAGTTGTGTTCTATCATAATAAAATGTCATGTCCTTGTTCATACATGTATGAATAAGGACATTACATTTTCTGGCTGCCTAAGTCATATGTGCTAGGGATGCAACTATCCCCCAGCACATAATTGTAAATATCCCAGCATGTGCAGTATTTCTGACTCCTACCACCATGACCACTTCAAATCACTGAAGTAGTCATGGTGAATAGAGTGTTCCTTTAATATCTCTCAGAAGTAAACCTATGTACACTGATTGCATTTCATTTAATCATCCTCTAGTTGTGTTAAATTGGTGTGTGTGTGTGTGTGTGTGTGTGTGGGGGGGGGGGGGATTGACACCTCCCTGAAATTAGTTTCTGCAGGTTGGGATGCCTGGATATGGAGAGGAGGGGTAGTGACATTAAGATCTTCACCCTGTCCAATTAGAGGAAGATATGTTTAAACTGAAAAAATACAAGGCATTTTATGTGCCGAGCAAGCAACCTCAAGTGTGCAGTGAGCAGAGGGTTCACACAGAACCCGGCTCTCATTGTAGGAAGATCAGACTACCTCAGGGGCCCACAGGATAACAGTTATGCATACTTACAATGAGCCAAGCTGACCCATGTGGTCGAAATCTCCATTTATTCCAGGTGCACACTAACCAGAAATAATGTCGTTGGAGTTTTTGGCAGAACACCGGAGCAATGTTTGAAATCGCTTCCTGTTCTCGGGCAGACAGGATTTGTTTTTTTTTTTTAAAGGCAAAAATGTATTTATTTTTTATTTTTTGCTTTTAAAGGCAAATGAGGGATCTGGGGTCTTGTTGACCCCAGATCTCTCAATAAAGAGGACCTGTCTTGCTGATTTCTATTACAAGGGATGTTTACATTACATATTACAAATTAAAGGAACAGTGTAAAAATAAAAAGTAAAATAAATAAGAAAAAAAAATGTAACTTGCCCAATCCCTCTGAGCTTGCGCACAGAAGCAAATGCATACGTAGCCGTGCCCGCAAATGTAAACAGTGTTCAAACCACACACATGAGGTATCGCTGCGATCATTATTTTTAAAGTGTCGCCTATGGAGATTTTTAAGTACCATAGTTTATCGCCATTCCACGAGTGTGCGCAATTTTAAAACATGGCAAGTTAGGTATCTATTTACTCGGCGTAACATCATCTTTCACATTGTACAGAAAATTTGGGCTAACTTTACTGTTTTTTTTTTAATTCAAGTGTCTTTTTTCTAAAAAAAAATTATGTTTAAAAGACAGCTGCGCAAATATAGTGTGACATAAAAAATTGCAAGAACCGCCATTTTATTCTCTAGGGTCTCTGCTAAAAAATATATATAATGTTTGGGGATTCTAAGTAATTTTCTAGAAAATAAATACAGATTTTTACTTATAAACAACGAATGTCAGAAAAAGGCCTGGTCCTAAAGTGGTTAATAATTTTGCTCTGAGGCTCCATCATATATAATTACAGCTGCCATTACTAACCTCTTCTGAAAACGATAGTTCCCTGGGTATCATGTTTATCCAAAATCCCTCAACAGGAAAAAAGGCCAAAACACTACAGACCAACGATTTTGATCCTAATTTACTGATTGTACTCCCTGCCATGTTTCTTTTGGCTCAATGTCTCACAAACTCTAAACCAAAGACAGCCAGGTAACTAGCATGTTTATCCCTTTTTTTTTTGGACTGGTATTTTTTAAAAGTATACATCTAAGAAATAGTTTAATGCGCCATGAAAACAACAATAAAGTTGAGGATTTTTTTTCCTTTAAATGCCGGAACAGCTGCTGCTCTTCAAATGACTTTGGTAAAAATAGCACTGTGGGGAAAAGAAACATCATTCTTTTATTATTGTAAGAAAATAACTTAGTGGCATAAAGCTGAATTATGTTTTTATTTATTTAACAGAAATTGTAATGTCTAGAATTACCAAGATAGGCACCTTTTAATATATCACTTTAGATATTAAATAATTATTTCTGAGGTTAAAGCAGAGGGTTTATTTTTTGCTAGAAAACTACTCAGAACCCTCAAACATTATATATATTTTTTTAAAACCAGAGGCCCTGGTTAATAAAATGGTGGGCGTTAAATTTTTTCCTGACACAAGCATGACAGCATACACGTATGGGTAAAGGCTCCGTCCCTCGCCCAATCAGGACTGGTTATACCATATAAAAGAGTCGCTTCCCCCAAGGCGGCATTCTCTTTTTTTTTTTTCTTAAATGCTCAACCGGTTATTACTATGGAAAGATTTTTTTTATTTTTGCCCTCACCTTGCTGGGTTCATCTGGCCAGTCGCACAGGCTTAGCCTCTACATTGTCGAATTTCCCTCCGTTCGGGTGTAAATCACCTATATTAGGGAAGCCTCCCCCAGGTCCGGGGGGTAGGATACTGGTTTCTGGGGACTGGTAAGTAACTCCTCTGGTGACATGGCTGTAAGGTTCCCTCAGGCTCTTGGGTGTTAACGGATGCGCTATTTTGGGGTGAAATTCTAGGCAGAAAGCAGAGAGATGACCGGCAGGGCGGCTGCCCAGTTCCAAGATGGCGTCCAGTGACTTCCAGCAGCAGACTACCGTATCTAAAATGGCGACTGGCAGAGGAGGGGCTGGAGGATCAATGTTTGGGCTGCCGCCTTTAGGCATTACCTAGGAACATATTATGTCGATATGATATATGCTATATAAGCAGCAACAGATAAGGAAGCAGAAAAGGTAGATATGATATCCCTTGGTAAACAAACAGTTAAAGATTTCCTACAAGAAATGGTGGTAAAAACCAGCCAACCAGAGGCAGCAGGAACCAGCCCACCATTAGCTCAGAAAAGCTCCTTAAGGGAACCATCTCCTGTGTCGGGCTCGGGAGTCCCCCATAGAAGAGTAGTTGTTTGCCGGTTTCGACTTCGCCTTAGGGTAACCCCTGGTAAAAGCAAGAAAATAAGCTCTTGAATGGGAGGAGGAAATCATACAACCCGCAAAAACTAGAAAATATTATCTACAAATAAAAAGGTTAGTACTCTCATTTCTGTTGATTGAGGTGGTGAAGGATATTATCTATGCTGAATTGAAGAAGATGGACAGAAAACTGTCCTTGTCCAACAGGTTTGAGAAGATGCATCCCTTCAAGGAAGAAGAGGTTAATGCACTGGAGGTGCCCCCACTAATGGATGCAGCTGTCATTAGATTGGCCAGACATGTCACATTACCTATGGATGATGCAGTTTCTTTCAAGGATGTTTCAGAAAGGAAGATAGACATAGAGCTAAAGAAAATATGCAGGAAGTGCCTGCAAGCCATCATTGGCACTGACATCAGCAGCCAAGGCATTAACAACATGGACAGAGAGCGCAGAAGCAGAGTTATCCACAGAGACCAGAAGTTCCTCAATAGGGAAAATACTGAACGCAATCAAACTGGCGGGCGATTGTCAAAATCCAACTGGTGCGGTATCCCCTTTGATGGAGCAGCCTTGTTTGGCAGCAAATTGGAAACTGCTATTTCGAAGATGACAGGGGGCAAGTCAGGGTTGATTCCCCAACATTTGAGATCCAAACGCCAACGCCAGCCAGAAAGGAGACAATTTATGAGTAAGATAAGGGACACAAGATCCTTTAGAACAAACAAAGATACCAAGAGAGGGTGGAAGAACCCCCAGACATTGGTGGCTTGGTTGAGCAAATCAAGACAGAGTACGACGCAGAAACCCTTTTGAAGGTCCCTCCATCCAGACTGGTCCAGTTGGTACCTAACTACGCCAATTTGCGCCGGTCTGGGCAGAGCAAATTAAGGACCCTTGGGCCATAAAGTTAATCTGGGAAGGTCATCCCTGGGAGTTTGTGGCTCCCCCGGAGGTTCCCCACTTTACCCGCTTGACCCCCTGGACTCCACTACCCTATAGCGTTCTCTGTTCTTCAGTTCAACCTTCAATATTTTACTGGTAACACAACGTTCTCTGCACTATGTACCTAGTAATAATACCTAGTGATTTATTCCACATGTGTGAATACCAGCTAGTTTTAATTTCCATCCCAACTTACAGCTAGTTCTAGACACAGACTCAGTATCATTATTTTTCAGTCTGACATTCCTAAAAGTCATTGTCATAGGCGTGCACAGCCCATTGGATTAGGGTGTGCACCCCAAAGATGTACTGTATGCATGTGTTTTCATACTGACGGTGGCAGCAGAGCAGTGGATGGTGTCATAAGGGCAGAGATAGGTGACAGTAGGGTATTTTTTTATTATTTTTTTTACAATTTTTTTTAGCAGAAAAATGAAAAAGATTTTTTTTTTTATTAGGTAAAATATCAAAGGTCCAAACAGGGGTAAGATTAGCTACATGGGGTGATTAGGGTGTGCCCAGGCCTTTGACAGTAGTCTACTTACTTGTGTTTTTTTGTTATATTTCTGCTAACTTTCTGTACTATTCAATATGAATACATACTATATTTTGAGAATGTATTTTCTTTTCTTTGTTGATTTCTGTACTTCTTAAAAATCAAATAAAGAGTTAAAGTAAAAAAAAAAAAAAAAAAAAAAGTTATTTAGCAGCTGTATAGTCGCTAGGATTACTTTTACATTTAACCGGTTGCCGACCGCCGCACGTACATATACTGCGGCGGTCAGCCCCGGCCAGGCAAAGTGACGTACCGGTACGTCACTAGCCTGGGAGCCAATAGCGGGCGAGGCGCTCCTGCCTCGGCTTGTTCACGGACACCTCCGTGCGTGTGACCTCCGATGTCCGCCGGTCACTCGCGATCGTCCGCTGTGAAGGGAGAAAGGCAGGCGGCTAATGTAAACAAAGCCGCCTGTCATTCTTCCTTGTGTAAAAGCACAGATCTAGCAGTCCTGCTATGTAGGACCGTTGATCTGTGCTGTTACACACACAGCCACATCCCTGCACAGTTAGAAACACGCCCCTAGGGACACACTTAACCCCTCCTTCTCCAATAAAGTTAACCCCTTCCCTGCCAGTGTCATTTTTACAGTAACAGTGCATATGTATAGCACTGATTACTGTAGTAATGTCACTGGTACCCCCAAAAGTGTCAAAAATGTCAGTCAAGGGTCCGATCTGTCCGCCGCAATGTCGCAGTGCCGCAAAAAAAAATCGCAGATCGCCGCCATTACTCGTTTAAAAGAAAACAACAAAAATGACAAAAATCTTTCCCTTAGTTAGTAAACGCAATAACTTTTGCGCAAACCAATCAAAATACTCTTATTGTGATTTTTTTTTTCCAAACATAGGTAGCAGAAAGTAAATTGGCCAAAAATTTAAAAAAATTTAGATTTTTAAATTTTTTTGGGAATTTCATATAAAAAAATGTGAAAAATATTGTTATTTTTGCAAAATTGTCGCTCTTTTTTTGATTATAGCGCATGATCAAAAAATCACACAGGTGATCAAATACCACCAAAAGAAAGCTCTATTTGTGGGAAAAAAAGGACGTCAAATTCGTTTAGGTACAGCGTCGCACGACCGCGCAATTGTCCGTTAAAATCACGCAGTGCCGAATTGCAAAATACCCCTTGGTGAGGAAGGGGGTAAAATCTTCCGGGGCTTAAGTGGTTAAGGGAATTGCTGGCCCTAAAAAAATGATATCTTGATCATTGCTGTGGCTGCAGTGAAGCCCGAGATATCACCCTTCCTGTCCAAGACATATATATACTGTATAATTATCGTGGACAGGAAGTGGTTAAAAAGATATACTTTATGGTGTGAGTATATAATAAAAGGATGCTTCCAGGTATAGAAAATGTGCATGTGTACTGCTTACAACTGTCCAAACTGATCAGCTGGACTAGATAGAAATTGAAATGAAACTGGAAAATTAGTTATTTCAAATAAATGGTCACACGTTGTGATTTGATTATACAGAGATTGCGTAATCACGCGTGTGGCGAGTTTGATTTGAGACTGCCCATTTTCTCTGCTATGTTATGTATTTGAACAGTCTAAGGCCTCTTTCATGTCACGCACTGCCTGTCAAATTTTCCCCCATCGGTCAATAGGTCCGTGGCACAACGGCGAGCCAAACGCTCGGTTCACATTTGCAGTATAGTAGAGCCATTATAAACTATTATTTGGTAATAAAAAAATAATAATAATAATAATAATAATAATAAATAGAAATAAAATAATAAATTAAAAGTTGCTTGGACTGTAAAAGCCATAGATGGGTGCTACGTATCTAATTTGAGTATTGTACCCATAGCTTTAAATTTCTTCCTACTTTCTGTGTTTTTGGAAAAACAAAAAAAAGCTTAATAAAAGTATTTGAAAAAAAAAGGCATAGATGGACAGTCCTGATGCATGTTTACCTGGAGGATTTGATTGGATGCACTCCCGATGTAGAGCCATTTGATGATTTCCCTTACAAACATATGCAATTATGGGCAGATTACTCCTAGTACAAAAGTCTGCTGCTTTCATGTAATGTTCTGGTTTTTTTTTTTTTTTTTGATCCGTTTTTGAAGCTATGATAAAAAGCAGATGGTTTTCCTTATGGTCATGTTGTAATCTGAGTACATTCGGCTCTGCACTCAATAGACCCAATGGAATCCACAAAGCATATTGAGGGATACAAGAGGTGCAGAGCTTCACATGCAAGTTTTCACATACAAATCAGGACATATTGTATAAGCAAAGTATGGCATCGTGTTGAGACTGATAAAAAGTAAATTTATTTTTCCTGTAACCTTCATTTTTAAGATAATATAATGGACTTTTAAAGGGTGTTGTATGCAGCACCTGTGGGCTCCCTAGCAGGGAAATATGTTGGAGTTTGCACTATGTGGCCAGATACAGCTGTGTGCATGAGCCCTAAAGTGAATTTTAAAGGGTAACTCCACTTTCATGGGGGAAAAAAAAAAGCAAATAAAGAAAAAATAATACAGCGTTTACAGTTGCGACCCAAGTCCTATTGTAATTCAATGGTATTAAAAATGACCTTCCCTTTTCAATCTGCAACCCCTGTAATTTTCTGAAAATGCAATGCAATATGGCTACCTGGAGCTGTTCTGTACACAGAATGTATACCGACCACACCCCCAGAAACATCATTTCCTGCTTGTGTGATTGGCTCACTGATTTTTCCAGAAATCTGCCTAAGATAAAAGTCAGATTTCTGGCATCCCCTGGAGCAAAAATTTCATTTTTGGTGGGATACTCCCAATAGGAACACGTCTAAAGGGATGCAGGCCCAGCAGCTTTCCTCATTAGTGTCCTGCAGGTGCAGCAGCTGATTGATAATTATGAAACCCATTAGATTCACTTTCCCAAATGGACAAAGAGAAACTCACAGGGATTTCTTCAGAATAACAAAAGATAGGAATCTGCAACAAAGTTTGTTAGAATCCCTGCAATGTACAAAGATCACCCAGAGGGGAATCAACAAAAGTGGAGTTATGCTTTAAGGGGCTGGTGTTTGAAGAGTAAGCTTTAAAGAAATATAATTTTGTTGGCCATTGCAAAGTAAGGTTCCAACCATTATTAAATTATTAATTATCATTTTATTTGTATAAAAATAACAAACATGTCTATACTTACCTGCTCTGTGCAATCGTTTTGCACAGAGTAGCTCGATTCTCTTATTCTGGGGTCCCCCACCAGTGCTCCAGGCCCCTCCTCTTCATCGGCAGCCCTCACGGAAAGCTGTTTTTCCTGGGGGCACCCATGTGGGCTTGCTCTAAGTCCCGCTGCTGTGTCCATTGCCCCGCCCCGCCCCTGCCCCCCACTCCCGTGTCACAGCATTTGATTGACATCAGCAGGAGCCAATGGCTCTTGCTGCTATCAATCTGTCCAGTGAAGAGAGAGACAGCAGCTGGAGAAACTGCACTCGTGCACAGCTCTGGATCGGATCAGGCAGCTGCAGCACAGAAGGTTTTTCAGCTTAATGCATAGAATGCTGAAAAACCTTGAGGCTTTACAACCACTTTAAATAAGAATTTCAGGTATGACATTTTTTACATAGTTACATTGGTCCAGCTTGGACCAATGTAACTATATATACAGTATATATATCACACTTGTGGGATCTAGCTGGGAATTACTGTAGTAGACACTGCTACTCTAGTGATTTCCACTAGCTTCTACGTCTCATGTTTAGTGGCTGTCCTGCTGAATTGTGGACATTGGACATTGCCCACTCAGCACTAGGGATGATCAAACGGTTCGGGTCGACCATCGGTTCGACCCGAACATTGGCTGTTCGAGGTTCGGCCGAATTTAGAACTTTTGCCCAAAAAGTTCGGAATTCGGCAACCAGAACCGACCAAAATGCAATGGGACAGGAAATGGGCTTTAAAAGCCCATGATTGGACCAGAACCAATAGCAAAAGCCAATTGAGGGGGCAGTAGAATGCTAGGAATGTGATTGGAGTGACTAGGGGGTCCATAGACCAATCATTAGTGAATACGCCCCCCAGTATATAAGATAGCCCCCTCCAAATTCCTAGCATTGTTATACAGGGACATGGAAGACAGTGGAAGCAGTTCGTGGACTTCTGCTACAAAGTGTCATTTAGCATTTATTAGTGTGAGGAAAGGGATATCTAGTGTAGTTAGGGTGCTCTTTTACACTTTAGTTAGCTTTAATTTATTCAGTTTCTGTAGGGAAAGTGTTAAGTGTAAGGGGACCGTAGTGTAGTGTAGGGTTAACTGACAGTGACTGCTATGGCAGGGTGACAAAACCCTTCCATATCAGGGTGACCGCTATAGAGAAAAGCTAGTTTCTCTTGTGTCACTTTCGCTGCAGTAATATGGCTTCGCCCCCGTCAGCATTCTTTTTGGCTGCAGGCGTCCATAGGGATCTTTTGAGCACATGTTTGGAGTCAGGCATGACATCTGAACATGTGTATAGGGGTATATATACCCACCCATGTATGTATATATACACCTGCACATATATAGGTGTGAAAGGAGCAGAAAAAACTACTTGCGCTAATGAAATAATTAACACCAATATAGTTACGCTCCTATCACACCTATATATGTCTAAGTGTAAAATACATATAAGTATGTGTGTATATATACCACTATACACAAGTTCAGATGTTTTGCCTGCCTCCAAAGAACCCAAAAAAATGCCCAAAAAAACGCTAGCGTCAAAAAAAAAAACGCCCAGGTGTGTTGTTGCAGGCATTTTTTGGGGGGTTTTGGAGGCAGGCAAAACATCTGAACTTGTGTATAGTGGTATACACACACACATACTTATATGTATTTTACACTTAGACATATATAGGTGTGATAGGAGCGTAACTATATTGGTGTTAATTATTTCATTAGCGCAAGCATATATTTCTGCTACTATCACACCTATATATGTCTAGGTGTATATATACATATAAGTATGTGTGTATATATACCCTTATACACAAGTTCAGATGTTTTGCCTGCCTCCAAAGAACCCAAAAAAATGCCCAAAAAAACGCTAGCGCCAAAAAAAAAACAAAAAAAACGCCCAGGTGTGTTGTTGCAGGCATTTTTTGGGGGTTTTTGGAGGCAGGCAAAACATCTGAACTTGTGTATGGTGGTATATATACACACATACTTATATGTATATATACACCTAGACATATATAGGTGTGATAGTAGCAGAAATATATGCTTGCGCTAATGAAATCATTTACTCTAATATGGTTACGCTCCTATAACACCTATATATGTCTAAGTGTAAAATACATATAAGTATGTGTGTGTATATACCACTATACACAAGTTCAGATGTTTTGCCTGCCTCCAAAAACACCAAAAAAATGCCTGCAACAACACACCTGGGCGTTTTTTTTTTTTTTTTTTTTTTTTTACGCTAGCGTTTTTTTGGGCATTTTTTTGGTTCTTTGGAGGCAGGCAAAACATCTGAACTTGTGTATAGTGGTATATATATATACCACTATACACAAGTTCAGATGTTTTTCCTGCCTCCAAAGAACCCAAAAAATGCCCAAAAAACGCTTGCTACTAAACTGGCAAGGCGTGAAAAGCAAGAAGCCACTAACCTGTTCTATAAGTGACCTAATACAAACGATTTTTTTTTTTTTATGGTTCTGGACATTAGACCCCCCAGATACTAAATCCAAAGAAATTTTTTTTTTTTTAATTTTTAATTTTTTTTTTTTCTATAATTGGCTCTCTATCAAAAATGACAATTTTTAAGAACTTTTTTTGTGTGATTTTGTGTCTGGGGGGTCTAAAAGGTGTACCTGTGAAGTTTCAGCTCTGTAGCATGTCCAGAACCATAAAAAAAAAAGATTGTTTGTACTAGGTCACTTATAGAACAGTTTAGTGGCTTCTCGCTTTTCACACCTAGCCAGTTTAGTAGCAGGCGAGAAGCCACTAACCTGTTCTATAAGTGACAAAATACAAACGATCTTTTTTTTATGGTTCTGGACATGCTACAGAGCTGAAACTTCACAGGTACACTTTTTAGACCCCCCAGATAATAAATCCAAATATTTTTTTTTTTTTTTTTAATTTTTTCAATAATTGGCTCTCTATCAAAAATGACAATTTTTAAGAACTTTTTTTGTGTGATTAATAGTCCCTGGGGTATGACCCAGAACCCTAGGCACTTTTTAGTGGCATTTATTGGGTTTTAGGGCTTCAAAATGGTGTTTTTTGATTACCGAAGTCCGGGTCCCATTGATTTCAATGGGGTTCTGAAATCCGGGCTGAACTTTCGGGAAGTTCGGATGTTCTGGCCGAACCGAACTTTTGAAAAGTTCAATCATCCCTACTCAGCACAGACACTATTCAGGGAATGCTTTTAATTGTTCTGTAGGTAGGTACAAAGCATTCTATGATTGGACGAGGTGAAGATTCGGGGCAGTGATGTCATGCTCTCCAACTTGTCCAATCTGAGAATGCTTTGTGTTCTGTTTCAAGCACCGCTTTATGCATTGACATCCTTTAGACTTTGGTCTATCCACCCAGCATGGTCACCTGTTGAATAAGTGCCCTTCACAGACCGCTCAACTCTCCAATAGGCAGTCCCTATGGGCCCCATGCTGTTTAAGGGCCCTGTGACAATGGATCAAAGTAATATTGATTTGATCTTGAAAAGCAAAATACGAGGTGATATCAAAAAGTTTTGAGACTTTTTTTTTTCTACTTTAGACAGTATCACCCAGTGGCGTAGCGTGGGTTGTCAGCACCCGGGGCAAGGCAAGTAATTTGCGCCCCCTAACCCGCGAGATTTTAGCACTCGAGTCTCTTCCACTAGATTAGTTAAAGAAACCCTTACCCCCCTAAGAACATATTTTGTTTGTTATGAAAATACTGATGTAATTAAAGTAAAATGCATCTAAATACAAGTTTGAATGACCAGCATGCCCTCTTTCAATGCAGAGAGATCAGCGTGCCCCCTTTCAATGCAGAATGACCGGCATGCTCCCTTTCAATGCAGAGAGACCAGCGTGCCCCCATTCAATGCAGAGAGACCAGCGTGCCCCCTTTCAATGCAGAATGACCAGCGTGCCCCCTTTCAATGCAGAATGACCAGCGTGCCCCCTTTTAATGCAGAATGACCAGCGTGCCCCCATTCAATGCAGAATGACCAGCGTGCCCCCTTTCAATGCAGAATGACCAGGGTGCCCCCTTTCAATGCAGAGAGACCAGTGTGCCCCCTTTCAATGCAGAGAGACCAGTGTGCCCCCTTTCAATGCAGAATGACCAGCGTGCCCCCTTTCAATGCAGAATGACCAGCATGCCCCCTTTCAATGCAGAGAGACCAGCATGTCCCCTTTCAATACAACAAGACCAGCATGCCCCCTTCAATGCAGAGAGACTTACCTGCAGCGGCGGCTTCTCCTCAGTCCCCCACGTCTCCTCGAGTCCTCCCGCCTCCTCCTCGGCCAATGGCATGCGTTCCCCTTTTGGCCAATCAGGAAGCGGGTCTCAGACCCACTTCCTGATTGGCCAGGAGGAGGATCCATGTGACAATAGCGAATTTTCATTCGCTATTGTCACACAATGGGTGGGCTCGGGGTGCACTGCTCTGCGCCCCGGGTCCACCCTTTTTTGAAGCCTGTTAGAGCCTCTGGCTCTAATCAGGTGATTAAAAAAAAAAAAACACTTTGTGACAGCGCCAGGCTGCTGACTCACTCGTTGCTAAACTGACTGAGCAATGAGGAGAGGCGGCATAGGCGGGGCTTGACTTGCAACGCCACCCCACCCTACACCAATGAACAGGTGAGGCACAGTCCAGCCCCGCCCTGACCCGCCATTTTCAGCCATAGGGCAGCCGCACTGGACATCTCCCAGCCTAGAGATGGAGGCAGCCGCAGACAGTGTGTAAACTGTGTATGTCAGAGCCAGACAGACAGAGTGACACTGCGGATGCGCCCCCCCAGATGTTGCGTCCGGTGCGGCCGGCCCCCCCTGCACCCCCCACGCTACGCCACTGGTATCACCTTCAAAATAGTCCCCGACCCCTTGCACAGCAATACAGCGATCCCAGCGTTCCTGCCACTTCTGGAATGTGTAGTGGAAGTCTTCTTTTCAAAGCGTGTCAAGCACCAAAAAAAGAAGACATAAATGCGCCTGCGCTTGAGAGTTGCTGTGCGGCTTGATCTTTAGAAGAGCAACTCCACTCCTTTAGCTGCTATTTCGGCTGGGCTGCCACTCCCAGCAGGTCAGGGAAACCCAAATAGGCTCTAAAAATGAAAAGAATACAGAAGGCGCACCAGCCTAGCGCATTACCTTTGCAACAATTAATTATAAAAAGAAATTCCATACATCATACTCACAAATGAGATGACTTTTAAAGCGTGATTAAAAATAAATATATATATATATATATATATATATATATATATATATATATATATATATATATATACATATATCCACCAAATGTCCTCTCAGCATCATGATCTACTGGTTAAAAACAGTTGTGGGATGAAAACCTCCAAATGAGCTGTCGTGTTTCCAGGGTGACCCCTCTTCTTCTTCTGCTATTCACACTGGATCTCCACAATGGTGTCAATACGGTGAGCTTTGAGCTTGATCTTCAACTCATTGCAGGATCGTCGTAAACTTGCTGAGTCATGTCAAATATCTCTGTGGCAGATTTGCCCAGTTTCAAGCAGAATTTCACTTTGGCTCTTTGTTCTAACTTGCATGCTGTCCATGATGAAATGGACTTGGTAACGCACATGGTCAGAATAGCACCAGTTGCACAGCTCCCGATGTACACAGGACGATGTCTTTTGGCACACAGACTTATATTTAAACTCATTTTTTAATAAATTTGAGAAAAAAAACATAACAAGACAAAACAATTAAAAACACAGGTAATATTCCAGAAATATGCACAAGAAAAATCAATCCAAGTACCCCACGATATACATATAATTGCCAGCGTATATCGCAACACCCTTCTCTGGATACCTTTTCCAATTTTCCTTCTCACTACATTCATTAGTCCATCCAACTTCTCCATCATACCCCCCCCCCCCCCCCCCAAAAAAAAAGAAAAGTGAAAACAATTTATAATAGTTAAAAGGGGAATACCAGGAGGGCTCAAATATGGCTACCTCTGCGATTCTACCTATCATTCCCCATTCACCCCCTTCGATGTCCAACCAGTGACCTCACTAAGAATAAAATCAACCCATAAAGGTCGGGGCTCCCTGTGACTGTGAGTGCAGACTTGTGCTGCCATCTGTTGGCTTGTTACAAAACTGTTTGATACCACCTTGTACAGCTAGTGACTTTGGAGACTAAAACCCCCTCTCCCCCCCCCCCCCCCCCACAGCGTAAGCGTTAATTAATCTCAATGGGCAGAATAAGTTATTATTCTGGCAAATTAAATGAATTAACAGCACAGCCAAGGCCTAATGTGCCTAAACGCATTATATATGCATTTACAAGAATCAAACCTTTTTTTCTGCAAAAATGCTACTACCAGGAGGAAAGGTGTCAAGTAGAGATAACAAATGTCTAGTGTGCATTAGGCCTTAAGCCCCATACACACGTACTGATCGTCGGCCGAACGATCGGCCGTCTTTTGTCCAGGGCTGTCGTGTCTGTTGAAAACTGCAAAAGACTGCACACGAATTTTGTTGGCCAACAACAGCCGACTGCAGAAGTGATGTCATGTGATGGTTAACTTTCCTTGTCTTTTTTCTTTTCTGAGCATGCCCAGTCTTGCTAATCTGCTGTCTGTCGGCCAAAATCTGTACTGACTGGCGAACAATCGGCCGTTCTGGTGTTGGCCAACAAAATTTTTAATGCCTGCACGACAGATTCTGTTTGGCCGAAAATGCGCTGTCGGCTGTCGGAAGCATCATACTAACAAGCCTACAATCGGCCGATCAGTTGTCGGCCGAATATTTACGGCCAACAATCGGTACGTGTGTACGGGGCTTTATACTTTTTCTCTAAGGCCCCGTTCACACATTGCTTAGCAGGAATGCTGGTTCCCGCTAGTGATTTAAAAAGCATGATTCACAAGCTAAAAAACGCATATTGCACATAGGGTAGCCCATTAAATAGAATAGACTGTCCTATGTGCGTTTGTCACGCCAAAGAAGCTCAAAGACCAAATGTTGGCCCTGAGCCATGCACGATTTTACACACACATTTTGCTGCAATTCTCGTGTGAAAATCGTGGCAAAATCGCAATGCGTTTGGGGTGCCATTCTGGATGCCGTGGTTTGGAATTACAAGCAGAACTGTGGAGTTTCTCAACCTTGGATTGAGAGTAATTTAGTTTGAGAGCATTTTGCAAGATAAGCTAATTTTTTTTATAAATTTTGAATTGATAAACAAGCGATGTCTTGATATGCAAGTAGCGTCACATCCCAACTGAATATATAAAAGAGAAGAGAGGCGCCTCTAAGTGTAGCAATATGGTTACATTTAATAAAGGTTCAACATTTAGCAACTCACATGGTTGATGATTGAAAGAGGCACATCTAAGTATGCAGGCATCCGGGGTAAAGCTGTCCACAATGACCATCCTCCGCACCACCATCAATGTCATCCCTTCCATGCTGAGCTCCATGAGCGCTTCAGGCCTCACTTTCACATCGCTCTACTGCAGGATAGTCTTCCCGGTCATAACTGCAGACTTACAGCAGTGAGAGCTGGTGGTGCAGAGGATGGTCATTGTGGACAACTTTACCCCGGATGCCTGCATACTTAGATGTGCCTCTTTTAATCATCAACAATGTGAGTTGCTAAATGTTGAACCTTCATTAAATGTAATCATATTGCTTGCACTTTTCCACTGCAAGTACCGGCTCGGCTTTACTCTGCCCTGCTTGGCCCTGCTTGACCCTGCTTGGCCCGGTTTGCTTTTCCACTGCTGGTACCGCATGGTACGGTGTTGGAACGGTTCGGTACGATACGTTATGGTTTGCTTTTCCACTAAAGTAGTACTAAAGTTAAGTGGGTGGGATAACAACGGGGTGGTGGGATTCTCTGACCAATCAGTGGCTAGTAGTGACTGCATGCAAAGGATTGTGGGATATGGTACCGGGTATGGTACCTCTTGGAACCACAATCGAAGTGGTACTGTTTTTGAGAGCCGTACCGTTCGGTTCCATGCAGTGGAAAAGCGCCGCCGTACCGTACCGTACCGAACCGTTCCTACACCATACCATGCGGTACCAGCAGTGGAAAAGCACAAAGCGAGCCGAACCGTTCGGTTTCATGCAGTGGAAAAGCGCCATTAGAGGCGCCTCTCTTCTCTTTTATACTCTGTAGCTCCTGCTGGATTTTGCCTCTAATCCCCTTGTGGAGGCGCCATTTGTGGATGGACATTTTATGGTTGCACAATCTATCACATTGCTATAATCTTTTTATATGGATTATAAACTGAAGGACTTATGAATAAATGGTTGTGGAATGAATCTTCTGAGTTTCCATTATTATTTATGGGGGAAATTCTCTTTGATATACGAGTGCCTTGGATTACAAGCATGTTTCCGGAACAAATTATGCTCGCAATCCAAGGTTTTACTGTATATGAATGGGGCCTAATAAATGACAGTTGGACTGGTTGCTATAGAAGGAAGAAATGTTCTTGATGAGTATTTTTCATACATCAGCCTCTAAGTATTTTGTCACAGAGGAAGATGATTTTCTGAAATTGCAGCAGAAATTGCAGCCTAGATGCAAATAGTGCTTAGCGCAGTTCTTTAATCTGGAACACCATGACACGATCGTTATATAAGTTTTTATTCCTAAAGTAGAACTTGCTCTCCCAAAAGGGAGGGGAACAGTAGAACCAGAATTATGCTTGCGGGGAAGACATAAAAAAAAGAGAAAAATCATCCAGTCTCAGTAAAATATTAAACTGTAGCACAAATTGCTTCTTTTATATTCAGATTTGGCTGGGCACCGCTCATCAAAGTAGTCATTTGTGAAGGCACACAGGAAAATTTGCAAGTTAATCGTCATTCCACTTGCAAGAGGATTTTGGTGGAATTCAAGGAAAGCAACATATAGGACATGTCTGTAATAGCAGGTATTCACATGGTTATAGAGGGTCTTATTTATTACAGGTATTTAAAGTGCTGACAATTAACACAGCACTTTACATAAACTGTATATGCGCATCTGTCCATGCCCTTAAGGAGCATACAATCTACAGTCCCTATCTCACATACATTTACATACTAGAGCCAATTTAGACAGGAGGCAATGAACCTACCAGCTTGTCTATGGAGTGTGGGAGGAAACCGGAGTACATGGAGGAAACTCATGCAAACACAAGCAGACATGCAAATTTAATGTTGATAGTGTGCTGGGTGGGATTCAAACTGATGACCCCAGTATTACAGGCAGAAGTGCTGACCACTATCAGCCATTCTGATAATGTACAGTATGTATTTCTTCTACATCAGCATAATCATGTCTCCATCCCAAAAAATGCCACCACTGATGTCCTGGATGCTCATATAGCTGTGTTCACTGGTGCATTTCAGGATTGGTGACCTCAGGTTCCAGGCACATATGAAACAATTAAAGTGGAGTTATAATGGAATCTCAGCCCGGCCACTGAAAGTGGCTGGTGATCGATATCTGCCAACCAATCACCCGAAGATGTCAGTGGCTGGCGGGGAGCTCCGAGAGGCCGCATTGCTGGACTGAAGATGAATTTAGTTCTGTTTTAAAAATCTGAATTTGTCTTTATTTAATTCTGACAGCAACACTGAGGCTCCATTCACACCTGAGCGTATCGATTTACTGGCGTTTGTCGGGTGTTTTTTTAAGATTTTTTGTAGCTTTTTACAAGCTTTATTAACCTCCCTGGCGATATGATTATGTCAGGAATTCTGTACCAAAAGCGGTACAATTTTTTTCATGGAAATTTGGCGTTATGTATTATAGGCCTACAATTCTTAGTAATTACTGATTTAAATCTGACCAAAACAAGAGTCTAGTAGACATCCCAGATGTGATAAATTTAAAACACAAACGCATGAATTATAATCGAATCAATAATATAATTTTATTATATAATATATAATATATATAATAAAATTATATTATTGATTAGATTATAATTCATGCGTTATATATTATATATATATATGTGTGTGTGTGTGTGTGTGTGTGTATATATACACACACATATATATATATATATATATATATATATAAAATATATAATTCTAATCGAATCAATAATATAATTTTATATATATACGTGTGTATATAGGTATATGTATATATATATATATATATATATATATATATATATATATTATATATATGTGTGTGTGTGCATATATATATATATACATATATACATATAATATATATATATATATATATATATATATATATATATATAATATAAAATGTGTTATGTGTTTGTGTTTTGTGCAACGTTTTTTGAATTTCCCTCCCTAGTTCCGCTCCCATGCAGCATTGCTGCTGCAGGGAACGGAACTAGGAAGTCATCATACCAACGGACGAGCGGCGGGGATCTCGGCTGGCGGTCACAGCAATGAGAGATCATCGCTGGATCGCCAGGAGAAGGTAAGAGACACCGCTGCGCTCTCTGCACATCTACCCCGAGCGTGACTCGGGGATACCGATCCTAACCTAAAAAATCCACCCCGAGTCACGCTCGGGATTACCGCCAGGGGGGTTAAAGCATTTTAGAAGCGTATTACAAGCGTTTTACAGCTTCAGGCGCTTTTGTTTATCCAATAGAAAGCACTAGGGGGAGGAGAGGGAGAGGAAATTAGGAGTAGAAACCTGCTATTTGAGCGTTTTTCTGCTCAAGTCAGGCGTTTCTATTGAAGTCTATGAGGCCAAAAATGCTTGTCATCCGCCAAAAAGAAGCTCATGTACTTAGCTGAGCTTCAGCGTTTTGCTTTAGGCGACAGAACGCTCATATGTGAACAGGGGCCATTGAAATTAATAGAATTTTTCTTGCTGGGCATTTCGGAGATTCAGAGTTGAGTGTTTTTTGAGCTGAAAATCCCTCAGGTGTGAACTGGGCCTGAGAGAGAAGGAAGAAGGACTAATGCCCCGTACACACGTACTGAACGTCGGCCGAGCGATCGGCCGTCTTTTGTCGGAGGGCTGTTGTGTCTGTTGAAAACTGCAAAAGACTGCACACGAATTTTGTCGGCCAACAACAGCCGACTGCAGAAGTGATGTCATGTGATGGTTTACTTTCCTTGTCTTTTTTCTTTTCTGAGCATGCCCAGTCTTGCAAATCTGCTGTCTGTCGGCCGAAATCTGTACTGACTGGCGAACAATCGGCCATTCTGGTGTTGGCCAACAAAAATTTTAATGCCTGCACAACAGATTCTCTTCGGCCGAAAATGCGCTGTCGGCTGTCGGAAGCATCATACTAACAAGCCTACAATCGGCCGATCGGTCGTCGGCCGAATATTTACGGCCGACAATTGGTACGTGTGTACGGGGCTTAAGGCTCCTTTCACACACTCCGTCCGTCGGACGGACTCCGTTTTTCTCAGCGGGGGATCGATCCACCGAACCCCCGCTGAGCAGGAGGATGACAGCTGTTCTCCATGCTGTGTGCGGAGACACAGCTATCAGTTCCCAATGCATCTCTATGGGGGAATCGGATGGGAACGGACCGTCGGTCCGTTCTCATCCAATCCCATCCGATCCACTGGACGGATGGAAAATAGGGTTTCCATCTGTCCAGATTTGACGGATCGGATCGGATGTCAGCGGTCATGTCTCCGCTGACATCCGATGCCCCATAGGAATGCATGGGGGGACCGTTCAGATCAGCCAAAAAAACTGACAGGCGGATCTGAACGGTCCGCCTGTGTGAAAGGGGCCTAAGAGACAATTTAGCTTTGCTACAGTGCAGCGATAACAGAGAATGCAATGACAGGAGAAAAAAAAAAAACAAGCTAAGCAAAGCTGACAACTCCTCAGTAGTTTCTGCTGCAGTACAGGTTGGGGGCCAGACTGTGCTGTCTGGCAGTGGTGCTGGATCATAAGATTGGCTGCACAGGTTAAAATGGTAGTAAGTTTAGAATTATGCAAATCTGTTGATAGGCAGCATTTTAAATTAGAAGAGTTCTGTCAGTGGGTAATGTGAATGTAGCTGCACATGCGCAGCTCAGACCTTGTGTACAGACTGCTTTGTGCGCCGCAGCGGAGTGACTCCTGCATGCATGCACGGTGGGAGTGACGTTCCATCGGCCCAGCCAATCAAGTGTCTAGAGATGCAAAACCGGGAACAAAGACCGTGTGAAGATGGAAGCGCCGGGGACCGGGGAAAGCACTGACAGCGCATCGCTGGAGGGCTCCGTTTGTAGGTAAGTTTGTCAAAATGTACTAGTATGCGGTGCACACTAGTACATTATGGGTTAAACCTGCAGGGGGGGGACATTATTTTATATTGTCAGAGAGACTTTACTACTGATTTAACAAATCCTTATTTGATCAATTTTCATTCAACTACATTTGAAGTGTATGTAAACCCTCACCTTTTAAAACAACCTATTCAGTTTAAAATAGTAACGAAAGGCAAAACATTTATGAATGGATATAAAAAAAAAACATTCTGGATACTTTTTTTCCCTTTTTTTATAAGTGATCTCTGCTGCATAATGAGCAGCTAGGGGAGGAGAAACAGCAGCACACTGATCTTCCAAGTGAATGGTTATGCAGGGGTGAAGGCGTGTCAGGACAAGTCTTATTGGAGGAGAGCAGACTGAGTTCACAGCACAGCTAGAGAACTGACCACTCTGTGCTTTCATGCTTAGTGTGGTTATTTTTTTAAAGGAAAACAGAGGGACTAGCAGGAACACCAGGGATTTCACACAAAGGAAGCAGTACAAAGAGAACAGGATACTTTCTCATACAAGTACATGGTACAGCAGGCACATATCAGGAATATGAAATGTTGGGTTTACATGTTCTTTAACAGGGTGGCAACATTGCTTGTTCTGCCATGAAACGGCACAGGGTAGTTTTAGATGTACATGTAGTTTTATATATTTGTCTCCTTATTAGAGGGAAATAGATTAAAGCTAACTCCAATTTTAAGCAGTTACAACAGCAACAGATTTATTTTCCTTTTAGAAAAATATTTCAGACTATATGAGTTAAAGTTGACTGTTGTCAGCACCCTCAGACGTATTGTTTGGTTTCCCTCAACACCTGTAACTGTCACTTTTGCTGGACACCTTGGCCTTTACAGTATGTAAATGTGGGGACATTGAAATTCATTTTTTTGACACCTCAAGGTACGTTGATAAAGTGCTTGAGTACCATGCGGTTTTAAACAAAAGTGTGCACACCTTTGTGTGGTTATCCTGCATAGGGCAGCCCATTGAAATGAATGAATGCACACCTGAATGCGCAAAATCATGGGCACACTGTTGCACCTGCAATTGCACATGCAATTGCTAGAGTACAATATTTTTGCTCTATGGAACTTTTATAAAACCCAAAACCAAAAATGTAATATATTGTAGCTTACCAAAAATTAGATTTGGAGGCTGCATTTATTTTCTTTTTTAAGTCTTTCTCTTTCTGATTTCACCTGGTGATCTGGCCAGCAACACACCACCTGTATTAGAGTGCCTCCACTCTGGATGAAGGATCACAGGAGGCACCTTTGGACGGCAGCATTGTCAGTCTGGGGAGAGGGGAGTATAAGATGTACTAGCAGATTTAGATACACTAACAAATTGAAGGCAAACTCCTGCTCACACTTCATAAGCAGTTACAGCAAACAGTTTAATTTCTTTTTGGATAAAGTTTTTACATAAATAAAAGCTGATCATTGTAAGCACCCCTATCAGTGGTAAATGGTTTGGTTTAAAACTGTAACTGGTACATTTGTAGGACAGCTAGTTCTGGAGAAAAAACTGACTTAGATCATCAAAGAAAAGAAAGCCTAAAAAAAAAAAATAATAATAATTTGCAGCCATCCCTTCTAAGAATTGGTAAACTGCAACACAAGAAATGTTGCTTTTTGGGTTTATTACCGCTTTAAATTGGAACTAATCCCACCAATTGTTTTCTCCAAAACAGTTAAATCCAAGGCATGCCGTGAATGATAAATGTTACAGCTACTAGTGTGCTTATGCTAGCTTTTTCCTAAACTATCAAGCCGTCAAATTGCTGGTGTAATAACTGATCACGTGCAGCACCATGGCAACTGCAAATCAAACAGAGGCTAAGATGGCAGCTCCCTTGGCTGTAAAGGACAGGGGGGTTTAGTTCCACAATTCAATTTGCAAAGCTTTAACCCAAGGATAAGTATCTTTATTTTCAGCCTTGTCACTGTAGTTTTCAAATCTCATAGACTCGTAGCTGAAAATAACTGTTACTCTTCTGAAAATAGCCTTTATTCCCGTGTTAGCTGTAGTCTCAAAATCAAAAGGAATCAAAATAAAAAATGTATTTTTTACATTTAAGATAAAGTCTATTTATTCATAAAGCATACTGTATATATGATTTTTCTTCTAGGGGGAAAAGTGCACGTTGAGTCCAGTGTTAATTTCGTAGACTAAAACCGACTAAAACGTTTTCGTCGACTAAATTAACACAATTTTAGTCGACTAAAATACGACTAAAACTAAAACAATTCAGATGACTAAAACACGACTAAAACTAAAATTGCATTTTAGTCTTAAGACTAAAATACGACTAAAACTAAAATGGCATTTTAGTCAAGAGACTATAACTAAAACTAAATCGAAATTTGCTGCCAAAATTAACACTGGTGCATGCTCAAAGCTTAATACCATAATTAATAACATATTAGATTTTTCACTGCAGGACCAGCAGTAGTATATAATGAGTTTGGAAATTGTAGAGAAATGCTTAAATAATGCATTACAAATTACAATTGAACTACACCCATTCGATTATAGATGACTAAAATGAGTTATAGTCGACTAAAATGTAGGACGTTTTAGTCGACTAAAATGTACTGGAGTTTTAGTCGACTAAATACGACTAAAACTAAAACACTTGCAGAAGACTAAAATGGGACTAAAACTAAAATGCCATTTTAGTCCTAAGACTAAGACTAAAACTAAATTGAAATTTGCTGCCAAAATTAACACTGGTTGAGTCCTGAATTTACAAGGCTGCAGTTCTTTTATAGACTGGAAGGTGGCAGGATACTTATATACAGTAAGTCCCCTTCATACCAACGTTCAACTTGCCAACATTCAAAGATCTGAAAATGTGTTTGCATGTCCAATCCCGTAAAGCTGGGTACACACAACCGAGCGGGCCGAACAAAAAAAAATTGACAGATCGCCGTACCAACACAAGCAAAAAAAAAAAAAAAAAATTGTCCCTACTGTGTATGTATGTGAGTTAGGGACCTTAGATTGTAAGCTCCTTGAGGGCAGGGACTGATGTGAATGTACTATGTATATGTAAAGCGCTGTGTAAATTGACAGCGCTATATAAGAAACTGAATTAAATAAATAAAAATAAATGTTAGTGCAGCGATCTCCCCTGCTGAGCTATTAAGTTCTGGCAGGGGTACTGTCTGTACCCCCTCCCCCCTTCCACCTGAACTAGTTGATTTTGGATCTGGTGTTCTTTGCTGTTTAGGTATTTCTGAGTTCTACAAACAGCTTGACTGGCCTTTAAGATTTCGTAAGTATTTCTACTTGGTGACATGTTAGAGACTAGAAACATACTCCACATCTTTAGTTTACTGTCCTGTTCATAAGCCATTGTTTAGTATCTTCCTAACTTTTCCCACTTTTTGCTTTGATTCACCAACGGACTGGCCACACAGGTGTGCTTCATTCCCATTGCTGCAGACCAGTGCTGGTATCCCTGAGTTGAATCCCATGCTCAGTCCTCCTCCACTGGGACCACTTTGAGTCTTAAATGAGAATACTGTCAGAGGATTGTTTTTAAAAATATCCCCCTCATTAATAAGAAAGGCATATCTATCCCATCTTAAAGAAGAACTCCAGGTATGGCATTTTATATATAGTTACATTGGTCCAGCCTGGACCAATGTAACTATGCATATACTATACCTGTGGGATCCCTAGAAGCTGGAAATAACTGTAGTAGACACTCCTACTACGGTGATCTTCGGTAGCTCCCGCGTCCCGTTCCGAGTAGCTGGCCTGCTACATTGTGAACACAGGAGGTCAGCTACTTAGCATGCGCACCATTCAGAGGCAACAATTATTCAGTTCCTAAATAAAACAGGCTGTGTTTTTCAACAGAATGAAAACTACACCGTATGCAGGACTGTGGCCGCAAAGTAAATGCATTGCAAGCCAAGCTTCTGCTCAACTAAGCCCTACTTAGTCCATGCCCTAAACAAAGTCACTTGTTCCAGACAAAGATCTTCCTTGGGCAAGAGTTCAGAAACAGGTTCCTTCAACACTGGTAGTCATATGGCACTTTCCACTGCAAGTATCGGCTCGGCTCTACTCGGCCCTGCTTGGCCCTGCTTTGCCCGGTTTGCTTTTCCACTGCTGGTACCGCATGGTACGGTGTTGGAACGGTTCGGTACGGTACGGTACGGTTTGCTTTTCCACTAAAGTAGTACTAAAGTTAAGTGGGTGGGATAACAACGGGGTGGGTGGGATTCTCTGACCAATCAGTGGCTAGTAGTGACTGCATGCAAAGGATTGTGGGATATGGTACCGGGTATGGTACCTCTTGGAACCACAGTCGAGTAGGTACTGTTTTTGAGAGCCGTACCGTTTGGTTCCATGCAGTGGAAAAGCGCCGCCGTACCGTACTGTACCGTTCCTACACCATACCATGCGGTATCGGCAGTGGAAAAGCACAAAAGCGAGCCGAACCGTTCGGTTCCATGCAGTGGAAAAGCGCCATTAGTGCAGCAGACTTCAGCTTTACAGCTAAGGTTGACTCCCTTGGACACCACAGTTTGACCCATCTGAACTTCATCAGCACACTTGTTAGGGAAAAAAACCAAATCTGGTCCACAGGATTGGGAATCCAAAGCACCCTGCTCGCCAGGATTCCTAGTGAAAGCACCCTAGTGCTTGTATTGAAAACAGGTAGGGTGAAGAAACTGCCACATACTTCCTGTCATTACCTTTTCCTGACAACATAAACAATTTCACATTCACCATGTTACAAGACTTAGTGAAAGGTCAATTAAAAAGTAAATTTATCTGCAGTCCTCTTTTTTTTTTTTTTTTTTTTTTAGTTGTGGCAGAAAATAGGAAAGAAACCTACCCGGGTTTATATTGCTGCCTTTGTCTCTGCTGGGAAGTTTGCACCTCTCCATTCGTCCTGCTGACCATTCATCACTGGGAGAGAAAGTGAAGAGAAATCCAAAATGTTACAGTTGCCACTGGAACAGAGGTTAAGGGGAATCTTCCAATGGGGATAACCATCCAACAATATTCAAAGAAGGAATTTTCAGAATATTTAAAGAGAAAATTCCAATCACTTACTGCTGTGTATCCAGGTACAACGACAGTGAAAAAAATCACAGGGTTTTATATAACTGGTTGTTAAGCCACTTAGTAAATTACATGCAGTCCCCTCTGTTAAAACATGTCCTATGCCCCAGTGTCTGTGCTTTGTAAAAACTATGGCCATTACTACCCTATTTCACAGCGCCGCTCGGCGCTCACGTGACTCCTCGCTGCTCCCTCTCCCTATATGACAGCTATTATCACGTACCTGATCAGAGGCCGAGGTGCTGAGAGGGCTTCCCTTGTGGCTACGTGCAAGGCACCCCTGGAGGTGGAGACAGGGAATGCTGTGCCCAAAGGAACAGGGGTCGCCGGCTGCGGCAAGCTCTGAGGAAGAGGTGACTGCTGTGGTAGTAGACACGTAGTGCGTGCTGAAATGCAGGTTGCCTTGAAGGTGACCGGAGGAGGTAGCCAGGCGTGGGACAAGAGTGAGGTCAAGGTCAAGCCAAGGGGTCAAACACAGTTCATCAAGCAGTAGAGGATTCTGAAGGAGCAAGCCAGGGGTCATACATGGGAACAGCAGACTGGAGCAGAGTAGGTAAACAAGCCGGTGGTCGGAGCCAGGAGGAGAGAAAAGACAGGGAAGACAAGCCGGGGTGGTAACAGGTAATCCAAGTAAACAGGAAGCTGAAGATCATCCAGCAACTAATGGCTGGAGCAGGCTGGTTTAAATAGGCCACTGGGCGTCGCTGCATTAGTGTGGGCGGCAGATCCAGCTCTCTTGTGGGAAGTTCCCTGACAGCTATACTACAGTGGGAGGAGCCGAGAATCCCCCACTGATGTGTGTCAGGGAGGAGAAAGCCGGGACTTCAGCCAGGGAGGAGGGGAGCAGCGAGGAGTCACATAAGCGCCAGGCGGCGCTATTAAATTAGATAGTAATGGGCATATTTTTTACACAGCACAGACACTGGAGCATGGGATGCTTTCTAACAGAGGGGATTGCATGTAATTTATACAGTAATTTCGATAGCAGAAGGGGAGGGGAGGGGAGGAGCGGGACAGAGGAGAGATGTGGATGACAGAGGCACGTAAACTGACCACAGTTTAAGGGCTCAGCATAATGATAAACCGGGGTCAGTTTACAGGGGAGAAGGCAGCACCAGGCAGGATCAGACAGGTATTGCAGGTGATACAGGGGGCCAAATTACACAGCACTGTGCTGTAAAACATGCTTTAAAGTAACAGGATTCAATTTTATTCATTTATTTTTTTGGGGTTACAAATGCTTTAAGGGGAAAGAGGGGGGAAAAGAAAAGAAAAGGGGGGAAGAATTAGGGTAGACAAGGGCAGCAAGAGGGAAGGGGTAAAGATCTAGGGGGTAAGCAAAAAATAGCAGGGATGCGGAGAATAGCAGAAACTATTGTAAACTTCTTGACCTGGGAATGTACAGTGTCAATGGATGGAGTCCAATTTTTTCACGGTATTCAGATCATAAGAAAAGAGATGTGGTGTAGATAGAGGATAAGAGAGGGCATAAAAAAGGTAAAGACAATGTGGATCAATCAGAAAATAGACAAGAGTAATAATCAGTCATTAGAAATATTAGTGCCCAAACGTTTATTCAGGGCATCATGGTAAGGTCTGGCTTAATAAGACTCCTGGGTTCTCATATGGCATTAAAAAAGATTCAGGGTGTTGTGGAGTTTTGCTGATAAGAGTTTCATATATTGAATCTCCCCAAATTAGGTATAGAGGTCTCTTTGCAACTGTGGTAAAGTTCTCTTCAATGCAGTGCCATCAGCCATTTCGAGAAAGTCAAAATAAGAGCGCTGGGTTTTTTATCCTTTGGGATACATCTGTGATGGGTACTCCTAGAAGATAATTTAGAAGATAATGTAAAGGATCTGGAGATATTGGTTTTTCAGTAGGTTTTGAAATCCATGTCAACATTGTACACCAAGATGGTGCAATTTGCATCTAGTTCAAAACAGGTGAAGTAAGCTGCCTACTGCTTTTCCGCATCTCCAGCATAGGTTGGAAGTGGAGGGGTAAATTGAATAGAGACACTCTGGGGTGTAATATCAATGGGAGATCATTTTTGAAAGAGAAAAGAGATATACCTGTGGTCAAATCCCAATAGCTTGTTCATGTATTTGAACTATCAGGTGCTAAAGGGGTGTGACCACATGTTAACACTACAAATTCTGAAGGGACCCTCTACAAACTGCTACACCCTTTCCAGGAAACTATGCAATGAAAAACATGGATATTTAGTTCACATATATTGCAATACATGTTTAAATTAACCAACTGCATCAGAGTAGTCCCTCTTTTGGCCAGTCCTACACTGCCTTACCACTGCAAATGCTACAGTGGACACCATGCCAACATTTTTGAAGGAGTTCTCTTATAATGAGCACATGGACTACTAGCCTTTACAGCATATGGCTTGCCATGTTGTTTGAGGGAGTTCCCTGCCTAAATCTGTTTCCCAGTGAGACATACAGTATATTTAGGCTTCGGAAATGGGTCAGGCGGAATGGTAACCGGGAATTTGCTCTCATGAGTTTTAATCATTCCCCTCTTTAACTGAAAATATGTTTTGACATTAGATACACTTTAAGGGCTCATTTACACTTGCTTCAAAATGTGGCATTAAGCTATATTCTCCAATGGGCACATCAATGCCTTTTAGCAGCTAGCAAGAACATCCTGAATGTGTGGACATCTTACTCCCCACCTACGATCACCACAGTTAAGAAGGAACTTACACAGCTTCTTTACCAAGAGAAATTGGGAACTGAACTGCAGAACTATGTTCCTACAAACAGATTTTTTTTGCCAGATGGCGCACCTACATTGAACACGTTTTCTCCCCTATGGAAATGATGTCCTTGATGCAATTGTTCAAATACTAAAAGTGGTACCTTAAAGCCAATTTGACTAACTCCCTTGGCAAATTAAAGTTCAAGTCCCCTAAAATCCATCATCCGTTTTCCTATTAATTTGCTGGATTTCTTTCTCTCCACTAAATGGATTTCTTATGGAGGGACGATTGCTCCTTTGTCGTCATTCAACCCCCCCCTTACTTTGTTATGTGATCTCCTTCTGTGGAGAGTCATCCAACCTACGTGTTAGTTTTCTCTCCACGTTCCACGTTATCACTACAATTGTGCAAGAATGGTTTGCTTATACTTTTCATTGAAATGCTTGTTTTACTTATTTTGCATTTAACGGTATTCCTGTACCTTTATTCATATGGCATTGTTTATTGATAATGTTGAACAAATCCCATTCAACGGTATAATGCTGTCTTTATCTTAAACTCTGAATAAACATATTTTTTTTAAAAAAACACACTTTTTTTAAAACACTCTAAATGCCACTCAAAGCACCTGTCACTAAATAACGGAATTTTTGTAAAATCTTACCTGTAAAATTCCTTTCTCTGAGTCCTCCGACAGTCGCCGCCTCTTCATATTCGTCACATATGGGGTATTAGACTTTGCTCCGAAGGAGTAGCTAGGCAACAGAATATGTTAACATTAAAGCTTTTAACATATCCCACCCTCAAGGGGTGGTCCCCTCAGTCAATACCCTCCTACTTCCTGCAACCATATCTCAGTTTTAGTGGAATAGCAGTAGAGTATACAACCAAACCCCAAAAGAGGGGCGGGGGCGGCGACTGTCGGAGGACTCAGAGAAAGGAATTTTACAGGTAAGATTTTACAAAAATTCCGTTTTCTCTTACGTCCTCCGACAGTCGCCGCCTCTTCATATTCGTCACATATGGGGACGTCCCAAAGCAGTGCAAACATGAGGGGTGGGAAACGCATCCGCGCCGAAAGGCAACGCAGTCTCCGCATCAAAGAAAGGAACCTTACCAAAGGAAGGAACCCAGCTGGGCAACAGGAAAAAACAGGTGCTCAACAGGAGCAACAACCCAGGAAAAGACAAATAACCAGGGGATAAAAAACTTATCCCAACAGCCAGTGGTCCCCATAAGGGACCCTAGGGAATCGCCGCACTAAGAACCTTGCGGCCAAAAGAAGCATCCGCCGATGCCTGAACATCTACTTTGTAGAATTTTGTGAAAGTGTGCACGGTCGACCAAGTTGCCGCCTTACACACCTGGGCTACAGAAGCCCCATGACGACAGGCCCAAGACGTACTCAGAGATCTAGTAGAGTGCGCCTTCACAGGCACAGGGGGAACCTTCCCCTACAAAGCATAGGCCTGTTCAATGGTCTGCCTGATCCATTTGGCGATGGTAGAGGCCGACGCCGCCATGCCCTTCCGAGGACCCTCTGGAAGAACAAACAAGGAATCCGTCTTTCGAAAAGACTCAGTCGATTTAAGGTAAACCCTTATCGCCCGAACAACATCCAAAGAATGCAATCTCACCTCCTTAGGATGTTTAGGCTTCGCGCACAGCGAAGGCAAGACAATATCCTCATTAAGATGGAATTCCGAAACTCGTTTCGGAAGAAAAGAAGGATTAGGTCGCAAGACCACCTTATCCAAATGAACAACCAGATACGGAGACTTGCAGGACAAAGCTGCCAGCTCCGACACTCTGCGAGCCGAAGTGATCGCCACCAAAAAGGCGACCTTTTTGGACAACAGAGACAACGAGATCTCCCTGATCTGTTCAAAAGGAGCACGTTGCAACACAGATAGAACGAGATTCAAGTCCCAAGGGGGCAGAGGATCCCTCCTAGGAGGAACCAGATGCCGCACACCCTGAACAAAAGTGCCAACCAAGGAGTTGGAAGCCACGGGACGTTGAAACAGAACGGCCAGCGCAGATACCTGACCCTTTATCGTAGCCAGCGCCAAACGCTGATCGACACCCGTTTGAAGGAAGGACAGCACTCGGGAAACCGAGTATGTGCGGGGAGAAAATCCCCTGGACTCACACCAAGCAAAATAGGCCTTCCAAGTACGGTAATAAACCTTCCCCGAGGAAGACTTCCTCGCGTTGATCAAGGTATGAACGACCTCTGGGGAGAGACCCTTCTCCCTCAGGACCTCAGTCTCAACAGCCAGGCCGTCAAAGCCAGCGACTGTAAAGCAGGATGGTATATAGGACCTTGAGACAGGAGATCGTCTCGAAGAGGCAGACGCCACGGGGCGTCGACCGCCAGATTCACGAGGTCTGCGTACCAGGACCGGCGAGGCCAGTCCGGTGCCACAAGAATCACCGTGCTGCGTTCCGAGTGTAACCTGTGAAGGAACCTGGACAGCAACTGAATCGGTGGAAACGCGTACATCAGCCTGTACTGATGCCACGGGGCCAGTAACGCGTCCGACGCATCTGCCCGAGGGTCGCGCGTCCTTGCCACGAACCTTCTTCCTGACAAGCTAGACATTAAAACTGAGATATGGTTGCAGGAAGTAGGAGGGTATTGACTGAGGGGACCACCCCTTGAGGGTGGGATATGTTAAAAGCTTTAATGTTAACATATTCTGTTGCCTAGCTACTCCTTCGGAGCAAAGTCTAATACCCCATATGTGACGAATATGAAGAGGCGGCGACTGTCGGAGGACGTAAGAGAAAAAATGGTTACCTTACAGTCCTGTTTGGACATTGTATTTGTTTTGCTTCAAAAAGTTATACCCCATGTCGCTTTCTTGGTGCTTCAAAATGTCTCCAAAGCCTCTATAGAAGTCTATGACAATGCTCTCTTACAACACCTGAGGCTTTTGAGGGACTTTTATTCAGCATTAGCTTTGCTTTGTTTTGGAGGTATTGCAGGTATGTGATATCCCAGGATGCACTGGGAAACCAACAAGCGCACCAGAAAGACGCCTTTAGCAGAAACTTATGGTGTGTATCTGGTGTACAGAATGGAGCAGCAGGATAGGTGAGTGGGGCAACTATGAGACAGCACATGTGGTGTGCAACATGGGAATGCTATAGCAGATGGTGAGCTGGGACCAGAGAGAGAAGGCTGAGCAGCAGAGAATCAGCAGAGCTGAGAAGCCACAGCAGGAGGAACATAGGAGAGCTCACACCTGGTAAGCAGTGTGGGAGCAATATGCAGAGTGGGGCCTAGAGAGAGAAAGAGAGGAGGATCCACAAACCAGAGGATCAGCAGAACTGGGGGGGGGCACTACTGAGTGGGGGGTCAGCAAAGCTGGGGGTTACTACTAAGCGGGGGATTAGCAGAGCTGGGGGTACTACTTGGGGCATCAGCAGAAATGGGGGTACTACTGAGCAGGTAATCTGAATGAGGGTACTAAAAAGCTGGGGATCTGCTGAATGAGTGTACTAATAAGCTGAGGACTTGCTGAACAGGGGTACTAATGAGCTGGAGATCTGCTGAACAGGAGTACTAATGAGCTGGGGTTCTACTGGGCCCCTTTAAAAAAAATAGAAAATAAACACACACAGAGCATTTGCCAAGCTTCATTAAAGCTTCGAACAAGCATCACTGAAGCATCATCAAAGCATCACAGAAAGCATCAAAAACGCAACACGAAAGCATGTTGAGGCAGTAGGCGATTTAATGTGTTAAAGTCAAATCAAGTGTAAACGAGCCCTAGCAGTATCCAGTCTAGAAGTGGCCGTCCAAAAGACACCTGTAGCTTCTGTCCCCCCCCCCACACTCTTTCTGAGCCTCCTGCTATATAGCCAGTAATCAGGTTTTAGGTTTCCTATTGAGAGACAAATCATGTGTGCAAATCTTCTCCCAAATAGCAGCTGTTTAGAAGAAAAGCAGCATTTGGCCGTGTGGTGCAGCTGTCTACCTTCCTGCTGCTTGGTGGAAAATAGAGGTCTGTAAAATAGTACATCGTATACAAATCCAAACAGTGAAAAGACCTGTAAATTGGCTCTGTATGTCACTAAAGTGGCCTTGTAACCCCACAATCAGTGTTACTACATTTTTGTTCAACCTGAAAAAGTGAAATTCTTTTACATATATTTTGACATTATTACAGTACTCTAAAATGTAGTTACAGAGGTTACACAGTGCAAATGTTCCTGTGTCTGTCCTGTAGGTCAGGGGTCCCCAACATGGCTGTTAGGTCACATTCTTTACCCACCTTGAATTTCCATTAATTACATAGTTGCTCTGGCATACACCTAAATCTGGGAAATGCAGTTTGCCAATGGCATTTTCCAGTCAAGTCAAAACTCTGTATTACATTCCTTAATAAAATTCAGTGGGTCTAATAACTACAAGGCTGGCAGGTATTGCAAGGAAACTTGTCAGAGCTTTGGTTTACAGAGCTAGAAGTTGAGGCTTTACATTGAATGCCCTGTGTTGGTGGCTCACATGCCCCTCTGGGAAATAAAAAAAAAAAAAAGATTGGTGAAGGGCCTTTTTATTTTATTGCATTTTATTTCAGTTGGCATTTTTTTTCCATGGGAAGTTTCATTTTAAGCCTCTAGTTGGCTTATGAAGTTTAAAAAAAGGTTTTACTCAGATTTATTAAAAATTAACACCTCAATGAATAAAGTTGAACATTTATACTAGATTTAAAGAGGCTATTTAAAATTTCCCTGCCAATTCCTTCAACTTAACACTCAAAAGGTACAAAGTATATCTTAAAGTGGATCTAAGGACAAAATAAAAAAAAGATGTGCTGTACGATGAAGTCATTCACTAGCATTAAAATAACAGTAACATTTTAGTATTAGTTGATCTTTCCTGTAGATACGTTACTTATCAACTCCTATAACAGAGTGACAAAGCTGTTTGTTTTACAGTGGAATCGTACAGCAGCTTTGTCACCTTGTGGACAGGGTAGTCATAGATGGATGTCTTTTTTAAATTGACTTTAAAGGAGAAGTTTGGGGTATGTAAAAAAAAAAAAACATGCATGTCACCTCCATCCCCCACCAGCTTTAAGCCTGAGAACTGAGCAATCACATGACCACTCAGTTCTAGGTCAGCTCTGAGCAGAGAGCGGTGATTGCCAGTCACCGCTCTCCACTCTGCCCCTCCAGCGCTCACTGGAATGCCGGGTTGAAGAGGGGGCAGGCGCAGCTGGTTTTGGCTGTCAGCTGCATGCACAGATAAGTGCACTCCTGTGACCCACAAGAGAAGTATGGCCAAAAAAGGACACATTCCCCAGTACCTTTCTCTGTAGCCTCTGTTGCACTGCAGATGAATGGACAGGAGCCAGAGGCTCCAGACATTCTTAAACTGAAGCATACTAAACACAGTTCATTATGGTTCAGTTATGAATGAACAGAGTCAGTGAGCGGATACTGACTCTATTCATTCAGAAAAGAAAGGGACTGGTAAATTACATATTTACTGGTCCTTTTCTTCGCCCTCCACCCCGAGACATCCCCGCAGCAGCCGATGGGAAAGGGGAGGGGGGAAAGCTGGCAGGACGAGGGTGGGGCAGGAGGAGCACTTCAGCAGGCCAGACAGCAGGGGGTCAATACTATTGACATTTGGGGGTAATCGGTGCATTGGGGGGGGGGGATAACAAGCAACAATCTCCCTGTATAGCTTTCCATTAAGCAGCTGAAAGCTTTGGGAGGGAAAGGAGGAGAACCGGCTTTCAGCTGCTTCATGGAAAGCCATATAGGGAGATCGCTGCTTGTAATTACCCCCCAATGCACCAATCTCCCCCAAATGTCAATCTCCCCCGACTTAGGTTAGGTTAGGTTAGATTCCTCTTGCTGCAGGACATACCAGGAGCCTCTCATGGGGCCCCCACTGCCCTGGACACTCGGTTCAGTCCGCCCCTGCTTTCACCGATCGTATATTTTTTGCACCTGGTGTTATTTTTGTTTGTGTGCACTGCATCATGGGGGAAGTGGAAAAATAATAGATCCACTGGCAGCATCAACAGGTAATAAAACTATGTTACGGAGAAAAGAAGAAAAGCAAAAAATGCTGTGTAGTGCTGGTGACAGATTGAAAAGTAAATGTCATTTTTTATTTTGCCCATTTTTCCACTTTATTGACTGGATCACAATAAGTATCTTACAACTAATAGGCTACTTAAAGATGATGCCAAAATAGACTATGAAATTCCTTTATTTTGGCATGTTACATTGATTTTTTTCTTTGTCACTGATCAATGTTCTTTTTTGGGCATTTTGTTTTTATTGGTTTCAAAGTGCATAAGGTTCAAAAGAAGATTTGAACACTGCAATTTTAAAATTTTTCTTAAAGCATATATTTTTCTTAAGGCTGAATTTAAGGATATAAAAAAAAAAAACCATAAATGAATGCAGCTCTGAATTAATACAAAGTACATCATTGAGTGTTTATTTTAATGTACGCATGCAAGTAAGTCCTACCTATCAAAGAGATTCCAGTGACTATTACTTCATCTTCCTTCTTCCCCAGGAAAACCAATACCACCTTTGATTAGGCATCATCCTGGGTCAGTATGCACTTTTTGGATTCAAATTCTGGTTCGGATATAATGATGTAACTTTTGGTGTCTATGCAGTAGTTTCTATGTTCTTGACTGTATAAATGTTGACTTGTATACATGTTGACCTAAAACGATTTGCCATCTTCTGCATCAATATTGTATCTATGTGCCTAGAGTCCAGTTGAAAAAAAAAAATTGAATGACATAATATTGTCCCAAAAAATTATACAATGGCTTTTCTTTAAACACAAAAGAGAAGTTGTGAAGGTAACATGATTATACATACACATTTAACTTAGCACATTCAAGCCCTGTTCACATCTGGGCATTGTGGAAACGCGGGCAGAAACGGGCATTTTTTTGCTGGGGTTTTTGTAATCGCACGAAAAATGCGCTAAAGCACACAAGTGCTATTGGCACCCCAAACACGGGTAGCAGTCTCGCATCTTAAAAAACAACGACAAGGGTGTACTGGCGCAAAAAAGATTCAGAGGTAACCTTCAATAGACCTACTAAAGGGACATATAGGACAATGACGGACCTAAAAAGATATCTAAGAAGTCCATAAAGTCCATAAACCACAACAGGTCTGTGAACACTTGAAGGCAGCTCTGTCACAAGTAGAGAAGGTGAACTTGCAGGGTACTAGGAGAAAAGACAAGCGCCACTCTAAGTGTAATATGACTTGGTGTTTATTGAAAATTCACCATACTAGGTACTCACAATGTGCAAATAGTAGAACAGCAGTGGATATACATCTCAGGGGATCGGTTGGTCCAGATGCTTGGGCGGAAAAGAACTGGTGCACTCCGAAGATCCGTGTCTAGCCAGTGAGGATTGGCGTTACCCGGACCCTGGGGACACTTGCAGCGCTTCCGGCGGTGGACTTTCGGCTATCTAGAGGCCTGAGGAAGGAGCGCATGCTCCGACAACGCGTCGCCTACGTCATCACGCCCCACGCTCTACGCTTCACGACCAAGCCGGAAGTCCGCCGCCGGAAGTGCTGCAAGTGTCCCCAGGGTCCGGGTAACGCCGATCCTCACTGGCTAGACACGGATCTTCGGAGTGCACCAGTTCTTTTCCGCCCAAGCATCTGGACCAACCGATCCCCTGAGATGTATATCCACTGCTGTTCTACTACTTGCACATTGTGAGTACCTAGTATGGTGAATTTTCAATAAACACCAAGTCATATTACACTTAGAGTGGCGCTTGTCTTTTCTCCCAGTCTCGCATCTTGTTGCATGTTTTCCGCACGACAAAGTGCAGAAAAAAATGCAACAAATGATCGTTGGAAAATGCGCTTCACTCAGGGCCAAAATTTGGTACATGAGCTTCTTTGGCGTGGTTTTGGAGCAGCGGGAGACCTTTTTAAATGAATGCCGCTGCTACAAAAACGTGCTACAAAAACACATCGCTCAGATGTAAACAGGGCTTCAATATGCAACGTGAAAATATGAGGGTGATGAACCAATAAATTTAACAAGAAAACTTGCTGATATCTGCTTTAAATAAATATGAAGAATAATACATAAAACATAAACAATAACATACATTTACATTTTTATTATTCACATTTTTTGTACATTTTATATTGAAATGCTTATTGAAATCAGTAAACCTGAGAGGTTTTTGAACAACTTCACCAATCTTTCAATTTGTATGAAATAATAATGGTAATTTTGACTCTTAAAGTAAAAGTAAAGGCACAACTGTTTTTTTCATTTCGGAATAAAGCTGGCCATATGAAGGTTCGAAAATTCTCAGTGCATTCAATGACTTAACTATACTAAAGTCTTGTTTTCTTTTTAAATTTAAAAATAACAAACATGTTATACTTACCTCCTCTGTGCAGTGGATTTGCACAGAGCAGCCCGGATCTTCCTCTTCTCGGGTTCCTCTTTTGTGCTCCTGGCCCCTCCATCCTGCTAAGTGCCCTCACAGCAAGAAGCTTGCTATGAGTGCACCAGAGCCGAATCACAGCTCTGTGTGTCCATTCAGACACAGAGCTGCCACTTGGCCTGCCCCCTCTCTCTCCTCACTGGCTGATTGACTTTGACAGCAGCGGGTGCCAATGGCGCCCGCTGCTGTCCCAGCCAGTGAGGAGGGAGAGTCCTGGAAAGCTGAGTCTCTCGTGCAACGTCACTGGATCAAGATGGAACTCAGGTAAGTTTTAGGGGGGCTGCTGCACACAGAAGATTTTTTTATCTTAAAGTGGATGTAAACCCTCACATATAACCAGTGAAGTGAACAGCCTCAGATGATACACAGAGATGAAACAAATCTCCCTACATAAGTTTTATTTGTACAGTTAGGTCCATATATATTTGAAAACAGGCACAATTTTAGATTTTTCTCAGGTATTTACCAAAACATATTCAAACTATAGCTATATAATGGATATGGGCTAAAAGTGCACACTCTCCGGTTTAATTTGAGGGTATGTACATCCAAATAGGAGGAGGGGTTTAGGAATTACAGCTCTTAAGAATAGCTAACCCCCCCCCCCACCCTTTTCAAGGGACCAAAAGTAATTGGACAATTAAATCAAATGCTGTTTCATTACCAGGTGTGGGCTACTCCTTCATCATTTCTTCATCAGTTAAGCAGGTAAAAGGTCTGGAGTTGATTCTAATTGTGGTATTTACATTTGGAATCTATTGCTGTGAACCTACATCATAAGTTCAAATGAGCTGTCCATGTAAGTGAAACAGGCCACTGTAAGGTTTCAAAAATAAATCCATCAGAGAGATCGTAGGCAGCAAGATTAGGAGTGGCCAAATCAACAGTTTGGTACATTCTGAAGAATGAAGAACACACTGATGAGCTCAGCAACATGAAAAAGCCTGGGCATCCACGGAAGACAACAGGGGTGGATGATCATTAAAAAAGAATAGCGCGCAAATGCAAAAGAAATTACTACCAAATCTGAAGAGAGTCCATAAATAAAAATGGGGGTTTGGTCCCACCATATGGCCATATCGTGCTCAAGCCCACTACTGCGTCAAAGTACCCCATTATCAGTGGGTCCTACACTATCCATGAAAAAGAGATGAATCCAGCCTTTCTAACCCTTGGAGATAATACTCCTTGCTGGGAGAGATGTGCAAATGCACTACAGGGGACTCCTCCTATATCCACTTGATGGTGGACACTGATTGAGTACGGGTGTGTGTGGGGGGTGGGGAGGGCTGCTCAACCTCGATAGTCTGGTCAGACCGAATACATAATAAACAGGCAAAAAATTTGGGGGAGCATACCCATGTATTTCCAAAGCTGCTGCAGCTATGAACCAAAAGACATGTATATTAAAAAAGAATAGCGCGCAAATGCAAAAGAAATTACTACCAAATCTGAAGAGAGTCCATAAATAAAAATGGGGGTTTGGTCCCACCATATGGCCATATCGTGCTCAAGCCCACTACTGCGTCAAAGTACCCCATTATCAGTGGGTCCTACACTATCCATGAAAAAGAGATGAATCCAGCCTTTCTAACCCTTGGAGATAATACTCCTTGCTGGGAGAGATGTGCAAATGCACTACAGGGGGTGGATGATCACAGGATCCTCTCTATGGTAAAGAAAATCCCATTCACAACATCCAGACAAGTGAAAGTCTACAATCAAGAGAAGACTTTACGAGAGCAAATACAGAGGATTCACTACAAGGTGCAAACAATTCATAAGCCTGAAGAATAGAAAAGCCAGATTAGACTGTGCCAAAAAACATTTTAAAAAGCCAGACTAGTTCTGGATAAGCATCCTTTGGAGGGATGAAACTAAGATTAATCTGTACCAGAATGATGGGAAGAAAAAGGTATGGAGAAGGCTTGGAAAAGCTCATGATCCAAAGCACACAATGTCATCTGTAAAACATGGTGGAGGCAGTGTGATGGCGTTGGGCATGCATGGCTTCCAGTGGCACTGGGTCATTGGTGTTTATTGATGATGTGACAGAAGACAGAAGCAGCCAGATGAATTCTGCAGTGAGAGATACTGTCAGCCCATATTAAGCCAAATGCAGCAAAGTTGATTGGATGGCGCTTCGCAGTACAGATGGACAATGATCCAAAACACACTGCAAAAACAACCCAAGAGCTTTTGAAGGAAAAGAAGTGGAATAAACTGCAATGGCTGAGTCAATCACCTGATCTCAACCCAATTGAGCATGCATTTTACTTGCTGAAGGTAAAACTAATGGCAGAAAGACCCACAAACAAAGGTCAACTGAAGACAGCTGCAGTTAGAGCCTGGCAAAGCATCAGAAAGGAGGAAACCCAGTCTTTGGTAATGTCCATGGGTTCCAGACTTCAGGCAGTCATTGCCAGTAAAGGACTCTCAACAAAATATTAAAAATGAACATTTTATTTATGATTATATTCATTTGTCCAATTAAATTTGAGCCCCTTAAAATAGGAGGGGGGGGGGCTGTGTATAAAAATGGTTGCAGTTTCTAAAATTCGTACTTGATATTTATGTTCAACCTCTTGAATAAAAGCCGCACTTCAAATTCATTTTGATTGTTTTATTTTCATTTTATTCTGGTGGCATACAGAGCCAAAAGTATGAAAATTATGCCTGTGTCCAAATATATATGGACCTAACTGTATATCTGCTGTCTTCAGCTTTCTACACTGTTTAGAAAGTGAACATCATGTTAGAACTTTTTCTCCCTGTTCTGTTCCAGCAGTGGATGTGGAGTCTTGGCATACACTGTGTGTGAGCTGATTGGAGGAATGGCACACCCCCCCCCCCCCCCCCATATAGGCAGAGGAAGGAAGAAACATGCAGAGCTGCGCTGTGAATAGACCAGCTCTGCTAATCTATCTCTATGCATCTACCCCAACACAAATTTCCATGATGATAAGCAAACACTACAGATATATGTGCCCAGGTAAATTTCATGAATGGGGTTTACATACACCTTAATGCATAGAATGCATTAAAGTGATAGTAAAGGCAGAAGGTTTTTTATCTTAATGCATTCTATGCATTAAAGAGATGCATAGGATTATTTTTTTCCCCATTTATACTTACCTAGGTGGATGCAGCATCGGTCCCCCGACCCCTTTACGCTGAGAACCGAGCGATCGAACACTGCTGATAGCTCGGTTTTGACAGCACCCCGAGCAGAGAGCTGCTGCCTGTCAGTCACCGGGTCTCAGCTCTGCCCCCTCCTCGCTCATTGGAGCACTGGGCTGTGGAGGGGCAGGGAGAGGCCGGCTCAAGCTCTTAGCGGCTCGCTGAGTGGCTAAGCAAGGTGTCGGTCCACTTGGCGGATCCCAACTCTGTGGTCGCGATGACGCGGTGCCGGGACCGACTTCTGTGACGTCAGACTTCAGCCAGCTCTCTGCTGAAAACGGGTCACAGGAATGCAGAACAAACTGCACTCCAGTGATCCATAGGAGATGTATAGCCAAACGAGCTTTGGCTGTACATCTCCTTTAAGATAAAAAGCTTTCTGTGTGCAGCAGCCCCCCTCAGCCCCCCCCTAATACTTACCTGAGGTCCATCTAGATCCAGCGATGGACCTGGGATGGGTGCAGGAGTGTCTCGGCTGTCATTGGCTGCGACATCAGAGCGGCGCCATTGGCTCCCGCTGCTGTCAATCAAAGGCAGTCAGCCAATGAGAAGAGAAAAGGGGTGGGGCAGGACCGCAGCTCCGTGTCTGAATGAACACAGGCTGCTTGCTGTGGGGGCACTCAACAGGAAGAAGGGGCCAGGAGCACCGAAAAGGGACCCAAAAAGAGGAGGATTGGGGCCACTCTGTAAAAAACCAACTGCACAGAGCAGGTAAGTATAACATGTTTGTTATCACTTTAATATAACAAACCTTCTGCCTTTAGAATCACTTTAACCACTTAAGCCCCGGAGGATTTGGCTGCTAAAGGACCAGGGGTTTTTTTGCGATTTTTTACTGCGTGATTTTAACGGACAATTGCGCGGTCGTGCGACGCTGTACCTAAACGAATTTGACGTCCTTTTTTTCCCACAAACAGAGCTTTCTTTTGGTGGTATTTTATCACCTGTGCGATTTTTTGATCACGCGCTATAAACAAAAAAAGAGCGTAAATTTTGCAAAAATAACAATATTTTTCACATTTTTTTATATGAAATTCCCCAAAAAAAAAAGTAAAAATCAAAATTTTTTAACATTTTTCGGCCAATTTGTTTTATGCTACCTATGTTTGGTAAAAAAAATCGCAAAAAGCGTATTTTGATTGGTTTGCGCAAAAGTTATCGCGTTTACTAACAAAGGGAAAGATTTTTGTCATTTTTGGTGTTTTTTTTTTTTAACGCGTAATGGCGGCGATCTGCGATTTTTTTTTCGGTACTGCGACATTGCGGCGGACAGATCGGACCCTTGACTGACATTTTTGACACTTTTGGGGTTACCAGTGACATTACTGCAGTAATCAGTGCTATACATATGCACTGTTACTGCAAAAATGACACTGGCAGGGAAGGGGTTAACTTTATTGGACAGGGAGGGGTTAAGTGTGTCCTAGGGGCGTGATTCTAACTGTGTAGGGACATTCCTATTGGTGTAAAAGCAAAGATCAACCGTTCTACATAGTAGAACGGACAGATCTTCACTTTTACACAGGGAGAACTGACAGGCAGCTTGTTTACACAAGCTGCTCTGTCTTTCTCCCTTCACAGGAGCAATCGCAGTGTGACTGGCGGACATCGAGTCCGCCGGTCACACGCACTGACTTGCCTGTGAACGAGCCGCGGCGGGCGCGCGCCTCGGCGGGCGGGCGCGCGCCTCGGCGGGCGCGCGCCCGCCCGCGATAGGCTCGCAAGTCAGTGACAGGCGAGTGACGTACCGATACGTCACTCTGCCTGGCCGGGGCTGACCGCCGCAGTATATAGTCGTGCGGCGGTCGGCAACCGGTTAACAAATGTCGTTCGAAAGTGCTTAGACAATATGTTTGCTTTTAGCAATGAAAACTGCATACACTGTTATAAATTTGTTCATTCAACAAAAATTGGTTATCCTTCTCTTTTTAATTTTCCTAAAGCTTAAGGAAAGGTCATAACCCCGTCAAGTTTTTTTTTTTTTTTTTTGCCATCTGTGTTCCATTGGTGACATTTCCTTTCACTTCCTGTCCCATAGTCAAAATAGGAAGTAAGAGAAAATCTCTCCAAAGTGAGGGAATACCTGGTAGACACCAGACCTAGTGTCCCCATTGGAAGACTCTGCCTCTATTCCTGTTCTGGTCACAACTCAAAATGTGAAAACCACAAATAATAAAGTGAAGCACGCTAATAAATATATTAAAAATATCCACAATGCATCAATATACTGTATATCAAATCCACTAGTGATTCAAATAAATAAGCAATGTAAGAAATATAACTTGTGATCGCAAATCCTCTATGAAATCAACTGTGTAAACAAAAAAAAAAGTTCAAATGTCATTTTTGAGTGCAGCAATAGTGGAAAAAGTGTCCACTTTTAAACCAAATCCCATAAGCTGCTATAGATAATGTGCCATGAACAGTCTTCCTTATTTTTTCCACTCTTCGCCATGAGTGTGCCCACCACTAGAAACTCCTATGGGTGTCTTCTCACTTTATTGCATGGACCCCAATGATAGCATAAGGGTCAAATGAACTTTACACACAATAGATGCCAGCAAGCCTCCTGGTTCTCTAGGCTGTCTCCTCCGTTCCTCCAACGGGTATACTCATGTAAAGACAAAAAGGAGAAGGAACAAATTGTGTAGACCACTTAAAAATATATTTATTTACAAAGAAGAAATCCACCCACATATACTGTAAGTAGGTAGAAAGTGCATATATCGACATGAGGTAATCCATACACTAAACTTCAGCAAAATCGCGTCCTCGTCCCACCCAGCATGATGACGTCACCGCCCGCTTGATGCTTTGCAGCAATCCTGGCTTTCTCAGAGGCTAAAACATTTGTTTTTCACTAACTCAAAATTTGGGATTTTCTTTGACCACTTGCCACCCGCTCACAGTAAAAAATCGCATATCCGTATGTCAGGCATTTCTTCCAGGTTTAGGGCACGCATGCGCACACCCCCTGCTGACTTTTGCTGTGATTGGACACAGCGCAAGATTGGCAGCAGATTACAGCCAATAACTTTGGCTGAAATCAGCTGATCCGCTGTATCCAATCATACACAGAGTTCTGCAAAGTAAAAGCAGCACCGAATACACATGTTAGGCACACATTTAACCCCTTGATTGCCCATAGATGTTAACCAATTCCCAGCGAGTGTCATTAGAACAGTGTCAGTGTACAGTGTTATCACTGTATTAGTGTCACTAGCGAACTCAATGTCAGTTATTGACCCTCTCAGATAGTGTCTGTTAGTGCCAGATTGTCCGCCACCCTATCAAAGTCTCCCTATAAGTCACTGATTACGACCATTACAATATAGCGTCTATAGCTGCATAAATGCTATTATATATAGATATATATTTATATACCATGGTTTGTAGACATTAAAACGTTAAAACAAACCACTTAATATACACTTATTGGGATTTTTTTTGTTACCAGAGAAATGTAGCAGAATACATTTTGGCCTTAAAGTGTTTGTTACCCTAAAAAGAAAAAAAAAAAGGAATGGATTCTGTTCCCTTAAAGCATGTTATACAGCACAATGCTTGTGCTGTGTAATTTGGCCCTCTGTATCACCTGAAATACCTGGCTGATCCTGCCTGGCTATGCCCTCCCCCCTGTAAACTGACCACGGTTTATCATGGCTGCTGAGCCCTTACACTGTGGTCAGTTTATGTGCCTCCCTCATCCACAGCTCTCCTCTCTGCTCACCTGTGTCCTCCTACCCGCTCCCCTACCTTCCTGTCAGCTCCGTCCACTCCACGATCCTCCCCTCCTGTTGCTCTCATATCTATAGTATAAGCATTCCATCTCCTCTGTTATTTAACGCTATGTGTTCCTGTGCTGTATAAATACCTTAAATCAGAGCGTCTCCCGGTACTCACGTGACCTCTCTGATCTCTCTCCTCTCCAGAGGAGAGAGCGGAGGAGTCACATGAGCGCTGGAGGACGCTCTGATGTAAGTTAAAATTTGCATTTTTTTTTTTTTTTTGAACAGCACTGGCACAGGGACACATAGCATTATATAACAGAGGGGATGGCATGCTTATACAATAGTGGGTTAACAACCACTTTAATTTATGAAAAAATTAGATTTTTTTTTTTTTATTGGATATGATTTATATCAGAAATTAGAAAATATTATGATTTTTTCTTTGGTTTATATAATTTAAAAAAAAAATAGGAAAACCAGTGGTGATTAAATACCACCAAAAAAAGCTCTATTTGTGTGAAAGAAATAATACGTGCATACAGTATTGCACGACCACTCAGTTGCCAGTTAAAGTAGCCCAGTGCTAAATATCAAAAAATACTCGGGTCATGAAGGGGGTAAAATCTTCAGCAGGTAAAGTGGTTACCTTCCACTCTTGGTGTTAAAAATAAACAGGACAAACAGAGAGCGTGAGAGCCGGTTCACACTGGGGCGACTTGTCAGGCGACTTGGTCGCCTGAAAAGTCGCCGTGGGTCGCCTGCTATAGATTAGCACAGGACCCGTTCTAATAGGAGCGACACAAGTCGCTCCGACTTAGAAAAAGGGTCCTGTACTACTTTGGGGCGACCTGGAGCGACCTGCATTGACTTCAATGATATGAAGTCCATGCATGTCGCTCCGAGGTCGCAGTGCGCGCTGTGCACCGTGACTTCACAGGTCGCCCCGGCAAGTCGGGTCGCCTGTATGTGAACCGGCTCTAAATGTCTCTAACAAGGGCACAGACAGCAAAATAAACCCAACAGGTGTTCTAATCCCTCTCCACTCTAAATCTAATAACTTTAAAGTTTAAAAAGTTTTACCTTTAGGCACACTTTAACCTTTGGTGTATGGCTCGTTCTCTTCCAAATTCCCAACTGGATATCCTGACATTTACAAGAACAGGACACACATGCAAGGTGCCCTGAACTGCTACAATGAAACTATTTGTGTCTGCATTGTCATTGGCCAATCCTCACATTCAAGGTGTGCGTTGTGGAGAGCAAGAAATTATTTTTCTGAGCCTTGGATGATGACCTCTGTCCAAACATCAGAGTGGTGGGTTTAGACGTTTTGCGACCTTGTGCGACCTGAAAGTTGCGCGACTTTGCTGTATGACGTTGCCACAACTTTGACTGGACTAAGTCACGACTTGAATCAATGCCTATGTTACCTTGAGGTCTTTGGACCGCATGTCGCATCAAAGTCGGACCAAGGTAGTGCAGGGACTACTTTGAAGTCACATATATATGAACAGTACTCATTGGAAATCATGGGGTACTACTTGTCATATGACTTTGCAGTCCCAAGTCGCAGGGCAAGTCACACAAGTGTGAAAGGGGCCCAAAGACAATCTGTGATCACTAAATATACTTTTATTTTATAACATCAGCATTGTAATAACAATACAAACAATAGTTATATTTGACCTGTCTCCCATCCATCCATTAGCAACCATGTGCTTCCATTGTGGAGACACTCAAATTTTTTATTATTAGTACTGCAAGTAACACATGGTGCCATGAAGGGGCCTTGCAGCTTACACATGGGTTTGCAAATGTGTGTCAACGAAACCCCTGTTTTTTACATACACCGTTCAGACAGGTCTACTTGGTTGGTTGGCAGACTGGTGGGTGAGTACATCAGACTGGGGGCTGGCTGGTTTCCATGAACCTCTCTTAATCCCCTCAATTTTCAGTTTTTCTGATACAGAGATGGAGGCGCTAAGCATCACCTGCTTGTGCCTCATTTAAAGTCCCAAACAGCCTATATTGTTCATCCAATATAAGCTTACTTGAAAAATCTTCTTCCATGTTGTGAGTGCTGCCTGTCTGCTGGCCGTTTCTTCCCACAACTTTCTGGGTTCCCTGCATGCTTTGCAGCTTCATCTCTGCTGTTTATTTTCCGTTTGTGCCGACTACATATCCCATGATGATACCTTGCTGACTGCAAGCAGTGATTCCTGTACTGACTCCGCCTCCTGAAACTCCTCCTCTCAGTTTCTCTATGGATCAGAAGGCAGGCTCTGTGAAAATGTGTGACACAGCAGTGCCTACTCACAGGGCATAGTGACTACGGGTCACAGATTTCAAGGAAGTAAATTTGTGGGAATCTTCACAAAGTAAGTTTACGAATCTCAAGATCATTTAGACCAGTGTCTGAACTGTGGCCCGGGGCAAATGTGGCCCTGTGCTTGCCTATATCTGGCCATTGGGGCACCATTCCTTCCACCAACTCAACATTGGGGCACTATTCCTCCCACCAACTCAACAATAGGGCACCATTTCTCTCAATGACTCAACAATGGGGCACCATTCCTCCCACCGACTCCAGCGATGGGGCACCATTCCTCCCACCGAATTCAGCGATGGGGCACCATTCCTCCCACCAACTCCAACGATAAGGCACTATTCCTCCCACCAACACCAACAATGGGGCACCATTCCTCCCTTTGACTCCGACAATGGGGCACCATTCCTCCCACCAACTCCAACGATGGTGCACCATTTCTCCCACCAACATTTTCAGGCACCATTCCTCTCATTGACTCCAATGATGGGGCACCATTCCTCCCACCAACTCCAACTATGGGGCACCATTCTTTCCGCCTACTCCAATGATGGTGCACCATTTCTCCAACCAGCATGTTCAGGCATCATTCCTCTCATTGACTCCAATGATGTGGCACTATTCCTCCTACCAACTCCAACTATGGGGCACCATTCTTTCCGCCTACTCCAACGATGGGGCACCATTTCTCCCACCAACTCCAACAATGGGGCATCATTTCTCCCACCGACTCTAACGATGGGGCACTAATTCCCCTAATTCCAACGATAGGACATAGTTCACTCTCGCTGATGCCAGGACATTTCCTACTCCCACTGGCCATGGTCCAGACCCCCTAGAGTCTGAAGGACAATAAACTGGCCCTTTGTTTAGAAAGTTTGGAGACCCCTGATTTAGATTGATAGGAGTAGGCTTTGAAAGTTTGACCATACATATACTTTAACAGTAGTGTAGTTTTCTTATATTGAAATGCAGGGAAAATATCAATATTTTTGCAGATTTTACAAACAGCTTTATTCATCTTGCATTCTTCACATAGTGTCTGTAAAGTTGGAAATCCTTTTGTACCATGTGAGGTATTTCACCTCGGTCATGTGACAACATCACCCTAGGCAGTATAGCTTATGATGACACATCGGCATGCTGAACCTTTTTAGTTAATGAAGAGCCTGAGAACTGTGAAAAATCAGTCACCAAACTGGTAGTAATTATCCAGTTCTACAGGTACTGTATATGCATTTTCATCAGGGTTCCGGCAGATTAGAACATCTGTCATCCATGCACAGCAGAGAGAGACAAACTGTAGGTTAAATACACTTTGAAAGTAGATCTACAATACATGGCTGTAACTACATCTGGGCCAAAATGTGATCACTTCCATTTAACCACTCAATGCTTAGGCCTGAGAAGCAGGAGGAAATTTGAACACTGTGTAAGCTCCAAAACCATCTGAGCTTACAAAGGGCTCCCAGCACTCCCAGCTTCTACACAGTGATGGAGTGGCAGAGCAGTGCAGTGAAAGTATCTATGTGTGAAAATGTGGTTAGTATTCATCTATATTGACTGGCTGGATGCAGGTCTATATTTTTCCAAGATCCACTCATAAGCCATTCTCTATGGGAGTCAGAAGGGCAAAACCACACAAAAAACGTATTTTATATATATATATATATATATATATATATATATATACACACACAGTATCTCACAAAAGTGAGTACACCCCTCACAATTTTGTAAATATTTTATTATATCTTTTCATGTGACAACACTGAAGAAATAAAATTTTGCTACAATGTTAAGTAGTGAGTGTACAGATTGTATAAAGTGATTGTATAGTGTAAATTTGCTGTCCCCTCAAAATAACTCATCAAAAAGCCATTAATGTCTAAACCACTGGCAACAACAGTGAGTACACCCCTAAGGTAAAATATCCAAATTGGGCCCAATTAGCCATTTTCCCTCCCCGGTGTCATGTGACTTGTTAGTGTTACAAGGTCTCAGGTGTGAATGGGGAGCAGGTGTGGTAAATTTGTTGTTATCACTCTCACTCTCTCATACTGGTCACTGGAAGTTCAATATGGCACCTCATGGCAAAGAACTTTCTGAGGATCTGAAAAAAAGAATTGTTGCTCTACATAAAGATGGCCTAGGCTACAGGAAGATTGCCAAGACCCTAAAACTGAGCTGCAGCATGGTGGCCAAGACCATACAGCAGTTACGCCGTAACACACGTTCACAGGCGGCCAGAATAGGGCTGCAATTTTGAGAGGATTGAACCCCGACCTGTTTTTTTTTACTCTATATTCCTTTATGTTTGGATTTGTTTGCATGTATATTTTTACCCTATTGGGAATAAAACCCTAAAAGGATAATACACTATCTGGAGCTCCGTTTTTTTTTTTTATATTTGCCTGGCGAGGGGAGAGGAGACAGAGGGGGACCTTATCACTTCACCTGCCCTGAAGCAAGCCAAAGAGATCGCTTTAGCCTGGAAGGCTATACAAGTCTGATAGGTCATGGCGCTATAATTCACACATGACCCACAACGTTTAGTGAGTGATTGAATCTTACCTTTGTCATAGGATTCACCATTGCGCTGCGGTCCTGCACTTTTGTCTAGAAGTTTGCACAGAGGAATCACTTTATTGCACATTTATTGGAACTTTCACTGGGAATTTGTTGCACTAAGGACTAATCTTTAGATATATTGGACAATTTTGAGTTTGGATATTTTATGCAATATTGTTTATGGAATATCAATGTAACACCCTGCAAATTATTTATTTATGAAGTTTTATATATTTATATATTTATATATTTATCAATTTAGAGCAAGCGCTATAGGTAGCCTCTTAGACTACTTACCTACATACAGCAGTTTACCAGGACAGGTTTCACTCAGAACAGGCCTCACCATGGTCGACCAAAGCAGTTGAGTGCATGTGCTCAGCGTCATATCCAAAGGTTGTCTTTGGGAAATAGACGTATGAGTGCTGCCAGCATTGCTGCAGAAGTTGAAGCGGTCAGCCTGTCAGTGCTCAGACTATATGCTGTACACTGCATCAAATTGGTTTGCATGGCTGTCATCCCAGAAGGAAGCCTCTTCTAAAGATGATGCACAAGAAAGTCTGCAAACAGTTTGCTGAAGACAAGCAGACTAAGGACATGGAATACTAGAACCATGTCCTGTGGTCTAATGAGACCAAGATAAACGTATCTGGTTCAGATAGTGTCAAGCGTGTGTGGCGGCAACCAGGTGAGGAGTACAAAGACAAAAGTGTCTTGTTTACAGTCAAGCATTGGTGGTGGGAGTGTCATGGTCTGGGGCTGCATGAGTGCTGCCAGCACTGGGGAGCTACAGTTCATTGAGGGAACCATGAATGCCAACAAATACTGTGACATACTGAAGCAGAGTATGATCCCCTCCCTTCAGAGACTGGGTTGCAGGGCAGTATTCCAACATGATAAGGACCCCAAACACACCTTCAAGACAACCATTGCCTTGCTAAAGAACCTGAAGGTAAATGTGATGGACTGGCCAAGCATGTCTCCAGACCTAAACCCTATTGAGCATCTGTGGGGAATCCTCAAACAGAAGGTGGAGAAGCACAAGGACTCTAACATCCACCAGCTCCGTGATGTCATCATGGAGGAGTGGAAGAGGACGACAGTGGCAACCTGTGAGATTTGGCAAACTCCATGCCCAAGAGCGGTACCATTATTTTGCTAGTAATTCTTAAGGACGAGCAGCCCAAACCAATGATTTTTTTTACTGTGCGTTTAAAACTGCAGGAAAGGGCACTGGGGGGCAAACTAATGTAAATTTATTTTATTTTGTAATCTAATCCAATAGGATTACAATATATCAGTGTGTTTGTGCGTTTTACTATTTGAATTTGCCGCCGGTTCCACCCCCCTGCGAGCGTCACGTCGCAGGAGACAGAAGCCGGGGTTCACAGCATCGGGCGGAAGATCCGTCCGCCGTATGCTGCAGGGACACATTGCGGGATCCAAGGGACAAGGTAAGTAACCTCTACAAGGATCCAGCGATGCTCTCTGGCGGTACCCAGAGTGTGGCTCGGGGTTACCGCTAATGACACTAAAATTTCACCCCGAGCCTCACTCGGGGATACCGCTAAGGAGGTTAAGGCAGTGCAGGAAAATAATGGTGGGCACACAAAATATTGACACTTTGGGCCCAATTTGGACATTTTAACTTAGGGGTGTACTCACTTTTCTTGCCAGTGGTTTAGACATTAATGGCTGTGTGTTGATTTATTTTGAAGGGACAGTAGATTTACACTGTTATACAAGCTGTACACTCACTACTTTATATTGTAGCAAAGTGTTATTTCTTCAGTGTTGTCACATGAAAAGATATAATAAAATATTTACAAAAATGTGAGGGGTAGTGAGATACTGTATATATATATATATATATATATATATATATATACATACGCACACACTGATATATGGTATTTTTTTCTGGTCTGGACACCTCTGGGTAAGTCTAAATAACTCCACAAGAAGTAGTAAAAGAAGGGTGCAGCTTGTAGGTGTGAAAGATGCGTCAGAAATGACTGATTACTTGGCAATGACTAAAAGAAGAACAAAAATAGTAAATACAATATCTACACATATGTACAGTATATATTTCTGTGTGTGAATTAGTAAGAGGGATTAAAGGACAGGTATTTTCCCAGAAGGGGGCACTGCAGATATATACAGTATATATTTTTTTCACTTAAATTGAAAGTACTTTTCACACTTTTGGCATTTTTCTATTTACTTACTTATGTACATACTTACTCTTTATACCTCCTAGAGCTCTCAGGGCATGCATTCTGGACTGTATTTGTGTAGACAGGTAGAGGTCTTCTTAAGGGGTGGCCCCTCCTTGTTGTGGAGTGGTGATGCAGGGTGCCCCTTTATAAAGTGTGAGGGACTATGTGGGAGGAGCTGGAGATTGGGGACTTCTTGGTCAGTGGGCTGCTAAGGAGAGGTCCTGTGCGGGGCCGGGACAAGGGGTGGGCAGGAGGGGAAGCTGTCCTGGGCACAATGGTTTACGGTAGAGAGATGGGCACCTTCCTTCCTTCTGTTACAGGGCTGACAGGAGTAGTGACAGTGGCAGTGAATTTGACAAGCGAGAGACTGTTGGGCATAGGATCCCCTAAGCTTGCAAATCAATAACAGGGGGTGAGGGTGGGGGGAGCAGTTTAGCATCTTTGCCCTGGGCACTGAATGACCCTGTCCCAGCATCAGGTCTTGGGGTCCTGTGCCCACCACCTCTGAGGCAGAGGTGGTGGGCACACTGCAGAACAATACCTGGTGAAGGTACACCTTGTGAATAGATTTTTCCTGATGTCATCACACCCATAGACTGGCTCTGGACATAAGAACCTCAGGAACAGTCCATCGCTGGATGTGGGGGGGGGGGGGGGGCTTTTTTTCCAGAGGATTGAAGGATCGGGAAAGTATAGCTTTTTTCTTGCCCTCCTGGACAAAATGAGCAGTTAACCCATGCAGTGCAGGCACGGTCCCACTGCACGGGAAAATAAAAATTTTGCCCAGTGTTGTTGTTTAATGACACTCGATAAACATTGAGAAAACTGTACTTGGGTTCAGACTTGCTTTAAAGTGATTCCCACAAGGATGAATCATGTATGCGTTAGAATAACATACCATATGGAAGCCATATCCGAGAGACGAGGCCGTTATTTATCCTGCTTTTTCCAGACAGTTGCTGTCACTGGAAAGCTGTGACTTAGAACGATTATTTCTATGTGCCTGAAGAATAAGATAAATTGTGAATCATGTTACATTGCTTTTTCACCAGAGAGTAACTAATTGGCTCAAGCATTTTTTGAGGACCATTTATAAGATGGTTCCAGTCTCTGGAGTGTTCTGCTGTTCCTGGACTGTGCTGATAAGGCAGAACTGCAATATCCCGTGCTGAAACTTTACTCTTGCAGAGCGCTGTGACAATACTATACAATATATGTGTCCAATAATGCATTCCCCCACCAACCCCTAGTCACTACAGGAGCAACAGCAGCCTCAAAGCAAAGTGACTTAAAAAGGAGCTCCAGGCACCTATCAAAAAAAAATAATAGCAGCTACAAAAAGTGTAGCTGCTGACTTTTAAAAAAACAGCCACTCACCTGTCCCAGGGTCCAGCGGTGAGCTCACCTCAGCCATCTTCATCCTTCGTCCTCCTTTGGTGGCGCCAGCATCTTCACTATGGGCACCCAGCTGTGACAGCTTGCGGCTTCAGAGCCAGGTGCCCACTGCGTATGCGCTATTCGCGCTGCGCATCCTGAATGGTGGATGCAGTCTTCTGGGACCTGTCAGTGTCAGGGAAGACTGCAGGGGGGAGAACTTCTGTTGCCAAGCGCCGTGGCTCTCAGAACGGAAATAGGAGCAGGTACCTGCCCACCCCCCACTCCTCAAAAGTGCCAATTGTGCAAAAGGAGCAGAGGACAAGTCCTTTAAGCGGAACTTGCCTTTTTGGGTGGAGTTCCGCTTTAAAGTGATTGTAAAGGCAGACATTCTATGCATTAAGATAGAAAGCCTTCAATGTGCAGCAGCCGCCCTCAGCCCCCCTTAGCCTCATGCACGCTGGACATTTTTACAGCGGCTGTTTTTGGCGTCAGACATTTTTTCTGCAGCCAGTAAACTCCCCAGCATGTTATCCTATGTGTCCGTGCACACATAGGCTGTTATCAGCAGTTTTTGGCAGGGGTGTTCTTTGGCTGGAAAAACCCCCCAGAACTAATGGGTTTTGAGAGGAGTTTTCAGCTGTAAAAACGCTCTAATTCTGATAAAAGCTTAAAAACTCTGAAAAACCTCACAAAACGCTGAAAAACGCAACTATTCTGCGATTATCAGTCATAAGCTTTTGTGGGAGTATAGTTTGGCTAAAGAAAAGCTTAAAAAATGCTAAAGCTAAAAAACACTGAAAAACTCTACAGCTACAGCTTTCTACTTGCGTTTTGATAATGTCCAGTGTGTATGAGACCTAATACTTACCTGAGGTTCATCTAGATCCAGCAATGTTGCAGGAGTGTCTCGGCTGCCCAGGACTCCCCTTCCTCATTGGCTGAGACAGCAGAACAGCGCCATTGGCTCCCGCTGCTGTCAATTTAAGTCAGTGAGCCAATGAGGTGAGAAAGGGGATGGGGCCTGGCTGCAGCTCCATGTCTGAATGGACACAGGGAGCTGCTGCTGGGCTCGGGTGTCCCCCTGGAAAGCTGCTTGCTGTGGGGGCACTCTACAGGAGGGAGCGGCAAGGAGCACAGAAGAGGAAACTGAGAAGAAGAGGATCGGGCTACTCTGAGCAGGAAGGTATAACATGTTTGTTTAACTAAAAAAGAAAAAGGAGACTTAAGTATTACTTTTAAAGTGTTATTTGTAAAATAACTCACAAACATTTTATTTAGCATTTTAGTCTATTTATCAACTTATAATAATAATAAAAAAAAAAAAAACACTACTTAAATCAATGTAAAAATGATTTAGGTAGCCAAATTATAGATTTATTGTTATGTTAAAGCTCACCTCCAGTTAATAATCACCTTGTAAACTGAAATGAAAGGCAAAATATTTGTCTATAGATATAAAGATATATATAAAATATATAGCTATATATAAAGATATATAGATATAAAAAAACATTATAAATACTGTGTTTTCCCCTTTTTAAAAGTGATCACAGTCCCTCTGTTCTCAACTGCATAAGTGCTGGGGGAGGAGAAGCAACAGTACACTGAGCTTGCCATTAATAGGCTGTGCAGGGGGGGGGGGGGGGCTTTTTAGGACAAGTCAGGTCATTGGAGGAGTTCCCAGCATAGCTAGAGAACTGACCATGTTTTGTTTTTCTGCTTAGTGCGATCAGTTTTTAAATTGTTACTAAGCCCAGGACCCTGCATTAACTATATCTGGTCTCCCACAGTACACAGAGCATGGAAATGCAATTATTTTAGTAAATATAAACTGCTAAATACCTTTTTTCATCAGCAGTATATAGCAGTCTCGTGACTTCTATCAGTGTCTGGTTAAAGCTTGTAGGAGGAGTTTTCATTCTCCTCTGACTGTCCTATGATGACCCCTGACCCTCTGTTTGGACAGTGCTGATTGGTCCCGTGCTGATTACATGCACCCTCCCAGGAGAAAAAAAAACTAGCAATACTCTAAGCAAACTAAGCATGTGCAGAGTGACTCCAAAGGCTCTGTCTTATCAGGATTGGGGACAATATTATTTCTACCATTTCTGATGGGCAGAATTGTCAAAACACATCCCCGTTTTAGTTTTGGAGATACAAAATCAATTTCAATTGTTTTAAAGAATGCAAAAGAGGAAATGTGCTTTACACAACATAAATAATATTTACACTATTTATTATATATTATTTATATTACTATATATTATTTATTTTAGACATCATTGGCTAAATCCCATCCACATTTATTCTGTGAGAAAAAAAAAAGGTATAGTTTACAGTTCTCAGATTCCAATAGGAATGATATGCCACACAGCACACACAGTATTACAATTATCTATACCATAGTGTATAGTACAATTAAGTATAATTAAAGCGGAGTTCCACCCTGGATTTTTTTTTTTTTTTTTTTAATACCCCCGGGACAGTCAGGGCTAGTGCATTCCACAATGGCTAGCATCTGATCTGTCCCGGGTTGCACTTACCTGTTAGGACAAATACTTACCTTGCAAACGTCTTGTCCAGCGCTGCCATCTCAGATGTGGGCAGCTTGAAGCCAGCGAGATCCCCTTCGGCGTCTTCTTCCGCCTTCTTTGGTCCCACGATGCTCTGCGCCGGCCCCGACGTCACTTCCGGGTCGCGCGCGTCATCCCTCTACAGCTTCTGGGCATGCCCAGAAGCTGTTTAGAAGGGGATGACGCGCGCGACCCGGAACTGACGTCGGGGCCGGTGCAGGCGCAATGATTCCTGGGAGCTATGACGTTCAGCTCCCAGGAATCATTGCAGAGCCATGAAGTGACGACGGGCCGCGGCCGAGAAGAAGGAAGTAAGGTAAGTATTTTTTCTTCTCTACGAGGTAAGTAAAAAAAAAAAAAATATGCGATTATCCATTTCTTTTTCAGGTGACCCGGAGCGAGAAGATGGAGGTAAGTATAAAAATAGGGTGGAACTCCACTTTAAGTACAATATACTACATCCTCATTTATCTTTGGAACAATAAACAAAAAGTAAAAATTTTATTTTTCTGATTTTGATAGATGTAAAATGACACACACATCATATACAATAATTGTATAATTTCTTTTAGACTCCATTGGTTAAACAAAATTGCCTTAAAGCGTCTTAAAAAAATTAAAGTCGATTTTTTTTTATCATTAAAATGGAAGGAATATTGCACACACTGCATGATCAAAATTCAAATACATTTTTGGAAAGCATTATTTGATAAAACACTTATCTCATGTAGCGTTGATGACAAAGAACATAATAAAGTGTTAATTATTCACTGTGAAATATATTGTATATACTGCACAGACAGTATTGCAAAAATCAATTTTAGTCCACATCTGAAAATGACAGACCATGTGCACATCTAATATACATTTCACATGGAAAGTGAATAAATAATTCATTAACTCCACACACAGTATTTAGGCTATTTGGTTAACCGCTTGCCGACTGCCGCACGACTATTTACTGCGGCGGTCAGCCCCTCACAGGCAAAGCTACGTAGTACTACGTCGCTAGCCTGTGAGGCTCTAGAGAGCGCGCGCGCGCGACCCCCGGACCCCCCCGCGCGTGTGCCCGGTGGACCCGATGTCCGCCGGGCACTCGCGATTGTCCGTTACACCGGAAGAAAGGCAGGCGGCTGATGTAAACAAAGCCGCCTGTCATTCTTCCCTGTGTAAGAATGGAGATCAGACGGTTCTACTATGTAGGACCGCTGATCTCTGTTCTTACACATGTAGCCACAGCCAATCACAGTGTCAGGGAACTAGCCGCATGAATACGCACGCACGTATTGCAAACGCACGTCCGCTAGGGCGAAGACGTGTGCGTGCTGGCCCACAAAGTGGATGTCCAATCCCAGCACCCTCTGGCCTTTAAAAGGATATCTGTGGCACATGAACATTGCTGACTGGTCTTCAGCTTCCTGTTTCCTGTTTCCTGCTTCCTGTGTTTGTTGCTGCTTCTGATCACCTGTTGACAACCCGGCTTGTTCTTGGATTCCTCTTGTCTCGCTCCCAGCTCTGACCTCAGATTGTTCACGGATCTTCTCTTGTCATCTGCCCTGTGTATGACCCCGGCTTGCCTAACCACGACTCTGCTATCTGATCTGCTGACCTCTGGCTTACTGACCTCTGCTTCTGTCCCCGACTACGCCTTTGGCTGTGCCTTGTCTGCTGTGACCTGCCTTGGTGCCCACCTGCTGTACCCAGCCTGCAGAACCTGCTTCCAGTACTTACCTGTTGATCCTGCCAGCTGCACTCTCCATTACAAACTACTTCCAGCCGTGTGCAGTCTGCAACTACCACAGCACTCCTGGGTCCTAGTGCTCACCTCCTCTGGTGTTCACCTGCAGAGATATATTCCTACCATCAACCCTCATCTGGGGCACAGCTGGCAATCCCTGCTTCTTTGGGCTTCATGCTTCCTGTTACCACCTTCAGGGACACCAAGCACTCAGCCGCAAGGAGAGCCCTCTCGGCATTTCGGCTTCAGGACCAGGTACGTGACAGTACCAGTCAGCCATAAAATGTCTGAAGCCGACAGAGGTGCGTCTCCGCTAGAGGCTTTGTGCCAACAAGTTACAGCCCTCACACAAGCCGTACAGAATTTACAAGAAGGCTATATGCAACTAGAAGGTCGCCTGCACAGCATACCCTCTACGTCCTTTTCTGCTTGCCAGAATACCGCACATGAGGTCTCTGCTCCAGCCTCTGCTGTTTTTGAACGCACCGCTGTCATACCCACAGTAGTGGTACCTCCACCTGAACCAAGGGTCCCCATACCCGAACGTTTCTCCGGGGACCGAAGAAAATTCAGAGCGTTTAAAAATGCTTGTCAGTTATACCTAGCTCTGCAGCCACGGACTTTCTCCCTTGAAACTGTCAAAGTCGGTTTCATCATCTCTTTGCTGACAGAAGAACCTCAATCCTGGGCCCATCATCTTATGGAACAAAGTAACCCAGTCCTAGACTCAGTTTCAGCCTTTTTTGAAGCCATGGCACAGCTGTATGATGACCCCCAGCGAATGGCTTCGGCCGAAGCGGCCCTGCACACACTCCAGCAAGGGAATCGGCCTGTAGAGGACTATACGGTTGAATTCCGCAAATGGTCAGCAGATACAGACTGGAATGAAGCCGCACTCAAGTACCAGTTCCGGCTTGGTCTGTCCGAGGCGCTCAAAGATGAACTGGCCCGGGTGGAAGCTCCCACTACCCTTGAACGCCTTATACAGTTGGCTATACAGCTTGACCGCCGATTACGGGAGCGACGCTTTGAACGGACTCAATCTTACAAACCTCCAGTAACCACCACTACACCCATGCAATTCGGCCTGTTGCGGCCTTCCCTGACCCCTGAAGAGAGGATCCGCCGGCGGCAAGCCAACCTTTGTCTATACTGTGGCGGTACGGGACATTTCCTTCGAAACTGCCCTGTGAGACCCAGTAAGTTCCTGTCCTCTCGTCCCACATATGCCTCTGTCGCTGGATCCTCCCCCGCTCATATCATCTTGCCTGTCTCACTGCAAGTGGCAGAAGGGGAAGTCAAATTCCGAGCCATTGTTGATTCAGGCGCCTGCAGTTGTTTTCTGGATCTTACATTAGCTAAGAAATTACAGATTCCACTTAGACCTAAAAGACTGAGTCTTACTGTTCACCTGGCAGACGGCACCATTCCCAAGTCGGGGCCCATTACCCAAGAGACTGAACCAATTCTAACGATTACTGACTCTGGACATCAAGAGTTCCTATGTTTCGATGTCCTCTACTCCCCCTTGTTTCCGGTAATACTCGGCCTTCCCTGGTTGAGGGCCCATAATCCCAAGATTGACTGGTCTAAAGGGGAGATCATGTTCCCTTCAGCCTACTGCCAGCAGCATTGTTTCGCTCCTGAACCATTGGACTCTCCCAGCTGCCTGACCGTTCAGGCAGTCTCAGATATCGGTCAGTATGTGCCTACTAGCTATCATGAGTTCCTGGATGTGTTCGATAAGAAGAAAGCTGATGTGTTGCCACCTCATCGCTCTTATGACTGTCCTATTGAACTACTTCCAGGTGCAGAAATTCCTTTTGGTCGGATTTTTCCATTATCAGAAATAGAGCTGGAGGCTCTACGACTCTACATAAACGAGAATCTGGAAAAAGGATTTATCCGTCCATCCTCTTCCCCTGCAGGAGCAGGAATCTTCTTTGTTCAAAAGAAGGATCATACACTCAGACCTTGTGTAGATTACAGGGAATTGAATAAAATTACTGTCAAGAACCGCTACCCGCTACCTCTCATACCAGAACTGTTTCAACGATTTAGAGCTGCTCGAGTTTTCACTAAACTGGATCTACGAGGTGCATACAATTTAGTCCGAATTAGAGAAGGCGACGAGTGGAAAACGGCCTTCCGAACCCGTTTCGGACATTTTGAATACCTTGTGATGCCTTTTGGACTTTGCAATGCCCCAGCCACTTTCCAACACCTTGTAAATGACATCTTTAGAGAATTTCTGGATTACTTCCTTATAGTCTATCTTGATGATATTCTCATTTTCTCTGCATCTCTTGAATTGCATCGTGTGCACGTAAAGAAAGTCTTGTCTACCCTCAGGAAACATGGACTCTACGCCAAGGCAGAGAAATGCGAATTTGAGAGACAAACCATCCAGTTCCTAGGATTGATCATATCCACTGATGGTATCGCTATGGACCCCCAAAAGGTGTCTTCCATCCTGGAATGGCCTGCCCCAGTGGATAAAAAAGGAATCCAAAGATTTGTGGGGTTCGCCAACTTTTACAGGAGATTTATTAAAGGGTTCTCATCCATTATTGCTCCCATTACCCAGCTCACACGGCAACATTCCCGATTTCAGTGGTCCCAGGAAGCCCAGGCGGCCTTCAATAAACTGAAAGCTCTTTTCACCTCCGCTCCAATACTTCGGCACCCAGACCCTGCTCTGCCTTATGTCTTGGAGGTTGATGCCTCCGAGGTCGCCACTGGGGCAATCTTGTCACAACGTATGGGGCCTAAAGCCTTGCTCCATCCGGTAGCTTTTTTTTCTCGGAAGCTGAGTCAAGCAGAAAGGAATTATGATGTCGGTGATCGGGAGCTACTGGCTATCAAAACAGCCTTAGAAGAATGGCGATATCTTTTGGAAGGAGCTGCCCATCCAGTGATGATATTTACAGATCACAAGAATCTGGAATATCTTAGGACTGCTAAACGCCTTAGGCCTCGGCAAGCACGGTGGGCTTTGTTCTTCTCCCGATTTAATTTTCATATCACCTACAGGCCAGGGTCAAAAAACGGCAAGGCCGATGCACTTTCACGAATGTTTCCAGAGACCCCTGAAATAGCCTCCTCCAGTACCATCCTTTCACCACAAAACTTTTTGTTGTTGCAACCTGATTTAAAATCAGCCATCCAGCAAGCTTCCACTCAGTGTCCGGAGTCTGAAGTTCGTTCCTTGAAAAAACAAGACAATTTTTTCTGGCAAAATAACAAGATCTTCGTTCCACAAGAAGCAAGGACCCTAGTCCTGAAGGCATGTCATGACCATCAATTAGCGGGTCATTTCGGGGTACACAAGACCATTGAGCTCATTCAACGATCTTTTTGGTGGCCAGGCCTGAGTCAGGACTGTAAGGATTATGTTGGCTCCTGTACTACGTGCCTTCGTAATAAGGGAAGTAACACCAGAGCCTGGGGCCTGCTAAGGCCGTTACCAATTCCTGATTTGCCCTGGAAGATGTTGTCAATGGACTTTATAGTGGACCTGCCTCCGGCTGAGGGATTCACATCCATCTTTGTAGTCATTGATCGATTATCTAAGATGTCGCATTTTGTGCCTATGGTGGGCACACCTTCAGCCACAGACACAGCTCAGGCTTTTATTAAAGAAGTAGTGAGACTTCACGGCTTGCCCAAAAGCATTGTATCAGACAGAGGTGTGCAATTTACCTCCAAATTCTGGAGAACCCTTTGCAAAGCTTTAAATATTGATGTCTGCTTGTCCTCAGCCTACCACCCACAAAGCAATGGTCAGACAGAGAGGACCAACCAGACCTTAGAGCAGTATCTTCGGTGTTTCTCCACCTTTTCACAGGACAACTGGGTATCTCTGCTCCCCTGTGCTGAATTTGCCTACAATAACTCAGTGCACGCGGCCACCAACCAAACCCCATTCTGGGCTAACTATGGCTTTCATCCATGCTTTTTTCCAGATTCTCTGCCAGAAACTGATGTGCCCGCAGTACAAGATAGATTAACCTCCATCTTTACGAATTACCAGACCCTGCAGGAGGCAATACAAAAGGCCCAGGATGACTATAAAAGGAATTATGATAAGAAGAGAAGGGAGAATCCGGCCTTCAAGGTTGGTGACAGAGTGTGGCTGTCTACGGCCAACCTAAAACTCCCCTGTCCTTCTCGTAAGCTGGGACCAAGGTTCATCGGACCTTTCGGAATTAAAAGAATCATCAATCCTGTGGCTTTCGAACTTTCTCTTCCGCAATCTTACAAAATTCACCCAGTCTTCCATGTGTCTCTTCTTAAACCTGCTGTTCCAGATCGTTTCCCAGGAAGGGAGAACCCACCGCCACCTCCAATTACTATTGGCGAGGAAACTGAATTTGAGGTGGAAGCAATACTGGATTGCAGAAAGCGAGGAAGACATATTCAGTATCTTGTTAAGTGGAAGGGATATCCACCTGAAGAAAATTCATGGGAGCCTGAGGTAAATATTCATGCCCCCAGGTTACTGCAAGAATTCTTCAACAGAAACCCTGAGAAGGTGTCACGTTTGGGCATCCGGAGGCTGCCCATAAGGGGGGGGCACTGTCAGGGAACTAGCCGCATGAATACGCACGCACGTATTGCAAACGCACGTCCGCTAGGGCGAAGACGTGTGCGTGCTGGCCCACAAAGTGGATGTCCAATCCCAGCACCCTCTGGCCTTTAAAAGGATATCTGTGGCACATGAACATTGCTGACTGGTCTTCAGCTTCCTGTTTCCTGTTTCCTGCTTCCTGTGTTTGTTGCTGCTTCTGATCACCTGTTGACAACCCGGCTTGTTCTTGGATTCCTCTTGTCTCGCTCCCAGCTCTGACCTCAGATTGTTCACGGATCTTCTCTTGTCATCTGCCCTGTGTATGACCCCGGCTTGCCTAACCACGACTCTGCTATCTGATCTGCTGACCTCTGGCTTACTGACCTCTGCTTCTGTCCCCGACTACGCCTTTGGCTGTGCCTTGTCTGCTGTGACCTGCCTTGGTGCCCACCTGCTGTACCCAGCCTGCAGAACCTGCTTCCAGTACTTACCTGTTGATCCTGCCAGCTGCACTCTCCATTACAAACTACTTCCAGCCGTGTGCAGTCTGCAACTACCACAGCACTCCTGGGTCCTAGTGCTCACCTCCTCTGGTGTTCACCTGCAGAGATATATTCCTACCATCAACCCTCATCTGGGGCACAGCTGGCAATCCCTGCTTCTTTGGGCTTCGTGCTTCCTGTTACCACCTTCAGGGACACCAAGCACTCAGCCGCAAGGAGAGCCCTCTCGGCGTTTCGGCTTCAGGACCAGGTACGTGACACACAGTTAGAAACACGCCCCTAGGGACACACTTAACCCCTCCCTCTCCAATAAAGTTAACTCCTTCACTGCCAGTGTCATTTTTACAGTAACAGTGCATATGTATAGCACTGATTACTGCAGTAATGTCACTGGTAACCCCAAAAGTGTCAGTCAAGGGTCCGATCTGTCCACCGCAATGTCGCAGTCCTGCAAAAAAAATCGCAGATCGCCGCCATTACTTGACAAAAATCTTTCCCTTAGTTAGTAAATGCAATAACTTTTGCGCAAACCAATCAAAATATGCTTTTTGCGATTTTTTTTTACCAAACATATGTAGCAGAAAACAAATTGGCCTAAAATGTTAAAAAATTTTGATTTTTACATTTTTTTTTTTTGGGGAATTTCATATAAAAAAATTAGAAAAATATTGTTATTTTTGCAAAATTTATACTATTTTCTTGTTTATAGCGCATGATCAAAAAATCGCACAGGTGATCAAATACCACCAAAAGAAAGCTCTGTTTGTGGGAAAAAAAGGCGTCAAATTAGTTTAGGTACAGCGTCGCACGACCGCGCAATTGTCTGTTAAAGTCATGCAGTGCCGAATCGCAAAATAGGCCCTGGTCAGGAAGGGGGTAAAATCTTCCGGGGCTTAAGTGGTTAAGTTGCATTTTAAACAGAAGGGACCACAGTCAGCTTTTAAAAAAAAAAAAAACAACAACTTTGGAGTGTATTTTATTTACTGACTCACTGTACATAAATAACACATTTTTAATTGTCTACATTTTGAACAGGAGAAACTTTAGGCAACTTGAAAGCAAAACATTGACATTAGAGTGCCTGTAATCGCCTGTAAAACGCCTGTAATCTGCCCAAAAAGAAGCTCATGTACTTTTTTGAGCGTTGGGCGTTTTGCTTACAGCGTCAAAACGCTCAGATGTGAACAGGGGCCATTGAAATGAATAGGATTTGTCTTGTTGGGAGTTTTGAGAGCTGATCCTAGAGCAGAAAAACGCCCCAAAAACGCCTAGATGTGAACGGAGCCTTAAACAGGTCAGCAAAATATTTCCCAGACTATCACAATATGAATGTACTCTTACCAGCGCACAGTATATTGTGGAAAGACCAGGCAGGTGTTACATAAAAAAAAAAAAAAAAATTCAAACTGCAGTATTTCAGACTATTTCAGAGAGACAATATCCACAAATATTCTGGATTAAAGGAGAACAGAAATAGCCTAAAATTAGAGAAAAAGTGCATGATTTAGCCTACATCAAGCACTGTAAATTTTACATCTTATGAGCAGCTGCATTAATACAACGTTACACCCTGACTTAGCCGGAGCAGCTTAATAAACCACAAACATTAAAGTTATACTAAACACACACTTTATAATTTACATTATCTCTTTTCTCCCTGCATGTGGATGATGGTACTGTAAATTATTTTATAAAAAAAAAAACATCTAAGTACATTTTTCCTTATCAATATACAGCTGTCACATGACTCATCTCTTTCTCAGCCTGTCTGTAGAGAAACAGTGGCAGGAGGAGCATCTGGTCCTCTGTTGCTGGTCACATGTTCAAAAATTAAAACAGCCTTTGGAATACAGAGTAAAAGTAAAAAAATAATATCAATAAATTGTTTTAAATTGAAAATTATTTATTTGAAATTAAATATTTACAATGTTTTGGGAATACCGTGGTGTGGGCAGATTTCTGCTAGTCACAAGCTGTATCACACCCCTTCAGCTTGTGTCTTAGAATAACAGGGAGGTGAAGCCTCCATCAATCAAAATGTAATATCCCACTCCCGTTGTGTTAAGCTGGTTAGTGGGCATGGAGGAGGGAGTGGGCTGTCATTTACCACTATGTATGCACCCACATGTGTGACTCCATAGTCACAAAAGGTAGGCTGCTGAAATTTGATTGGAAGGAAATTCTCAGGGTAGAAAACTCACTGTAAAGTGAGCATGTGCACCAGCTGACAACACTGCTCTGAAAAATTAACAAGTGAAGCGGGGACATGGACAGAAGTGGGAGATAGAGAACAGCAGGATCAACCAGGTTTTTTCCAGAATTCAGAAAATGAATCCTCTAGTGGATGAGTAAGTATGAACAGCATGAAATACACCATATATTGATAGATTTAAAAAAAGAGGAGTATGGGAATTCATTTTTTATTCATACTTACTTGGTAAGGTGGATGCAGCATCGGTGCGATGCTGCACATGTCCCTCACTGGCTCTAATGAGAACCTGTATCAAATGCGAGAACAACAAAATTTAGAATGAAGGTATACTGGACAGCCACTGAAATATCTAGTGAATATTTACAATGAACAGACCCACCACAGCAATTTTGATAAAGAGCATAAAACAAATCTTTACTGGACATCAAAATACATAAAGCTTAAAGCGGAGTTCAACCCAAAAGTGGAACATCCGCTCATTTGCTCCCCCCCCCCCCCCGGTGCCACATTTGGCACCTTTCAGGGGGAAGGGGGGAACGGGTATCTGTTTTGACAGGTACCCTTCCCCACTTCCAGTAGACAGCGCAGCGGCGCCATCCCTCGGAAGTTTGCCCTCTCCTCCTTCCCCCGCTGCCGAGCCAATCTAAATGTGCAGCGCACTTCGCGCATGCGCATTGTTAAAGAAAACTATTCCCCATAGCTAGTGCTTGTCCTATATTTGCACAAATGCTTATCTATGGCCCACTGATGTCAGTGCAATCACTGCATTATGGCCAGGGTTCAGTTTCAGCAGGTGCATATCAGACAGTTGGCAGGCAGCTGGTATTGCCTCTGAATTTTAGCCAGCTGAGCAGCGTCTAGGTATGACCACCTGAAGTGGCCCCACTATATTCTGGCCTGCCACAGGACATCCTGAAAGCCACTGTACCTAATGAATCAAATCTGCATTACTAGGTTGAGGACGTGTGCCAGCAAAGGCACATGTGTGAACTTTCCCTGCCAAAGAGCAGACAGCAGGTTGGTGCCAATTTCACAAATGACCTTTCCTGGAACAAGATTGCATGGGGAGGGCTACCTCTCAGCTTGCCACTGAAGAGCTGAGAGAATCTCACCCTCAGTGTGGCTCTTGTTCCCCCAGGCCTATCAGCTCCAGAACAGTGTCGCAGCCTTTTATAAGGGCATTTGTGTAGGCTCTTAGTCGCTTGGGTAGGACTGGTGGCTCTGAGGATTCACCAGATGAGGCTAGTGAGGAGCAGGGGGTAGAGATGTCATCTTCATCAAGTATCATTGCATAGTCCCCGGATAGGTAGACGCACTCTGCTCCACCGGTGAGAAAGGTAGTATGTGCTTACATTCAAATACTTCAATGACATTCATCATATATCTGTAAAGCAACATCCGACCACCTAGGGGTGAAACAACGGTATTACAACCGTCAGCGATCAAGGCATTAATACATGATCACTGCATAAGTCCCCGCTAAGCCACACAATCATATGAAATGTCACATCACCATATGACGAAATCATAAACAGTCTTTCTGTCCCACCTAATAACATTCTGGGCGGAATACCCCCCATCCCTGCCTCTACTAAATATATCAACAAACACAACGCTAAGTGGCTTTTTTGGAGCAACCAGATAACACTAACTGCCCATACACAGTTACCAATCAAAATTGGCGACCGATTGCCCACAAAGGAGTCCCTTCAAGAATATTTATGCTGAAAAAGCACTTGATTGTATATTTATACCACTTGAAGTAATACAATTCAAGCCGGCCGTTTTTTTGTCACTTTATGTTAATGTCCTGTCTGTCTTGTTTCTTGTTACTGCACTGATTGTATTTACCAACATTTTTCCTGCACGGTTGTTATTATACCCCAAGATTTCTATCAATAAAACGTCTATGTTCACTATACCAAAAGCCTGATATGTCATTGCTGACTAATTGACCTTCTTTTTTTCTGTGGTCTATACAGAAACATTTTGTATATATGCTGTTATTGGTTAAGCCAGCCTAATACACTTAGTCCATACAGGCACAGACATAGATTCCTCGATAAAATTACTCCTCACAAACCACTTTATATGCCTACATCTTCATCAAGTAACATGACACAAGGTGGCACCACCAGCTTCAGTGTGATGCCACATTCTGCATCCCTTGTAGCTGCCAGCAAATGGACACAGTGGGTCACGAAGAAAATGTGGCACTGATATGCGGCACTGATGAGCACTGATAGGCGGCACTGATGGGCACTGATACGTGGCACTTATGAGCAATGATAGGTGGCACAGATAGGTGGCACTGATGGGCAGGCATTGATAGGCACTGAAAAGTGTCACTGATGGGCACAAACTGGCATCATTGATGGCCACTGGCTGTTGACACTGATGGAATCACAGATGGGCACAGAGTTGTGGCCACAGCTCTTTACCGACATCAGGGTCGTGCTGTGTACCAGGGTTGCTGTGATGCAAGCCCCCGCAGGTGCATGATAGCAGCGACACTGGGCGACGTCATATGACTTTGGCCCAGGAGCGCACTTTAATACGAACGGAAATAGCCAAAAGGCGTGGCAGACACAGGGGTCACACGTATATGATATTACTTCCGATACGTAGCTACATAAACAGGAAGCTTTTCCAGAATTGTATGAAAAAAATTGCACGTTTAGTAGAGCGCATTTAGCAATCTTGAATTCGATATTAGTATCGTGCAACAAAATGGGAACGATAGGCTGCCTGTGTAACAGATCAATCGGCACCCCGACCGGGTACCTCCATTGATGGATGTTCCTAGTGCTTCCCGAGGGCTCCAAGCACTCCACCAGACACCGTAACCACTTCAGACTCACCAAACGGCCGCAGCTTGGTTGGGGTCTCACTGTCTCCTACCCACCCTGGACCTACGACAAGGCTCCAGGTTCTCGTGGGTGAACCTCTCTTTCCCTAGAGAGTGCAGCAGGAACAGGAACAAGCTCTTACACAAGCTCTTACAAGAGCTTAGTGATTATCCAAGGGAGTATGAAGGACATAGCAATCCCTTGTAGCATATTTCCCCAATCTAGGACTCTAGATTGAGGGTGAAGTATAACTCAACTTTATTGAACAAGAAACATACTTTTATACAGTTTTCCCCCAGAAGGTTGCCGTCCAGGTGGACCTTGTTGAAAACAGGCCCTGACATTCACAATCCAATGAAAACAGAGTTTTACACTCCCATACAGTGTACACAAAGATATACACTGTGGGACAATCCTCCCTCCCCCTTAGCAGCCAATCCACATACACATATACATCCCATAATAAGCTTATCTTAAGACAGACAGAACAGTATGAGGTCATTAACATTTACCAATGAGACAGGCATAATCCACATTCCCTCCCAATACACAAACAATAGGGAAGTCTGCCAATGACAGTCTGTTTGTCTCTCTCACAGACAAGCACATGGAATGCACTGTGTAAGGTGGTATTAAATCTTCATATTTCTATATGAAGATATGGTTGACAAATATTACTGTCCTATCTGAAGCAATTCAAACCATTAAGTATCTGCTTCTCACCTCCAGTGACGGTGAATACCGTCACAGCCCGATTATCCAACCGTGTGTACTAGGCATTGGAAAGCCTTACTAGCTGATGTGACATTACAAGATTCAAAATGATAGGAAACCAAAGCGCCTGTAGACTAGGGAGACCAGACGTCCTCAGTCCTGTCCCGGACTGAGGACACTGTCCCCGGACAAAGTCTGTCCCCGGTTCTGGCCCCGAATTGGATTTGAACAGGGGCCCGGGCAATTACAATGACAGTCAATGCAGAATTAAAAAAAGAATTCGGAATCAAGGCCGGTTTGTTACCGGCAAGGTCTGTGCCGGTTTCTGACAATCATGTGCTGTTCAGAGCGGAGGGACTATTTCTTCAGTTTCGGGTACATGCCCATTCCGCATGTTCTTCTGCCTTGGCTCAAGTCGCGGCCAGCCTGCCTTCCTGCCCGTCTCCTTGCCTTCCCTGGTGGAGTGAACTTCCTCCGATCCCCACCCAGCAGTAGCCGGGGCCCTGAGACTGAGACTTGAGAGGCTGTGAGGTGGGCGGCGGCAGGCAGAGAGAGGCAGCTGACCTTAGCTGACTGTTTCCAGCAGGTGGAACACAGGAGAAGCGGATCACATTGGGGGGCTGCCAGTGCCTTCAAGGCTTCAACATAGGTATGCTTTGGGGGTGTCTGTGAATGGACTACATTTCATGGTGTCTGTCTCTCTGGCATCATGGATGATATGATAACTTACAGGCAGGGGGCGCTCTATCGTGGCTCTGGCTGGCAGTGCACTGTCGCAGTGTGTCACATAACTTATTGGTCATAAGTTAACAAAATCAGCACCCAGCAGTCATGTCATGTAACAGACTGTGACAGAGCCATAATAGAGTCCCTGCTGCCTGTGAATTATCATAATGCTGATGATCTTAACCAGTAGCCGAGTGCCCCATAGCAGATTTATTGCCACAGGGCGGTCGTGCTGCACAGGATCATGTATATATACAAGATCCTGCATTTCTGGGTATCGGAGCTGATCATCGAGTCCACAGGCACCTGCTAATCATTCTGCACACAGACCGAATGGCAGTCTGCTTATGTAAGGCAAATTGCCATTCTGTTAGTAAGGAAGACATTGATCCTGTGTTCCTGCAAAGCACGGACAGGGATCTATGCCTTCCCTTAGTAAAATCACCTCCCACACAGAGAGAAAACACTTGTTAAAGCGGTTGTAAACATGCTAAAAAATAAAAAAAGCCTGCAAGACAAGGGCATAATGTGCTAGTATGCATCGCATACTAGCACATTATGAAATACTCACCTTAGAACGAAGCCCTCTCAATGGTGCCCGGCCACTGCTGAGAGGGCTGACATCTTCTCCCATCCTCTCTTCCAGGATCGCTGGCTCCAGGACTGTGAGTGGCCTGAGCCACAATAAAGTCAGTCCCACGCATGTGCGCAGGAGCCTTCAGTTCCGGCAAGAAGCTCTGAATTTCCGGCACAGTTCGCCGGACCTTCAGAGCGCATGCACCCAGTGCTGTATCTTGGCCTAGGCCAACAAGGCCCAGGCCTAGGGCGGCACTTTGCAGGGGGGCAGCAAAAAAACTGCACTCTGCACAAAAAAAAACGGCCTCCTCCCGGGTCCCGCACGAAAAGGGTCTTCGTCGGCTTGCGCTACACTTTTAATAAAGTGCCAGTCTTATGGGGTGAAACTGGTCAGAGGGCAGAGTCCAGGAGGCAAATCAGTCTGGCAACCCCATAAAGTGGTCAGTGATGAGGCTGCACAGATGGGTACTGATGAGGCTGAGTGTATGGGAACTGATGAGGCTACGCTGATGGGCACTGATAGACTTGTGGTCTGTGGTTCATAGATGACAGGCGGGTTGTAAACAGTAAAGGGCGTGGCCTTTACAGGAAGGGGTGGGTCATATGTAAAATAGGGGGTGCACAAGTTTAGTCAGGCCTAGGGCAGCACAAAACCTAAATACACCACTGTATGCACCGCTGATGTCAGCGGCTGCATGCAGGGTGAATATCTCCTAAACTGTGTAGGCTTTGCGGACATTCATTTTACCTACAGGTGAGCGTTATCGTAGGCTTACCGGTAGGTATAAAAAGTTTGTTTTAATAAAATGAATAAAATAGCTTTGCTAGAGACCCATCTTTATAATGCACCATTTTAGCAAAGCTATTTTATTCATTTTATTAAAACGAACTCAGTTAAAGAAAAATAATACCAAGCAAAGCACAGAATCTACAAAATACCCTAAAGATTTGCTGAAATGTATAAAGAGTGCTGTGACACATAGCACAACAAATGAAGACATATTTATGTACTTGTTAGCAAGGTACATGAATCTGTAGCATAGTTGTCTGAATCAAAATATCTGTATGTACAACACAATTTACGCCAGAAAAAAAAAAAAGATCTTAGTTACCGCCACTGATCACTTGTATGGCGGTATTTCTTTAAGAATTTGTGGCAGTGACAGACTGTAAAAAAGTGTTGCAAATAGGAACTACTAGTTCACTTTTTTACTGTCTGTCGCTGCCACAAATTCTGATAAAAATATATTTTAAATCATTAAAAAAAAGAACTACTCACAATTACACACAGGGCAGGGCTCAGCCTCTGAGGAAGAAGGAAATCCTTCCTTTGCAATCGTAAGGCAGGCATCAGCATCAGCAGGCAGGAACTCCAGTGAGGTTACCCTGGCTGGCTGTATCACGGCCTGTGGAGGCGGCGCACGACGACATCACAACGTGACGTCAGTATGCGACGCCGACACGCCCCCGCTCACAAGACAGTGGACACCTTGGAAACCCAGCGCCGGGCCCCTCCCCTCCTCCTACTTACGTAGCGGTAACGGCGCCGGCTGCCGGGCTCCGATAGACCGATGTTATCTCAGAGACAACATAGGGTCAATTAATTCTACTGGGCGGTGGGTTTTCCCTTCCCGGCGGGCCCCCCTTCCCGGCCGGGCCCTCGGACCACGTCCAAAGTGCCCGACCGCTCAGTCCGCCCCTGGGCAACACGGAGAGGTGGCACTGATAGGCAGCACTGATGGGCACTGATCACGAGGCACTGATGAGGCTACACTGATGGGCAATGATAAGCTGCCCTGATGAGGTGGCACTGATGGGCACCGATCAGGAGGCACTGATGAGACTGCACTGATAGGTGGCACTAACAGTCAACACGGAGAGATGGCACTGATAGGTGGCACTGATCAGGAGTCACTGATGAGGCTGCACTGATAGGTGGCACTAATAGGCAACATGGAGAGGTGGCACTGATCAGGAGGCACTGATGAGGCTGCACTGATAGGTGGCACTAATAGGCAACATGGAGAGGTGGCACTGATCAGGAGGCACTGATGAGGCTGCACTGATAGGTGGCACTAATAGGCAACACGGAGAGGTGGCACTGATAGGCGGCACTAATGAGGCTGCACTGATGGGCAATGATAAGCTGCACTGATGAGGTGGCACTGATGGGCACTGATCAGGAGGCACTGATGAGACTGCACTGATAGGCAACACGGAGAGGTGGCACTGATAGGCGGCACTGAAGGGCACTGATCAGGAGGCACTGATGAGGCTGCACTGATGAGTGGCACTGATAGGTGACACAGAGAGGTGCCACTAATCGGTGACACTGATAGGCAGCACTGATGGGCACTGGTAGGCAGCATTGATGGGTGACACTGATGATGGGGCACTGATTGGCAGCACTGATGTGAAATTACAATATATCTTGTGTTGCAATTGTATATGCTATATTATTTTTTCTTTTTCTTTATTTGCTATTTATTTCCCCCAAGAAAGTGGAGTTACCCTTTACGAGCTGCCTCTACCGCCCCTCTCAAATGGACCAATGAGACCCATGGTAGGACCGGCCCTAATCGCAGTCGCTGCTACAAGTCGCTGATTGCTGCCATTACAAGTAAAAAAAATATATATGTCCCCGGATTTCATTGTATAAATCAGATGACCTTACTGTAGACTCATCCATAACACATCCTAACGCTTTCATCGCAGTCATGATACATAAAATGTCAGAGTGTGTCTGAATGAGCCCTAGCAGTGACAGTAGGGATCGGGGAAGGACTCTGAGCTACAATCTAACTGACAAGCTGCTTGAGTTGAACAAGGAGAGAAAAGCCTTTTTTTTAATTTCACGCCCTCCCGCACGTCTATTGCCCAGGGCTCTGGCTGATGAAACCAAGAATCCCTGCGCTACAGCGCTTGTGAAAAAAAAAAAAAAAAAAAAGAAAAAAAGGCCGGGCCCGGCCGCCCCTCCTTTCTCCTCCTCCAGCGCTGTCACTCACACGGGGCTGCAAGCGGCCGGAAGCGCTGGGAAGATGCAGCCAGCAGCTCGGGCAGCAGTAGGGGAAGGAGGCTAGAGGGAGCATTACCACCCCTAAATATAAAGGAGAGCTGCAGAGAGCCTGGCCTGGGAGGGTTGAGGCTGCAGTAGGAGGGGAAGATCCGTGTGTGTATGTGGGTGTACTGAGCACACCGGGGCTGGGCAATCATCCTCAGCCTCCTATGTGTGTCTTGCAGCAAGCCCAGCAGCTGCTGCAGCATCAGTCTTCCCTGCTGTCACCAGAGGACATGGATGGATAGGAGGGAGGAGGTGCATCCAATCAAGCCTGGCATCACAGCAAGACAAGAAGGGGGCCACATCTGCTGGTGAATGTGGGAGAAAAGAAGAGATAGAGAGGGGAAACGCCTAGAGATCTTGGGAGATCACACACCACGTCTCCTCTCCATACAAATCTGCCTGGGACCGCTCTCTCCTCTTCCACCGCTCTCTCCTCTTCCACCGCTCTCTCCTCTTCCTATGCGCCACACATAAAAACTTTGCAGGATCCTCAGTGCTTTACAAGGAGACGTTGGGCTCTGCAGATCCTTCGCTGCCCAGGACAGGTCCACTTGGATATCGTTAAGCTTTGCCGTTGGACCTAGATGGGACATTGGGTTCATGCTTGATTTTTTGAGGGGGTGACGTTCTTCAAGACAGGTCAACTTGGATATTTTGGAGCTTCGCTTTCAACCGGGGCCCTTGGGACTAGAGGAGACATTTGGGCTCTGCGGGTTCTTACTTGATTTTTGAGGGGGTGACGTTCTTCAAGACAGGTCAACTTGGATATTTTGGAGCTTCACCTTAGCTGGGGTCCTTGGGACTAGACGAAACGTTGGGGTCTGTGGGTTACTGCTTGACTGTTAAGTGGGTGATATTAAGACAGGTCAGATATTTTGGAGCTTTGCTTTCACCGGGGCCCTTGGGACTAGACGAGACATTGGGCTCTAGGGGTTCTTGACTTTTGAGGGGGTGACATTCTTCAAGACAGGTCAACTTGGATATTTTGGCGCTTCACCTTAGCTGGGGCCCTTGGGACTAGACAAAACGTTGGGCTCTGCGGGTTACTGCTTGACTGTTAAGTGGGTGATATTCTTTAAGACGGGTCAGATATTTTGGATCTTTGCCTTTGCTGGGGCCCCTGGGACTAGATAACAATTTGGGCTCTGGGTTCTTGCTTGACTTTTAAGTAGGTAACATTTTTCAAAAGAGGTTCACTTGGGTATTTAGGAGCTTTAGACAAGACATTGGGCTCTGAGGGTTCATGATTGACTTTTAGGTGGGTGACGTTCTTCAATACTGGTCAAGGGACAGGTCAACTTGGGTATTTTGACGCTTTACCTTTGCTACTAGAGTAGACTAATTGGGCTCTGCGGGTTCTTCCTTAACTTTTAAGTGGGTGACGTTCTTCACGAGAGGTCCATTTGGAGCTTTGGACAAGACATTGGGCGCTGAGGATTCATTCTTGACTTTTAAGTGGGGGACATTTCTTCAAGACCGGTCCACTCGGGTATTTTGGGCTTTTAGGTTGGTGACATTCTTTAAGACAGGTCTACATGGATATTTTGGGCTTTTAGGTAAGTGACTTTCTTCGGGACAGGTCCACACAGAAATTGTGGAGCTTTTTCTTTGGCCTAGACAAGACATTGGGCTCTGAGGGTTCATGCCTGACTTTAAGTGGGTAAAGTTCTTTAAGACAGGTCAGTTTATATATTTTTGAGCTTTGCTTTTCAGTAGGGGCCCTTGGGACTAGAGGAGACATTGGGCTCTGAGGGTTCTTCCTTGACTTTAAAGTGGGTGACGTTCTTCAAGACAGGTCAACTTAGATATTTTGGAGCTTTGCCTTTCAGTGGGGGGCCCTTGGGACTAGGGCTTCATTGGGATTTGAGTGTTCTTCCTTGACTTTTAAGTTACATTCTTCAAGACAGGTCAACTTGAATATTTTGGATTTGCCTTTGGCCTAGACGAGACATTGGGCTGTGAGGGGTTCTTCCTTGATTTTTAAGTGTTAGACGTTCTTAGTGACAATTCCCCCCTGGATATTTTGGAGCTTTGCCTTCGGGGAGGAGGGGGGTTTTGGGACTAGATGAGACATTGGGTTCTTGTCTGACTTTTGGGTGACCTTCTTCAAGACAAATCTTCTTGGATATCCTGGAGGCACCAACCATGGCTGCGGTCAGCAACATTGCGTCCACTTTGGCCAGCAAGACCAAGACAAAGAAGAAACATTTTGTGGCTCAGAAAGTCAAGCTGTTCCGGGCCAGCGATCCTCTGCTCAGTGTCCTGATGTGGGGAGTCAATCATTCGGTAAGGAAGGTTGTCATGATTGATGGATGGTTCTCCTGTCTCTTGTTGTGTTTGTCTTCCTTGGCGGCCTGCTTGTCCCAGCTGGTGACAGGGCATCCAAATACAAATGGGACCTGGGCTGATTTTACAGTATGCTGCAGTGTGCTGCCTCTACGGTGGGATCAGGGGATGGATGCTAGCCTTGATTATTGAGCAGCAGTGGTGAGCAATGTGAAGTAACCCATGGCAAATAACTGCTACCTTGCATCATGATGAGGGCAGCCGAAGCAGTGCTTGTCACCTGCCTGCTTTGGGTTTCTTTACTCTGTTCATTGCTTTATTTTTTTTTTTGCTAACGCATTACTTTTGTTTTACCCCATGTAGAGCCTTATGTACTGAAGAGTGATTTTCTTTTTTTTTTTTTTTTTTTTTTTTTTTTTTGATCAACCTTGGGAATGGGATATCCAATGGCTAACCAGATTAGGGGGTTATTTCTTTCTGTATTTGATCATTAGCATATTTATTTCTCTGGAAGTCTTGTGGTTTGCACTCCTTTTATAAATCACCAATTTTATTGTAGATGGTTCTGAGTTTATTTAATAAGTCATTGCAATGAGGAATGATGTGCAATGTTTAACCCAGCACAGACGGTCTTGTTTAAAGTGACCCTGTAGTGGCAGGACAGCTGGTACCTGTGGCTTCTGAATACATGACTCCAGGGTATGCCAAATGCTCTCCTATGGAACCTTTTCTGGAATCTGCAGCCATCAGTACCCCTCATGGCAAGTCTCTGTAGGTTGCTCAGGCTTTGCGTTGTGGGATGTGCGGTGGAGCCAACGCTGCGACTTTCAGAAAGTCAAAGAAGTTTTGGCCTCCCGGTGCACAGTGGATTTTCCTATTGGGGGGTACCTGCTGGCACCTACTCAGTGTATAAACCAAGAGGACAATACAGGTTTACTTTAACTATTCGTTGAGTCAGGAAAAGTACGGTAGTTCTGGTTGGGAACTACCCATGGGATAGTATACAGCAATAAATAACGATACCCAAACAAGTATGGTGGAGTTTAAATGGCTACGGCCTTTATTATTGGTGTAAAATGTTATAACAAATAAAAAAAAAAAAAAAAAAGTATATGTGTGTGTATATGTGTATGTGTGTATATATATATATATATATATATATATATATATATATGTATGTATGTTGAATACTGAAACTTAATAACATCAAACGAAACAACATGGCCACTAAGTGCCGGTTCACACTAACGCAGCACGACTTCGGCGCGACTTGCACGGACTTCATATAATGAATGTCTATGCAAGTCGCTCCGATGTCGCCCCGAAGTAGTACAGGACCCTTTTTCTAAGTCGGAGCGACTTGAGTCGTTCCTATTAGAACGGTTCCCGTAGCACTGCATGGACCGCGACTTGTCAGGCTGACAAGTCGCGGTAGTGTGAACGGGCACCAAGACTCCTGTTGTAAAATGTATAACAACCGTATACATATATAACCATCCCCCTTTCGAAAGAAAGGTGACCAAACCACATAATAGCAAGGCCGCGACAGGGAGGGGGAGCTCACAGCTTGAAGGTCTTCAGGTACTGGCTATAGGTAACCATTTTTTGGTGCTTTTATATAGGGTCCCAGACCCTATCAGAAATTTTCAAAGGGTCATGTGATCTGTCCCTTTTTGGAAATTTTTATTACTATTCCAACTGCCTAATGAGGGAATTAATAAAATTGGGGGACAAACCTTTAATTTGGCTCTGCTGTAACTATCCCATGAGTCCAGGGGCCTTAAGCAGGCTCCCTATACTTTCATTCTTATTTGCCTTTTATAAAGAATCCATTTGCCGTTAGGATTTCTCGCGGTCTCCATGTATTGCATGTTGTAAAGTTTATCTTAACCCAGAAAAAAAATATATAATTTGTTGCTGCTTATCAATCCTTAGATGTGGTGGCTGCATTAGTTTTTCTTTTTCCTTCTTTTTTTTTTTTTATCTGATGATCCTCTCCGAAGTGGCAGTTAGACAGTTGAGACAAACCACTTAACACTGACAGCGGTTTATGTAAAAACAATGGTTTACTTAAAACCTTTAACTCAAAATGAAAACAAAAAAAACATATTTGGTAACTGCTTATGTTAGGCCTGGTTCACACCTATGCAGTTTGCTTTTGACCGGTTTCTGCAGTGCTTTTTTGCAGTGCGTTTTTGCATTTTTGCTGATGTGTTTTTGATGCATTTTTTTTTTGGGCCAATTTGTTGGGTAGATTAATAAAAGCAAATGGCTGCAAAAACGCACTACATGCTTTTCTGCAGGTTCTCCATTGAAATCTATTGAACAAAAAACAAACTGTTTTGCATCAAGGCTCGGTTCACATATATGCGATGCGGGAAGGCTGCGAATTCGCAGCCTGTTCCCGCATCGCACACGCACCCCCGGCAGTTCACACTGCCATATGCGATACGCTGGGGGTGTCAATGTAATCTTAACGACACCCCCAGTTTGATCGCATATCGCAGTGCGATCGTGCAGCTCGCACAGGATCGGATCGCACAAGTGTGAACCGCTGTGCGATCCGATTCTGATGCGGCTAGAAAAAAGGGTCCTGTGCGTGTTTGGAGCGGCTGCGGTGCGAATTTAGCCATACAAACTGTATGGCTAAACTCGCACCGCACAAGCCGATCGCATGTAATGTCGGAGCAGTGCGCTCCGATATTACATGCGAACCCTGCACACGCACAAGTGTGAACCGGGGCTTAAGGCCCGCTTCACACTGATGCGGTGCTGAATTTGTAGTAAATTCTGTGCAGTTTCCACACTGCATCAAAAGTGCACCCTGTGCATGTGAACTGCTGCATATGTAAAGTTACAAACACCCCAAAATTGGTTTGAAAAACGCAGTGTGATTTTCAGAATCAGGGTGTGAACAGATCAGATTTTGGTGCAGCAAAATAAAGGGTCCTGCGTGCGGGTTCACACTTGTGCGATGCAGGAAGGCTGCGAATTCGCAGCCTGTTCCCGCATTGCATCCGCACATCTGGCAGTTCACACTGCCATATGCGATATGCAGGGGGTGTCAATTAAATGTTAACGACACCCCCAGTTTGATCGCATATCGCAGTGCGATCTGACAGTTCGCACAGGATCGGATCGCACAAGTGTGAACCACTGTGCGATCCGATCCTGATGCGGCTGAAAAAAAGGGTCATGTGCGAGTTTGGTGCGGATACAGTGCGAATTTAGCCATACAAAGTGTATGGCTGAATTCACATCCGCACATCAGATCGCATGTAATGAAGAAGCAGTGCGCTCCGAATTACATGCAATCGCCGCAGCCGCACATATGTGAACCGGCATTGCATGTTTTTTGTGCAGATGCGGTGCCATCTAAGCCATACAAAATGAATGGCTCCAATCGCACTGCTGCAGAATCACATGTGATTTGAACACGAATGCGGTGCGATTCCTGTCTGCACCGGGCCTAAAATAGTCCCTGACCCTCTCAAAAAAGCGCAGGGGCTGAAAAAAGCGTAGATGCCACGATCCTGTCCCAAAGGCAAACAATGTTAAATGGACTGTGGGGCGTTTCTGCAAAAAGCACAAGAAAACGCATAGGCGTGAACCGAGCCTTAAAGAGGAGCCTCAGCCTGGTTCCAAAAAAATCAAAAGTCAGCCGCTACAAAAACTGTAGCCGCTGACTTGCAATAAACACTCCCCTGTCCAGGGATCCAGTGCTGTCCTCACCTGGGCCGGTTCTTCATAGGTTTTCGGGTCCTCGGAGCCAGAATATTAATTGTGCAAAGTTAGCTGTGACTCCTTGTGGCTTCTCACTGTGCACAAGCCACATCCCCCTAAGACCTGTAACGTTTGGGCAAACTTCCGCTCCGATTGCCTAGGTGAAGTGGAAGTGAGTACCAGCCAAAACTAGGTACCCCCCCCCAAAAAAAAAAATAATACGGGGGGGGGGGGGGGGGTTTGGGGAAAGAAAAGCGGAACTTCCCCTTTTTGGATGAAGTTCCACTTTTTAGTGCTTAGCTTGAGTTAGACTTGCATTTTTTTTTAACACTACCCTCTTCACAGGTTAAAAATGTTGCGGTCCATGGGTGGTGACATGCCTCCATAGATAGTGGAGGAGTGAGAGTAGCCACTAAGGAAAAGCTAAGGTTTCGGCGGAACGCCAAGTCATTGTTCAATTGTAGCCATATTGCGTCAATGATATCCCCACCGCCCCCACCCATTTGTTACATATGGCTGTGGGGCGGCAAATGTCAAGGCTGCAGATGTTTGGGAGGGTGGCCTGCTGTCATGCTGCTGCCCGAGCCGTAACTTATCCCCAGTAAGCACCCTAAGACAGGGAATGTGTTACTGGCCGGATCACAAGGTCAAAATAAAGTCTAAAAAGGAAAACTAATGCAGCCACCACATCTGGTAAGCTGCAATATATTACATATTTGTACTTGGGTTTAGATACTCTGTAGGTTTTGCTGTGCATGGGGGGTATGCCCTATTGTCTCCATTGTTTTTTATTTTTACTTGACAGCTGTAACATGTTGTAAGTTTCTGACAGGTAGATACATGGCACAGTTATAAGTTAAAGCCCAACTCCGGGCATTTAAAAATTCATCCCTGCTGCGCCCGCACTGCAAGGGTTAGCTGCTCTTTTTGTCTAAGGGGGAAGAGAAGCATTTTTACTTACCTGATCCTCCGCTCCACCTGCAGATGGCGCTCTCCTACGCTTTGGAGGTGGACTGTCGTCCCTTGATGTCGTCATGTCTATGTACCCTGCTTTGGTCTTAATGATGTCAGGACCCTAGACCCCTGAAGCATGGGGGTGAAGAAGCTATGGGACCAGTCTAGCTGTTCAATCTTCTAGACCAGTGTTTTTTAAGCTGCATCCCGTGGGCCAAATGTGGCCCTTTGCTTGCCTTTATTCAGCCCTTGGGGCACCTTTCCTTCCACTGACACAAACACGGGGGCACTATTCCTCCTACTGACACCAACAGTGGGGAACAACTCCGCTTACTGACACCAACAATGGGGCATTTTTCCTTCTGACGCCAGTGATGAGACCCTATTCCTCCCATTGACACCAATGATGGGACCCTATTCCTCCCATTGACACCAATGATGGGGCACTATTCCTCCCACTGACACCAATGATGGGGCACTATTTCTTCCACTGACACCAATGATGGGACACTCTTCCTTCCACTGACACCAATGATGGGACACTATTGCTCCCACTGACACCAATGATGGGACCCTATTCCTCCCACTGACACCAATGATGGGGCACTATTCATCCCACTGACACCAATTATGGGACACTCTTCCTCCCACTGACACCAATGATGGGACACTCTTCCTCCCACTGACACCAATGATGGGACACTCTTCCTCCCACTGACACCAATGATGGGACACTCTTCCTTCCACTGACACCAATGATGGGACACTCTTCCTTCCACTGACACCAATGATGGGGCACTATTGCTCCCACTGACACCAATGATGGGGCACTATTGCTCCCACTGACACCAATGATGGGGCACTATTGCCCGCCACTGACACCAATGCTGGGGCACTATTGCCCCCCACTGACACCAATGCTGGGGCACTATTGCCCCCCACTGACACCAATGCTGGGGCACTATTGCCCCCCACTGACACCAATGCTGGGGAATTATTCTATCCACTAATACTATATAATTGAATAATTGTCACCGTTACTTGTGCCCTCACATGACCGTGGCAACTGCAGATCAAGCAAAGGCTAAAATGGCAACTTCCTTGGCAGTGAAGAATAGGAGGGTTTAGTTCTGCCTCAGCTTCCAGACACCAACTAGCTTTAAGTCTAGCTATATCAAGGAAGTGCCTCTGATTGGTAATTGTGGTTTTTGGCATTTTGCGCTCTTAGCATTGCACTTTATATTGCCTTTATTAGCTCTGGTTCACACTGGTGCGGCTTTGAAATTGCACTACTTCAGCGTGATTTCAAAGCTGCAGATTTACGACTTCATTTACCAGAAGTCTATGCAAGTCACACTGAAATCAGAGAAAAGTACCTTTTCCATCACCGGGAATGGAACTGTTCATAACGCCGCAACTCATGCCACAGTGATATGAACAGTTCCATTGGCGGTAATGGAGTGCAACAGGTCATGCAATTTGGAACTGTCAAAATTGCATGCCAACACACCCCAGTGTAAACGACGGCTTATACTGCAAGTGTTGGGGGTCACACCTGATCCTCACCTTTCTGAATAGTGATGTGCTTTGGTCTGGTTTCAAACATAACTCCAGACGTCAGAGCTGCACCGCACTTCTCTGCAGAATATTTGAGGAAATCTATATTCGTTTATTCAGTTCTGTCTCTGCTCCAGAGATAAACTGGTGTTTCCTCTCTTATCTGTATATACAGAAGGGCCGGGAAGTAGCACATTGGCAGCCATGGCCAGGTTAGACGCTCTCAGCGGCCTGCGTGTGTGCTGCAGTTTGGTTGCACAGCGATCGGATCTTATAACCCAGATGTGACATTGAGGAGGTGATTTAAAGGGTTAGCACACCTTTACCAAAAAGCTACCTATGCAGGGGGGGGGGGGGAGGGGGCGCGCCGCCTGTAGGTAAAAATGAAACTGCAAGTTAAAGGGTAATTTCACTTTTGTGGGGGAAAAAAATAGCAAATAAAGAAAAAACAATATAGCGTTTACAATTTGCGACACAGATCTTATTGTAATTGGATGTTATTAAAGATTTCATTTTCAATCTGCGGCCACTGTAATTTTCTGTAAAATGCAATACAATATGGCTACCTGGAGGTGTTCTGTACACAGAATGTATACTGACCACACCCCAGAAACATCATTTCCTGCTTGTGTGATTGGCTCACTGATTTTCCCAGAAGTCAGAATTCAGGCATCCCTTGCAACATAAATGTCATTTTTGGTGAGATACTCCCAATAGAAATTCACGTCTAAAGGGATGCAGGCCCAGCAGATTTCCTCTTTGGTGCTTCAAATTTAAAAAAATCACAGGGAAAAAAAAAACGCACATGTTCTGAAACACTCCATGAGCTGCTCCCTGCTGGAGCCAACATTGCACTAGCCTGTGCGGTAAAACGCTGATGAATGTATGAACGGAGCCTTAAGGCTATGCACATGTAGGTGTTTTTCAACTCTAAGGATCAGCTCAAAAAACTCCCAACAAGACAAATCCTATTCATTAAAAATGGCCCCTGTTCACATCTGAGCGTTCCGACACCTTGAGCAAAACGCAGACGCTCCAAAAAGTACATGAGCTTCTTTTTGGGCAGATTACAGGCGTTTTTGTTAGATGTCTATGCCTTCCTCCAAAAAAATGCCTGAAAAACGCATATAAAATAGCAACGCCTAGATGTGAACGTAGCCTAAATGGGCTTCCAGCTCACTACAACGGGCTGAAAATCAGATGAGTGCCATGTAATGCAGTGCACAACAACATCCAGAACCTGCGTGCCATACATTGCTTTGTGCTTTTTTTTTTTTGTCTTTCAGTTTGTGCGTTCATTTTTTGCAGCATTTGGCGCTAGGTACAAAACTGCCAACGTCTTTATCTACATTTCTCCAGTGAAGATAACTGGCACACCAATGACGTGGCCCAGAGAGTCACCAGCTAGAAATCGGCAGAGAAAATACCCAGATAACTGGAGCTGCTACGAATCTTGGCTATACAATTGTAGCTGCTACTTGGAGCAACTCAGTACCAGAACAAACCTTCAGGGCCGCTTCACAGCACACGCAGTCCAGTGTGTTTTCTGTCTGCATCAGAAATGCTTGGACAGTAGAGTACATGGATTTCAGTGGCAAAGTTCACACCACTGCAGTGCCTTCCAGTACAGTCCAAAAAAGTAGAAGATATTGCATTTTTTTTCTGCAAGGAACTGCACTGGAACGTGGCAAAATGCATCAAAATCGCACCAGAATGTATTGCAGCAAAAAAAAAAAAGAACAGGAAACTTTGGGGGGAAAAAGAAACACACTGGAATGCACTAAAAATGCATCAAAAGTGCATATGCAGAAACCCATCCCGACTGCTTTTCTGTGTTGTGTACCATCCCCAAATGTCACGCTGCAGGCTGGTGGCACCATATGGTGGTAGATCTTCCCCGGCCTCCCACAGTTCAGTATTTTGATGCCCATGTGGCCAGTCACTTGGCCTTAAAGTGGTTGTAAAGGCTCAAGGCTTTTTTTTACCTTTTACACCCCCCCCCCCCCCCCACTCACCCAATACTTACTTGCCTCCCATCCATCCACACACCCAATACTTACCTGGGCCCCATCTTGATCCAGCAATGTGCACAAGAGCAGTGGCTCTTCCTTATTGTTGGCCAAGACACCAGTGACTCTTGCTGCTGTCAATCACAGCCAGTGAGCCAATAAAGTGAGCGGGGGGTGGGGCCAAAGCTTTGCTCCATGTGTAGATGGACACACGCCAGCGGGGGGAACAGAAGAGGAGAATTCGGGCTGCTCTGTGCAAAACCACTTCACAGAGCAGGTAAGTACAACGTGAAAACCATAAGATTCTCGCTCTCCGCATACAGAAGTGAAAACCTGCACAGGGCAGTACTAGAAGCCAATACCAAGTGAGATTCGGGTATCCAATGTTCTCCTCCATGAAGATTCCAGTTCACTGGCTGTCATACTGGTTCAGTGTCCTCAATAGTGGAGTCATGGAGTAGAAACCAGTATGCAGATCTGGCAATAAATCCCACCGCTGATCATGTGCACTGTACTAGAATTCATTTCACTTGCACCCCTAAGGTGATCCTGTATGCATTCATACAAGAGTCCTAATAGTGTGTGTGCTTTTCCTGCCGTTCTCAAATCCTGGAGTGTCACCCGTGAAATTTTAATCTGATTAGTGGATTGAAAGAAATATGATCGCTGCTTGCAGATGGCTGAGGCCATGAAACTTTAAATATCTTTTTTTTTTTTTTTTTCTTGCCTTCCCTGTAAATGGATAGAACGCTGTATAAATACCACATTCATAGAACTGATTGAATGCTTCATACTCTGAGAAGTGTAAGGTTTTAAAGTTGAACTGCATGAAAAGTAAAGACCCTCCCTTATAGTGGGGTCACACCGACACTGCAATGGTTGAATGTCCTCTTCTGACTAAGGGACACGAAAGGGCAGTTTTACTTCCCTGCAGGGCCTTCGGTAAGGGGGTAGTAGCGGTCCCAGGCCCCACCGCGCTCAGGCAGCAGGAGGATTGGGAATGTGGCACAGTATTTACTGGAACAAGTCCCCTATAGTTCCCCGCAGCAGCTGAAAGCCGACTTCTCTGCCTCTTCCTACTGCTGCTTTCAGCTGCTGCAGTGGGAAACTAAAGGGGATTGGTTCTAGTAAATGCCACCACTCCTGTCCAGGTTTCCCTTACTTCTGCCCGTACCCCCCCCCAGTGTGCTGCCCTGGTCCCCCTTGCAGCACCGCCAGCTTCCCATGCTGTGTTGTTAATATGTGAAAATATGTGACATAAAAAATAAAAATTGGAACTCCCGCTATTTTATTCTCTACGGCAGGGGTGGGGAACCTTTTTTCTGCCAAGGGCCATTTGGGTATTTATAAAACCTTTCGGGGGCCGTACAAAATTATCACCTTAAAAATGTGCCTGTTATATTTGGTCAAACAATTAATTAACTCACCCCTAATGTGATGGCTGCAACTGCTTCTCTTTGGTGAGGTGTGTGATGTTAGCTGGTATTGATGATGTTGCTACTGGCAACAGGTTTTCCAGGTTTGCGTCGGTCAGTCTGGAGCGCAGTCTGGCTCAGGCGGGTACTGCTGTGGGTACTGCTGGCATGTACTGCTGACTGGTATTGCTGTGGGTACTGCTGGCTGGTACTGTGCTGTGCTGTAGGTACTGCTGGCTGGTACTTTTGTAGGTACTGCTGACTCTGGCTGTCACTGCTGGCTCTGGCTAGTACTGCTGGTTCTGCTGTGGGTACTGCTGTGTGTACTGCTGGTACTGCTGTTAGTACTGCTGGCTCTGGCTGGTACTGCTGTGTGTACTGCTGTTAGTACTGCTGGCTCTGGCTGGTACTGCTGGTTCTGGCTGGTACTGCTGTGTGTGCTGCTGGAGGGAAATGCTGGCTAGGAGAAGTGTAGCAGCGCCACGCTGGAGAAAGAGGTGATGTTTCCTGTATTGGTCACAGGCGGAGTGCATTTGATATCACTCTGCCTGTGACTCACTCAGACTGTCATAACGGAGCAGGAACTATACAGGAAGCATTGGCTTCGTTCTGACAGATCAGCTGAGAGACACAGACTCAGCTGCATGGGGGGCCGGACCAGATGACTTTGGGGGCCGCATACGCCCCCCAAACCGTAGGTTCCCCACCCCTGCTCTACGGTCTGCTTTGAGAATATATGTTTGGGGGTTTTGCCTAATCTTCAGCCCTAAAATGATTTTTGAAACCTGCACAAAAAAATGCAAAAATCACTGACAGTAGAAGGGGTTAAAGGAAAAGAACAGCCAAAGCTCGTTTGGCTGTATTTCTCCTATGGATCACAGAAGTGCACTTTGTTCTGCACTCCTGTGACCTGTTTGCAGCAGACAGTGGGCTAAAGCCCTCTGTCGGCTGACAACGAGCTGGTCTAGACTCGGGAAAGATTGCAGCAATGAAGTCGGGATCTACACACATGCCTGGAATGACACCTAGTTTAGCCTCTTGATGAGCTGCTGAGAACCTGAGCCGGCCGCCCCCCGCCCCCCGCCCCCTTCACAGCTCAGTACTCTGAGGGGGGGGGGGCAGAGCAGAAAGCGGCGACTGCCAGTTACCAGCTCTCTGCTCAGGGAGCTATGAGAACCGAGGGATCAGTGGTGTTTGATCGCTCTTGGTGTTAGGGCTGGCGGGGGGACAGATGCAGCACCCACCTAGGGAGGTATGATTAAAAGAGAATTTTTTTTTTTTTTTTTTTTTTTTTAAGAACATTTCCCTAGTTCCTACTCTATAATCCTGAATAGGAAGGAAATATACTTGCCTATATCTGCTCTGTCCTGCTCTTCATCTCACACCAGCACTGTAGGACAATACTGGCATCTTTTTTTTTTTTGGAGAGGGGGAATGTAAAAAAACGAATGAATGTAATTTCATACTGTGCATGAATAAGATTAAACGCACGGCATCATGTGCGCAGTATCGCAATTTAGGTATGGGATTTCCCTGAGGATAATGGTGATGTTGGCATCTGTACAGCCGCAGCTACAGCACCACTGCCTTCAGGAAAACCAAAATTAAAAGGGGTATGTAAAGCAGAAAAACAGAATAAAATTCTTATTAGCATGCTGATGTGAAAATTTAGAGGGGTAAAGGTCCACTTTAACCACTTAAATACCGGGCACTTTCCCCCCTTTCTGCCCAGGCCAATTTTCAGCTTTTAGCGCTGTTAATGTTATACAATTTTGTAAATAGATACGTTTTTTTTCCTGCACTGATGAGGCTACACTGACAGGCACTTATGGGGTGGCACTGATATGTGGCACTGATAGGCGGCACTGATAGGCGGCACTGCTGGGCACTGATGGGTGCCACTGATGGGCACTGGTGGGCAATAATGGGCACTGGTGGGGCGCACTGAAAGATGGCAATGATTGGCACTGGTGGGCAGCACTGATGGGGAGGGCACTGGCGGGCAGCACTGATGGGGAGGGCGCTGGTGGGCTCCCTGAGCCCTGATTGCCATCCCTGGTGGCCATGGTGGGCATCCCTGGTGGTTTTAGTGGCATCCCCCCCCCCCTAATGATCTGCACTGGTAATCAATGCTCTGATTACCAGTGCAGACCCCCCCCCTGTCAGGAGAGCCACCGATCGGCCCTCCTATACTCATGCCTGTCAGGCACGAACTAAGGAAAGCCGATGAACGGCACTTCCTATTTACTATGTGACCAGCTGGTCACATGGTAAAGAGCCTACGTCAGTACCGAGATCGGAGATGCAGTGTGTTAGTGTCACGCCGCTGCACCGATCGCCGCTCTGCGCGCCCCCTGTTCCCAGGGTTCCGATATGGGACCATTAGGCCTCATGCACGCTAGACCTTTTTAACGCTGCTGTTAGGGGGGTATGTTAATGTGTGTGTCCATGGTATGTTCATGTATGTGTCCATGCTGCACATAGCAGCGGCGTTGTGACTGAAAAAATGCTTGATGCACATAAACTCTAGGTGCATTTACAAGCGTTTTTCTGCTAAAACACTGCGGCCTGGAGGTAAGTCGTCTTAGAGATGACCAAACGCCCCGTGTGCATGAGGACTTGCGGTTTCGTTTATTTATAAATTATGCAGCATTTAGGATTAAAGTACACTTTCCGTGTTTGCAGGTGACACCGAGCTATGTAGTGTAATCCAATCAGTGGAAGATTCTCCAGTTTACACGCTGACCTAGACATTCGGGGTGATTGGGCGTCTACAATGGCAAACAAGGTTCAGTGTGGAGAAATATCGGCTTATGTGTGGTAGGACTTGGCATATAGAAGGGGCAAAACTTAGGCAAGCAATCATTTAGGGGTGTCAAACTCCATTTTGTTGAGGGCTGCTTCAGCATTATGGTTGTTCTCAAAGTTCTGGTTGTATCTGTAAGATTATTGGAAAGGGGGCAAAATTAGCCCCCCTTTCATATGGGCTGGTGGAAGGGGTTAAAAGAACTTAGGATAATGAGGCCCATAGCTCTCCTCAGCCATTTTCCCGCCAGAAGGAGTTACCAGGCAGTTTAGTGGTTGTTTAGAAAGAACAGGTGGTTGTTAGGCAGTTTAGGTTCTCTCTCTAGGGAATCAGCGAATGAGCCCCTTCTCCGCCCGCTCACCTCAGCCTATGGGGTGGAGGTTACCTCAGGAAGAAGCATATTTAAGCTGCCTCCCGCCCCTCAGGGGCTCACATCTCTTCAGACCTTCCATCTGGATTTTTCTTTTGCTTGGACTTACCTGCTCCTGGTACCGATTTTCGGTCGAATATGTCCCTCATTCGTCAGCTGCTGGAGCGTGCGGGAGAAGAGGGCGGTGAGGAGTGGCTCCGGAGATGTCTGCAGTTACCCAGGACTGTGGAAGCGGTGGAACCTTCGGAGACCGTGTCTGCGGTGGCGGCAGAGGATGTCGGTGGCACTGCAACCGGGTCGGAGTTCACGGCAAGTCAGGTGATGTCGGGCCCGCCGGATGTGGACGCCAGTCACCGGTCGGGTGACGTCGGCGGAGATGCGACGTGGCAAGGCATTTCCGGGGCAGTCGGCCCTGAGAGGAGGAAGCGGACACCGAGGAGACGGTACTCGCCGGTGGAATCGAGGCGCCCGGCCGGGCGGAGGGCGGAGAGCGCGGACCGGAGAGGACGTCCGGCGGAGGCCGCTGCGGGCCGTAGAAGCGGATCGGCGGGGTCAAGACGGTCTGAGCCCACACAAGCAGGAGTCAGAGCTGGAGTGAGGCCGCCTGTTGCTGCCCAAGGTGCGCCCCTCCAGGCCGGCAGCCAGCCATGCATCCCCCATCAAGAGGCACAAGTGGAGGAGTCCGAGCCAGAGGATCCGAATCCCCCCAGAAGACAGGCTGTCCCGGGTGGTGAGTTGCCGGGAGTCAATAGCCCGAATACCTTTTTTAAATTGTTCAGAGATTTCTGCCAGAATTCCCCCTTACCAAGAGCAGGGGAAGGGGGGCCAGAGGTTAGTGAGGTGTGGGCGCCCCCTAGTGTCCAAAGTAGAGGTAGTCTTTTTGAACTGGCTAAGACACAAAATCTCCCCGAATCGGTTCTGAAGGAACCCATGACTTGTACAGTGTCACCCCTTGGTATGCATTTACCGGACTCCTTAAAGGAGCGGATATGGCAAGGGGTTTATATAGATTTATTGTCCCTTTTGCCTTCCTCTAGGGATTTTATGACAAAAGGTGACAAGGAGGAGGAACATGATAGAAAGCGCTTTATCCCTAAGTCTATTTTCAACTGGATTCAGGCTTTCTGCATATACTCCTCTGTTATGTGCGAAAAATTCCCAGAAAAAAGCGTGGGTTTGTTTCATCATGTCGAGATCATTCTCGAAGCTTATAAGGGGTTCGGGGGGGTATCGTGGTTTAACTACGATGTAGCCTTTAGACAAAAGATGGCAGTGCATCCAGGTCTGTCCTGGGGTGCTAAGGATGTGGGACTTTGGTTGGATTTATTTCTCCCCCAGCGGTCCTTTCAGCCCCGGGCAGCACCTGGTGCGCAGGTGCCCCAACCAGCAGCTCCCTCGGCTTACAAGCGGGGGATCTGTTTTGCGTTTAATGATGGGCAGTGTCGATGGCCGGGTACTTGTAAATACCGGCACGAATGCGCATTTTGCGCCGGTGCTCACCCAGTGGCCAAATGCTTCAGACGAATGGCGGGGGCTCAACAAGGGAGTGTTCCAAAAGGCCCGAACGCCGGTGAAGCTAGCAGAGCTGCTGCCGTGGCTACAAATATACCCCGACCGCTGGAAGGCGGATCTGCTAATTGATGGTTTTAGTCTAGGTTTCCGACTTCCGCTATTTGCGGGTCGGGGGTGTGCTATGGTTAACAATCTGCCATCTGTTGTTGGTATGTCCCATGTGGTGTTTGAAAAGATTAATAAAGAAATAGATGAAGGAAGGTTTGTGGGTCCGTTCTGTTCCCCCCCTTTCGATGACTTTCGGATATCCCCTATAGGTATCGTTCCTAAAAAAGAGCCGAATGCTTTTCGTTTGATCCATCACCTGTCGCATCCGCGGGGTGATTCTTTAAACGATCAGATTGACTTGGACGAGGCATCGGTGCATTATTCGACTTTTGAAGATGCTCTATGTATCGTGAAAGGTTTGGGTAGGGGGGCATTACTGGCAAAAGCGGACATCAAGTCCGCTTTCCGTTTGCTGCCTCTGCATCCTTCCTGTTTCAGCTCTCTAGGTATATTTTTTGAAGGACGATATTATTTTGACAGGTGTCTTCCTATGGGGTGTTCGCTTTCCTGTTTTTATTTTGAGTGCTTTGCCACTTTTTTGGAGTGGGTGGTGACGCAGGTGACAGGTAAGTCCCAGGTAATTCACTATCTGGATGACTTCCTTTTTATGGGGAAAGCGAACACCCCTGATTGTGAGTTCATTCTTAATTCTTTTTTCATACTTTGTGAGAATTTTGGCATCCCATTAGCGGGTGAAAAGACGGTGGGGCCTTGCACCTGTATCGATTTTTTAGGCATCACCGTGGATTCAAATCTGATGGAATTTCGGCTGCCGCAGGAAAAGATTCGACGGCTGAAAGGTATGTTGTACTTGGTAATGAGAAAAAAGAAGGTATGTCTGCGAGAGATGCAGTCTCTTCTGGGGTTATTGGCGTTTGCCTCCAGGGTAATACCTGTGGGTAAGGCTTTTTCCAGGAGACTGTACCTCTCAATATCGGGTTTGAAGTCCCCCTCGGCGCACGTCAGAGTGACGCATGATATGAGGGAGGACATATTGGTATGGCTTCAGTTCCTGCTTCATTTTAACGGTAGAGCCGTTTGGCAAGAGGAGTTCGTTTTGGATTCGGATTTCAGGCTCTTCACTGACGCTGCGGGCTCGGTGGGCTTCGCCGCAATCTGGCGGACCCATTGGTGTGCGGAGCGTTGGTGCGAGAGATGGAGGCGATCTAAATTAATTAAAAACATTGTGTTGCTGGAACTGTTCCCGATTGTGGTGGCGTTGGAGGTTTGGGGTGATTTCTTTAGGAACAGGCGTTTGATGGTTAGTACGGATAACAAAGGTGTTCTGTACGCCATCAATTGCCTGTCCTCTAGGTCTCCGCCGGTCATTGCTTTGCTCAGGTACTTGGTTTCACAATGTTTAAGGTTGAACGTGTGGATTAAGGCTACTCATGTTCCTGGAAAAAGCAATGACCTGGCGGATTCTTTATCTCGTTTCCAGGTTCAGAAATTCTTTCAGCTCCTCCCAGAAGCGGATTCTGTAGGCGTGCCTTGCCCGACTCACCTGTGGGATTTGGTTTAGAGCTGGTGATGGAAAATGTACAGCATTCCTTGGCGCACAGCACTTGGTCGGGATACCAATCGGCGTTTGCTGTGTGGCTGTCCTTTCTTGCTTCAGTGAACAGCCCTCGGGAGTCCTTCTCAGAGGAGTTGGTCCTGTTTTTTCTGAACTCGCTTTTTGAAAAGGGGTACTCCTGGTCGCATATCAATAAGCTGCTGGCAGGAGTTTCCTTTTTTGTAAAGTTGCGGGGTCATCCGGCTTGCGCGTCTTTTTTCTCAGTCCAACAGGCAATGAAAGGTTACAGGAGGAGAACGGCTCATCCGGATTTGCGTCGCCCTGTCACTTTGGACATTTTACAAAGTCTATGTTCAGCAGTGTCGGGTATATGTTTTTCGGCGTATGAAGCCATATTGTTCAGGGCAATTTTTTCTTTGCTGTTTTTCGCGGCGTTGCAAATATATCTGAGCTGATTCCGGTTCGCGCGGTTGCTGGCTCGGGACTTAAATTTACAAATGTTTGCTGTACAGCGGACAGAGTTAGTGTGTTTCTGGTCAAATCTAAAACGGATCAGAGGGGTTTGGGACATTGGTGCCACCTACACAGGTTTAGGGGTTCTCCGGTTTGCCCGGTGATGCTGGTTTCAGATTATTTAAGGGTCAGGGAGGGTGATAATGTATATTTCCTGATCCATGCGAATGGTAAGACACTTACTAGATACCAATTTGATTTTGTGTTTAGGAAGTGTTTACAGTCGCTTGGCCTGGGCCAGTTGCGGTTCTCGTCCCATTCATTTCGGATCGGGGCGGCAACTGAGGCGTCAAGGGCAGGTTTGGAGGTGGGATTGATTAAAAACATTGGTAGATGGAAATCAGATTGTTACACCTCTTATGTTCGCCCTAACCTCGTTTTTGCTCCTTGCAGGTAATCCATTGCAGGTGTGGATTGTGGGACACTCTTTTGTGTTCTGGGCACAGCAACGAGCGAGGCAACGGATATATTCCGAAATCCTTGGCTTGGACCAACATCGTTTTCAAGTTTCCTGGTTCAGTAAGAGAGGCATGAGATGGGAGGAGTTATTACCTAGCATGGAGAGTTTGTTTGAATCCCAACCCCCTCCTGACATTCTGGTGGTACACTTGGGGGGGAACGATATAGGAAAAGTGAGAACCCTAGATCTGATTTTTAAAATACGGGACGACCTGCACAGTCTGAAGCTAAGGTTCCCCGAAATGGTAGTGATGTTTTCGGAGATTGTGCACAGGCTGGTCTGGTCGTCCGGTCGTTTGCGTTTTCATGGTAAAATTAAAAAGCGTGTTAATCGTGCTTTGGAAAAGTTTTTGGCACAGGTGAATGTATTATCGTACAGGCACTCGGACTTGGAAGGTGGGGTTCAAGGTCTTTACCGGGGAGATGGCGTTCACCTCTCAGGTATTGGCCTCGACATATTTAATGCAAACTTGGGTTCGTTAATTGAATTGGCCGCGCTTCGGGGGTGTGGTGACAGGCAATGAGGTATTGCCTGTCTTTTGGATGGTGATCAAATTGTTTTGATCTTATGTGAATGACAACCCGAGTTTTTATGACTGGGTTGGTCTGTTTATTTATATTGATATTTATAAAGATGGTTTATGTTATTTTGAATACCAGTCAATAAAGAAGCCGCGGCCGTTTTTTACCAAAACTATAGTCCGAGTGCCTTATTTATTATAAAAAAAAAAAAAAAAAAAAAAAAGGGGGGTATTGTTTATACAAGTTAAGTTTTAAGATATAAGGTGATATAAGGTAAGTTTAAGATTGCACAATCTCCTTCCTACCATCCCATATTGGAAAGGGGGCAAAATTAGCCCCCCTTTCATATGGGCTGGTGGAAGGGGTTAAAAGAACTTAGGATAATGAGGCCCATAGCTCTCCTCAGCCATTTTCCCGCCAGAAGGAGTTACCAGGCAGTTTAGTGGTTGTTTAGAAAGAACAGGTGGTTGTTAGGCAGTTTAGGTTCTCTCTCTAGGGAATCAGCGAATGAGCCCCTTCTCCGCCCGCTCACCTCAGCCTATGGGGTGGAGGTTACCTCAGGAAGAAGCATATTTAAGCTGCCTCCCGCCCCTCAGGGGCTCACATCTCTTCAGACCTTCCATCTGGATTTTTCCCCTCCCGCCCTCCCCTGGTTTGTCGCGGCTTCAATAAATTGTCTGGTTTGGGTCACCTCTAGTTATAGAGGGGGACGTGTATTTTTGTTATATGATGTTGATTATGATAATGTATGGTGGATGGTGATCAAATTGTTTTGATCTTATGTGAATGACAACCCGAGTTTTTATGACTGGGTTGGTCTGTTTATTTATATTGATATTTATAAAGATGGTTTATGTTATTTTGAATACCAGTCAATAAAGAAGCCGCGGCCGTTTTTTACCAAAACTATAGTCCGAGTGCCTTATTTATTATAAAAAAAAAAAAAAAAAAAAAAAAGGGGGGTATTGTTTATACAAGTTAAGTTTTAAGATATAAGGTGATATAAGGTAAGTTTAAGATTGCACAATCTCCTTCCTACCATCCCATATATAAATGTATCTAGGGCATATAGGTGCAGGAACTCAACCACGCCTCCCCCCCAAGCCGCAAGCTGCATCAAATGGTGGATGTGGCCAAATTGCAGTGGGAGGATCTTAAAGGGGCAATAAATACCAAGAGTGCGTTATGTGGAGTTCAGGAGGTGCGCGCGCGGAGTTCAGGGGGTGCGCGCTGCGTGCGCGGAGTTCAGGGGGTGCGCGCGATGCGTGCAGGGTGCGCAGAGTTCAGGGGCGCGCAATGCGTGCAGGGTGCATGCACAAGTTCAGGGCTGCGTGCAAGGTGTGCTGAGTTCAGGGGTGCGTGCGGAGTTCAGGGGTGCACGCTGCGTGCAGAGTGTGCAGGGTTCAACTGCTTTCACAGGCTGTCCATTTCTCACTTCCACCCCTCCCCCTGGGTGTGAGAGCCACATAGAATGGACTGGTGGGCTGAATTTGGCCCACGGGCCTTGTGTTTGACACTTGTGCCATAGATGTTTTGATTTTCTTTCCTGCAGCCACGGGTGGAAGGAAAGCAAATCATTTATTCCCGGACTGTGTCGATGGGGGGGGGATGGGGGGGGGGGAGAATCCCTCAGCGCTATTGTGTTTTGTGCCATGGGGGCAGGAAGCCTTCCCGGCTGGCAGAACACAATGATTACTGCTAGCAACTATAGCCGCCAGCAGCAATTGCATGTCAAAAATTTGACAGGTTGGTTGTACTGAAATTGATCGATGGATCGACTTGAGTACAGCCAGTCTGCCCATACATGGATAGAATCTCGGCTGGTCCCTGCTGAGATTCGATCCATCTATGGCCAGCTTAACTCTAGAGCCCGCACTTATTTAATTTATTTGTTTTAATGTATTTTTTTTTCATAAAACTGATTATAAAATCCTAACTCGAGATAATTTAGTTTGGTAAAGCACTGTGTGTTTGCAATGATTTTTATTTTGGAAAAAAATGTTTTTTACCTCTTTTTTACTCAGTGCTGCTGATCCTTCCGAGCCTTTTCATCCACTTCATGTCTACATGCACTCCCTCCATGGGTGGTTGCACATTATTACTTGGGCTTCATTCATACTTGTGCGACTTGTCATGCAACTTTGGGCATCAAAGTAGCATGACCCGTCACAGCCCATTCTTTTATATGGCACCCGTTCAAATCGGGCGACTTAGAAAAGCTGCCTGCACTACTTATGATGCAAATTTGATCCAGACAATGTAAATTTGGATCAAAGTCGCATCAGAAAGCCTGCAACTTTGGAGTTGCGCAAGTGTGAATGGAGCCTAAGGACTAGTCTAATACCGATAATGACTGAGTATGCCTATGAACGGAGCATTTTACCTGGACGCTTTTAGACAGCCTACGACCGGCCTTTCACATTGCATAGCAGAAAAAAGCGATTTTGACATTGCGTTTTTAATGCTATTCTGCATGTCACCTATGTTTGTTTGGCATCTAAAAAGAAGCGCCTGCCTAATTGCAGGAAACAAGCTTCACGCGATTTGTGGAGGTGCCACTGCTGCGCGATCGTTGCAACAGAATCGCTTCTCTTTTGGGGTGCCATTGAAGGATAATGGCACCCCAACGTGCACAGTGCATTGTGCTGTGATTGCCACCTGATTTGGGTTTGTGGGCAGAATCGCAGCGTTTCGGCCCATGATCCCAAATCACGAGGTGTGAAGCGGGCCGAGCCGCGCATATGTCGAGGTGAAGATACAGAAGAACAGTTGGTAGAAAGGGACAAAGCATTATTTTCCTATAATTAGAAATGCCCGGACAATGATCTGCACAGTAGGGTTACTGGGTATTGTTTTAATGAAATCTGTAGAATTAAAGAGATTAAAACCTACTGAGCATTTGGATTTCCGGTAACCTGTAAGGCCGACCATACACGGTTCGAATCTCGGCCAGTTCAACGTGTAATGGGCAGACTGAATGTACCAAGTCGATTGATCGAACAACTTGGGTACACCCAGCTTGCCGGATTCTCTTGCGATTTATAGATAGCGGCTGCTTTAGCCTCTGGCTATAATTATGGTCTTCTCCCTGTGGGGAGAAGACCATTGCTGATTCCCCTGTCAGCATTGTCTCTGTTGATGGGGGAATCGTGCAAATTTTTTTTCCTGCAACCCGTGGAAATTTGCACAGTGTATGGCCTGCCTTAGTTGATCAGGTGATTGGGTTCACAGCTACTTTAAAGGGATTGTAAATGATTACCTTGTATAACAACCCATTTAGTTTAAAATAGAAATGAAAGGAAAGAAAAATTTGTATAGATATGAAAAAACATTATACATTTTTTTTTTTTTTTTTTTAAGGGACCACATTCCCTCTGTTCTCAACTGCATAAATGCTGGGGAAGGAGGAGAAGCAGCAGTACACTGAGCTTCTTAGTGAATGGCTATGTGGTGGGGGCATGTCTGGACAAATCTGATCATTGGAGGAGAGTACACTTTAAAGTGATTGTAAAGCCTCAAGGTTTTTAACCTTAACCACTTGCCGACCTTGGCAATAGCCAAATGACGGCTACAGCGCGGTTGGCTTATTCTGGGAGGGCATACAACGACATCCTTCCAGAATGGCGCGCACATGGAGATGTCCCGTGCTCGCCGAGTCCCGGGGACCCGCCGCATCACGGATCGTGGTAAAATGCCAATGACAGCAGCCCTTTACCACGTGATCACTCCGTCCAATGACAGAGTGATCACTTGCCAACAAACCGGTGCATGTCCGGTTCATTTCTATCCTCTACTCGCACATTGTACACAGCGATCGGTACAGTGTGCGATGAAAGGAGAGAAACTGCAGCTGCACTCCTCCTCTGCCACATCAGTGCCACATCCATGCCATGTCAGTGCCACTACAGTGCTTATCAGTACCTCACAAAATTGTAATGGGAAGTCAGGAAATGACGGTGCTCCCTGCATGTTGGGTCTCTGTATGTGACTAGGCTGTGTAAAAGTCTCACACATGTCGTATGATAGCCATACTCAGTAAGAGTAGCAGAATGTATTTTGGGGTGTCATTTTTGCTATGTACATACTATGTGTTAGAAATATCTTATAAATGGACAACTTTGTGTAAAAAAACAAAAATGCGTTTTCATTTTCTTTTCACATTTTCCAAAAACTTGTGTGTAAAAAAAAAAAAAAAAAAAAGACTCATAATGCCTCCTAGATCATGTGTTGGGGTGTTTGCTTTAGAAAATGGGGTCATTTCGTGGGCGTTTCCGTTGTTCTGGTGCTCCAGGGCCTTCAAAAGTGTGATTGGTTGTCCGGAAATGATGTGTAATTTTTGCTTTTAGAACACCTGGAGGTGCTACTGGGATGTTGGGCCTCTCAATGTGGCCAGGCTGTGGCAAAGTCCCACACATGTAGTATCACCATACTCAGGAGGAGTAGCAGAATGTATTTTGGGGTGGCGTTGCAAGTATGCCAATAAAGTGTGTGTGAAATAACTTGGTAATATGACCATTTTGTGAAAAATAAAAAAAACTAAACAAAAAATCTTAATTTTGCAAAGAATTGTGGAAAAAAATTACAACTTCAAAAAAACTCCCCATGCCTCTTACTAAATACCTTGGAATGTCTACTTTCCAAAAAGGGGTCATGTGGGGGTATTTATACTTTCCAGGCTTGTTAGGGCTCTTTCACACGGGCGTTCCGTATGTCCGTATATCACCCCATCCGTTTGCGGGTGATATATGGACATAATGCATGTCAATGGGATTGCGGATGACCATCCGCTGACATCCGATTTGTGTCCTTTCAGTTCTGTTCCGTTCTTTGGAACGAAATGGAACAGAACCCTGTTTTTCTTCCGTTAAAAAAACGGAACTGATGCAAAATCGGATGTCAGCGGTGTCACCCGCTGACATCCGCAATCCCCATAGACATACATTATGTCCGTATATCATCCGCAAACGGATGGGATGATATGTGGACATACGGAGCGGATGTGCACATATATACATATATACATACGGAGTGAAAAAAAAAAAGTGCCGCAGCGGAAGAAGAAATCGGAGCAGCTGTGTGAAAGAGCCCTTAGGCCCCTTTCACACAGGTGGACCATTCAGATCCGCCTGTCCGTTTTTTGGCGGATCTGAACGGTCCCCCCGTGCATCCCTATGGGGCATCGGATCATCAGCGGAGACATGTCCGCTGACATCCGATCCGTCAAATCTGGACGGATGGAGACCCTATTTTCCATCCGTCCAGCGGATCGGATGATAACGGGGCGACGGTCCGTTCCCATCAGATTCCCCCATAGAGATGTATGGGGAACTGACAGCTGTGTCTCCGCACACAGCATGGAGAACAGCTGTCATCCTCCTGCTGAGTGGGGGATCGGCGGATCGATCCCCCGCTGAGATAAACGGAGTCCGTCCGACGGATGGATAGTGTGAAAGAGCCCTTAGGGTCTCAAGAAATGAGATAGGCCGTCAGTACATCAGGTGTGATGAGTTTTCAATGATTGGTACCATAGCTTGTAGACTCTATAACCTTCACAAAGACAAAAAAATGTATACTTATTTGGGTTTTTTTTTACTAAAGATATGTAGCAGTATAAATTTTTGCCAAAATTTATGAAGAAAAATTACTAAATTCGCAAAATTTTAAAACTGAAACGAAGAAAAATGCATTTTTTTACAAAATTTTCGGTCTTTTTTCATTTATAGCGCAAAAAATAAAAAATAAATTTTGATTAAATACCACCAAAAGAAAGCTCTGTTAGTGTGGAAAAAAAAAGGACGAAAATTTCATATGGGTACAGTGTTGCATAACTGAGTAATTGTCATTCAAAATATGAGAGCACTGTAAGCTGAAAATTGGTCTGGTTAGGAAGGGGGTTTAAGTGCCCAGTGGGTAAGTGGTTAAAGTGGTTGTTGAACCACTTCTATAAAATAATCTAATCCCATCTGTGATAAAACACTAAAGTGCTCCTGTGCCTGTGTTATAGAAAAAATATGCGATCTGTACTTTTATCAGAGCGGCTCCCAGCGATCAGCTGACTCCTCGGCTCTCTTCTCTGCCCAGCTGACAGCTCCAGTGGGCGGGGCAGAGAACTGCAGCTGACGTCAGCCGGGGAGGAGAGGAGCAGTCACGTGATTGCCAGGAGCCGCTCTGATATAGGTACAGATCTGCAAATTTTTTCTATAAAACAGGAACACTTGGTGTTACATTACAACATTACAGAGGGGATGGGATTATTTTATATTTTATATTAAACAGGCACCTATAAAAAAAAAAAAAAAAAAAAAAAAATAAGTCAGCAGCTACAAAAAGTGTAGCTGCTAACTTTTAAAAAACAGCCACTCAGCTGTCCAATGGTCCAGCTGTGAGATCACTGCAGCTGTCTTCCTCCTCCGTCCTCCCTCGGCGGCGCCAACATCTTCACTTTGGGCACCCGGCTGTGACAGCTTGCAGCTTCGCAGCCTGGCACCTACTGTGCATGCGTAAGTCGCGAAGCGCATCCTGTATTGGCGGATGCAGTCTTCTGGGACCTGTCAGTGTCTCAGAAGACTACAGGGGGAGGGAGCAGGTACCTGTCAAAATCTGGTAACTGCCCCCCCCCTCCCCCCTCAGCTGCAATGTGCAATTAGGCCTTTTAAGGAATTTTATCTTTATGTTGAACTTACACTTTATATAGCAACCTGTTGTGTCCAATATGACTGTTGATATACTATTTGGATCCCCTTTTTAATATTAATTTTTTATGTTTTACTATGTCCCACCTGCGTTGTGGGCCTTATCCTTGATGTCTTTCTTTGCCTACAATTTGTGTCCAGTTTTGGAAAAACCTTTCAATACAAACATTGAAACAGAAAAACCAAAGCCTTCCATATGCAACTGTAGCAGGATTTCCAGGCCTTGGGCCTGAGGTGGGTCTGCCATTGTTACCGGTAACACTTCCAACACATTTAAGTTGTGACCCCAGGTGTGAGAACTGAGACCATGACCATTCCGGCATCTTTGGTTTGTTTTGTTTATTGTATATTGGGGATGGGAGAAGGCAATGAGTGGGATACTCCTCTGGCTCTTCTAGGCTTAACTGGGACACTGTACAGAAAAATGCCCATTGGCGCTGTCTTAACGTCAGCTGAATGCCGGCCAACGCTTCCTAGCGCTTGAGGATGCTGACTTGCTGAATAGTGCTAGAACTTCGACTTTAACTTGTTTGAGGTTCCAGGACTGTAGAACACTTGACTCCTGACACTCAATTTGGCTTAAGTCACTGAACAGCTCCCTCCAGCCCTTCACTGGCTGAGGTAGCTCCTTGTCACTGCTTGTGCTGCTGCAACTCTTAACTCTGTACACTACACACTGTACACATAACTCTTCAGGGCCCAACCGCTGGCACCCCCTCTAACACTTCAGGGTCCTCTGACTAGGCACCCCCTTTACAGATTGCTGACTCTTGGATCCCTGGGACCTTCACAGGAGTGGTCCCCTCTACAGTAGGCAGACCCCCAGGGGCAGTTCACAGTACCGATGACCTTGGCAGGCTTTCTTGGAACTGAACCCCTCTTCCTCCACTGGTCCTCGGCACACCGGATCCCCTCTGCAGCTCAACTCCGCACTCTCTGGATTCCCAGGCCACCACCCGAGACACCCGATCCTTCAGACAGGAGGAGAGACAGCCGTACTCTCCCTCCTGGGACTCTGCTTCCCACCAAAGACGCTGCGCCATGCACCCCCTCCAAACTTATACCTACTCTCAGAATCCTCTGCGGCAGAATCTGCCTTCTGGGGTAGATACAGGCCTGAGTGTGTCTCTAATTGGGTTTCCTCCATTGCCCTAAGGGTATCCTCTCATAGAGCCAGTGGGGAGACTCCCCTCTCAGCAGCCACACCTGGGAGACATGACAGCCCAGCTGAAATTATGGCCCTGCTGCTAGGCAGCCAAGGCTCACTTTACTTTTGCCTAGCACCTACCTGTAGGGTGCTACACAACATAAATGTAATCCAACCCAACGGGAGGACATTTTCAGAAAGAAAAGTTGTACCTAAATTGCAACACAAAGTTATAGCACGATGAATGAAAGCCTGAGGTCTGGGCCAACCATGATTTTTCAGCTGACACCTCAATGCTGCCTCCATAAACAGCTGACATTTTTCCGTCTGATCTTTGTGTTACAGACACGCCTGTTTGGTTTCCTTCCCCATTTATTATCTGTATGCAGCAACAGCCCTAAAAAGGGGGAATCTTTTTTTCCCCTGAAACACGTTGTCTCGATTACTTGCTGCTACTCTCAATAAACAATGAAATTCACCTTTGATCTTGCATTCACTAAATACCGGGTGCTCTTTTCCACCTTCCTTTACAAGTACATGCGGAAATTACCTCAAGGCCGTACCCAAAGGTAGCAGCCCAAGCACCCAAAAAGGGCCCACCGCCACTTTCTTTTTAAGTTGGGCATAAATTATTCGAAGGGAATTCTTCCAACCCACCCACATCACCTAACCATTGACCAATGACCGATTTGAGGAGGAACTACTTTTCAGTTGACTTGGCAAAGGAGCCAGGTGGAAAATTTTGGGCTGAGCAGTGACTCCTTCTGAGAGGTTCCCAGGAAAATGGTACATATGATGGCCTAGGCCTCTGACATTTCATTCTCCATAGCTTTTTGTTGCATTTTAAGTACAACTTTTCTTTTTGAAAACGTCCTCCTTTACTTGCTTCCTGTTATCTCTTGGCTGATCAGTTTCTTAATTGTCGCTTTGTAAATGCGGTTTTGCCACCACAGAAGAGAAAAAGTATAATTGTGTAAAAAATACAAAACGCTGCTTTCAAGGCCCATCTAAACCTAAAATGGTAGCAAAATAGCTAAGGTAAGATGTAAACTCTAAGGCTGCATTCACATGTCAGCTGCTAATCGCGGGCAGAACCGCCGCGGTTCCGCCCGCGATTCGGAGATTTATTGCAAATCGCGGGACGCCTAGCGTTGCCCGTTGATTTGCAATAGCCCCCCAAACGCCGAGCGATGTTGCCGCGATTTACGCCCGCCGAATCGCGGCAACATCGCGCAAACAAAATCGCGGGACGCAATACGCTCCAAAGAAGCTCTTGTACTTTTTTGGAGCGTATTGCGTCCCGCGATTTTGTTTGCACGATGTTGCCGCGATTCGGCGGGCGTAAATCGCGGCAACATCGCTCGGTGTTTGGGGGGCTATTGCAAATCAACGGGCAACGCTAGGCGTCCCGCGATTTGCAATAAATCTCCGAATCGCGGGCGGAACCGCGGCGGTTCTGCCCGCGATCATACGCTGACATGTGAATGCAGCCTAAGGCCCCTTTCAGACTTGTGTACCGGTCAGATCCGCCTGAAACACTGACAGGCGGATCTGAACGGATGCCCCATGCATCTCTATGGGGCAGCAGATGTCAGCAGAGACCTGTCCGCAGACAATCGGATCCGATCCGGTCTGTCAAATCCAGACGGAGGGAAACCCTACTTTCCATCCGTCAGGTGGATCGGATGAGAACGGACAGGCGGTCTGTTTTCATCAGATTCCCCCATAGAGAAGAGCGGGGACCTGACAGCTCTGTCTCCGCACACAACATGGAGACAGAGTTGCTATCCGCCTTCTCAGATGGCCGCCCCTATTCAGAGACAGTGCAGAAAAAGGCATGGTAAGTCAGTAATGAGGAAATATCAGTTTCAGGGAGATCCCAGACAATACTGATGACTAGTCCCTGTCCTCTGTCCCTGTCCTCTTCTAATGCATGCGGTTGCAGTGCTGTGTTGTGGCATTTATTGGGTCAAAACAGGCAACATATCCCCCCCCTCACTGCCTATTAAACACCTCTGAAAAGCCATTCACTGCAGATCGCTTTTCAGAGCTGTGGCAGTAACAGCCGCACATCTAAACATAGCCTAAAGGGCCATACACACTATAAGATTTTCTGAAGACTTTTTCCTTCAGATTTACCTTTTCTATGTAGTGCAAGGGCCTGCCAAATTGCATACAAATTGAAAGTGTTTAGGTTTGACCTCATATTATATGGTTTTGGTAAGTCTAAATGAAAAAGTCTTCAGAAAATCTTAGTGTGTATGGCCCATTAGATCAGGCACTATAGGTGGATGACAGGTTCACTTAAAATCTGTCCGATGGCTCCAGTATTTATACTCTTTGGTGCCTGATTTCTATTTTATTTATATTGACCACTTTTTGGCTCCATCCACGCCACTGCAGTTTTTCATGCTTTTTGCAGAAACGCAGGACATTTGTGTAACCACTTGCCTACCAGCCGCCGTATTTTTACTGCGGCAGGTCGGCTCTGTCCCGCAAAAAGATGTACCTGTACGTCGCTTAGGCTCCGTTCACATCTAGGCGTTTTTGGGGAGTTTTTCTGCTCTAGGATCAGCTCTCAAAACGCCCAACAAGACAAATCCTATTCATTTCAATGGCCCCTGTTCACATCTGAGCGTTTTGACGCTGTAAGCAAAACGCCCAACGCTCAAAAAAGTACATGAGCTTCTTTTTGGGCAGATTACAGGCGTTTTCCATTGGTTTTTATTCAATCTAAAAACGCCTGTAAAAACGCCTGTAAATCGCGGTAAAAATCGTGGTAAAATCGCTGTAAAAAAAACGCGCGAAAACGCTACGCTCAGGTGTGAATGTAGCCTTAGTGAGACAGCTAGTGGGGGCGCACATGCGCGGATTGGCCACAGAGGGAGCCAATCTGTGGGTTCAGCAGATGGGATGTCGGCCGGGCACCCACGATCACTGACAGAACACGGCAGACCATTGTTCTGTCAGTGATGAACACAGGGATCCTGTGTTCCTCCTATTTAGGCACACCGGTCTCTGTGTTCATGTCCAGTGAGTCCATCCCCCACACAGTTAGGAAGCACTCCCTAGGAGCACACTTAACCCTTTGATCACCCCTGGTGTTAACCCCTTCCTTGCCAGTGTCTATATTACAAGAATAGTGCATATTTTTAGCACTGATTACTGTAGTAATGTCACTGGTCCCCCCAAAAGTGTAAAAATTATGCCCGATCTGTCTGCCGCAATGTCGCAGTTCTGCTAAAAATTGCTGATCGCCGCCATTGCTAGTGAAAAAATAAATAAATAAAAATGACATTAAATCTTTCCCCTAGTTTGTAGATGTGCTAACTTTTTGCGCAAACCAATCAATATACACTTATTGGGATTTTTATTTTTCCGAAAACATGTAGCAGAATGAATATTGGCCTAAAATGATGAAAAAATTTGATTTTTAATTTTTTTTTTTTTCATTGGGAATGTTTTATAGCAGAAAGTAAGAAATGTTATTAGTTTTTATTTTTCAGAATTGTTGCTCTTTTTTTGTTTTATAGCGCACAAAATTGCAGAGGTGATCAAATACCGCCTAAAGAAAGCTTTATTTGTGGGGAAAAAGGACATACTTTTTTTTGGGTACAGCATTGCACGACTGTGCAATTGTCAGGGTAAAGTAACAGGGCCGTATCGCAAAAAAATGGCCTGGTCATTAAGGGGGTAAAACCTTCCAGTCCAAAAGTGGTTAATTGAGTTCCTATGAGACAAGTTCACATCAATGCTTTTTTGTGCCTCTGCATTTTTAGAAAGGGTCAGGGACCTTTTTTAAAAGGCAAAACGGTGTTTTATTACATTTTTTTTTTTTTGCGCTTTTTGTTCAATAGACTTCAATGGAGAAGCTGCAGAAAAGCATGTAGTGTGTTTTTTTTATCGTGATTTGTGTTCTTTTTATTTGCCCAACAACAAATTTGCCCAAAAAAAGCATAAAAACCACAAATCGCAGCAAAATCGTGGTGAAAATCCCGCAGAAAGCACTGCAGAAACGCTCAAAAGTAAACTGCATAGGTGTGAATGGAACCTAAAAGGGGAAATAGAATTGTGAGCTTGTTTCATCATGTTTTATTGGTACTGCCTGTATGAGGCTGATTGTGATGTCAGGAAACATCAGCTGATAAGAGAAATTGGCGTTTGGCATGTCAGACGGCGTGAAAAACGAAGTTGCTTTGGAGTGACAAATTTTGCCATTTAACTATTTAAACAAGCAAATGACATTTCCCGTTATTCTGCGGGATGTACTGAAATGGTTATTGACAGGCAGCCATTTCTATTGGTTCAATACGTGCTGCTGGAACAGTGTGTGGGGCTGGGGGTCAGCTTATGACAGCAATCCATTTTTCACTTGAACTCATGGCTGGATGTGGCTGAAAGATCTGTTGCCATTAGCAACCAGTCCGTTCTGTTTTCTTTATCAAAGCAGTTGTGTTTGAATGTGCCGTTAGCATGAATTTTGGGTCTGTACTGTGATCAATGTAACAGGTTTATTTCTGCAGATCATGTAAAAACGTAAGCTCCAAGCGCTTGTCTCCAGAGTCTAAAATCCTATATTTTCATACATAACAGAACGGCAAAAGACAAGCAACACGTTTCGGGGGCAGACATGCCCCTTCATCAGGGCTTGGACAATGTAGTGGTTTAGCCGATGATTTTTCTGCCCAGCTTTTTCATTCAAGGTTTTCCGGGCAGGAGGAGGCCAACAGAGCCAAGCACTGGCTGGTTCACAGTGTTCATTTCGTTGACTAAAATATTTTAGTTGACTAAAACCATTCAGATTAAAATACGACTAAAACGAAAAAGGCATTTTAGTCAAAAGACTATGACTAAAACTAAATCGAAATTTGCTGCCAAAATGAATACTACTCTGCTGGCTATTTCTAAATCGGCAACACAATTCCAACCAGACCCTGTAATAATAACACATTAACCACTTGCCGACCGCCCACCGTAATATTACTGCGGCAGGGCGGCACGGCTGCGTCCAGTCATGTAGTACTACGTGACTGGAATGCATATGGTTTTGGGGGAGCCGCGCTCCCGCTGTGTTTAGACACAGTGGGAGGCAGGCCGCGGGAGGAGCGGAGGCGATTGCCGCTGCCCTCCCGTGATCGTTCGGGAAACCGAGAGAAGACCCGCCTGCTTATGTAAACAAAGCAGGTGGATCTTCTGTCAGACAGGCAGGAACAGATCAGCAGTTTCAGCTGAGCTGAAACCCCGATCTCTCTGTGCCTGTCACAGAACCCCCCCACCCATAGTCAGTAAGCATACAGGCATACATTTAGCACCTTTGATCACCCCCAGTATTAACCCCTTCCCTGCCAGTGTCATTTATACAGTAACAGTGCATTTTTTTTTTTACCACTGATTACTGTATTAGTGTCACTGGTCCCCAAAAAGTGTCAAAAATGTCAGTTAGGGGTCCGATCTGTCCACTGCAATGTCGCAGTCCCGCTAAAAATTGCAAATCGCCGCCATTACTAATTTAAAAACAAAAAAAAAATAAAGTCCAAAAATCTATCCCGTAGTTTTTAAACGCTATAACTTTTGCGCAAACCAATTTTTTTTTTTTGTTTACCAAAAATATGTAGCAGAATAAATAACATTTTTGTATTGGGAATGTTTTATGGCAGAAAGTAAAAAATGTGGTGTGGTGTTGTTTTTTTTTTTTTTTTTTTTTTTTTTTTTTTTTTTTTATAGCGCAAATCTAAAAAACCTTTAGAGGTGATCAAATACCACCAAAAGAAAGCTCTATTTGTGGGGAAAAAAGGACATCAACTGTATTTGGGTACAGCGTTGCACGACCGCGCAATTTTCCGTTAAAGTAACGCAGTGCCGAATCACAAAAAATGGCCTGGTCATTAAGGGGGTAAAACCTTCCGGGGGCTGAAGTGGTTAAAGTTTAAAGCTATATCGCACTACCGCATAAGTAGGGGGCATCTACTAAGCTGCTGAAAGAGAAAACATTAAGGAAAAGGCTTTTCTTGTATTTTTTCTTAATATTTAATGTTGGTTATACATTCAGGTAATATGTGCAATGACGTTAAAGTCAATAGAGTTTACTGTTTTTTTGGGTTTCTTTGTATGTTAGGCTACGTTCACATGTTAGCACAACGGACCGCGGCAGAATCACCGCGATTCTGCCCGCTATCCGGAAATCATTTCAAATCGCGGGACGCCTGTGCGTTGCCGTTTTATTTGCAATGGCTCCCCAAACGCTGTGCGATGTTGCCGCGACTTCCGCCTGCCGAATCGCGGTAACATCGCGCAAACAAAATCGCGGGTCGCATGACGCCTAAAAAAGGTACAAGAGCTCTGGTGGCCCCAATCTTTGTGAGGAAACCTGAGCTGTACTTGTACGGCAGAGGCTGTGGTATGCTTGAAGCAGGATGTTATGGGGCCTACAGTACTTTGTGAAGGAAGTGGTTTTCATATCATGCCTTCATCAGCATCCTCCATAATGACACATTTTGTTTTCTGTCTTTAGTGTGTGTATATAAAAAGGAGATATATATGATTTTTATTTTATGTTTTTAGTTTTGGATAGCGTGAAGAAAGATAAAACCCTGTGCCATGTTTTTTGCTGTCTGTGTCCCAGTTGGTTGGTCATGGTGACTATTTTACCGTTGTCATGCGAGCATTAGGTGTAGCCAGGGTGGATTTGATTTAAATCCACTCAATTTAAGTCATCATTTTTAAAGAGCAACTGTCATCTCTATCCTGCAGCAGCTTCTCCTCCTGACCCGCTGTTGACTCACCGACAGTCTCCTTCGCTTTAATTCGATGGCTGGCTATGCGGCAGTGACACAACAAGGTGAGGGACATGGTGGCAGCAGGTGAGTGGATGTCCACTAACAGGCGTTTCCTTGATGGATCTGAAATGACAGGTGCTCTTTAAATGTATGGATTTATTCTTGCTAAGGCTCCATGTACACGGGACGCTGGAAATGGCCGTTTAGGAGCAGTTGGGCGTTTTTTTTTCAGAAGCCCCTGAACCCATCTACATTTTATCTTATCTGTCCATGTACACCAGGTCGTTTACAGTCATTTGCAGGCAGTTGCGTTCAGGGACTGTTTTTAGAACGCAATTATTTGCGTTCGAACGTGTGTTTCCCGGCGTTTCAAACGCACAAACTCGTCCGAACGCGTCTAAACGCGTCCGACCGCGTCTGAACGCGATGACCTGCGTTTAGCGTTCGCGTTTTTCCATTTTAAAGGGGAATAATTTTTTTGACCTCTAGGAACGCTTCTAAACGCAAACGCTGCTAAACGCCCGCTAAACGCGGGTACAAACGCGACTGAACGGACGTTTCAAACGTCCTAAAAATCCAGCATTCAAAGGGACTTTTAACAACGTCCCGTGTACATGGAGCCTAATAGTGTAAAAGTGTGTGAATGCATCAATGCAGTGCATGTTCTCTCCGCTTGCGTAGCTTGGATTCATTGAATGGGTTTACCAAAAATGTAAATATTGCAGAATATACAGCCTCATGCTACATAACTGAGCTCCATTTCATAAACAAAATTATTATTTTATCTTAAATAGAAAACTATCTTTAGATAGATTTTTACTCCAAAAGCATTTTATTAATATAAAAAAAAAAAAAAAAAAACTTTTTTAAATCAATTTTTATCCACCCTGGGTGTGGCCAAATCTTGTACACACCCAAATACACTGCACCCAAATAAAATTGATGTCCCTTTTTCCCCACAAAAAGAGCTTTCTTTTGGTGGTATTTGATCACCTTTATTTTTTGCGCTTTAAATAAAAAAAGACTGACCAATTAAATAAAAAAAAAATGTACTTTCTGCTATAATTATAATATAATATACATTTTTTTTGAAATCCTCAATTTTTATCCACCCTGGGTGTGGCCAAATTTTTTGGTGGGGACACATGTTCTGGTTATGACTACAGATGAGACCATCAGGAGCAGGAAGTGGGAAGAAATCTCAGGTGTGTTTGGATCGTTTCTGCCAGGAAGCTGTAACCTGTACTGGGCCAATCATCTGTGATCAGAGCATTCCCCACCCTACGTATATAACAGGCGCGTATATATGCAGATGCTTAACGTGCCACGGCCATTTATGATTGGCTCAGCACAGTGACGACTTCCTGGCGGGCTCGCTCAGGTGGGTTTAGACTAAGATCCTAACATGCCTAAGCTCATCTGAAGTCACAACAAAGATGGGAATTTTACTTACTTGAGGAGATTTCCTGTCACTTCCTGTTGTGTCTCCAAGACAGAAAGTGAAAGAAAATCTCCACAGCAGGACAGACAGTCTTTCCCTACTCTATTGGCTAATAGCAGCCAATCAGGATCAAGCTTTGTTGCTGGCACAGCTATGGCCTAAAGTGTCAGGGGCATCTGCCTGTTCATTCTTTCACAGTCTAAAAGTAACTTCCAGCTGTCTGCACATTGGTTCCTCATTCCTTTGTCATGACCCTAGAAGCCTGGTCTGTGAGCTCTTATGCAGATTGCAGCTAGCTCTAGAGGATGTGATCACAAGAGATGCAGAGGCTGGTCTCTATTTGTATAGCAGTGCACACTTTCCAGGCTTTAGGGCTCCCATCAAGCTCTACAGAGTGCTTAAAAGCGTAACGTCACCCAAAAGAGGAAATTCCACTTGTTTACATCCCCCTTCACTGCCACATTTGGCACTTTATAGGGTGGAGTAGGTACCTGGTTTTGACAGGTACCCGCTCCAACTTCCGGGTCAGATAGCCATAGCGATCTGTGAGGATGTTTTAGCCTCCTCCCTCCCTCCCTGCTTCTTCTTCCTTTCCCCTTCTTTTTTTTCCCCTTCTTTTTTTCCCCTTCTTTTTTTCCCCTTCTTTTTTTCCCCTTCTTTTTTTTCCCTTCTTTTTTTTCCCCTTCTTTTTTTTCCCCTTCTTTTTTTTCCCCTTCTTTTTTTTCCCCTTCTTTTTTTTCCCCTTCTTTTTTTTCCCCTTCTTTTTTTTCCCCTTCTTTTTTTTCCCCTTCTTTTTTTTCCCCTTCTTTTTTTTCCCCTTCTTTTTTTTCCCCTTCTTTTTTTTCCCCTTCTTTTTTTTCCCCTTCTTTTTTTTCCCCTTCTTTTTTTCCCCTTCTTTTTTTCCCCTTCTTTTTTTCCCCTTCTTTTTTTCCCCTTCTTTTTTTCCCCTTCTTTTTTTCCCCTTCTTTTTTTCCCCTTCTTCCTTTCTCCGTCCTTTCTCCTTTCTCCGTCCTTTCTCCTTTCTCCGTCCTTTCTCCTTTCTCCGTCCTTTCTCCTTTCTCCTTTCTCCGTCCTTTCTCCTTTCTCCGTCCTTTCTCCGTCCTTTCTCCTTTCCCCGTCCTTTCTCCTTTCTCCTTTTTTTTCCCCCGTCCTTTCTCCTTTCTCCGTCCTTTCTCCTTTCTCCGTCCTTTCTCCTTTCCCCGTCCTTTCTCCTTTCTCCGTCCTTTCTCCTTTCCCCGTCCTTTCTCCTTTCTCCGTCCTTTCTCCTTTCCCCGTCCTTTCTCCTTTCTCCTTTTTTTTCCCCCGTCCTTTCTCCTTTTTTTTCCCCCGTCCTTTCTCCTTTTTTTTCCCCCGTCCTTTCTCCTTTTTTTTCCCCCGTCCTTTCTCCTTTTTTTTCCCCCGTCCTTTCTCCTTTTTTTTCCCCCGTCCTTTCTCCTTTTTTTTCCCCCGTCCTTTCTCCTTTTTTTCCCCCCGTCCTTTCTCCTTTTTTTTCCCCCGTCCTTTCTCCTTTTTTTTCCCCCGTCCTTTCTCCTTTTTTTTCCCCCGTCCTTTCTCCTTTTTTTTCCCCCGTCCTTTCTCCTTTTTTTTCCCCCGTCCTTTCTCCTTTTCAGAAAGTCCAGCGCGTGTCTAGCATGCACAGTAGGAAGTTGGCAATGAAGCCGGCACCTCGACCTGAAGCTGATTGAAGTGAGGACATCGCTGGACCCGTGGACAGGTCAGTGTCTATATATTAAAAGTTAGCAGCCACAGTATTTGTGGCTGCTGACTTTTACGTTTTTTTGGGGGGAGACTGGAGCTCCTCTTTAACTAAAGTGCAGAGGTGTTGGCTATGTGGTTTGCGGTCATTTTTTAAATGTTATTATGCCCACATATACACAATATAAAAATGATGATTATGCGATTGATCAGCGTGAAACAAGTTCGCTTTGTTTCTGTATGTCCCTATGCCATTTAATAAATATTAGACTTCCCTCTGCCATTGAATGACATTTACACTTCGGAGACTAGCGGAATTCCGGTCGTGGCCACCTAGGCAATTATGTCATCAGTCTGGCCCGTTGACTCCTGGGATATCTATGTCATCGATCCCAGGACTCTTAGGGCATCCTTATAACAAAGTACATCTCGCAGTGTCCTTACTGGGTAGCCAGCTGTATGAAATCAAGGAAATAAAGCCAGGCTGGCTTCAGCTGCCCACATCCTGCATGGTTGCAGCCGGATTGAGGGGAGCAAAAGAGAACTTGGCAGTATGTAAGTAGTTACAATGTGTATATGGGCAGCAATATCCATTATGCTTATGATGAATTAAAACGATCCCTGTAATATTAGTGCAATGTTGTCTAGGAGACTGGAACTCTGCTTTTAAGTTCCACTCTAATTTCTATTAACACAGATGCATTGTGATGCGTTCGCTTCAGTTGCAAGAAGCTATCATGAGGCTGGGTGTACACATGTGCAAATTGGATGCGTTTTAAGTTGCATCCCATTCGTGTGACATGTAAATGTGACCAATTCTGTATGGAGCCGCTTCATATATGTCCAGGGTGGTCGCGGTGCGGTTTCAAAAAGGGTCCTGTGCGTTTTTGGGTCCGGTTCAGGTGCAAAAATTTGCACCTGAACTGGTGAACAGGAATGCACCGGACTACAGACCGCAACCACACATGTGAACCCGGCCTGAATGAGCGTTCATAGTCCACAGCCAATTATCAAAGGAGGACCAGACCACACAGGTGTTCCCAGTTGGGTAATATCTCTTAGTGCTGGTTCACACACATGCGATGCGGAAACCCTGCAAATCCACTGTGGGTTCCCGCATCGCATTCAAATTGCAAGCAGTTCACACTGCCATATGCGAATCACTGGGGGTGTCAGTACAAAGTTAACACCCCCAGATCAGTTTGCATATCGCAGTGTGAGCTGTCAGTTCGGACCTGAATCTGATCGCATGGGTGTGAACCACCATGCAATGCTGCGGGCCCAAAAAAAGGGTCCTGTGCGTGTTGTGTCCAAATCAGAGCAGTGCGCTCCGAATCGCATGTGATGTCTGTCATCGCACTGATGTGAACCGGGGCTTACTTTTGTACTCAGCCCTTGTTCACACTGAACATGTTTTTGAAATCGTGCGACTTCATCTGAACTTGCACATTTTCAAAGCCACATTTTTAGTCTGATTTCGGGGCGACTTAAAAGACCTCTGTGTGGGTTCATGCAGATGTCTATGGAAGTCACCCCCAAATTCGCCAAAAGTAACGCAGGAACTATTTTTGGAAATCGGTGCGGAGCTGCATAGTCAGCATCGCACCGATTGAGACAGTGTCCTTGCTGGCAGTAGGCTGCGATTTGACATGTGATTTGACTTGTCAAATCGTGCCGGTGTGAACGGGGACCTATTGCTTAGAGGAGGCAGGAATACAATTGTGGGGACAAAGGCAGGATTACCAGCTATTAATTTAATGAAAGCTGCAGATTTCAAAATATTAAAAATGACTTTTGAAATACCAATAATGTGCACTTTAAGTGATTGGGTTTACGTATACTTTAAGTAAGCCCGCCGTTTTTTATAGATCGCAGTTTGCGATTGAACATTGCCTGCAACCAGAAAATTCATATTTAATCCTCACATAAAACTTTAAGACTCTGCTGATGTAATAGTGAGAATGAGGATCCTACGTTCACTTTAGTTTATTCCTCTTGCTCGGTGGTAAATTACACAGACATTTGGAATGTGACGGCAGAAATGTGCTGAGATTAAACAGGAAGTGGTCGGTGGGAGGGTTTTGCTAAATTTATTTTTTAAAAATGCAGCAGTTCCTTTGTTTCTTGATTTTTATGTGAGTTAAGAAGTGCCTAAACAAAGGACTACAAATCCCAGCCTGCCTTGGCCGATGAGTCCTGATCCTGTTCAGGGGAGACTCATTGCAGCTCAGCTCCAAAGGGAACAAGTCCTGAGGATCTTTGTCTGCATAGGAAATAGCTGGGGGAAGCCACGTAGCAAATCTGTGGTTGACGTCACTGTCCACAGAAATATTTGACAGATTTCACACAGCCATGGCCAGACTGTAGGGCAGGGGTCTTCAATTTTTTTAGTACGAGGGCCACATTGTAAAACTATTTGCGGGACAAAAACATGTCTTTTTCTGAAAGAAAAAAATGTAAATGTAATATATATATATATATATATATATATATATATATATATATATATATATAATTATTATTTTTTATGTATATATTATTATTTTTTTTTTAACTTGGAGATTTTTTTGTAATTGGCATGATATGATTCAGAAAAGATAGAGAAATAATTTCAGTAAAACAAAGCAAAGAAATTCTAAATAAGTTTATTAAAGCCATTAATAAAGGTCAAATAAAAAACATTCAGTCTACACGTTTCTTATTAGAGTCCCCCTTGCATTAGAGCCCTTTCTTCAAGCTAGCAGTTGATGCATTTTTAGATTATCGATCGTGCATGAGGCCTTATTCCTCTCAGCATCGTATCTAAGGAGCCCATTTATAAATCCGCTATATATTGTCAAACTGATGCTTTAGAAAAACAAAAATACTCTGCCACATTTTAAAGTGCGCCACTCAGGCTTCTCACGCAAGTGAAATACTGGTGATTCTAAAACACCTTTCACACGGGTGGACTGATCTGGGCCGCATGCCGCAATCCATTGCCCCCTTTGGAGCTGCGAGTGTCAATGGTCATGTCCGTTGACACCGCCTGTATCTAATCCTATCCACCAAAAACGGACAGATGTGGAATCCGTTTTCATCCATCTGGCAGATTGGATCGAATGGTCGTTGGGTGTAAATGGAAAGGTGGACCATTTACACACCGACTGCCCATAGAGGACAGCTATGTCTGTCTCCGCCCTGCAAAAGTGGAGCGGACACGGACAAGCCATCCACCTGCTCAGCGAGGATCAACAGACAGATTCCCCCCTGAGCAAAAAAAGGGGCATAATGAAGGAAGGTGTAAAGGTCATGCAACAGGACTATCCTTCTGTCCCAGAGTAGTCTGAGCTTTGAGCATTTTCCATTAATTTTTAATTGTAATTTTGAATACCTAGTGCCTTTGATCAGTAGGAGGAGCGATAGTGCTCCATCAACGGTATTAGTGGGAGGAATAGTGTTCCATCATTGGTATTAGTGGGAGGAAGTGTTCCACCAATGGTGTCAGTGGGCGGAATAGTGCCCCATCATTGGTGTCAGTGGGAGGAGTAGTGCCCCATCATTGGTGTCAGTGGGAGGAATAATGTCCCATCATTGGTGTCAGTGGGAGGAGTAGTGCCCCATCATTGGTGTCAGTGGGAGGAATAATGTCCCATCATTGGTGTCAGTGGGAGGAATAGTGCCTCATCATTGGTGTCAGTGGGAGGAATAGTGCCCCATCATTGGTGTCAGTGGGAGGAATAGTGCCCCATCATTGGTGTCAGTGGGAGGAATAGTGCCCCATCATTGGTGTCAGTGGGAGGAATAGTGCCCCATCATTGGTGTCAGTGGAAGGAATAGTGCCCCATCATTGGTGTCAGTGGAAGGAATAGTGCCCCATCATTGGTGTCAGTGGAAGGAATAGTGCCCCATCATTGGTGTCAGTGGAAGGAATAGTGCCCCATCATTGGTGTCAGTGGGAGGAATAGTGCCCCATCATTGGTGTCAGTGGGAGGAATAGTGTCCCATCATTGGTATCAGTAGGAGGAATAGTGCCCCATCATTGGTGTCGGTGGGAGAAATAGTGCCCCACCATTGAACAGTGTCTCATCATTGGTATCAATGGGAGGAATAGTGTTCCAAGGGCTCATTAAGAACAGCAAAGGGCCTCAGTTTGGATACCACTCTCTAAATTATTCCACATTTTCAAATGCTAGTAAAAACAAATACATTTTTTGGGGGGGGGGGGGGGGGGGAGTGCCTAAGTGTTGTGTGTTTTTTTTTTTTTTTTCTTGTTGGTTATTGTAAGCTTTTGTAAATGCTCAACAGCTGTGTCGGTGTAAAAGTTATTCATATTCCGCATCGAAAAGCCTGGATTAATTTTATGCAAATCAACATAGCTCAAAGGATATGGTGTGAACAAGCCCCTATTGAATGGCCTGATGAGTACTGATCTGTATTGGGGTGGAAGGGGAGTGTGCTTATCATTTTCAGACTAACCAAGAGGTTCATCCATCTGGAAGGGGCTAGCGCTTTAGACCAGGAAGCAAAGGCACCTATTTGCCAAACAATGCAATAAATGATTTGTGTGTGTGTGTGTGTGGGGGGGGGGGGGATCTTGGGTACTATAGAGGGGATCACCTACTAAATGGCAACCCATTTTTTCAGTTTGCTCCCTACTGCAGGGCTCAACAAATCCCAGGCGCCAGGTCGCATTGGCGACTAGAAACTGAGCCTGGGCGCCTAGGATTTCACCTATCTGCTGCCAGGCATTAGGACACCGCTTCCCTGATCTAGAGATTTGAAATCCCCGCGGCTCCTATCCATTCTTCTCATTGTATGGACAAGAGACATTCTAATTGGTCAGCACCGTCACAGGGACGGCGCCGACCAATCAGAACCGGCTGCCTCTTCTCCACTTTCAGCACATTCTGCCACTGTCAGCCCTCCTCGTTGCTGTCACCCGGCACACATCTATCTGACATCCTCTGTACATACCATAGAGCTGAGGGGACCTCACTGTACATATACACCTCTTCCTGAGACTCCCACCCTCTATGTCCCTCCCACCCTCTGTCTCTTTCCCTCCCGCTCTCTGTCTCTTTCCCTCTGTCTCTTTCCCTCCCGCCCTCTGTCTCTTTCCCTCCCGCCCTCTGTCTCTTTCCCTCCCGCCCTCTGTCTCTTTCCCTCCCGCCCTCTGTCTCTTTCCCTCCCGCCCTCTGTCTCTTTCCCTCCCGCCCTCTGTCTCTTTCCCTCCCGCCCTCTGTCTCTTTCCCTCCCGCCCTCTGTCTCTTTCTCTTCTTTTTTTTTTTCCTCCCTCTCCTCTTTCCATTTCTTTCTCTCTTGCTTTCTTTTTTTTCTGGGCAGTGGGCAGTTGATTTGAAAAACTGGCTCCTTGATTCAAAGAAAATTTGTCAAGCCCTGCCTTACTGTTAAGGGCCCATTTGGACCTGGTTGGTGATGTGTTGCACTGCATGCTGAAACATGCTGCATTAGACGGTCTATTTCTATTTTGCATCAATGGGCTCTAACTTATTTCAGCACATTTTAGGGATTGCTCCAATTATTTTTTTTCTTAAGCATACTCTGGTGGTGTAAACCCTGAAGATGAAACAAGTGGATTTTCTGACATTTATTAAATTTTTACTTGGGTAAATATTTCCAGCACAGTACCTTCTCCTCCCAACCGAAAAAGTCAGAGGCCACCATTGCACAGGGCTGTATTTATACTTGCAGCCTAATGGGAGCCAGAGCACCTCTGCTGTAGGGTGGTGTAGTTTGCATGGATTGGCCCTCAGCCATAGAGATTAATGGCTTGGCTTAATTATCAGAGGATGCTGGAGAAAAGAGTCACAACAGATTATCAGAGATGTAGCCGAAAATTAGCTGTGTATTGGAACTGAGAAATGTTGGACGGGTAGGGGGGATTTTTCAGCTTGCAAAGCTATGCAGTCTCTCAAGCTGACTAATTTACCCAAATAGATAATCAGTTATTGGTTTTGCCTTTATCCAAACCTACCTAGATATAGATCTTTAAATTGCAGATTTTGCATTTTTATTTCTCAATGGTTTGTTTTTTTTTCAATTTTTGGTACAGGAACAGATTGGTTTAGTTAATTGGCAATTCTTCGTTTTGAAGCGCTGAGTAACTTCAGGCGGCTACAATGAGGGTGTCATTTTAGTGTAGTTGAATAATGAGCTCATCACTAATTACCATCTGACAATGTGGATTAAATAAGGATGCAATAGGAGCTTAGAAAATGAATAGTTTGTCACCTTTTGAATAGGCATCCACATGGGTGCTTCCTTGCATTTGGTAAAAAAAAGGTATAATGCAGTCTCTCAACCTTTCTACCCCAGAGGAACCACTAAAATAATGCTTGGTCTCAGGGAACCCTCACAGAAACCAATTTATTGGGGTCAACAAGAAAAATGCCACTTGCATTGATTGTCAGTAGGAAGTGCTGGTCAGTACACCACCAGTGGCGGCTTGTGCATTGAGGGCGCAGGGGCTCCGCCCCCCCCCCTATCCATGCGTCCATCCCCCTAATCTACATGCAGGGCGCTGGATGCATAGAGTTCAATGGGGTTTTTTCTTTTTTTTCTAAAGCACGTGATTAGAGGCAGAGGCTCTAATAGGCTTCAGAAAAGGATGGGCTGTGGGGCGCAGAGCACTGCGCCCCAAGCCCACCCATTTGTGCGACAATAACTAATAAATATTCGCTATTGTCACACGGATCCTCCTCCTCACCAATCAAGAAGCGGGTCCGAGACCCATTTACCGATTGGCCAAAAGGCGAACCCATGCCATTGGCCATGGAGTAGGAGGAGGGAGGACTCGCGGAAACGGGGGGAATGAGGACTGAGGAGAAGCTGCCGCTATATGACTCTGATCTTATGAAGGTTCGAAGGGCTCTGTGTATGGTCTCTTGCAGGTGGCAATGCTAGTGTGTGTGTTTGGTGCGGTCCGTCTGCCACCCCCCGACCCATGGAGCACCAGCCGCCACTGTACACCACCCATACAGACAGCTAAAAAAAAATCATTGCTGTAATGCGGCTGGCTTTGCCAAGTGGTATTTGCCCCGTAACCATGCAGGCACTGTTAAATTGGAGGCCCATCAACCACAACTTGAGGAACCCTGGGGTTCTTTGGATTTCTCTTTGAGAATGGCTGATCTAATGTAGTATTAATCTTTACGTCTTTTTTTTTTTATTGATTTGATTTTAAAATAGTTTATTTGTTTCATTTTCCCAAGATTATATTTGACTTCATCTCATACATTTTTTTTTTTTATTTTGTGGCTTTCAGTGAATTTAGGCAGAAGCCAAATATAGATCTGAGCTCCAGGCAAACGGGCTTAATACAGGCTTGAACTACATAAATGACATCTTTAACCTGCAAAAGTTTTTTTTATTTGTGTTTAGCCAGTCTTCTGCCAGAGAGGGGTTTTGGATCATTTTTTTATCATCGGCAGGAAGCCTTACATGCGGCGTAATCACTTGTGAGATCTGGCTGGCCGAAATAAATGTGTGTGATGGATTGATCTCCGCATTTAAGGCCTTGACTTTAAAGGGTTTGCCAATCCCAGGGCTAGAAAATGAACAATTATACTGATTTGTAATGTAATCCCTGTCAGCTTTCTCAGAGTAATTATCTTCACTTCTCTAACTCAATAATTGACTTTTTACAATTTTATTTCTGCTTTCTGCCTTCCCATTTTGAAACTTTAAGGGCCAGTTCACATCACATGCAGTCCAGTGCGTTTTTTTTTTTTTTCCTGCAACCAAAATGCATGGAAAGTAGGTTATATGGTTTTCAATAGCATAGTTCACACCAGTGCTTGCAGTTCCAGTTCCAGAAAAAAGTAGAACATGTTGCATTTTTCCTGCACTGGATTGTACTTGAACGCTGGAAAAGAAAATGCACTGGAACACATTTCAGGTTAAGGGCTCTTTCACACGGTCCGCCTCCGTAGGCGGATCCGTGCTGCTCAGCGGGGATCGATCTGCGATCCCCGCTGAGCCGGCGGATGACAGCTCCATCTCCGCTTGCAGTGCGGAGAGGGAGGTGTGACAGCCCCCGCTGCTCTCTATGGGGAATCGGATGAGAGCGGACCGCCTGTCCGCTCTCATCTGATCCCATCCCCAGGACGGATGGAAAATAGGGTTTCTATCCGTCCGGATTTCACGGACAGGATCGGATGGCAGCGGGTGTCAGCGGACATGTCACCGCTGACATCCGCTGCTCCATAGGGCTGAATGGGGCATCCGATCAGTTCCGCCTAAAAAACTGACAGGCGGATCTGATCGGACCGCCCGTGTGAAAGAGCCCTAAGAAAAAAGAGGGGGGGAAAAAATCCACTGGACTGCATCAAAAACAAACCGGAATGGGTCAAAAACATGCATGCAGAAAATGAATATATAGGAGCTGCCTGTGAAGACTGGGTTTTGAAAGTGCGCGGTGCGCGGCTGTCGTACTTCTTCTTCCTGCATTACCTATTGCGGGGATTCGTAACCAATGGTTTCCATACCTCTTGGCAGGTTTGGAAACTAAATAAAAGGTATATGGAATCTCTGCAAATTTAAAATAGAAACGTGATTCTCTGTATAATTCTTTTTTCTTTTTGTTGATTTTTTTTTTACAACCCCAACGTAACAGCAGAATGCAATGATTTGGAAATATCATAAATTCATATTTTATTGACCATAGGAAATAAAAAACGCATATCAAATGTTTAAACTGACAATTGTTTTGGAAAAATTAAGTCTCCGTTCACATCTAGGGGTCCCAGATCACCCAATTCTTGCCCGCAATCCCGAATGGATGCAAATGGTGGGACGGACTTGCAATCCCACTTACTTTCAATGGCACCCCAATAATGGCACGATTCTGTCACGATTTTTGCCCAACTAATCGCGGTACAATCGTGTAAACAGAATAGCGGGATGGCTGTTGTTCAAAAAAAGTTCCGGAACTTCTTTTGATCGATCTGCATCCTGCAATTCTGTTTGCACGATTGTACTGCGATTCGCTGGGCAATAATCACTGCAAAATCGCGCCGCGATTGGGGTGCCATTGGAAGTTTAAGGGATCGCAAGCGCATCCCGCAATTTGAATTCATTCAGGATCGTGGGCAGAATGGCGGTGATTCCGCCCGTGATCTGGGACACCTAGATGTAAACCAAGCCTAAGGTAATTTTAAAATTGATGGCGGCAACACGTCTCAAATTGGGACGGGGCAACAAAAAGCTGGCAAAGAAAGTGGCACTAACAAGGAAGAGGTGGAAGAACATTTTGCAACTAATTAGGTTATTTGGCAACAGGTCGGTAACCTATTTGGGTATTAAAAAAAAAAAAAAAAAAAAGAGCATCTTAGAGAGTCAGAGTGTTTTAGACAATTGCCCTGTGTGCATGACGCCTAAGTGAAGGTCCATAACTCTGTACAGACCTGGAGTAATAGTCTGCAGGAGCCTGTGTGATGCACTTGTGATCCACTGATAGCAGTTGCATTGCTTTTCAGGCTTCAGTGCAAAAATTGTAATAAATGCACATTTCTGCAATATGGGTGCATTCATTCTACTATTCATACTAGCTCATTATGAAATACTTACCTTAGAATGAAGCCCCCCCCCGCAGTGCTGCCTGCTCACTGCTGACACGGCCCACATGTTCACCCGTCTTCCTTCCGGGTTCCCGTCCTCCAGGCATCTGTTAGGCCGGAGCCGCGGTGATGTCACAAGCCGCCGCTCTTCATGGCACTGAAGGAACAGCACGGGCGGCCGTTCCTTCTGAGCGCATGCGCCAGTGATGTCACTGGCTGCATGCAAAATAAATATCTCCCAAGCGTTCCCCATTTAGGAGATATATATATATATACAGTATCTATAGGTAAGCCTTATCATAGCTTACCTTGAGGTACAAGTTGCAGAGGAAGCTTTACTTCCTCTTTAAAGTCATATTAATACCTGATGGGACCGGTGGTTAACAACCTCTAACTTATATGAAGCCAAAAACAGTTTTTTTTTTTTTTTTTTTGCTATCAAATAATAAAGAGGTTATACTTACCTGCTCTCTACAGTGATATTGCTTAGAGCAGTCCCTTACCTGCTCTTTGGTGGTCCAGCCCCTCTTCCGAATGCTCCGTTAGAAAGCCAAATGCTATTGGGGCACCTGTGTGCACATGGTCTCAATCTGGATTGTGTGCTCATAGATACACACAGCACGGCTCGGCCATGCCCTCTGCTGCCTGCTCACAGGATTTGACTGACAGCAGCAGGAGCCTATGGCTCCTGCCTTTCTCAGAGTCTCCTGTGAAACCAGGAAGAGCGAGAGCGGAGGTGGGAGCAGATGGGACAGAGCTGAAGCAGTGACAGGACCCCAGGTAAGCCTTTAGGGGCAAATAAAGTAGTGATATGTTTTTGTTTTTTTTTTAAAGTGGAAGTTTAGTCAGAATATTAGGTCCTGCTAGATCACTTCAGGCTGGCCCCTTTTGTAGGTATAGCTATGTAAAACATTACCAATAAGTACCTATACTGTTTAAAAGCCAGTAAAACACTGTCTCACCCTGCTCTGCACATGCTCAGTTGCTCTCTATTTTCAGGCACTTCCAAATTTGTAGAGACCGATCTGCTGACAGCCTAAAGATTTACTGCTGCTCAGGGGCTTTGGGCTTCAGCAAAATGGCAGCCTCCGGCAAGAAGAAACCAAAACAATGCTGGAAGCAATTTACAGCAAACACACTAATTTTGGTAGCATGATTATTAATGTGGCATAATTTCAATTCCTTGCTAAAGAACATTTAATTTTATTAAGTTGTTATGGGGAAAGTTCCACTGTAATGCAGAGACTGCAAAAAAATGGAACTAAACCCATCAAGTTTGCAGATTTAAAAAAACGGTTACATTCCCGTTCATTTTGCTTGTGCTCACAACCAAACTGTCAAACCATCAAATAGCCGGTGTCATACCTGAGCACACGTGTAGCACCATGTCAGTTGCAGAGCACACGTGTAGCACCATGTCAGTTGCAGAGCACACGTGCAGCACCATGGCAGTTGCAGAGCACACGTGCAGCACCATGGCAGTTGCAGAGCACACGTGCAGCACCATGTCAGTTGCAGAGCACACGTGTAGCACCATGGCAGTTGCAGAGCACACGTGTAGCACCATGTCAGTTGCAGAGCACATGTGTAGCACCATGTCAGTTGCAGAGCACACGTGCAGCACCATGGCAGTTGCAGAGCACACGTGCAGCACCATGGCAGTTGCAGAGCACACGTGCAGCACCATGGCAGTTGCAGAGCACACGTGCAGCACCATGGCAGTTGCAGAGCACACGTGCAGCACCATGGCAGTTGCAGAGCACACGTGCAGCACCATGTCAGTTGCAGAGCACACGTGTAGCACCATGTCAGTTGCAGAGCACACGTGTAGCACCATGTCAGTTGCAGAGCACACGTGTAGCACCATGTCAGTTGCAGAGCACACGTGTAGCACCATGTCAGTTGCAGAGCTCACGTGCAGCACCATGGCAGTTGCAGAGCACACGTGCAGCACCATGGCAGTTGCAGAGCACACGTGCAGCACCATGGCAGTTGCAGAGCACACGTGCAGCACCATGGCAGTTGCAGATCAAACAGAAGAACAGTTTCCTTGGTGAAAAGGATAGGAGGGTTTAGTTTAGTTTTTGACTTTACCACTTACAAGGCTTTGGTTGGTTATAAACAGTTTGTTGTCCCGCACCTAAAAGATATGTACACATGCAATGACCAATTTATTGTGGCTTGTTGAGCTTGACAGGAGAGTATACAAGTGTTGTAAATGCTATTTTATATACACTGAGACTGACTTAAATGCCCATTCATACTTGCACATTTTTCTACTGCAACACCTCCTTCAAAAATAGACTCCACTATATTTTGCCAGTTCAGATTTATGTAGGTCAATGCATTAAAAAAGAGGGGTTTTACTACATGTGTACGTGTATCATGTAAAATGCATGAACAGAAAACATGTCAATGTAAGGTTATTAAGCTCAGCAATGATCACCAGTGCATGAAAAATGTCCGTTCGCACATATTATTATAAACTCTTTATGGCATTCTCATACATGTGAAAGGGTCCTAATGCATACAGTCCTATTCCCTAAAGCAGGGGTCTTCAAACTATGGCTAGTTGTTTGGGAACTACAATTCCCATAATGCCTAGTCATGTCTGTGAATGTCAGAGTTTTACAATGCCTCATGGGATGCGTAGTTCCACAACAGCTGGAGTGCCGTAGTTTGAAGATCCCTGCCCTAAAGTGTGTTCAGTCCTTGCTGTTAAACCGTCACGGACTTTTAGAGGATGCATGTAGGCCAAGTCTCATGGAAGGAGAAGTTTGTAGTTTATTCAGAAAGGGATCTTCATAGCGGTAGTGACGCATCATTATAATCACAATTCTAATCTTTCACACAAATATGATCTTGTTGTAGCAACACTTCTGCTCTTTGTAATCTCCCTTCAAAGTAAACATTGAGGAAGTTGCTGAAATCAAAGAAACTCATGCAACCGCTTCCAGAGAATGTACTACAAAAAAGGAAAGAGGCTTCCACAGCCGTGGCCAGAAGTTTTGAGAATGACACAAATAATAGTTTTCACACATTCTGCTGCCTCAGTTTTTGATGGCAATTTGCATATTCTAGAATGTTATGAAGAATAACAGATGAATTGCAATTAATTGCAAAGTCCTTTGCCATGAAAATGAACCTAATCCCATAAACCTTCCACTGCATTTGTGAAGAAGGCTTCAGGGCGACCAAGAAAGTCCAGCAAGCGCCAGGACCGTCTCCTACAGTTGATTCAGCTGTGGGATCAGGGCTCCACCAGTGCAGGGCTTGCTCAGGAATGGCAGCAGCCAGGTGTGAGTGTATCTTCACACAGTGAGAAGACTTTTGGAGGATGGCCTGTTGTCAAGAAGAGCAGCAAAGAAGCCACTTCCCTCCAGGACACCCCAATCATGGCACGATTCTGTCACGATTATTGCCCAACTAATCGCGGTACAATCGTGTAAACAGAATAGCGGGATGGCTGTTGCTCAAAAAAAGTTCCGGAACTTCTTTTGAGCGATTTGCATCCTGCAATTCTGTTTGCACGATTGTACTGCGATTCGTCGGGCAATAATCCCTGCAAAATCACGCCGCGATTGGGGTGCCATTGGAAGTTTAAGGGATCGCAAGCGCATCCCACAATTTGAATTGATGCAGAATCGCTGTGTTTCCGCCCGTGATCTGGGACACCTAGATCTAAACAAAGCCTAAGGTCATTTTAAAATTGATGGCGGCAACACGTCTCAAATTGGGACGGGGCAACAAAAAGCTGGCAAAGAAAGTGGTTCTAACAAGGAAGAGGTGGAAGAACATTGTGCAACTAATTAGGTTATTTGGCAACAGGTCAGTAACCTATATGGGTATTAAAAAAAAAAAAAAAAAAAAAAAAAAAAGAGCATCTTAGAGGGTCAGAGTGTCTCAGACAATTGCCCTGTGTGCATGACGCCTAAGTGAAGGTCCATAACTCTGTACAGACCTGGAGTATTAGTCTGCACTTGTGATCCACTGATAGCAGTTGCATTGCTTGTCAGGCTTCGGTGCAAAAAATGTAATAAATGCACATTTCTGCAATATGGGTGCATTCATTCTATTATTCATACTAGCTCATTATGAAATACCTACCTTAGAATGAAGCCCCCCCCGCAGTGCTGCCTGCCCACTGCTGACACGACCCACATGTTCACCCGTCTTCCTTCCGGGTCAGGGGTCTTCAAACTATTGCCAGTTGTTTGGGAACTACATTTCCCATAATGCCTAGTCATGTCTGTGAATGTCAGAGTTTTACAATGCCTCATTGGGATGTGTAGTTCCACAACAGCTGGAGTGCCATAGTTTGAAGAAAGTCCAGCAAGCGCCAGGACCGTCTCCTACAGTTGATTCAGCTGTGGGATCTGGGCACCACCAGTGCAGAGCTTGCTCAGGAATGGGAGCAGCCAGGTGTGAGTGCATCTTCACACAGTGAGAAGACTTTTGGAGGATGGCCTGGTGTCAAGAGGAGCAGCAAAGAAGCCACTACCCTCCCGCAAGTCATTTTCTCCAATGAATCCCTTTTACGATTGTTGGGGGCATCCGGAAAAAACCTTGTCCGGAGAAGAGAGCTACCATCAGTCCTGTGTCATGCCAACAGTAAAGACCATTGATGTGGGCCAAGGGAGTGGGCTCACTTACAACTTTTGCCTAAGAAGAACACAGCCATGAATGGTACAAAAACATCCAACGAGAGCAACTTCTCCCAACCATCCAGGAACCGTTTGGTGATGAACAATGCCTTTTCCAGCATGATGGAGCGCCTTACCATAAGGCCAAAGTGATAACAAAGTGCCTTGGGGAACAAAACTTCGGAATTTTGGGTCCATGGCCAGGAAAATCCCCAGACCTTAATCCCGATGAGAACTTGTGGTCAATCCTCAAGGGGTGAGCAAACAAACAAACAAAAATCCCACAAATTCTGACAAACTCCAAGCACTGCTTATGCAAGAATGGGCGGCCATCAGTTAGGATGTGGCCCAGAAGTTGATTGACCGCCTGCCAGGGGGAATTGCAGAGGTCTTGAAAAAGGGTCAACACTGCAAATATTGATGGATCTTTGTATATACTTCATGTAATTGTCAATAAAAGCCTTTTGACACTTATGAAATGCTTTGTAATTATACTTCAGTATACCATAGTAACATCTGACAAAATATCTAAAAATACTGAATCAGCAGATTTTTGTGGAAATGTAATATTTGTGCCATTCCCAAAACATTTGGCCATGGCTGTAGAATATTTCGGGGGGTAGGGTGCTCATCTTCAGGGACATTTCAGGACAAGGAAGAGCTTCCGTTTATAAAATGTGGGTCCCATACACAGGGACCTCTGAAATAAGATCTCAGCCACTGAGAGAGTGCGTTGTATTTAGTTGTAGGATTCACTGATTTCCATTATAATTAGGAGTAAAACACAACCATTATGTAGCACTGCAAAGCAGGAAACAAACTGCACATGGATTATCTTTCCAATTGCTTCTCTTTTTTTTTTTTTTTTCTTATGCCCCGTACACACGCAACGACCGATCGTTCGACTTTTGTCCAGTGTTGTTGTGTTGGTTGGAATGTGCCTAGACTGCACACTAATTTTCTCGGCCAACAAAAATCAACTTCAGAAGTGAGGTCATGTGATGGTTTAATTTCCGTGTGTTTTTTCTTCTCTGAGCATGCCCAGTCTTGCTCATCAGATTTTTGTCTGCCGAAATCTGTACTGACTGACGGAAAATCGGGCAATTTATAGCCTGCACACCAGATTTTATTCGGCCAAAAAGTCGGAGTCGGTTGTCGAAAGCATCATACTAACGAACTAAACGAAAATCGGCAGATCGGACGTTGGCCGAAAAGCCAATAATCGATGCGTGTGTACGAGGCATTAGTCTTCGTGACTACAGGCACTTGGGGCTGTATAAGGTGAAATTCAGGAGTGTTTCTCCACCACAGGAGCTGTGGACTGTGGCTTATAGAAATTCATAGCAGTACACTGGTATAAGCTGGTACTTATGTAAATGCATGCATACGGATTTAGACCCCTGAGCACAGACATTCTGTATCCAGAGTTCTACGTCTGTATGCATGCGTGTTTATGTATGTACCTGCCTGCAACCATTGATTTCTGTGAGCAGCTTGTTCACATGAGGAATTACCCTTGCAAGGATTTAAATCCATCTGTGGGGCAAAAAAGTTTTCCCATGCAGTGGGGCTGTGTGCCCGCACTGCACAGGTTAGCTGATCATTTATGTCTAGGGGGGAGAAGAAGGGAAGATATATTTACCTAATCCTCTGATCCCTCTGGACACGACTGGGAGAGGGAAAGCAAGGGAAAAGGTGAAGGGAGGGGGGGGGGGGGGGGAAGGACAGGAGCATAAATGCATACATCAACTTATCCTACGGTAGAGGGTATTGCGGAGTATCGTATGGAGTCAAGGAGTAAAGAGATTAATACCGTTAAGTGAACATCAAACGAACATCAAACGGTATCAAATAAGTAGTAGTAAGTAACCAGTCAGAAGTCATCATCATTTAGGCGGAATGATATTGGGCAGTTCAGTGACAACAATGAGATCGGATGATCAACCCAGGTCCCCTTTATCAGGGGGAAGTCCAGAGATAGAGAAGGGGCCTATCCACTTTTTCCTGAATCTGGATGGGTTTTGGAGGGGGTGGTTGGCAAGGTCCATATGTTCCATTTTCCATAGTGCCATGACGTCAGCTCTGATTTCAGAGATAGTGGGAGGAGTTGTGTCCATCCAGTGTTTGAGTATTGCCCTGCGGGCAATCATGTAGCAGGAGGAAAGCCATGGTTTGAATTGCAGCAGGGAAGCTCTAATTCGAGGAGGTACCGAGTCCAATTGTGTGTCCAGGTAGCCGAGCACCAGAGCATACACATACTTGGGTAGTGGGTAGCCCACTAGGCGGGAGATGAAAGTGATCAATTTGTTCCAGAAGGCTGAGATCTGTGGACACTCCCAAAATTTGTGGAGCAGGGTGGGATGCAGAGAGTGGCAAAGCGTACAGTAATGATGGCAAAGGTCTTTTGATGAGCGAAGATGCGGGAAGTAGGCTCTGTGCAGAATCTTAAATTGTTGCTCTCTCCAAAATTCGTCGTGTACATATCGACATGTGTAGCGATAACCTTGTAAGGCGTATGTATGCGCATGGGGAGAATTTTAAGACTTTATTCCATTGTGAGGCTATTTGGAGGGCAACAACTTGAAGACTGTCTGAATTGAGGGGTTGATAGATATGCGAGATCTTATGTTTTTGCGATTGAATCCAGGAGTCTAATTGTGAGGCTTTGAATCTAAAAGATTTGGAGGAGCACCAAGCTTTGGTCTTTGAAGAGCAGTCCACATTCAGATCTCTCTTCAGAAATCATTTGATAGGGATGGGGGGGTTGTATCGCCTCTTCATCGCCTGCTTTAACCCATTGAACTCTGCTCTGGCGTGGTATAGCGCAACCCCATGCAATTGAATAGGTTGCACTCGGCAGGTGCTATGTCTGCTGAAAGCGAAAGGTGGTATAATTTCTGCTTTGACCTCGAAACATTTCATTGTGCCTGTGGCATGTCTATACCACCAACTGCTGCCTCTGTAGCTAAAGGGGGTAAAAGGTGGGTGCATTAAAAATGTGGGTTTTGCTGCCCCTCAACTGCTAGTGTGATTAAGCCCTAAAGGTGGCCATACACTATGCAATATAATTGTACAATCTTCTTTTAGATCTACCATCAACTACATAGCACAGGGGCCTACCTGATTTGTTGCAGTTTGAATGGAACGTCCAGGGGCATTCTCCTTTTACATAGTTTTGGTAACTCTACAGCAGATTATACAGAAGATTGCATAGCGTGTGGCCAGTTTGAGAAAACGGATATTTGCAGTTTTTGAGGAATTGAACAATCGATTGTTCTAGCCCTAGACACCATTGTGGTGTAAAAAAGATCTTATTTCACAATGTGATATAATACCGAGGGAGAGATTTATTATAACTGGAGCACTCAGGCACTGGTGCAGCTCTGCATAGTAACCAATCAGCTTCTAGGTTTTGAGCTCCATTCACACTTGTGCAACTTGTCATGTAACTTTGGACACAAAGTCGTTTGACAAGTCGCAGCCGTTCAAATCTATGTGAGTTGCCATAGATTGCAATGTAAACTCTCAAAAGTCGCATCTTAATGTAATCAATGTGACAGTTGTGCGACAGTCCAAGCCAGAGGTCACAGCCAAAGTCACATCCAAGTCCCAATGAAAATTGTACGAGTTTGTAGTTGCACAAGTGTAAATGAACAAGCAAAAAGTTGGGGGAGCAAACCCTGAACATGTATTTCTAAAGCTGGTGCAGCTATGAACCAAGCGACATGCATATTAAAAAAGAATAGCGCACACATGCAAAAGAAATGACTATCAAATATGAAGACAATCCATAAATAAAAATGGGGATTTGTGTAAATGAAGCCTTATTGTCAGAGCTTAAAGGAGTTGTAAAGTCAGGAAGGTTTTTTATCTTAATGCATTCTCTGCATTAAGATAAAAAGCCTTCTGTGTGTAGCAGCCCCCTTAATACTTATCTGAGCCCCATCTCTGTCCAGCGATGTCCACGAGTCTCTCGGCCATCCTGGGACTCTCCCTCTGGATTGGCTGATATACAGCCACGGCGCCATTGGTTCCTGCAGCTGTCAATCAAAGTCAGTGAGCCAATCAGGGGAGAGAGGGGGCGAGGCCGAATTGCAGCTCCATGTCTGAATGGACACACAGAGCTGCAGTTCGGCTCGGGTGCCCCCATAGCAAGCTGCTTGATGTGGGGGCACTCGATAGGGAGGAGCCAGGAGCAATGAAGCAGGACCCGAGGAGAGCGGGATCTGGGCTGCTCTGTGCAAAACCAACTGCCAAAGGAGGTAAGCATAACATTTATTTATTTATTTATTTTTTTTTATCGAGACTTTACGATCACTTTAACCGAACAAGCTAAAGTTAGAATCTGATTACTATGCACAGCTGCAGCAATTTTATTAAATCTTCCGTACTAGGTAATATACATACATCACTATTTTATATATACTGTGTGTGTGTGTGTGTGTGTGTGTATGTGTATGTATGTGTGTGTGTGTATATGTATGTATGTATGTATGTATATATAATATATATATATATATATATATATATATATATATATATATATATATATATATATATATATATATATATACATGTATGTGTGTATGTATATGTGTGTGTATATATATATATATATATATATATATATATATATATATATATATATATATATATATATATGTATGTGTATATATATGTATGTATGTGTATATATATGTATGTGTATATATATATATATATATATATATATATATATATATTATTATAATTTATTTATTTCCTTTCATTTTCCGTGTGATACGTTCTCTTCGTTCTCACGCCGTCCTAGAGATTGTCTTACCATGTCTGGTTTTCACACGCCCATGCTTACCTTCTCCAATCCCGAGCTATGTGAAACAAACATTGTGGCTTCACCGCTTCTTTCAAGAGAGGATTTTCAGGGACTTAGCGGCAAATTTTTACCGGGATCATACTTGGTCACACATGAATAGAAGTAAAAGTCTTCTCTATAAAAACACATTCTGATCTTGAGTTTCCAGAGTAAAGAGTTGGCTGGGACTGTATAGGCTTTACACTGGAGTCTAAATATCAGCTTCTCTCTCTTCCACAATGGACCTCTGCAAGCTGCAACACACCCAGACCTGCCGGCTCTCGGATTACAATCGATGAGGATATCAATAACATGTTTATCAGAAAACATAAACATATAAAAATAGACCCAACTCTTTCCAAACACTTAGGTACGCTTTTTCCTGCGGGCGAGTGATGTTTAATACACAGTTCTGAGCCAATAATACCAACACATCGCCGTCTGTTCACCGAGGAAAGAGAACAATGGATCATTGAGGAACTCCAATCTAAGCTAAAACCTCTATAATATTTTTATGGTATATTTAGTTAAAGTGATATTAAAGTGTTACTAAACCCACAACAGTAAAATCAGGCTGTATATGCAGTAAAGCATGCTTGTTATACTCACTATGGAACCTAAGGGGTTAATCCTCTGCATTGTATAAAAAGGCTGCTTGATCCTCCCCCTTCTTGCACTGTCCCCAATCCACCCCCTGAAAGTACATCTCCCCACCTTCTCTTTAAAGCAGTATTAAGCTATTTTTTATTTTTTTTTTAATATTGTGTGATAAAGGGGCTGTCATAGCTCCATTCCTCCTCCATAGGTCCTAGGCACTTCCATCTTCACCAGGTCTTTTTGTTTGCTGCAATGACTTTAATCCCATGTGCACAGAGTCACATCACCACGGCACGCAGCGGGTGCTGTAAATGTACATTGCGCATGCGTAGTTCAGCACACGTGGCAGCTGAGAGGCAGAGGGAAGTATTTATGACTAAGGCTACGTTCACATCTTGGCGTTACTATTACAGGCGTTATTATGGGCGTTTTTCAGGCGTTTTTGCAGGCTTTTTACAGGCGTTTTTTGTGCAGGTGTTTTTAGATTGAATAGAGACCAATGGAAAACGCTTGTAATCTGCCCAAATAGAAGCTCATGTACTTTTTTGAGCGTTGGGCGTTTTGCTCACTGTGTCAAAACACTCAGATGTGAACAGGGGCCATTGAAATTTAATAGGATTTGTCTTGTTGGGCGTTTTGAGAGCTGATCCTAGAGCAGAAAAACGCCCCAAAACGCCTACATGTAAGACCAGGGTTTCTTCTGTCGTTAAAAACCCCTACCTGTCAGAAAACTAAAAAAGAAATGGTTTAAAACCACTTTTAAAGTGATTGTAAAGGCAGTGGTTTAAAAAAAAAATAATGGAATAAACAAACATGTTATACTTGCCTGCTCTGTGCAGTAGTTTTGCACAGAGCAGGCCTGAGCCTTTTTTTTTTTTTTTTTTTGAGCCCCCCCCCCCTGCTGGTGGTCCTGGTGCTCCTGTGAATGGACATCATCCATTCACTCATAGAGATTGGCTCAGCCCAGCCCCCTGCTGTGTGAGCCAATGAGGATAGAGACTCGGGAGAGCTGCTGCTCTCATGCCCATCATTAGAACGATATCGGGCTTAGGTAAGTATAAGGGTGGCTGCAACCAGAAGGTGTTTTTTTTTATTTTTTTAATGTATTTTTTATTTTTTCTTTTAAACACTTCTGCCTTTAAACCACTTCAAATATGCTGCATGTTCTAGAGGTGCACTGATAGGAAAATTTGGTACACAAAACCAAAAATTCAGGATGTGTGTGTGTGTGTGTGTATGTATGTATGTGTATATATATATATATATATATATATAATATATATTATATAATATATAACCGTGTTTACCGTCACTGAGAGTGAGGGACAGGTACTTGAGGGACGCTGAGAAAATGGTTTGGGTGGCTTCAGATGGGACAGTAATATTTGTCAGCAATATCTCTCAGGAAATGTATGAAGATGAATGGTTTGACTTTTCAGATTACTAGAATATTGCAGGAGTGTCTCATAGACCCTTGCTAGATAGTGAGATGGGGTGGGGTTTGTTATTGGTAAGTGCCTGTATTCCATTGTTCTATTGTTTCTGTCTGCCTTAACCTCCTTAGCGGTATTCCCGAGTGTGTCTCGGGGTGAAATTTCAGTGCCGTTAGCGGTAACCCCGAGCCACACTCTGGGTACCGCCAGGGGGCATCGCTGGATCCTGGAAGAGGTTACTTACCTTGTCCCCAGGATCCCGCGATGTATTCCGGCAGTGTATGGCGGCTGGATCTTCCGCCTGATGCTCTGTGCCCTGGCTTCCGTTCCCTACGAGCGTCGCAGGGGGGTGGAACTGACGGCAAATTCAAAAAGTAAAACACACTAATATATTGTAATCCTATTGGATTACATTACTAAATAAAATAAATTGACCTCCGTTTGCCCCCCAGTGCTCTTGCCTGCAGTTACTGTGCTATATATATATATATATATATATATATATATATATATATATATATATATATATATATATATATGTATGTATATATGTATATATATGTGTGTGTGTATATATATGTACATGTATGTGTATGTATATGTATATATATATATATATATATATATATATATATATATATATATATATATATATATATATATATATATATAATTAGTTGGTTTGGGCTGCTCATCCTTAAGAATTACATGCAAAATAATTGTACCGCTTTCAGCACCTAAAATCGGAAACAATCCTACCGATAGGGAGGTTAAGATAAGCTTATTATGGGATGTGTATGTGGATTGGCTAAGGGGGAGGGTGGATTGTCCCACTGTGTATATCTCTTTGTGCATGTGTTTGAATAAACAGTTTTGAGTTCTACTTCACCCTCAGCGCCGGTTCACACTACCGCGACGCTACTTTAGGTGGCGACCTCCGAGGTCGCGGTGCGAGCAGCGCGCCGCGCCCTCGGAGCGGCCGCCACGGACTTCATAACATTGAAGTCTATGGCGGTCGCCCCAAAGAAGCTCCGGCCTTTTTTTCTAGGTCGGAGCGACTTGTGTCGCTCCTATTAGAACGGGTCCGTAGCTTCCCTATGGGAGGCGACCTGCGGCGACCTGTGAGGCGACCAGGTCGCCTCACAGGTCGCCCTAGTGTGAACTGACACTTAATCTAGAGTCCTGTCTCTCATTGGGGTAATATGCTACAAGGGATTGCTATGTCCTTCATACTCCTTTGAATAATCCCTAAACTCTTGTAAGAGCTTGTTCCTGCTTCACTCTCTGGGGAAAGAGAGGTTCACCCACTGGAACCTGGAGCCTTGTCGTAGGTCCAGGGTGGGTAGGAGATGGCGAGACCCCAACCAAGCTGCGGTGGTTCGTGGGGGGTCTGAGGTGCATATGGTGTCGGATGGAGTGCTTGGAGCCCTCGGGAAGCACTAGGAGCATCCTTCAACGGAGGTACCCAGACGGGGTGCCGGTTGATCCATTTTTATATATATATATATATATATATATGACTTTTTAATGACTCTCATGATTTTAAATAAATCTGCATTGTCATGAATATGAATTTGTCGGCACCTTTTGCTCAAGAAAAATGCATTCCTTTTCCTTTTAATTCTACACAGGTCCATTGCAGTTCTGTTGTGGTGTAATAAATCTTGCTTGCTGCATTTTTGTTCTTTTTGGTTCCTTTCCCTATTGAAATGCATTTTGGTCAGTAAAACTCACCTCCCCGTTAAAATGCATTGAAAATGCAGCAAGAACACATCAATAACGCACCCATGACCTATGAAAAATGCCCCATAAGAACTGTAAAACCACAGCAAAATCACGTGCATCTTCGGCCCCATTATCACCACCTTTTTCTCTATTGGCAAAATGCCAAAAACACAATTTCAGCCTCTAGCATATACAGAAACTTAACTGTTGATGTGCCAGAAATATACGGGGCGATTGAGAATATTTCTGCAGACACTTTTCTAGTGCTGTGTCCCTTTTTTATTTAAAGAAAAAAAAAAAAAAAACCCACTGCCCTTTCAGTAATTTTCCTGCCATGTGCAGTAGATTGCAGGTAGTTCTTAATAACGACACTTTTTTTTTTTTAAACATCAAATTTGCTGGCGTCAGCTTGAAGTAGCACACACGGGAGAGCAGTGATGGGGGAATGTATACATTATTAAAGGGTTATGAAGCTGAACATTTTTAAAGCATAGGAAAATGCCGCAGCACACAGTATTTGCAATCCATTATTAATCGGTGGTGTCTGTGATGGAGAGGGCGATGTTTGGTGTCGGCTTTGCAGGTACCTACGGGCTTTATTGTAACGAGACGGACATGAAAGCGCAGTGTTCGGTTTTGATGGGTTTGATTGAATCAGCTTTTGGCTTTTATTGTTCTATTTGCATTTCGTTTTCTGTGTCTTGTCTGCGTCGGACGAGCTCTCTCCAAACATTATGCGGAATGATGTAATGCGGCTGAGTCACTCCTGATACAGCGATTGTCCTCTTGTCTGCTGAGAAAGCGAGACTTGAAGGATTACTTGGAGAAATGATGGCTTGTTTTATTATCCGGCTATTTTCGGCTGTTGGAGGCAACCCGCCGTGTACTGCAGCGGAACTGCCAACAGAATGTTAGTAGCGTGAAGGAAAATTGCTCCCCTTGGGATCGCCGCTTAGTTGCCAGACTATTATTGGTGTTTTCCCGATGGACACTTCCCCAGGATTGATCCAGATCACAGACCAGGGAATGGGACTGCAGATTTTTTCTTCTTACCCATCTGAATGGGACTTCAGATTTTGTCTTCTTGTTCAGTTGCAGGCCAGGATTGTACATTGGAAGCCTGCCAGTAGTGACCAGTTACATGCCAGCGGTTGGCTTTCTGGTGCAATTCATCCACTTGAAGACCAGGCCTTTTCTGACACTGTTTTTGTTTTACATGTAAAAATTCCAATTTTTTGCTAGAAAATTACTTAGAACCACAAAGCATTATATATTATTGACAGAAGCCTTAGAGCAGGGTCGGGAAACTTTTTGGCTGAGAGAGCCACGAACACCACATATTTTCAAATGTAATTCCGTGAGAGCCATACACTATACTTCAGGGGTCGGGAACCTTTATTTACTATTCATATTCAGCTATACAGTGAGTAGATGGAGCTGTGTGAAAGTGCCTGGAGTCCGGTCAGGAAGAGAGCAGAGCAGGCAGGTATGCAATGAGGCCGGAGTGGTGAAGGGCCTGCAAGCCTGCGAGTGATGGAGGTGAGTATAGGCCCTGAGAAAATGGTGGCTGGCTGCTGAAGCTCCCGTGGGTCCCTGGGTGTCAGGAAGGAGATCGTGTCTGTCGGGGCACAGGGAGCGAATGGCAGGTCTCCTTACCGGGCGGTGATTGCCAAGGCCCTCAGATGCACAGCACACGAGCCGGCGGCGGTAAGGCGAGTAGGCCGTGGGGTCCGTAGTACCCAGAGACTAACTGAGGGTAGCGGTGGGTAGCCTACAAAGTGTACCGTCGAAGGGTGCAGAAATCTCCTTGGTACCGGGCACAGCAAGATATGCCGGACCTTCAGAGTGCATGCGCCGCTGGTGTCAGCAGCTGCATGCAGGGTGACTATTTCCTAAACCTTGCAGGTATAACCACTTGAAGTACTGACATAAAAGTACGTTTTGTCAAGAAAATGACTTGGAACCCATATATATATAATATATATATATACCGTATATACTCGAGTATAAGCCGAGGCCCCTACTTTTACCACAAAAAGATGGGAAAAATGATTGACTCGAGTATAAGCCTAAGGTGAGAATGCAGGGTGGCAGGCATGGTACAGGAGAATGCAGGGTGGCGGGCATGGTACTGGAGAATGCAGGGTGGCGGGCATGGTACTGGGGAATGCGGGGTGGCAGGCATGGTCCAGGAGAATGCAGGGTGGCAGGCATGGTCCAGGAGAATGCAGGGTGGCAGGCATGGTCCAGGAGAATGCAGGGTGGCAGGCATGGTCCAGGAGAATGCAGGGTGGCAGGCATGGTCCAGGAGAATGCAGGGTGGCAGGCATGGTACAGGAGAATGCAGGGTGGCTGGCATGGTACCGGAGAATGCAGGGTGGCAAGCATGGTACAAGAGGATGCGGGGTTGTGGGCAGACTAGTGCAGCTGTGTTTCACTTACCTGTTCCAGAGGCGCCTTCATTTCAAAAATGGCGCCGCCCGGCGCCGATACGTCATTGCGCACGCGCCGCCACCGCTCGGGAAAGCTGGTGTACGTTCGGCTATTCCCGGCCTGTCCCGAGCAGCGGCGGCGCATGCACGGTGACATGTATACAAGGGGGACGTTTTCAGCACAAAAAAATGTGCTGAAAAACTCAGCTTATACTCGAGTATATACGTAATTTTTCTTGGGAAAAAAAAAAAATATATATATATATTTCAGACACCCTAAAGAATAAAATGGCAGTTGTTGCAATATTTTATGTTGCACTGTATTTGCGCAGCGGTCTTTCAAACAACGTTTTTTTTAAAATCAAAACTAAATGAAACCGTAAAGTTAGCCCAGTTTGTTTTGTATAATGTGAAAGATGTTACGCTGAGAATCCTGATCTTTATTCTAAGCAAAAAAATTGATTCTCATTTTATCCAGAAATGTGCAGCTCTATGTGGAATGTATGTTCCTGGCTAAAGAACATAATTTTTTTTTATCAAGTTGTTTTGGGTAAATTTCCGCTTTAACTTTAATGGGCTCCCTGCCGAATGCAACCAGGGGTTTCATTTTTTTCTGCCGCCATGAAGCAAAGAATTGCAGCTGTGGCGTGTGTATAAGGGCTCTTTCATACGGGCGCTCCGTATGTCCGTATTTCATCCCATTTTTTTGCGGATGAAAAACGGACATAATGCATGTCAATGGCATTGCGGATGTCAGCAGATGACCATCCGCTGACATCCGATTTGTGTCATTTCAGTTCTGTTCCGTTTTTTGGAACGGAACAGAACCCTATTTCTCTTCAGTTTAAAAAAACGGAACGGATGCAAAATCGGATGTCAGCGGTGTCATCCACTGACATCCGCAATCCCCATAGACATACATTATGTCCGTATATCATCCGCAAACAGATGGGATGATATGCGGACATACGGACCGGATGACACGGGTGTCATCCGTGTCTGTGAAAAAAAAAAAAAGTGCCGCAGCGGAATAAAAAATCGGAGCGGCCATATGAAAGAGCCCTAACTCTGAGAAGCTGCATGTCTTTGTTTAGGTGGGCAGTTGGAGGGGGTGGCAAAACCACAGCTCACCGGCCTGCTTTTGCCGCCACCTTGCGCATATCTGAACGAGCCCTAACAGGTAGACCTGCCCGACTTCATACCAGTTTCTTTTTTTCTTCGTGATTTGTAAAGTGAGAACAGGAATAGTTGGTTGATACTGTAATGGGTGTTAGAGATGGATTTGGATGAAGTAACAAAGCCTTCATTTTTCCCCGTTCTCCACTCACACTGGAATTGGTGAAGTTGTCTCTGAGCAGCTGGTTTGTATCAGGTCTGAGAGATGGATGGAGCGTACAGGAAGGGTGTTCTATATTAAACCGGTGGCTGTCTTTCTATATCCTGCTGTAACATATTGCCTTGTCAGGACACCCCCAGTGAAGATTTGTAGATGTCATCCTCTGTCTTCCTCCCAGACTAAGCTGTCCATGGCCTGCATTCCTCCAGAGTGTAAGCAGGAAGAGAAGACAAAAATGTAGAGACTTTGCTGGCAGTGGCTGGTCTACAGAACCGTCACTGCTTATTGTATAGAGCTCTTTTTCTGCCTCAACACAGCAGTGTTAGGTGTTTTTTTTTTTTGTGAACGGGGCCTAACACTTCTCGCAGTGTTATTTTGTCAAAATTTTTGTCAGCGTCCTTTTTACAGTGACTTTTTAGTTTTACCTCTTCATAAAGGCAGACCGTTGCTTGCTCATGTCAGAGCCTTCGACAAGGAGAACAGTGATTAGCGCAGTAGTGATATCTCCAAATCCCACTCCAGAAATCTTGAGACTAGCAGATATATAGTAAAGCCTCATACACACTAGCAGTGTTGCCAACTGTCAGTATTTTTTACTGACCGCAATTAAAAAACGGCTAGTAAATGCCACTGACCGGAAAAGGTTGCCAGTAAAAAATATGGCTGTGACGCTCAGCTCGGAACTGCGCATGCTGAGACCATCCAAGTGCCTGCTACAGTGTGTTCGGGGGGCGAGTCTGGCAGGGGCGGTGCCTGAGCGTGTCATGTGATGTGGTGCAACAGGGCAGCCAGAGCCAGGTGTGTGGGACAGGAGCGAGGCCAGCCGCGACTGTGAGTCCTGTTTGGACTGGAGTGGAGTGACGAGACCACCTAACTAGGGGAGAGACTCTCACTGTGACTCCGAAGGGGACGTGTCGTGTTGGTGAGGTGTCATCATCATCATCTGTGCTGTTGCACACTAGAGATGCACCGAAAGTGATCATGGGCCTCTTGGCTGCATCTCTGATCAGTCTTCTTCTTGTATGAGCTGAAAGTTTAGAGGGACGGCCAGGTCTTCGTAGATTTGCAGTGGTCTGATACTCCTTCCATTTCATTATTATCGCTTGCACAGTGCTCCTTGGGATGTTTAAAGCTTGGGAAATCTTTTTGTATCCAAATCCAGCTTAAAACTTCTCCACAACAGTATCTCGGACCTGCCTGGTGTGTTCCTTGTTCTTCATGATGCTCTCTGCGCTTTAAACGGACCTCTGAGACTATCACAGTGCAGGTGCATTTATACGGAGACTTGATTACACCCAGGTGGATTCTATTTATCATCATTAGTCATTTAGGTCAACATTGGATCATTCAGAGATCCTCACTGAACTTCTGGAGAGTGTTTGCTGCACTGAAAGTAAAGGGGCTGAATAATTTTGCACGCCCAATTTTTCAGTTTTTTATTTGTTAACAAAGTTTGAAATATCCGATAAATTTCGTTCCACTTCATGATTGTGTCCCACTTGTTGTTGTTTCTTTACAAAAAAATACAGTTTTATATCTTTATGCTTGAAGCCTGAAATGTGGCAAAAGGTTGCAAAGTTCAAGGGGGCCGAATACTTTCGCAAGGCACTGTATATCCACATAAATTTACCATCCTTCAACCAACAAATCGTCCCCCTCTGCAAAGCAGAGGTGACCCAACCAGTTAATATTGTAGCCGCGACAAACCAAGGGGAGGGAGGGAGGGGAACGCTGGGTAAGAGATGTCTTGAGGGTTTGAGTCTTTACATCACGGAACCCAGTTTAAATAGCCCTAAACTGAGGTGCTGGTGGGCTCATAGGACGGGAGAGGGAAGGCGGGAAGGGGCCTCATTCCTTGCTAAACTTAGAGAGGATTGAAAACTGCCCAGCTACCTAGCCTAAGCTGCACAGGTACAGGAAAGAGCGGGATCCTCAGAGCGGGAAGGGGGCTAAGGAAGCTAGGAAGTCCAAAAGGTCACTACCTCAGATTAAACAAACTAACAATATGGCTGAACTAAAGCTAATGTGTCCCTATTCCCTTCCGCCATCCCATGGGAAAGTGGGGGCTATAGAAGCCCCCCCTTTCGCATATTCTTGCTGGTAGTGTGAAATTGTGAGAATTCATCAATGCAGTGCATGTTATCTCAGCTTGCGTAGCTTGGATTCATTGAATGAGTTTACCAAAAAATGTAAATATTGCAGAATATACAGCCTCATGCTACATAACTAAGCTCCATTCCATGCTGAATAAACGAAATTATTAATGTACCTTAAATAGTTTTCTTTAGATTTTATTAAAATAAATTGAATTAAAAAAAAAAAAATCCGATGTTACATAGTAGTTGAGGTTGAAAAAAGACAACAGTTCAACCTGTGTGGTGTATCGATGTATTCATTTCCCATACCCCTGAATGTTTTGATCTTGGAGATGTATGTCCAAGAGTCTTTTAAAAGTGGCCATACTCCCCGCACTTACCACCACCAGTAGTGGAAGAGAGTTCCACAATCTTATAGCCCTTACTGTAAAATACCCCTTTCACACGGAGCGGGCCGTTTTTCTGATCTACTCCAGCACTTTTTTTTTTTACGGACATGGACGACACTTGTGTCATCCGGTCCATATGTCTGTTTGTCATCCCATCCGTTTGCAGATGATAAACGGAGATAATGCATGTCAATGGGATTGCGGATGTAAGCGGATGACACAGCTGACATCCGTTTTTGCGTCCGTTCAGTTTTTTTGTAAACTGAAGAAAAATAGGGTTCTCTTCCGTTCCAAAAAACGGAACTGATAGGAAAGGACGCAAATCAGATGTCAGCGGACATCCGCAATCCCATTGACATGCATTATGTCCGTTATTCATCCGCAAAAAAATGGGATGAAAAACGGACATACGGAACGGACCGCCCGTGTGAAAGGACCTACACATAGCCTAAGTTTAAATTGCTTCTCCTCTAATCGTATTGAATGGCCTTGTGTCCTCTTACACTCCTTGCTATTGAATAGTGTTTGTTCTATGCTGAGATCACCATTGAGGTATTTGTAAATCACTATCCTGTCCCCTCTCAGGTGTCTCTTCTTTAGGGAGAATAAATCCAGTGCTTGTAATCGCTCCTCATAATTTAGGTCCTCCAATCCCCTAATTAAGCTTAGTTGCCCTTCTTTGGACTCTTTCCAGTTCCAGCACGTTCTTTCTAAGGATTGGAGACCAGAACTGGACAGAATACTCCAGATACGGTCGGACCAGAGTTTTATAAAGTGGTAGGATTATAGTTTTATCTCTGGAATATATCCCCTTCCTTTTGCATGCTAATTTTAAATAAAAAAAAATATTTTATATAATATGTGTGTGTGTGTGTGTGTGTGTATGTATATATATAAATGTATATATATATATATATATATATATGTATGTGTGTGTGTGTGTGTGTGTGTGTATATATATATATATATATATATATATGTATATGTATATGTATATGTATATGTATATGTATATGTATATATATGTATATGTATATGTATATGTATATGTATATATATATATATATATATATATATATATATATATATATATATATATATATATATATATATATATATATATATATATATATATATATATATATATATATATATATATATATAATTTTTTTTTTTTTTTTTTTTTAAATCATTGATTTTTTTTATCTACCCTTGGTGGTAGTGTTTGAATCTGAACACCCCAGTAGTTTTTCTTATCTCAGATTTAGAGTGATTTAAATGACATAGACTGCTAGGCTTTCCCCTGTGTAATGTTTAAATCCAAAATCTTCAGGTTTGTCTGTAGTGTACCTTTAGGAGGAAATGAGGACCCCCTCTGAGCAGATGCATGAAGTAATTGGCTGGCTGTGTATGAACGCCGTTCACATGCTGTTAGTAGAAATGTCATGACACTGCTTTAATTCTGCATTATTATAACCTTCTACCGGTGTCAGTCCTATTACAGGGACAGGAAAGTGAAGGGTCTTCTACTAACACAGGTGTGAAGAAGACAATTGTTAGGTTTATCTGACACAGAAGCTGCGTTTTTAAAATAACAATGTCACCCGACGTTTTCTACATGTCTAACCCATGGCAGAACAAGATGTGTTTGAAGCTGTTTGACACAATTGTGAATGTAAAGGATATCCTTCGCTTTGGAGATAATTGCTGCCTTGTGCCCTCGTTTGCATAAAGTGGACTCAACGAGATCTGAGCACCACAAACTGAAAAGGCTTTTTTTAATATTCACATCAAACTTGCCCATCCATCCATGTCTCTGTACCAGGATTTCTCAGCCAGGGTTCCTCCAGAGGTTGCTAGGGGTTCCTTGATACATTTTTGCCTCTCAGATAGGTTCCCACTGACATTATTGATCTTTATAGCTCTCTGTAAGGCTCCGTTCACATCTATGCGTTTTTGGCCGATTTTTCTGCTCTAAGCCTCAGCTCTAAAAACTCCCAACAAGACAAATCCTATTCTTTTTAATGCCCCCTGTTCACATCTGAGCATTCTGTCACCTTAAGCATAATGCCTGTCGCTCAAAAAAGTACATGAGCTTCTTTGTTGGCAGATTGCAGGCGTTTTTTACTTTTTTTCATTGGTCACTTGTCAATCTAAAAACGCCTGTAAAACACCTGTAAAAATAGCAATGCCTGGATGTGAACGTATCCTAAGGGGGTAATTCTTGCCAATGACCAACACACTAATGTATCATGAGTTGAAGATATAGTAATTATAAGCAGGGGGTTTCTCGAAAACTGGAAAGTTATTTCAAGGGTTCCCCGGTGTTGAAAAGGTTGAGAAAGGCTGCGCTATACTTTTATTTTGTTTTCACTTTAAAAAAAAAAAAAAAATAACACCCCCTTAGCCTTTCTAGCCACGGCCATCTTGTGTAAGGGGAGATGATTCCCATAAGATTTACTGCCTGGAATCCATCTGCCCTTAGCTAAGGCATGCAAACAGGAGGGTGTGCTTTCCTGGGAGCCCCTTCGGCAGATATAAACTCCTGGGTTGTATGACATCAGCATAAGGATTACATTTAGGTAATATTGATTGAGAGAGTTTAGTTCTGCTTTTTTTTTTTTTTTTTTTCCCTACAGTGCTCCCCCCAAACTAGTTTTTTAATCATTCCTGGTGGTTAAAATTACTTCTTGGGTTCCTTTTTATCTCTGGGAAGCTTTCATTTGGATTTTTCTTAGTGGAAGAAGTGTTCCTTTATCTTATGATGTAATGAAGGTGGTTGTCTCCTATGCCTGGTACACATGAGCCGAATATCAGCCAACAGAAAGTGGCCGACATTCCTCCCATGTGTACAGCAGCCTGTCCGACAGGAGCGGGCTAAACGTCTGGCTTCTGTAGAATGGGCAGGACAGAAAAAAAAATCCGCTCATCGGCATCCATTTAGCGCGGCGAGAGCTGACCAGTGTGTTTGGGGGGCGGGGGGGGGGGGGGGGGTTGGGGTGGAGATGGGCATCAGGTAGAGCTGCACGATTCTGGCCAAAATGAGAATCACGATTTTTTAGCTTGGAATAAAGATCACGATTCTCTCACGATTCTCTGTGTAACAAAAAAAAATTGGGATAACTTTACTGTTACGTTTTTTTTTTTATTAAAGTCTATTAATTGCGTTTGAAAGACTGCTGCGCAAATACAGTGTGACATAAAATATTACAACAATCGCCATTTTATTCTGTAGGGTCTCTGCTAAAAAAAATATATAAAATGTTTGGTGGTTCTAAGTACTTTTCTAGCAAAAAAAACTGATTTTAACTTGCAAGCAACAAATGTCAGAAAAAGATCCAGTCTTTAAGAGGTTAAACTTCCTTTCTCCCTGGCAGAGGGAAGGAAAAGATACAATGTAATCATTTTTGTTTATAGTTACTGGGAGACTTTGCTGATAGCTGTTTGCTGGGAGGCTTTTTTTTTCCACAGCTGTTCTCTCTGCTATGCAGCTATGCAAAGAATCGAGCATATTTCAGGGTTAGATCGTCAGGAGGGGTGAATCGAGATCGCGATTTTCATACGATTAATCGTGCAGCTCTAGCATCAGGGCAGCCCCCTGTCAGAACACAATAGCTCAGTGTGGAGATCGCTGTACTAAAATCGAATTAATACAGTGACCTCCTCCTGAGCTCCTAAATTACCGAAAAAGAAAAAAAATCATGGTGTCTACCAGGCATTTAGGGGAACTTGTACTGAGGGTAGATTTGCAGATCTTGAGTTCTGAACTCATTGTAACATTGCTTGTTGCATGTATGTTCTTCATCTGTGACTTGTCTACACTTCTTTCAAAATGTAATATTTGACCCATGTTTGCAAAGCACTCTAAGTCCCAGTTAAAGCAGTGGTCACTAACTATACAGTAAACCCCCCTCCATTGCGGGGGTTAGGTTCCGGACTGTCACTGTACGTGTAAAAGCATTTTAAGGTCTTTAAACACACTTTTAAAACAATAAAAACTCATTTAAACACATAAAAGATACTGATTGACATAGCAAGAGCTATGGAAAACACAAAAATATTTCATTTTTAATGATTTATATAGTAAAGTAACATTACAAAAAAAAAACGCAATATACCGGGACCGCAAAAACTGAACCGCAATGGAGCGGGGGTTTACTGTAATGGTTATCTTCCCGTCCTGTACCCACTGTTGAGTTTGCGCTGCTTTGCTTCAGAAATTATACCTATGTTACTTTCTTGGTGCTTCACTGCATCTCCAAATCCTCCATAGGTGTCTGTCATTTTGCCCCCTAACTTCACCTGCAGAGGTAGAGGGGCGATCAGAGTTAGCTTCCCTTTGTATTTCATGTATTGGAAAAATTAGAAAGCCAATCCACACAGGGTATTTGCCAAGCTTCAGTAAAGCTATACAAAATCATCAAAAATGCATGTTAAAGCTTTAGGCACCTTTATTTGTATAATGAAGACAACTACAAGCCCTTAATGCCCATCTTTGTCTTTATTATTATTTTTTTTTTAATAGCCCCTATTTAAAAATAAGATTGCCACACAGTATTCACCCCCTGCTTTCTACTCAATCCTGCACCAATAGACCTGGTTGAATGGTTTCCTGAGAGCCATGGCGTCATGGACAAACCCCCTGAGATTGTGTTGTCATGCCAGTCTGAGCTCACGTAGAGGGCATGGCCACTGCCCTTGGATAGTAAATGAAGAAGACCCTCTTTATTGTGTAACCAAACCAAAGATACCTAGAAAAAGCGATTTTGTTCTTAAAATTAAAAAATAAAAATTCTGTTGGGGGGGCTGAAACTGCTGGAGAGGCCCCCAACTTGTAGTTGTGGTTTAAAGGAAAACTAAACCCCCCGACGGTTTCAAAAAGTTACCTTCCCGGCATGCTGTCACGTTTGCTTGTGCTTCCAACCAATATGTCAAACCATCAAATAGCTGGTGTCATAACTGATCACATGTGCTGCACATGTGATCAGTTATGACACCAGCCATTTGATGATTTTGACCATTTGTTTGGAAGCACAAGCAAATATGACAGCATTGCTGGCATGCTGGGAATTCTAATTCTTTTCTCTTCTTCTTTTTTTTTTTTTTTTTTTTTTTTAACCGTTCAATGAATGGGTTTATTTCCACTTCAAGTTACCTTTAGTGAAATCTGCATGTCAGAATGCTCAATAGATTCAAAGATACAGGCAAAAAAATTAAATGCATGTCTTGACTTCTCTTGTAAAGCCAATCCCTGCCTATTGAGCTGCCCTGTAGCACCTGTATTGTGATAAACAACCATTGGCCAATCGTGAAGCTTGTAAGGTGGGAAGGGTAACATTTGACTTCTACAAGAAATGTTGAGATTTGCATATGATTATAACTTTCTGTATCTCTGGATCTACTCTGGTCTGTGTTATGGAGAATTCACTAACCGAATCTGACACCACCATTTGTCTTTGTGATGCCTGCAGACTTTGGGCAACATGTGGAGGTCTGATGGGGATAGTTTTTTCGTTGGGTTTCTAGGAAATGGGAAATCTAAAAACTGTTGAGCTAAAAACAAAAGTACAGAGGACTTGTAGTCTGAAGCACACTGTAACTCTGTTTTTAGCTGTGCATCAAAAAAACTGGGTTTTAACTTTGCCGAGACCCAGAAGTGCCGATCATCTTCGAGTGCTCGTTTGATGTTTTCAGCGTGGGAATGCGGTCTGAGCATTGAGGAGCCGAGAGGAGCTGCAAGCTGACAAGTGAGCTGTAATTCTGTGTATCACAAAGATTTTCTAACATGTTTTAAAATCCGTATTCAGCCGCTATTCCCTTTTCTGCACGGAAAAGGAAATGATCCCTTCTCAGGTCATCGGATGCATCTGAATGAATTGATGAAAGTGGAACTATCTATAGTTGTGCTGCTCCCACCATGACATGCAAGTATACCCAGCATGCTTACACATTATGAAGTCTCACCTGGCTGTTAGACTTCTTCCTACGCTGACCGATCAGAGCTGTCCCTTGATGCCCTGTCTGCTGCTGCCGACATCTTCTCCCAGTCTTTTGCCAGTTTCCGCTACTCCACTTTACACAAAACAAAAGGGGGCACCTTCTAAGTGCAGCATAAAAATAATTAATGGAATGACAATTGGCAACTCACATGTATGTGGAAAATGAATGCCCGTCAAAAGAGTTGGTGTAGAGACAGGGTCCCATGTGGATGGAAGTAGCCAAGGTAAAAGATTCCTTCGGCCATCAGTTGTAGGTAGTTGGAGTCCATGGTGGTTCAGACGATTCCTGATTCAGGCTGTATTACCTACAACTGATTGCCAAAGGATTCTATTACCCTGGCTGTCTCTATCGGCATGGGACCCCGGCTCTATACAACTCTTTTGACGGGCACCTATTTTTTACATACATGTGAGTTGAAAATGATCATTCATTTAATAAACTCTTTTTATGCTGCACTTAAAAGACACCCCCTTTTGTTTTGTGTTTGCATTGCAGGGATTCTCTTGGAGCAGCCACTGAGGCAGTTATTCCTTTTGCCACGATGGCCTGTTATAGTGGACTACAAAAATTGTGGTTTATTTATACACCACCTTTTTTATATTTCCTATATATTATTATTGATGGTCATTTTGGGGAAAATGGATGCCTCAGGTCTCCTTGTTTGCACCATTCTTTGTGGTTTCCTTTAGCCATTGGAACTGCCACTAATGTGATGTTACATCATCCTGGAACTGGACTCCATTCTAGGCATTTTATACATGCCCAAAAGGGGCCAGAAGTGGTACCCTACACTGCGCATATGTGCACCTTTTTTTAATTTCAGGGGGAGGGGCTTGTTGCTATTTAGCAGAAGAAACACGCAACGTCTCCTTCAAAAAAAAAAAAAAAGTATTTTCTATCAATTTATTTAAAGCGGAGTTCCGGCCTGAAATACCTTTTTTAACTAAAAATACCCCTATAATACGAATCCATCGCCCTTTACAGAACCGCTATTCTCATACTTACAAGGTGTACAGTATTGGATTTTAGTCAAAATCTTACTTTTAAAAACGCTGTCTGGGCGCGGCCATCTTGGATGTGGGCATCTGAAGCCGCAGTGTAATCTGCTGTGTCCTTCTTCCTGATTCCAGGGAGTTTTCTGGGAGTTCTTCCTGATTCCAGCCTCCTGGGAGTGATGACAAACAGCTCCCAGGATGCAATGCAAAGGCGGAAGTGATGTCGGTGGCCGTGGCCACAGAGGGGGGGGGGGGGGAGAAAAAGGAAGTACAATCAAAAATGCCCTGAAAATAAGGTAAGGGACCCCTGAAAAAAAAATTTGAAAATGCCCAATTGTTGATCAGCATAGCTGAAAAAGTTGCAAAATAGGCCGGAACTCCACTTTCAACCTAAGTTCAGCTTTAAAGGGTAACTCCACTTTTGTTCAAAAATATGCCTTCTGGGTGATCAACGTACATTTCTGGGATTTTAACAAACTTTGTTGCAGAGTCCAAGCTTTTTCTGATCTAATAAAAAGCTATTTGATCTACTGTGTCCTTTGGATTCTGAATTGGAGATCTGGTTCATTATAATCAGCTGGTGGCACTTCTCATATCCTGATGAGAAAAGCTGCAGTGTCGGCATCCCTTTAGAAGTATTTAGCCCTTGTAGATTATCTCAACAAAACTAAAATTTCTATTGGAGGATACCTAAAGTCTGACTTGTATCTTGGTGCAGACTTCTGTGAAAAGCAGTGAGCCAATCCCACAAGCAAGAAATGACATTGCTGATAGTGTTTTGTGCTCTTATGGTGTACTGAAAGCATCTAGGTGGCTACATTGCATTTTTTACAGAAAATTACAAAGGCTGCAGATTGAAAATAGGTAATTTTCAGTAACAATAAATTACAACATAGATTGTGATAAGTAAATATCCTATTTTTATTGCAGATGTGTAGTCTTCTTCTCCCTGTCCATTATTCTGATAATCAGACGGTCTGCATTGTTTGATTAGCTGTTTCTTGGTCTTATGTCTTTTGTGAAACGGGTCCATTACCGGTGTTTGATTACCATTGGTTAGGGACATATTGTAATTTTTTTGTGATTGGCTATTTCTCAATTTATGTAAATGAATGATTACTTTAGTAGAGACGTTCTTTCTATGCCACCAAGGGTATACCTACTTTTTGAATGTCTCTCCAACCGATATTTTCTTTATTTGTATGAGGTGTAATGAGAAACGTTTCCAACCTCTGTTCATTTTTTATGTTGTCTGTCTCCATTGTCACGATTTCCACTTTCTGCTTGTTCAGTGAATGCACAGGAAGGGCACTGAAAAAACGAATAAAATCCTGACAGAGGTTAAAATGCTTCCCTGCTTTACATAAAAAGTGCTTTTATTGCAGTCAACGCCCCTTTGGAGAGAAATCCTCTCACTTCCTTCCAGCGCCATTGATCACATAGGAAGCTTTGAAAACCTCGTCAACAGACGCAGACAGGCTTAAAGTGGTTGTAAAGGCTGATGGTTTTTTACCTCCATGCATAAAAAACCCTGTGTGCTATTCACCTGAGCCCCCCTCTCGATCCAGCAGTGTGCATGAGACTCCCTCTCCTCATTTGCTCAGACAGCAGTGGAAGTCATTGGTTCCCACTGCTGTCAATCTCAGTCAGGGAGCCAATAACGAGAGAGCGGAGGGGGGGGGGGGGCATGCGAGGCTGAGCGGCGGCTCTGTGTTTTATGAGCTAAAGATGCACAGAAATTTCAGTGGATGAAAATGTTTTTTTCGCCATTTTGATGATAATGGCGTCAAACACAATTTTGTCACGATGTGCATAATAGTGTGTTTTTCATAAGTCATGTGACTCTAAAACCGCAATAAAAATGTAACACAGCTGCGTTATTGATGCGTCCCTGCTGCATTTTTAATGCATTTCAACGGGGAGGTGCGTGTGTTTTTTTTTTTTGTTTTTTTTCTTTAACTTGAAAAATGCAACAAGCAAGATTTTAAACAATGCAACAGAAGCGCAATGGACAAGTGTGAAGACATACAAAGAATTTAAAAGGGATGCATTTTTCTTGAGCTTTTCTTGTGCTAAAGGTGTCGATAATGGCTGACAATATATTTTCTATTCATTTAAAAATTCTTGATTTTATTTAAACAGTCGAATATAATACAATTTATATATATATATATATATATATATATATATATATATATATATATATATATATATATATATATATATATATATATATATATATACATTTTTTTTTTTTTTAAACAGTAATTTTCGGTTTTGGCCAATTGCATCCTGAATTTTTGGTTTTGGCACCAAAATTTCCGTTCGTTGCACCTCTATAATGAACGCATAGAACAGGACTCGAAAGCAAGCATGCACCATAGCAAGCAGCTTACTATTGAGGGCACTGGTCAAGGGAAAGAACAAAAGAAGGAAAATACCCCCAATGGGACTTTATAGGCAGTAGATAGAGTAGTAATAGTAAGAGAAATATAAAATCCAATATAGATTTTATTTAAATGTGATTAAAAAAGTGATAAACATATCAATACAACTTTAAGGACAATGCAAGAATGGGTAAACAATTTTGTAGACTGGTACCATTGGCTCACTCTGGGAATCCCGGGTGGGTCTCAAAATGTAGATGCCCAACCAAACAATACTCATGGCAAACATTATGTGCTCACACTATATGGTTGGATCGAAACATAGCAATTAACCCATAAAGACGTTCCCCATTGCAACCATGCCTTGATATGTCACGCTGGAGTGTGGGGCTGTGTGTCCCGAGGTGGTAGATGGAAAGGAGGGGATGCTGATTTGCTGATAAGTGGGTGCTATGAGGTTCCGCTGAGTCGGCACTCGCAAGGATCACAAAAAAAGGAAACCAATCCTAACAGGTAATAAAAAAACTTGACATCTAGCTGTGCAAAAAAGAAAAAAGATGATACTCCATGGGAATATGGGATGGAACATCAGACCTCCAGTTAGTGCATACCAGTGAATGCACCATCGGATGAAAATTCAGATGTTCCAATGCACAGGCATACTTGCATTAGTAGAACATCTAGAGGGGTGGAAAGCCCTTCCGAATAAATAAATGAATAAATAAAAATATAAATATATATATATACAGTATCTCACAAAAGTGAGTACACCCCTCACATTTTTGTAAATATTTTATTATCTTTTCTTGTGACAACCTTTGGAGAAATGACTTTGCTACAATGTAAAGTAGTGAGTGTACAGCTTGTATAACAGTGTAAATTTGCTGTCCCCTCAAAATAACTCAACACGCAGCCATTAATGTCTAAACCGCTGGCAACAAAAGTGAGTACACCCCTAAGGGACAATGTCCAAATTGAGCTGAAAGTGTCCATATTTTGTGTGGCCACTATTATTTTCCAACACTGCCTTAACCCTCTTGCGCATTGAGTTCACCAGAGCTTCACAGGTTGCAACTGGAGTCCTCTTCCACTCCTCCATGACAACATCACGGAGCTGGTGGATGTTAGAGAGTTTGCGCTCCTTCATCTTCCGTTTTTAGGGTGCCCCACAGATGCTCAATAGGGTTTAGGTCTGGAGACATGCTTGGCCATTCCATCACCTTTACTCTCAGCTTTTTTAGCAAGGCAGTGCTCATCTTCAAGGTGTGTTTGGGGTCGTTATCATGTTGGAATACTGCCCTGCGGCCCAGTCTCCGAAGGGAGGGGAATCATGCTATGTCACAGTACATGTTGGCATTCATGGTTCCATCAGTGAACTGTAGCTCCCCAGTGCCGGCAGCACTTATGCAGCCCCAGACCATGACACTCCCACCACCATGCTTGACTGTAGGCAAGACACACTTGTCTTTGTAGTCCTCACCTGGTTGCCGCCACACACGCTTGACACCATCTGAACCAAATAAGTTTATCTTGGTCTCATCAGAGCACAGGACATGGTTCCAGTAATCCATGTCCTTAGTCTGCTTGTCTTCAGCAAACTGTTTGCAGGCTTTCTTGTGCTTCATCTTTAGAAGAGGCTTCCTTCTGGGATGACAGCTATGCAGACCAATTTGATGCAGTGTGCGGCATATGGTCTGAGCACTGACAGGCTGACCTCCCCACCCCTTCAACCTCTGCAGCGATGCTGGCAGCACTCATATGTCTATTTTCCAGACACAACCTCTGGATATGATGCTGAGTATGTGCACTCAGCTTCTTTGGTCGACCATGGCGAGGCCTGTTCTGAGTGAAACCTGTCCTGTTAAACCGCTGTATGGTCTTAGCCACCGTGCTGCAGCTCAGTTTCAGGGTCTTGGTAAACTTCTTATAGCCTAGGCCATCTTTATGTAGAGCAACAATTCTTTTTTTTTTTTTTTTTTTTAGATCCTCTTGAGTTCTTTGCCATGTTGAACTTCCAGTGACCAGTATGAGAGAGTGAGAGCGATAACACCAAATTTAACACTCCTGATCCCCATTCACACCCGAGACCTTCAAACGCTAACAAGTCACATGACACCAGGGAGGGAAAACAGTTAATTGGGCCCAATTTGGACTTTTTCACTTAGGGGTGTACTCACTTTTGTTGCCAGCGGTTTAGACATTAATGACTGTGTGTTGAGTTATTTTGAGGGGACAGCAAATTTACACTGTTATACAAGCTGTACACTCACTACTTTACATTGTAGCGGGTTATGGCTGACAGCTGCAGCCATACCTCGGTATATAACCTCTTGCAGTCAGGTATAAAAGTGATTTGGGGGCAAGTGGGAAGTCTCTTCTTGGTTTTAAAAACAGGGGCCTGGAAGTATGGAGAGGATGATTTCTGGAGCATAGGGGGTATGTTTAGTCATTTCTGTATCACAGGTATGGGAAACACGGGACTAACATTTTTGTAACATGAGATACATCCACCACATATGGACCGTGGTCCCAGTTTCTGACAGAGGTTCTAACCCCTTTCTACACTACATAAAAAAGAGCTTTCAATGCTGTCTGTGCCCACCTTGGTGTTCATCAGTAGTCTAACACTCATTGAGAATTGTCTTATGGTGATTGCATGAAACCAGGCAAGAGCCCACCATGAAGCTGGCCCTTGTACAGCTTTAGATATGACTGCATATCTGTATACAATGTATAGAAGTCTGCCTATGCTCAGGGATCTGTCTGTTCTATAGAAAGATCTGTGTATATATTGGGTATTGTGTTCCGGCCAGACTCCACTTTGTTTGAAGAACAGGCAGTGAACAATACACAATCTTTTCCAGTATCAGTTTGTACATACAGACGCTCACTGACTCATATATGTGTAATCGGTGCGTGTTCCGCGTTGTTCCCACTTCTAACATGAACGGGAGCTGCAGGGTGAGTCCTCCTATCTGTCTTCCCGCAGACACCGATTATCACGCTTTATTATGGTATCAGACGAATTATCCATTCTCTGTTGCTTTGAAGGACCTATAAATACATTGTATTTTAAGACGGGTTTGTGTTTTTTTTTTTTTTTTTTTAACCATGTATTTAGTTTGCATTCACATTAACTTTCTATAGGAGATTAAAACCTAACAAAAATTATTCTAAGGCCCCTTTCACACTATTGCAACGCAATTTTGCCGCGATTTAGCGGCGTGATTTTTGCCGCGATTTTGAAAGCATGGGCAAGGCTATATGCCTCAAAATGCATTAAAATCATGGCAAAGTAGTGCAGGAACTACTTTGAAGTCAGTGCGACTTCAAAACGCACTGATATGAATGGGGCTCATTGAAAATAATGGAAAACGACTTGTCATGCGATTTTTGCGGTCCAAAATCGCGGGACAAGTCGCACTAGTGTGAATGGGGCCTAAAGCTAATCATTAACATCTCACATAAGTTTACATCTTAATTTAAAGCGGAGTTCCACCCATTTTTAATAGGGTGGAATACACAGATCTATGTAATCCCCTTTAAAACGGCTTTTACCAATGGAAACTTTTTTTTTTTTTTTGCTAGTAAATACCTTGATTTCTGCTTTATTCCTCCTCTCCTCACTTCCGGGTCCGATCGGCGATGACGTCATTCGGCGATTCGCAGTGTCTGCTGGGATGTATTCTATTCCAGAAATCTCGCAGTAGCTGAGCTGTATTGAGCCGTGCCTGCCCCGCCTCTGCCCCGCCTCCTCTCATTGAGTTGTATTGTATGCAATGTATTAAGGCCGTTCTCTGCCCCGCCTCCGCCCCGCCTGGAGGGAGGCAGGGCGGAGGAGGCCTTAATACATTGCATACAATACAACTCAATGAGAGGAGGCGGGGCGGAGGCGGGGCAGAGAACGGCCTTAATACATTCATACAATACAACTCAATGAGAGGAGGCGGGGCGGAGGGGGGGCAGAGAACGGCCTTAATACATTCATACAATACAACTCAATGAGAGGAGGCGGGGCGGAGGGGGGGCAGAGAACGGCCTTAATACATTCATACAATACAACTCAATGAGAAGAGGCGGGGCAGGCACGGCTCAGTACAGCTCAGCTACTGTGAGATTTCTGGAATAGAATACATCCCAGCAGACACTGCGAATCGCCGAATGACGTCATCGCCGATCGGACCCGGAAGTGAGGAGAGGAGGAATAAAGCAGAAATTAAGGTATTTACTAGCAAAAAAAAAAAAAAAGTTTCCATTGGTAAAAGCCATTTTAAAGGGGATTACATAGATCTAAAGTTCCAAAAATGGGTGGAACTCCACCTTAAAGTTTACTTTAATATTTTGTGCAGCTTTCTTTCAAACCAGACCTGGTCATCCTGCCATGCAACCATCGGCAGTGCACGTAAAAAGTGGCCACAAAGGGGCTGTGGGAGATCAGCATCACTAAGGCTCCATTCACACCTGAGCGTATTGTTTTCAGGAGTTGTTTGCAGGTGTTTGGAGGCAGCTTTGACATCTAACACAAACGCTGGTAATCTGCCAAAAAAGAAGCTCATGTACTTTTGTAGCTTCAGGCGTTTTGCTTCAGGCGACAAAACGCTCATATGTGAACAGGGGCTATTGAAATGAATGGGATTTTGCTTGTTGGGGGTTTTGAGACTTCAGAGATGAGCGTTTTACAAGCTGAAATACGCTCAGGTGTGAACAGGGCCTAAGAACATTGTAGAAATTACTTTGTTAGTCTGATTCTATGATCTCCTTTAGATCTACCAGTAGCTACTTAACTGATTAGATAAGTGAAATGGATTGGTTCATTAGGCCCTCTCTATGGCACTTTTCCACTGCAAGTATCGGCTCGGCTCCACTCGGCCCTGCTTGGCTCGGTTTGGTTTTCCACTGCATGGTACCGCATGGTACGGTGTTGGAACGGTTTGGTACGGTTTGCTTTTCCACTAATAGTAAGTGGGGGGAATAACCAGGATTCTCTGACCAATCAGTGGCTATTAGTGACAAACAGTCAAGGCTGCATGCAAAGGATTGTGGGATATGGTACCGGTACGGTACTCTTGGAACCACAACCGAGGTGGTACTGTTTAAGCGAGCCGTACCGCTCGGTTCCATGTAGTGGAAAAGCGCCGCTGTACCGTACCGAACCTACACCGTACCATGCAGGGGAAAAGCGCAAAAGCGAGCCGAACCGTTCCGTTCCATGCAGTGGAAAAGCGCCAATAGTTGATGCACATTTAAAGGAGAATCTGCACAATGTGACTGTAATGTGTATGACCTGCTGTAGTGTACCACTTAGGCCCCTTTCACATGAGCGATCCGATCCGCCTGTCAGTTTTTTCAGGCGGACCTGGATCGGATGCTCCATGCATCCCTATGGGGCAGCGGGTGTCAGAAGAGACATGTCCGCTGACACCCACTGCCATCCGATTCCAATCCTGTCCATGAAATCCAGAAGGATGGAAACCCTATTTTCCATCCCTTTGGGGGATCGGATCGGATGAGAACTGACAGGCGGTCCATTCTCACCCGATCTCCCCATAGAGGACAGCGGGGATCTGACAGCTCCGTCTCTGCACACAGAGCGGAGACAGAGCTGTCATCCGCCTGCTCAGATCGATCCCCCGCTGAGCAAAATGGACTCCGTCGGGCGATGCGCGTGAAAGGGGCCTTACTGTAAATATTTTTTGGGGTTTATGCCAGATTCACACATGCTGCCGCCGCAGCTCTCAGCAGAGGCTCCGGTGCGTCCCTGTTCACCGATTCAGGTGCGAATCAGGTCTGAATTTTTGCCTGAATTTGCAGCTGAATTGTAACCAAGGACACACAGGGCCCTTTCCAAATGCGGACCATGGCCGTCCCTGGAGATGTGTGAACCGGCTCCATAGCAAGCCAGGCACACTCTCCTGATTCACACTAGATGCGGTGTGAATTCACAGCGAATTCTCTGCAGATTCCACATCAAAATCACAACCCGTTCATGGGAACCAATTTGTGGCGTGTATGTTAACGACACCCAAAAAACGCAGCGGATTTGCAGAATCAGATCACATGCGTGTAAACACCCATGCAGTCCGACTCGGGTGCGGACAAAAAAAAGGGTCCTGCACGAGTTTGGTGCGAATGCCATGCGATTTGAGCCATACCAATCCATGGCTCCAATTGCACCCCAGAGACACCGCATGTAAATGTGCTGCGATCCCTGTGCAAATTGCATGCGGTGTCCCGCACTGTATCAGTGTAAACCTGTGCTTGAGGGTAAAAAATAAATGAGAACCCAGTTTATGTAAATGTATACAGGTCACAGAAATGCAAGGTGAATCCTGGGATTTTTTTTAAGATTGACAGATTGAATTTTCAATTGGCAGTTGAAATGAGGGGTGAGATGATTGTTGTGTTGGTGGGCTGGAATTAAAGTGGTTGTAAACCCTTCCATTACCCATTTCTCCTACAGAAGTTGTCCTTGTTTATCTTCTGTCTTCTCTTCTCTACATCCATTCAAAGTCCAGAATCTATAAAGCTTGTTTGAGCTTTCAGAAAAAAAAGGGGGCAGAGAGCTGAAGTTAGCTGAAGAGCTGAAGTTACACTTTGCAGAGCTCAGTGAGGAGATATCTGAGAGCTGATTGGAGGGAAGGGACCCACACAGACCAAGATCCAAGTTTTGGATATACATGCACTGGATTCTGTCGTCGGGAATCGGGGGATTCTTGTGGCTGGAGTGACAGGTGCATGTTCATCATATAGCCAGCCTATATAAACTAACAGCAGGCTGGCTGCGGCCGCCGCTGTTTGCATGTAGCCGCACTTCATGGGATTTCCTGTGGTTGGGGACAGATGTCCAGGCCTGGACACTAGAGCTGCACAATTCTGGATATAAATTCTGGATTTTTTTTTGCTTGGAATAAAGCTCACAGTTCTCCCATGATTCTCGACATCATCTTTCACATTATAGAAAAAAAATTGAGCTAACTTTACCGTTTATTTATTTTTATTTTTTTAATTCATTGAAGTGTATTTGTTTCCCCAAAAATTGCTTTTGGAAAGACCGCTAAGCAATTAGTGTGACATAAAATATTGCAATGACCGCCGTTTTTATTCTCTAGGGTCTCTGCAAAAAATAGATGTATAATGTTTGGAGGTTCTAAGTAACTTTCTGGAAAAAAATACTGATTTTAACTTGTAAGCAACAAGTGTCAGAAAAAGGCTTAGTCTTAAGGCTACGTTCACATATGGGCGTAGCGAATCGCGGGCAGAATCCCCGCGATTCTGCCCGCGATCCGGAAATCATTGCAGATCGCGGGACGCCTGTGCGATGCCCGTGATTTGCAATGGCAGCCCAAACGCTGTGTGATGTTGCCGCGATTTCCGGCTGCCGAATCGCGGTAACATCGCGCACACAGAATCGCGGGACGCATGACTCCCAAAAAAGGTACAAGAGCTTCTTTTGTGCGTCATGCGTCCCGCGATTCTGTGTGCGCGATGTTACCGCGATTCGGCAGCCAGAAATCACGGCAACATCGCACAGCATTTGGGGTGCCATTGCAAATCACGGGCATCGCACAGGCGTCCCGCGATTTGCAATGATTTCCGGATCGTGGGCAGAATTGCGGTGATTCTGCCCGCGATCCGCTACACCCACATGTGAACAAAAAATTAAAAAGAAAAAAAGTGAATATAATCTACTACAGGGCTTGACAAATTTGCCTGAAATCTAGGAGCCAGCTAAAAAAGTTAGGAGCCAGTTTTTTTTTTTTTTACTAACAACCAAGCTTTATTTAATAAAACTGATACTAAATTTACACATAAATACGACTAGAACCCCACTCTCCTATATAGCGCAATTGGATGGAAACAGACTGTCTGTCTCTTTCCATCCGATGCCATCTGATCGGATCCACGGGATGGATAGAAAATAGAACCACCATCCGTCTGTTTTTGGCGGGCAGGGTCAGATGGCGGCAGATTACCGCTCCATAGAGGAGACTGAACGGTCCGATCAGGTCTGCCTGAAAAACTGACAGGCGGACCTGATCAGACAGCCCGTGTGAAAGGGGCCTTTGGCTGTGGCACGGCGATGAGGAAAAAAAAAAAAAAGATATATATATATTTATATATATATATATTTTTTTTAATAAGAATTGAAGAAAAAAAAAGAAAACATTTTTTTATTTTTTTTTTTTAATAATTAAAAAAAAAAAATTATTATTTTTTTTACATTTAAAAAATAAATTAATAATAATAACCACACTCCCTGTCCACTTACCTTTAAGCAAAGGTAACTGGACAGAGAGATGAAGCCTTAAAAAACTTCCCTCTCTTCTCCTCTTTGGAAGGAGAAGAAAAGGCATTGAGAACATGCATTACTCCCGGCCACCACAAGAGGGCGCCAGTTCCCCTAGCTTCTTATCTCACAGAAGAAGGCCGAAAAGCCGGGGACTAAATTTCTGGACGGCGTGGAAGTCCGTGAACTCGAAGAGGAGGTGGGGGGCGCAAAAGGGACAGGACAGCTCAAGCAGGGCACCCCAGGTGCCAGGTCGCTAATTCTAGTCGCAAATGCGACCTGGCGCCCGGGATTTGTCGAGGCCTGATCTACTATCCTATCTATTCACCAATGCTGGAGGAATAAGGATTAAACAGAGTTAATATTTACTGAGAGCATTTAGTTCTGCTTTAAGGCAGTCTCCATTTTTTTCCCTACAGCCCAATTACATGTAATTACTTTGTTTTATCCTTGCAATTTTGGAGGAAAGCCGCTGTCTACATCCAAGGACCTGACCTAGGATTCAGTAGGCTTCACAAGGACCCAAGGATTGATTTGAAGGTCAGGTTCACTTTAAGAATTACCGCTCATTATTGCATTAATGAAAGTGTCACCATTCTGAGCAAGTCAGGAGGAAGAGTTGCAGCAAGTTCTTCTTTCCAGATATCGTTATCTAACCTTTTGTTAACCACTTTACCACCGGAGGATTTTGCTGTCTTGCGTCTGGACCACTTTTTGCAACTCGGCACTGCGTGACTTTAACTGACAATTGTGCGGTCATGCAATGTGGTACCCAAACTAAATTTACGTCCTTTTTTTCCCACAAACAGAGCTTTCTTTTGGTGGTATTTGATCACCTCTGCGCTTTTTATTTTTTGCGATATTAATAAAAAAAGAGCGAAAAGTTTGAGGAAAAAATGACATTTTTAACTTTGTCTTTTCAAAAATATGCAATATACTCAATTTGTCATATTTTTTGGCCAAAATGTATTTAGCTACATGTCTTTGACAAAAAAAATCTCAATGAGCGTATTTTTATTGGTTCCTCAAAAGTTATAGCGTCTACAAACTATGGTGTAAATACTGAAATTTACGGAGCTTTAATTTCTGACTGCCTATCTCATTTCATGAAATGCTAAAATGGCAGGGCAGTACAAAACCCCCCCAAACTACCACTTTTTGGAAAGTAGACATCCTAAGGAATGTCCTGAGAGGCATGTGGAGCTCATTGAATATTTAATTTTTTTGTCACAGTTGTTTGAAAAATGACTAAAAGTTGTCATTGAAATTATATATTGCTCACACATGCCATGGGTATATATATGTGTAATTACACCCAAAAATATATACTGCTGCTTCTCCTGAGTACAGGGATACCACATATGTGAGACTTTTTGGGAGCCTAGCTGTGTACGGGACCTCGAAAACCAATCCCCACCATCAGCATTTCAAAGGGCGTACATTTTTCATTGCATTTTCTCACTACCTAACGGTTTAGGAGGCCCTGAAATGTCAAGATACCACAAAACTGACGCTAAGTAACGGTGGTGTAGTGGGACCCTGACGCTAACTAGCCTAAGTTGTGTCACCCGTGACACTAATACAGTGATCGGTAATCACTGTATATAGTGAACACTGTGACAGGGCAGTGAAGGGGTTAACTGGGGGAGATCAAGGGGTTAAACCTTTATAGGGGATAGATGGCGGGTGGCCTAAACCTATTTGGGCTTAGCACAAGCGCAAATTAGGGTCACAAGTGACACTAAATACAGTGATCAGTAGTTATCTGATTTGCTGTATATATTAGTGCACTGTGTTATAGGGAGTGAAGGGGTTAACTGGGGGAGATCAAGGGGTTAAAAGTTTATTAGGGGATAGGTGGCGGGTGCCCTAACCCTATCTGGGCTTAACGCAAGCGCAAATTAGTGTCAGTAGTGACACTAAATACAGTGATCAGTATTTACCTATATACTGTATTTAGTGCACAGAGTAATAGGGAGTAAAGGGGTTAACTGGGGGTGATCAAGGGGTTAAAACTTTATTAGGGGATAGGTGGTGGGTGCCCTAACCCTATTTGGGCCTAACGCAAGCGCAAACTAGGCTCACAAGTGACACTTATACAGTGATCAGTAAAATATCTGTATACCACTGTACATAGTGTTCACTGTGAGGGGTTTGGGGGGTGATCAGGGGGTGATCAGAGGTGATCAAGGGGTTAAATGTGCCTATGTGAGGTGTGTCAGTGTAGTGTTGGTGGAAACTCACGTTTTTGATGTGTCTCTGTCTTCTCCTGGAACCGAAAGGACTCCAGAAGGGACAGTGACATCACTTCCCCTGCCTGTGTTTACATTACACAGACAGGGGACAGATTACCATTGGCTGGGACCGATCGCCAGATACTGACCAAAAATCATTGGTCAGTATCTGGTGACTGATCGGTTCCCTACCGAATCCGATCGGAATCGGCACCCGCGGCACTCGGAGCGCACTCTGGGAGCCGTGATCGCGCCCGACGTAGGTCTACGTCGTCAGACCTACAAGAGCCACTTTGCCACAGTAGAGCTCTAGTGAGCAGCGGTAAAGTGGTTAAACTTTAGGCAGATGTCTCCCTGAGAGTGACATTTGTCTTTGAACCTGCTAGTGTTGTCATATTTGAAGCAGTTCACACCAACAAACTGATACTTTCCTTTTGGAAGCCATTCATAGCCCAACACTCGCAGGATCATTGGATCAGAGCACCAAATGCATAGAGAACTTACCCGTTTATAATAGCCTAGCTTCATGTTTGCATCAATGATGGTTAGCTTTATGAATATGTCACAGCATTTCTTTGCAACACAGTGGCTGCAAGTATTTCTGGGACTTTTAGTTCTACTACAACTGGCGCCACATTATCTCTTTATGCTGGCCTCATCGGAGATCGTTATCTCGTTAATATAATCCATATTTGACCATGTAGATAATTGTAGGTTATGGCATTTTGGATACATTCATTAGTCTAGGGCTAAATACTTCTAATTAAATCTCTTAGCTATTTAGAGATTAAACTGCTTGTTGACTGTTATCTCATTAGGATCACATTGATTTCTGTGTACTGCAAATAAAGGTGACTGCCAGTCAGTTGTATAAAAGCTGCCATTTAAAATTTTTGTCAAGTATATACATTCCCCCCCCCATATTTTATCTCCTAAGACAGGTGCCAGATGTGGCCCTTTGCTTGCTTTTTAACTGGCCCTTGGGGCACTATTTCATCCACGAATACCAACAATGGAGCACAATTCCCCCCCCCCCCCTCACTGACCCCAATGAAGAGGCACAATTTCTCCTAATTACACCAATAATGGGGAAAAATTCCTCCCAAAGACACACCAATCATAGGGTAAAATTCCTTCCACTGACACCAATAATGGGGCAGAATTCCTCCCACTGACACCAATAATGGGGCAGATTTCCTTCCACTGACACCAATAATGGGGCAGATTTCCTTCCACTGACACCAATAATGGGGCAGATTTCCTCCCACTGACACCAATAATGGGGCAGAATTCCTTCCACTGAGACCAATAATGGGGCAGAATTCCTTCCACTGACACCAATAATGGGTCAGAATTCCTTCCACTGACACCAATAATGGGGCAGAATTCCTTCCACTGACACCAATAATGGGGCAGATTTCCTTCCACTGACACCAATAATGGGGCAGAATTCCTTCCACTGACACCAATAATGGGGCAGATTTCCTACCACTGACACCAATAATGGGGCAGAATTCCTTCCACTGACACCAATAATGGGGCAGAATTCCTCCCATTGACACCAAAGATGGGACATTGTTTTTCCCACTGACTTTGGGAACCTTTTCTACTCCCAATGACTATAGTCCGGCCCAACAAAAGTCAGGAGGACAGTAAACCGGTCCATTGTTTAGAATGTTTGGAGACCCCTGTCTTTAAAAGAACTTCAAGTACTTAAAAATACCAGAAATCAAGTGGTCTCCCAACTTCTTGTAGTGAGATGGCAGCATGGCGCCTCTGCTGCAGGGAAATCTTAAGCAATCTATCTTGCACAGGTTCTCCTGGCCAATAGAAAACCCCCTTCATATGTTATGGAGGTGAGGAGTGGAGGTGGCATTCTGTAGTCCAGCATAGGAGAACTCAGGCAGGGCTTATTGTACTGCTTGGGATTTCAATGCAGCAGAAGTGCGGTTGATTTACTAAAACTAGAGAGTGCAAAATCTGATGCAGCTCTGCATGGAAACCAATCAGCTTCTAACTTCAGTTTGTTCAATTAAGACAAAAAAAAAAAAAAAAACCCTGGAAGCTGATTGGTCTCTCTGCAGAGCTGCAGTACACTCCAGTTTTAGTAAATCAACCCCATTGTGTTGGCAGCTTACTTTAGAAAGTCAAAAGCTTACTGGATTTCTGGACGATCAACAGGTATTTTTCTGCACTTGCATCATTATTAAGAAAAACAAAATATGTATATACGGCAGCGATGTACAACATATCCTTTTTTTTATTTTATTTTTTTATCTTGTCTCGACATACCGTACTTTATTCGTTCATGTAGCCATAGCCTTATTAGCCTTTGCCAAGGTAACAGGTTGTAAGTATGCTCCTTCTTTCTATAGACAAGGCTTTAACATTCATTTACAGAAGACAGCATCTTGTAGAATAAAAGGAAACAAGCACAGGCTTACTCTGTCTTCACTGAGAACAAATAACGTCTTGTCTTTTTGGTGCTGACCAGAGGAAACCTGTTTTTGTACGCCTACAACAATCGTTAATTTTTAGCATGAATGAATGTGTATTGTAATATTTCTGTCATTGTAAAGATTATTGGATTTCATGTCTGAAAATCGTGGATATAGAACACTTTTTGTGAAACTGATAAGTAAATGATCCTGTTCCTTGTGTTATTTGAACCAATGCTATCTGTCCTTGTCGTGCCTTTGCTATACAGAAAGTGCCACCTGCTTCTTGGTTGTTGGTTTTAATGGCTTGGAAGGCTTTTGAAGGCCAGGTCCTGAGGGACAGTGGCCCATTGGGTTAGATTATCCCTATGATCTTGAAAGCAATTTAATCAACTTCTTCTACGAAGTCTGCCTTTGTACTTGTAAACCGTTCTTTTTGTTCCAGACAAGGAAATTCCACACCAGAAAGTTCTCTGTGGGGTGAATCCTGTCTTTTCTATAGCCTGGTCAGTATTGGGCCTTTAGTACCTCAACGGTCAAATCTCGGCCTTAGCAGTTCTTTATCAGAGACATCTTGCCTCTTTCTCCTCAGTGCAGGATATTTCTTACATCATTCTTCCTATACATTTCGCAGTGACTCTGTGGGATCTCAGCCTAGTTCTTCAAGCACTGCACTTTGATTGAACCTACTAGGGATATTCCTCTGTCTAAAGCCTAGTACACAGGCAACGAATTTCCGCCGACCGGTCGTCCCATCTTTTGTCCAGAGTGGTGTTTTGTTGGTTGGAATGTGCCTAGACTGCACACGAATTTTCCCGCACGACAGAATTCTACTTCAGAAGTGATGTCATGTGTTAGTTTGCTTTCTTTGTGTTCTTCCTTCTCTGAGCATGCCCAGTCTTGCTCATTAGATTTTTCCCTGTCGAAATCTGTACTGACTGCACGAAAATCGGACGTGTTTTGACGGAGGACAAAAATGTTACAGCCTGCACACCAGATTTTTTTCGGCCGAAAAGTCGGAGTCGGTTGTCGGAAGCATCATACTAACAAGGCGGACGAAAATTCCTGGCCGAATTTTGACTCGTGTGTACGGGCCTTTACTTTACTCGTAGGTTGGCTTTATTGTTGCCATCCATGAAGAGAGTTTGAGGTTCTCAAAGAAAATTCTCGGACGAAATTTCCCGGCCGAATTTCGACTCGTGTGTACGGGCCTTTACTTTACTCGTAGGTTGGCTTTATTGTTGCCATCCATGAAGAGAGTTTGAGGTTCTGAATCCTTTCTTTTGCTATACAAAGACAAGACCCAAAACCTCTCTTCTTTTTAAGTGGTTTCTTCTTTTCACCTCCACCCTAATCAGAACATAGCCAACCCTCTCTCTGTCCTGCTCCAAAACATTCAGAGATTTCTGTCTGAATGTGATATGTGCTGTTTGACTTTATCTTTCAGCTACAACTTCCTTATGACAGTCAAATCCCTATAAAGTTACTATAAGGCAGCCTTTCTTAACCTTTTCAGCACAGAGGAACCATTGAATTAAAGCGGTAGTAAACTTTACTTAAAAATCTTCTCCCCGCAAGGTAATGTCATGCAATGTGCTAGTATGTACAGCAAGAAAGACTTACCTTGAAACAAAGCCCTCCAGCAGCGTATTGTCACTGCTGGCAGGGCTTCTATCTTCATTCAGTCTTCCTTCCGGGTTCGCAGGCTCTGGCTGCTTGAATGGCCATCCCATGATGACGTCACTCCTGCACGTGCACACGGGAGTCCCGGCTGCGGCACAGAGCTCTGAAGAAACGGCCGTTGAAGTCATCTGCAAAGACACTGACCATCTCCTAAACTGTGCACGTTTAGGAGATATTCCTTGTACCTATAGGAAAGCTTTATTATAAGCTTACCTGTAGGTACAAGTGCCCAATGGGAGTTTACTACAGCTTTACCTTTACGGTCTCAGGAAACCCCTGCTAAAAAATAGCTATATCTACAACTCTTAACACTGAAAGAATTACTCCCTTACCGATAGCTAAAAAGATTATTAGTGCCCATGGGAACTTATCTGAGAGGCAAAAATTGCTCAAGGAACCCCTAGAACCCCCTAGAAAACTCTTCAGGAAGCATAGGGTTCAATGAAACCCTGGTTGAGAAACCCTGCCATAAGGGGTAATCTACTAACTGCCCCAACATTGCTGGCTGGATTAGGGCTCACTTCTCTAGGGTCAGTTAGTGTCTCTTGGACTTTTCAGCATCAGGCATCTGTTCCACAGATTTGCAAGGCTGCCACCTGGTTTTCTTGTTTTGCACGTTTAATAGCGGATGTCCAGGCCTCAGCTGATGCTGGCTGTAGTCAGGCAGCTCTGTAATCGGTTGAGCCACCTCTATTACCCTGATGGTTTTCATGGGCTTGTTATGATTTGTTACCTGTGTTGCCTACCCCTCGGTGGACTGCTTTTTAATTCTTATTTTTACCTGGCTATGTTTCCTGTGTCCTGTAATTTATTATTAAATAATAGAATCTTTGACTTCTAAATCCTTTTCTTTGTGTATATTATGGAATACTGTTCCCTTCACTCTTTTTTTTTCTTTTGATCCATTGCTAATATTACCTGCTACAAAACTGAAGATTGCTGGGTGGTAGGAGGGGTAATACTGGGTTTGTCCTTAGAGCTCTTGTTTGCCAGTATCTAATGTCTTGGAGGCACCTGCATAACCTTATGTATAGGACTACTACTCCTGTGCCTTGTGATCCAAGAAAAGGATTTTATGGCAAGTAAAATGGTAAGCTATGTTATGTAAATGGGAACATACAGGGGTTGGACAAAAATATTGAACCCCCTACATGATTTGCAGGTGTGAAATTGACGACATGTTTCGCATTGAAAGCAGAAGTGATGTAACCTACTTTTGCTTCCGCTGTGTAATGAGACACAGAGCTAACAGGTGGGAAGCCTCACTTTTGTCATTTTGTCATTCACTACATGCGCTGCTAGTAATACCTCTGTGACCGAAGTTGCCAATTTATTTGCGGGGTCGCGAGGTACGGTATTTGTTTATGACGGCATAAACCGTTTCCAGGAAAACATCGTCTGATAAGCAAAAAGCGCAGTCAACTGACCGAAAAACAAAAAAACAAAAAGACATTGCGCAAGATTGTGACCTGATTTCTGCATGAAGAGTGGTATCAGATTCCATTATCCACCATGCAAGACTTATATTTTTTCAATTTCCAGGATGACAAAGGCGGTCCAACACCATGTTCGGTAACCATTTTTTTCTTTTGCCATAATTTTGTCCAACCCTGTTGCTCTTCTCTGTAGACCAAGAATGAGCTAACCTATTCATATGTAAAGGATATATGCTGTAAAAGTGTTTGTAGAAGCCCTTTGTATGTTCAAGGTTTCTTAAAAAAAAAAAAAAAAGAATTAGGGAACTTTTACCTGTCTGGACCCCTAGTTTCCAATATAACCCTCTAAGGAACAGCAGGAGAGGGGAAAAAAGGTAACTGGTAATATGTGCAAATTTGCATGTTTGTATTAAAGCGGTTTAAAACCTGCATTTTTTTTTTTTTTATTTAAATAAAAAAGAAGTTCTACTTGCCTGCCCTGTGCAATGGTAATGCACAGAGTGTCTCTTTACCTCCTTTTCTAGGGTCCCCTGCTGGCCCTCTCCACTCCTTCCCTGCGTGTGCCCCCTTAGCAAGCTGTGTGCTCTGGGAAGCACTCGGGCGGGCGCGTGCGCTCCCAAGTCAGGCTGTGTGCATCCATAGGTGCCCCTGCTGCCTCCTTCCAGGTATTGATTGACAGCAGCAGAAGCCAATGGCTCTCGCTGCTATCTGTGCAGCCTGTAAGAGCAGGGAGAGGGGAGAGAAGAATAATGATCGACCGATATCGGATTTTCATTGCCGATATCGATATTTTGGCCATTGAATATCGGTATTGACCAAAATTTTTGTACATTTAAAAAAATTTTTTTTTTTATTTTTACACTTGACAGGTACTGTTGTGGAGGGATCTGGGATCTGGGGGGTCTAAAAGACTCCAAACCCTCCTCTGCACTTAAAAGCATTAATGTTTCGAATGCTGTCATTTTTTTAAATCTGGCGCAGAGTTCCCAGGAGTGATGTCATGACATCACTTCCGGGTTTTTACATGGAGACCCGATCAGAGCCGAATGCGGGTCTTCTTAGGTGGCCGTGCAGGTAGGATGCCCAGGTCGCCCGGTGGGGCTGGGGGGGTGGGGGGGAGTCCCTTACCGCTCCTTGTAATGACAGCCGCATCGGTTGTCATTAGAAGACAGCCGACCGTCGGCTATGGACACCGGTACCAGGGTGATGCCTCTAGCTGCAGGCATCACTCCGGTACAGCACTTTCCTGAAATATCGGCAATATCGGTAACCGCAGGGGCCGATTACGATATATCGGGGAGAGTGCAGATCGGCCCCCAATATATCTGCTTTGCCGCTAATCGGTCGATCCTTAGAGAAGAACTTCACTGCGCACACCACTGAAATGATGTAGGTAAGTGTTTAGGGAGAGGGGTGGGCAAACAGGCAGTGGAAGGTTTTTTATCTTAATACTTAGAAGGCAGAAAACTAAAAAAAAAAACCCTTTCGGTCCCCTTTCACATGGGCTGGATCTGCTTACTGATCCCTTGTTGTGCTGAGCGGGCAAATGACAGGCCCATGCCTGCTCTGCGTATGCAGAACGGACAGAGCCAGCTCTGCTCTATGGGCGGCCGGATGTAAACAGACCAGCTGTCCATTTTATATCTGAATGCCCTCTGATGTGGCCAGATGGAGGGAGTTATACCCCTTCCAGTTTTTGGGTTTTTTTTTTATCGGATCCGGCGCTCCATAGAGAAGGACGGTATGATCGGGTCCGGCTGAAAAACAGGCAATCTGACTTCTCCTGTGAAAGGGACCTTAGGACTTTAAGCCTGGTTCACATTAGTGCGATCACGGAGATCGCATGTAATTCGGAGCGCACTGCTCCTAAATTACATGCGATCTCATGTGCGGTGCAAATTTCAGCCATACACTTTGTATGGCTGAATTTGCACCGCATCCGCACTAAACTCGCACACGAGGCTTTTTTTTATCCGCAGCAGAATCGGATCGCATAGTGGTTCACACTAGTGCAATCCGATTCTGTGCAAACTTGCGATCGCAACTGGGGGGGTGTCCTTAACTTTTAATTGACACCCCCTGCGTATCGCATATGGCAGTGTGAACTGCCAGAGGTGCGGATGCGATGCGGGATCACGCTGCATATTTGCAGCGTTCCCGCATCGCACAAATTGAACCGGCACTTAATGAGTCAAGTTGTCTACTTTTTTTCTTCATAAGGAACAGTGACCATATGTTAAGGACCAAGGGACGTCTGATAGTGCTAACCACATCCCCAAAAAATTTCTTAAAACTGGATATTCAAAAGTCTCAATAAACTAAACCAATACACTGCAAAATTTTGCTTAGTGTCAAAAAATGTGTGGCACGATTAAGATCGAGCTCTTGTCATAATAATTTGCATCATTCAGAATTCTCTTCCTTCCTGCATGGTCAGCGTTCTCCCTCGTCTTTTAACAATGTGCAGTGTGTTAGGATAACCTCTTTCTCCATTGTCTACAAAGAATAAATATACTTTTTGTATAGCCTTGCTATGCAGGGAATGAAGCGTTTTGTAGCAGTGTCACTGTCGGCCTGTAGATTGAATGTAACCCACCCTTTGTCTGCCTTAGGCCTAGCTGCAGCAATGTCCGTGAAGGAGAGTAAGGAACTTGGCAATGGGGAGACTTTTCGAAGTACAATGACATGTTCTTGAAATATGAAATGTAGGTTTAGTGCAGAATGGGCTGAATTCCAAGACGGCCTGAACACCCGGCACTGGATGCAGAATCCGAAATCCAAACCCAGCCCTCCACCCACCCAAACAGCATTATTGGAATGCAGCAAACAAACAATGAAAACACCACGGAACCCATCGATGGAACTATGAGAACAGAAGGACAGGCCTATTACTGGGCTTCAATACAAAGCCCACTTAGGCAATCACTTTAAGTGTGATTTTGGGTAATACATTCTGCAGGCAGTTCTTCCATAAAATCCATGTAATTTGGCATTAAAGTGTACCAGTCTCCATGATAATAAAGCCAGTGTGGGTGGTTGATTTACTAAAGGAGGAGTGGCTGTTTACTTAAGAAATTGATTGTTCATGTGTATGTTCCATAGTTACTGGATTAAGGTGACTGCGTTACCGGTTTTGGCTAAAAACGATGGGAGTATGTTCTCGCCACTCTAGGCTGAAAAAGCTGCTTGGATAAACAGTGAATGTCAGGGAACTTCCCACAAGAGAGCTGGATCTTCCGCCCACACTAATGCAGCGACGCCCAGTGGCCTATTTAAACCAGCCTGCTCCAGCCATTAGTTGCTGGATGATCTTCAGCTTCCTGTTTCCTGTGTTCCTGAGTTCCTGTTCCTGTTTACTTGGATTACCTGTTACCGACCCGGCTTGTCTCACCTGTCTTGTCTCTCCTCCTGGCTCCGACCATCGGCTTGTTTACCCACTCTGCTTCAGTCTGCTGTTCCCGTGTATGACCCCCGGCTTGCTCCTACGGACTCCTCTTCTGCTTGATGAACTGTGTTTGACCCCTTGGCTTGATCTTGACCTCGCTCTTGTCGCACGCCTGGCTACCTTCTCCAGTCACCTTCAAGGCATCCTGCATTTCAGCACGCACTACGTGTCTACAACCACCGCAGTCACCTATTCACCGGAGCTTGCCGCAGCTGGCGACCCCTGTTCCTTTGGGCACAGCATTCCCTGTCTCCACCTCCAGGGGTGCCTTGCACTTAGCCACAAGGGAAGCCCTCTCAGCACCTCGGCCTCTGATCAGGTACGTGATAGTATCATCCAGCCAGAATATGTCAGAGGCCGACAGAGGTGCTTCCCAGCTGGAGGCTCTGTGCCAGCAAGTCGCAGCCCTCACCCAAGCAGTGACCAACCTACAGGACGGGTACTTCCAGTTGGAGGATCGTTTACAGAACTTGGCAGTATCTTCCGCAACTACAGCTCCTCCTTCTGCAGGTCTTGCATCAGCCTCACTGACTCCGGAGCGTCACTCACCCACTCCTATGATGATGGCTCCTCCTCCTGAACCCAGGGTGCCCACTCCAGAGCGTTTTTCCGGCAATCGGAGGAAGTTCAGGGCTTTTAAGAATGCCTGTTCTCTCTACCTGGCTCTGCAACCAAGGACCTTCTCCCTGGAAACAGTTAAAGTGGGATTTGTCATCTCTCTGCTATCCGATGAACCGCAGTCCTGGGCTCATCACCTGTTGGAACAAAAAAGTCCTGTCATCAACACTTTGGACACCTTTTTTGAAGCCATGGGCCAACTATATGATGACCCACAACGCAGGGCCACTGCAGAGGCCACTCTCCATACCTTACAGCAGGGGAGGCGCCCTGCTGAAGACTACACTGTGCACTTCCGCAAATGGTCAGCGGATACTGAATGGAACGATGCCGCCCTCAGGCACCAGTACCGACTTGGCCTATCCGAGGCCCTCAAAGATGAGCTGGCACGAGTAGAAAGCCCCACCAGTTTGGAGGGCCTCATTCAGCTCGCCATCCAACTGGACAGACGCCTGCGGGAGCGGCGATCTGAACGTGTTCAGTCCTTCCGGCCTTCCTGGATGCTACCCAAGGTCCCAGTTGTCCCTGCACCTATTCCAGCCACAGCAGCCTCCTCTGAAGGAGAACCTATGCAAATTGGCATGGTTCGTTCTGCCCTGACCTCTGATGAGAGACTCCGCCGCAGGCGGGCTAACCTCTGCCTCTACTGTGGGGAGGCCGGACACTTTCTCCGCAACTGCCCTGTGAGGCCCAGTAAGTCTTCCCCACACAACTCCATGTATCAGCAAGTCCCAGGATCTTCCCTTACTCATCTTGTTCTCCATGTCTCCCTACAGGTAGCGAAAGGGGAGGTCCGATTCCCAGCAATAATTGACTCTGGGGCATGTAGTTGCTTCATGGATGTAACCCTTGCTAAGGACTTCCGGATTCCTATTCAGACTAAAGAACTTAAACTCAAGGTCCAGTTGGCCGACGGTACCACTCCTCGATCTGGGCCTGTTACTCACGAGACGGTACCTATTCTTACCATTACTGACTCTGGCCATCAAGAGTTCCTGAAGTTTGATATTTTATGTTCCCCCATGTTCCCCATAATTCTGGGGATACCATGGTTGCAGGCACACAACCCGCAGATAGACTGGATCCGAAGGGAGATCTCCTTTGGGTCCCCCTACTGCCTTCAGCACTGTCTGATGCCCAAACCTGTGTCTCCTTCCAGTTGCCTGACCGTCCAGCCAGTCTCCGACTCCAGCCAGGACGTTCCTCCAGTTTACCATGATTTCCTGGACGTCTTTGACAAAAAGAAGGCCGATATACTACCACCTCATCGCCCCTACGACTGCCCTATCGAGCTATTACCTGGTGCAGAAGTTCCCTTTGGAAGGATTTTTCCACTTTCAGAGACTGAGCTTGAGGTGTTGCGCCAGTACATTGATGAAAACCTTAAAAAGGGATTCATCCGCCCCTCATCTTCTCCAGCTGGCGCCGGAATTTTCTTCGTAGAAAAGAAAGATCATACCCTCAGACCCTGTGTGGATTACAGAGAGCTCAATAAAATCACAATTAAAAACCGGTACCCTCTTCCGCTTGTTCCTGAGCTCTTTCAGAGGTTCCGTACCGCCCGGGTCTTTACTAAATTGGACTTGCGCGGTGCCTACAACCTAGTACGCATTCGCGAGGGCGATGAATGGAAAACAGCCTTTCGAACACGTTTTGGGCATTTTGAGTACCTGGTTATGCCTTTTGGTCTATGTAATGCTCCAGCTACCTTTCAGCACTTCGTGAATAATATCTTTAGAGAATACCTGGATAACTTCATGATTGTGTACCTGGACGACATTCTTGTCTTCTCCCCTACCCTGGAACTACATAGAATCCATGTCAAGAAAGTGCTGTCCACACTAAGGGTACACGGACTCTATGCAAAAGCAGAGAAGTGTTCCTTTGAAAAGACTTCTATACAATTTTTGGGTCTGATCATTTCCATTGATGGGGTAGCCATGGACCCCCAGAAGGTATCTGCCATCCTGGAGTGGCCAGCTCCCACGGACAAAAAGGGCATTCAGAGGTTCGTAGGGTTTGCGAATTTCTATCGGAGGTTCATCAAGGACTTTTCTGGCATTATCGCCCCGATTACCCAGCAAACCCGCCAACACTGCCGCTTCCAGTGGTCCCAAGAGGCTCAAGAGGCTTTTGATAAATTAAAGGCGTTATTCACTTCTGCCCCTGTCCTGCAGCATCCCGACCCCGCCCTGCCCTACGTACTGGAGGTTGATGCATCTGAAGTCGCCACAGGGGCCGTCCTATCTCAACGTCTGGGCCCTAAAGCACTATTGCATCCAGTGGCTTTCTTCTCCCGAAAGCTCTCTCAGCCGGAAAGGAACTATGATGTTGGGGATCGGGAACTGCTGGCCATCAAAGTCGCTCTGGAGGAGTGGAGATATCTCCTGGAGGGTGCAGCGCACCCAATTATGATATTCACCGACCATAAGAACTTGGAGTATCTCAGATCTGCCAAGCGCTTGAGACCACGACAGGCCAGGTGGGCCTTGTTTTTCTCAAGGTTTAATTTTCACCTCACCTATCGCCCAGGATCCAAGAATAGTAAAGCGGATGCTCTGTCACGAATGTTCCCTGAGACCCCAAATACTGCCACCCCCAGCACCATTCTGTCTCCCCAGAACTTTCTTCTTATCCAGCCTGATCTAAGGGCCACCCTGGAACAGGTTTCTTCCCGGTGCCCTGAGTCCGAAATCCCCACACTTAGAAGGCAGGAAGGTCTTTTGTGGCACAGGGATAAGATTTTTGTACCCGAGGGAGCCAGAGTCCAGGTTCTTAAAACGTTCCACGACCACCAGCTGGCAGGCCATTTTGGAGTCCGCAAGACATTAGAACTGATCCAACGTTCCTATTGGTGGCCCAACCTTAGACAGGACTGCAAAGACTATGTAAGTTCTTGTACGACCTGTACCCGAAGTAAAGGAAGTCTCACGCAGACTTGGGGCTTGCTAAGACCTCTGCCTGTTCCGGACCAGCCTTGGAGGATGTTGTCTATGGACTTTATTGTAGAACTGCCCCCTTCTGAAGGTTTTTCCACTATCCTGGTAGTAGTAGACCGCTTATCAAAGATGGCACACTTCCTGCCTATGGTGGGCACTCCCTCAGCCATGGACACAGCACATATCTTCATCAAGGAGATTGTAAGGCTACATGGCGTACCAAACAGTATTGTCTCGGACAGGGGGGTACAATTCACCTCTCGATTCTGGAGGGCCCTCTGCAAGGCTTTGGATATCAAGATTTGCCTATCTTCTGCCTATCACCCCCAGAGCAATGGCCAAACGGAGAGAACAAATCAAACGTTGGAACAATACCTTCGTTGTTTTTCTTCCTTCTCACAGGATAATTGGGTGGCCTTACTGCCCTGCGCAGAGTTTGCTTACAATAACTCTATTCATGCTACCACCAACCAATCCCCATTCTGGGCCAATTACGGCTTTCACCCCTCTTTTTTACCCAACTCTGTACCAGAAGCAACGGTACCCGCGGTTCAGGATAGATTAACCTTTATCCAAGAGAACTACCTAACCCTCCAGGCAACCATGCGTAAAGCGCAGGAAGATTATAAGAGGTCATATGACAAGAAGAGAAAGGAGAATCCAGCCTTGAAAGTGGGGGATGAAGTGTGGCTCTCCACGGCAAACCTCAAACTACCCTGCCCATCACGGAAGTTGGGTCCAAGGTACATTGGCCCTTTCAAAATCAAGAAGGAAATCAACCCTGTAGCCTTCGAACTTTCCTTACCGGATTCCTACAGGATCCATCCTGTTTTTCATATCTCCTTGCTCAAGTCTGCCTCTTCTGGCCCTTTCTCAGGAAGGGGTGATCCACCTCCACCTCCCATCTCGGTGGGTGAGGAATTTGAGTATGAGGTAGAGGCCATCCTAGACTGCCGAAAGAGGGGAAGACAGGTCCAATACCTGATTAAGTGGAAAGGGTATTCACCTGAGGAAAGTTCATGGGAGCCTGCAAATAACGTTCATGCCCCCAAACTTCTTAGAGAATTTTTTAACAAGCATCCTGAGAAGCAGGCCCAATTGGGCATCCGGAGGCTGCCCTTTGGGGGGGGGCACTGTCAGGGAACTTCCCACAAGAGAGCTGGATCTTCCGCCCACACTAATGCAGCGACGCCCAGTGGCCTATTTAAACCAGCCTGCTCCAACCATTAGTTGCTGGATGATCTTCAGCTTCCTGTTTCCTGTGTTCCTGAGTTCCTGTTCCTGTTTACTTGGATTATCTGTTACCGACCCGGCTTGTCTCACCTGTCTTGTCTCTCCTCCTGGCTCCGACCATCGGCTTGTTTACCCACTCTGCTTCAGTCTGCTGTTCCCGTGTATGACCCCCGGCTTGCTCCTACGGACTCCTCTTCTGCTCGATGAACTGTGTTTGACCCCTTGGCTTGATCTTGACCTCGCTCTTGTCGCACGCCTGGCTACCTTCTCCAGTCACCTTCAAGGCATCCTGCATTTCAGCACGCACTACGTGTCTACAACCACCGCAGTCACCTATTCACCGGAGCTTGCCGCAGCTGGCGACCCCTGTTCCTTTGGGCACAGCATTCCCTGTCTCCACCTCCAGGGGTGCCTTGCACTTAGCCACAAGGGAAGCCCTCTCAGCACCTCGGCCTCTGATCAGGTACGTGATAGTGAAGCCTATTCAATATTACAGAAGACCAACTGCTTCTAGCTACAATCTTTCATCAACATTTGGCGCTATCAATTCTATAGATCCCCTCCCCAGCTATCAATTCTATAGATCCCCTCCCCAGCTATCAATTCTATAGATCCCCCTCCCCTGCAAAAAAACAGATTATGCGAATAACATTGATTGTCTTGTTACAACGGCATTTGAAATTTGAAAGTCTGTGGGATATATAAGGCAGCTAGTAAACATGGTGTCCCCAAAAGTTGTTGTGTTGAAAGCAGAAAATATGGGCAGCACAGTTTGTTGTGTATGGGCTGTGTAAGACCCCGTTCAGACAGGGGCGACGCGACTTGCTGGGGTGACCTGTGCACCGCGACCTCGGCGCGACATGCACGGACTTTATATCATTGAAGACAATGCAGGTCGCCCCAAAGTAGTACAGGACCCTTTTTCTAAGTCGGAGCGACTTGTGTTGCTCCTATTAGAACGGGTCCTGTGCTAATCAATGGTAGGCGACCCACCGCGACTTGTCAGGCGACCAAGTCGCCAGACAAGTCGCGCTAGTGTGAATGGGGTCTAACCTGTAGACGGGTCAGGATGCCCATGCTGAGCCGTAGCCACGCTGGTCCATGTCCACAGCCAAAAGCTCCTACAATAGGCACATGAGCCTCAGAACTGGACTACGGAGCAATAGAAGCAGGTGGCCTAGTTTTATGAATCCCATTTTTTTTTTACGTTGTGTGGGTGGTCAGGTTCATCACGTATCTGGGGAAGAGGTGGCACCGGAATGTACTATGGCGGTCCGTTTAAATCCAATCTTCCATAGAGGAGAGCGGGGCTCTGAATGGTCTGTCTACGCTAGGGCTGCACGATATTGCGATATTTTTTCCCCATCTATATATATTGCGATATTTTATACCCGCCTCTTCCTGGTGTACATGGTACAGTCGCCTCCCCTCCGTATTTGGTACCTTCTTGGCAGCCTCGGCCCACGTGCGCTCCCTCATGATCGGGCTGTGAAGTCGGTTCTCCCGGAGGGAGGGGGAATCTCTCTGGCTGGGGGCAGATGGAAACGCGGGACGTGGGGGTAACGCTGGGAGTTGTAGTCCTCTCCACCAGGCAGCTCCTTCGCACCGGAAGCACAATACACTTCCGCCCCACAGCACAGCGAACCAATCACGTCGTGAGTAGCGGCACAGCGAACCAATCAGGTGTGCAGGCACGCGTGATTGGTTCCCTGTGCCGCTGCTCACAGCTCGCTGCTCACCGCTCAGTCAGCAGAGCTGCAGGACAAACTTTAACATGTGGGACGGATGTCGGTCTGTATTCCTCTACCTTCACTGTGAGTCCCCAATATCGAATGATCCGGCAATGTGACTGTCGCCCACGCCCACAGCACGATATTCGATGTTACATCGAATATCGTTCAGCCCTAGTCTACACACACAGATCGCGTAGACTGACCTGTCATCTGCCTGCTCAGTGGGGATCGGCGGATTAATCCCCTCGCTGAGCAGAACGGAGTCCGACGGGCGGAAAGCCCGTGTGAAAGGACCCTTATGCAGTCATATTGCTAAGCTTTGCTGGCAGAATCCCATTTTTTGGTGGGTATTTCAGCTGTATATTTAAAGCGGAGTTCCACTCATTTTTGTGTTTATTAAAAGTCAGCAGCTACAATTTACGGGAGTGGAGGTTTACACAGTACTATGGACTCCCTGGGTGACAACGCTGTCACATGCTGTTCCTTATCTGGAAGTACCGAATATTTTCATTGGCTCCCAGCATGGAGCAGGACACCAGGGGAGCGAAGGAAAGGTAAGTATTCAGTCTGCTGCTGGAGATGGAGCATTAAAGCAAACCTGTTGCTTTGCCCTGAATGGGCAATCAAATGGCTGTTTATTTTTTATTTTTTCCATAATTTTTTCCATGCAGCTGTTTTCGTGGCATGTGTCTTAGAACAAAAGGAAAAAATATGAGCTAAGGGCATAGAATGACAGCATTCTTTAATATGTCACGGTTTCTTGTACGATAAGCTCTAAAAAAGAAAGCCTTGCAATGCTGGAACAACACTTTTGTGTACCTTGGAAAGTGGCTGTAGGCGCAGCCAAGATAAACATTGTTCATGTTTAGTGATCTAAATTAAGCATCAGCTCTGTATGTGACTTTACTTTGTAATCTAACATTGTAAACGGCTCTCTGTACAAGTTTTTTTTTTTTTTTTAATTAGGATCACATTGGGATTTAAAGTGAAGCTTCAACCTTTGCTGCAGCGTAGGGATGCATTCCATTTTGTGTTTCTATTACTGTGTCCCCACAGGGGAGATTTCTCAGCACTTCCTGACCCGTTGACTATCAGGCAATTGCTGCGAGGTAAATTTCCTGTTTCCCTCTTCACTGGAGAGCATTCTTCATGTATTCCTAGGGAATCAACTAGGGAACCAGAGACATTGTCAGAAGCTCCCTTTCTCCACTCTATCCTAAATTGAAAAAGTTTTGGTTAGTTGAGTTTTAGGGTACTGCTCAAGTTCTTTGGGCTGCCATCTGCGCATTATTTGTTCATGCTGTATAAATTATTGCATATTAGGTTGTATTCTCTTTTTCAGCCAGCAGGTGGAGTGTATTACCTAAATCTTTTTCCTTCTGTTGTAAGAGCTTGTTGCTTAAAGCGAAGAACACCCCCACTGATAAAGCACCCCACACCCCCACCGAAAAAATGAAGTCAGAAAATAGTAGCTGCTGACTTTTTATTCTGGGACACATACCTATTCAGGGATCCCGCGATGTCGGCACCTCAGCTGATTTTTGGATCGGCTCCTGGGTGCTGCCCCCACCCCATTTGTGGTATGGGACACTGACAGTGAAGCCTTTTGCCTTCAGAACCAGTTCTCTACTGCGCATGCGCGAAGCGTGCTGTGCTTTCTAACTGGGCTGGCGGCGGAGGAAGGGGCCAGGACTTCAGAGGGACTTAGTTGTGGCAGAGTTTCACAGAAGTAGGGATGAGCACCTTTCAAAAACAGGTACTCGTTCCCCCTTCCCCTCTGAAAGGTGCTAAATATGGTCCAGGAGGAGGGGGGAGCAGGTAAGCAGAGCTTCCACTTTTGAGTGGAACTCCACTGTAAATGTACACCTTAACACAAATGAATGTCAGCGACCCATCAACTTTTCTTCCCCTCCATTTAGTAGGTACTTGCTCAGGTTTTAGAGTCTGAAAGTAGACAAGTACTGCTGTGTTGTCTCTTTAGAAAACTACTAGTGCTCTGGGAATCCTTTCTCATGCTTTATCCTTTCTCATGCTTTAAATGCCTACTCTGATTTGCTTGTTGCCGGTCTGTGTAGTAGCAGAGGGACCCCTGATTTCTGCTAAAGATGAGCTTGGGTATCCTCTGAACTCTCTAGTCAAACTCCCAAGTTTGGGCTCCTTTCCTTCCTCTTTTTAGGCTTTCCGCTTATTATTATTATTATTATTACTATTCCAGTTAGCTGGTCATGTTAACAAGGAAGCGGACTGAGGGGCGGGAATGACCCAGTCCACGGCTCACAAGTTTGGAGTTTGGCTTTTGGCTTTGAGAAGGGTTTGGAGGACACCCAAGCTCATCTCTACTCTCGAATGCTCTGGTTATTCCTGGGAATGAAAGTAATGATAGATGCTGTCACCTATTGGTGGAACCCAGGATTGCAGTTCTGGCAACTCAGCATCTCAGTGATTACATTGTTTGTTTGATATAAGACTGCAGAGTGCACAGGACAGCACCGGATTTCTGGCAGGTCTCAACAGGTTTTTTTTTTTTTTCTTTTAAACTTATCAAAAAGATGTAACCAAGCACTTTCCAATGGTATATTTAATCTTTTCTCGCCACCAGGGGCATTAATGCCAGGAGGCAGAGACAGCTTCTTGATCAGGTGTTCACTCTTAAAGTGGAAATTTAGTCAGAAAATTAGGTCCTGCTAGATGACTTCGGGCTGGCCCCTTCCGCAGGTCTAGCTATGTAAAAGTTTAAAAATAAGTGTCTATACTGTTTAAAATCCAGTAATAAATACACTGCTCTACAACATGCTCAGTTGCTTTCCATTTTTAGGTACTGGCGAGTTAGTAGAGGCCGATCTGCTGACAGCCTTAAAGCGGAATTAAACCCTTCTATGCTTTTCAGCCAAGGAAGCTGCTTCTGTTTGATCTGCAACTGCAATGGTGCTGCACATGTTATCAGTTATAACTCTAGCCATTTAATGGTTTGACTGTTTGGGTAAAAACACAAGCAAATGTGACAGTTAGCATTCCAGGTTTGTAACTGTTTTTTTTTAAAGCATTAAATTGGTTTATTTTTGCTTAATGATTTACTGTTCAGGGGCCCTGGGCTTCAACAAAATGGCAGCCTCCAGCAAGAAGAAACAGGATCAATGAAGCACACTCTCATTTTTGTAGCATAATTATAAATGTGAAATGTATGTTCCTTGCTAAAGAACATTTAACTTTTATCAAGTTGTTATGGGTAAAGTTCTGCTTTAATTGGCTGTCACAGCAGTCATGTGATTCGAGAACCCATCCTGTTGGATCTGGATAGCAAACCGGGACTGAAAACTGTTGGCAATACCCCGGTCAGTGTGTTGGGAGTGCTGCGTGAACACATTCACAGACCACAACCCTGGAGCTCCATGGACTCATGTGCAGCAGCTGGCCATAAAGGCCCACGACCCTTCTGCTGCACATGTGCAAGAGACCAAAAGTAAGCAAATATGAGAAGTTCTTTGTTAGGGTAGCGCATGCTATAATGACTACATAACATGAAAAACTGGAACTTGGAATTCAACTTTTGTTTATTTACTTGGTGAATTGAGCAAGACCTTTATTTATAGGTTTTAGGCGCCGTTCATCTATGGAAAGTTGTTAAGGACAGACTTTGTAAAAAGTTTACAGAAAAGATGATATTTTTAGTGTGTTGTGACAACACGTCTTTCCCAATACTCGGCAGAGCAGTCAGTGAAAGTCAGGGTTTGGTGTATTCTCTACCACAGCTGTTGCTGTACTTTCTGGAGACACCGAGTCTGGATAAAGTTGTACTTACTAACAAAGTGTCTGTTCCCACCAGCACAATGTCCAACAAGAGCTTTCCAAATGGTTTTATTCATCTTAAAAGAAAGTAAACTGAAATTTTACAGATGGAGACTAAAAACACTAGGACATGGAAGAACCCAACAGACTAAAAACACTAGGACATGGAAGAACCCAACAGAAACTAAAAACACTAGGACATGGAAGAACCCAACAGAGACTAAAAACACTAGGATATGGAAGAACCCAACAGAAACTAATAACACTAGGACATGGAAGAACCCAACAGAGACTAAAAACACTAGGATATGGAAGAACCCAACAGAGACTAAAAACACTAGGATATGGAAGAACCCAACAGAGACTAAAAACACTAGGACATGGAAGAACCCAACAGAGACTAAAAACACTAGGACATGGAAGAACCCAACAGAGACTAAAAACACTAGGACATGGAAGAACCCAACAGAGACTAAAAACACTAGGACATGGAAGAACCCAACAAACTAAAAACACTAGGACATGGAAGAACCCAACAGAGACTAAAAACACTAGGACATGGAAGAACCCAACAGAGACTAAAAACACTAGGACATGGAAGAACCCAACAGACTAAAAACACTAGGACATGGAAGAACCCACCGGAGATAATCTTCACACACCGGTCCTTTTATCATTGTCACTAGGTCCTAGCAACCACTCGGACTCCTTTTTTTTTTTTTTTTTTTTTTTTTTTTTTTTTTATCCTTGATTGCAGAAAATGCAAATAGAATCTGATGGTTTTTACACCATGCGACTTACCTGCAGTTCCTGCACTGGCAAGCTTTCTGCATTTTTAAATAAGTGGGCCCAGCATTTAAAAAACACAGTTTGTGTGTGCAGGAACTGCAGGTAAATCGCATGGTGAAAAAGCAGGATGGATTTCAAGGCCACAGGATTTTTTTAAATGCTGCATGCACCTTTTTTCAGCAGAAAACACAGGCATAACAGCCCATTGAAATCAAATCCATCCTGCTTTTACACCATGCGACTTACCTGCAGTTCCTGCACACACAAACTGTGCAAATGTGGGTCGCCAACCAGGCCTAAAATAAGCCATCAAGCAGTGTCTGGCCTACCTGCTGACTGGTCCTGGCGCTCAGCTCCGATGCACTGCACTCTAATGGCTCCACTCAGTCCGACTCCTACCTCGAGGCGCCGCCCTTTCCGTACAGAACAGCGTGCATGGCAAGGGGCGGGGTCGAAGCATCAGTGGAGCTCAAGGCTCCGCCTGCCTGCTTATAACACAAGTGGGCAGCTCTGACCGCTCTAAATCCACCGGCGACCCACAGTTTGGGAACTCCTGCTTTACATAGTTAGTTTGGGCCAGCTTGGCCCAAACAAACTGTCACTCACTAACATGGAGCTGCTGGATGTGTGGTATAAAACTGTATGTAGAGGAGGCTACATACAGCATACCGCACTGTTCTGGATTCACAGTAGAGTCCATCTGCTTTTTCCTCTGTATTCATTGCTAGAATTTACTGCTTTCTCTGAATGGCAAAGATTTCCCTGATTGGCCGAGTCAGAGCTTGTGACATCATGGTTGCTTTTAGAACTACATTTCTTCACATGCATGGTAATTTGGATTCACGATCAACTTGAAGCAGCTCAAAGCAACTCAAAAGCAACTCCTGAATTGATCATAACCATTTCGGAATCAAATCAAAGAAACAAAAGCAACAGTTTGCGCGGAGTTTAAGCCCCGGTTCACACTAGGGCGACCTGTGAGGCGACCTGGTCGCCTCACAGGTCGCCGCAGGTCGCCTCCCATAGGGAAGCTACGGACCCGTTCTAATAGGAGCGACACAAGTCGCTCCGACCTAGAAAAAGGGTCCGGAGCTTCTTTGGGGCGACCAGGAGGCGACCGCCATAGACTTCAATGTTATGAAGTCTGTGGCGGCCGCTCAGAGGTCGCGGCGCGCTGCTCGCACCGCGATCTCGGAGGTCGCCCCTGAAAGTAGCGTCGCGCCAGTGTGAACCGGCGCTAATACTTATGTACTAATGTCCTTGTGTTCAGGCTTTTTCTGAAGAACATAGGGAGCAGAAGTGGCATTTCTTCACACATTCAGTTCCTCAACCGGTAGGAAACGACTTTGAGAATAGTGTCAGCAGAACTAATTTGTATGAGTTAAGAGGTAAAAATCTGCAAACTTGTAATGCCATTGTGAAATTTTTGGAATGTTGTAGCATTTGTTTAACCATACTGTTCTATCTTTACCCATGTGAAGCTGAGGAGCCCAGCAGTGGTATGAATCTTCCACAACCACAAAAAAGCACATTATAAAGTACAGGATTGTGCTTTACACATTGCATTTTTTTTTGTTACGATCTGATGCACACGGTGAAGTGCCTCCACCCCTTTTTAAAAGGTACACGGCATTATTTTTTTGCCCATGGGACTTTAAATGAGGAAAATCATGTGTTTGTTTTTCTTATACTCTATAGCAGTGACGGCGAACCCATGGCACGCATGTCATAGCTGGCACGCAGAGCTATCTGTGGGCATGCGAGTGCCGCCGCCACTGCCTGCTCTGTGACGAGGGGAGAAGCGAGCGTGGGCTGTCAGTGTATTTCCCCCGCACACCCCCCTTCCTGGACAGGAACAAAGCAGCTCTTGCAGGGATCACCACCCTCTCTTATTCCTCCCGCCTCCCCATTGGCTGCAGCCAGGGACCAATGAGGAGCCAGGACAAGTGCACCATGGGACATGTAGTCCCCCGAAAACTATGGCTCCATATTAATCAAAGAAAAAGTTCAGTCCCGACTCCCCAGCATACCCTGATAAAATAAGAAAGGGGACAGCCTGGAGCCCAGGAATTAAAAGGGCTGAGGGAGAAGGGAGAGCAGGGGTGAGAGGAGGATGAAGTGGTTCAGGAGGGAGAGAGAGCCCAAGCCACAACAGCCCCTAGAGTTGAACCAACTAGAGAGGCGCGAGAGGACAGTGCTGAGAGGACACCATCAAGAGTGAGCAGGGTGATCAAAGGCAGCAACAAAAGGAGAAGCTGCTGCCAGGTACACCGGCACTGGATGCCTAGGCCGGGTGGGTGCTGAATTAACTGCAATCTAGGCTTGTGACGGTATCAGATTTTCATGCTGCGATTAATTGATTAAGGTTTTGCCACGGTATACGGTATTATCACGGTATTCTATTATTAAATTTAAATTATTAAATTTCCACCTCACTTCAATTTCATTGCTGAATTTAGGGGCTTTGGTTCACTTATGCACATTATTATATAGTCAGTCAGTACAGACTCTGTGAACCAGGCCTAAAATAGGTCATCAAGCAGTGTCTGGCCTAACTGGTGATAACTGGTCCTGGCGCTCGGCTCCGATCCGATGGCCTGGTCATTAAGAGGGCAAATCCTTGTGGTCAAGAAGTGGTTAAACCTGAAGGAGGTGTTGTTTATAAATTACTTTACTATTGCTTTAGGCCTGGTTCACATGTATGCGGGTTGGCGGTTCACATGTATGCGGGTTGGCGGCCCACATTTGCACAGGCATAGCAGCCCATTGATTTGAACGGGCTGCTATGCCCTCATTTTCCGCAGAAAAAAGGTGCATGCAGCATTTTTTTAAAATTCAGTGGCCTTGAAATCCATCCTGCTTTTGCACCATGCGACTAACCTGCAGTTCCTGCTCTGGCAAGCTTTCTGCATTTTTTGTATACGTGGGCACGGCATTTAAAAACAGTTTGCGTGTGCAACAACGGCAGGTAAGTCGCATGGTGCAAAAGAAGGATGGATTTCATGGCCACTGCATTTTTTTAAATTCTGCATGCACCTTTTTTCAGCTGAAAACGCAGGCATAGCAGCTCAAGCCCATTCACATCAATGGGCTGCTATGCCTGTGCAAATGTGGGCCCCCAACCCGCATACATGTGAACCAGGCCTAAAGCAATAGTAAAGTCATTAATTGGTTTAAACCTGCAGGAGGACCGGTGTTTTTATCTATTAATGACTTTACTATTGCTTTAGGCCTGGTTCACATGTATGCGGGTTGGTGGTTCACATGTATGCGGGTTGGCGGTTCACATGTATGCGGGTTGGGGGCCCACATTTGCACAGGCATAGCAGCCCGTTCAAATCAATGGGCTGCTATGCCTGTGCAAATGTGGGCCGCCAACCCGCATACATGTGAACCGCCAACCCGCATACATGTGAACCACCAACCCGCATACATGTGAACCAGGCCTAAAACAATAGTAAAGTCATTAATAGATAAAAACACCGGTCCTCCTGCAGGTTTAACCACTTCTGGATCGCAAGGATTTGTCCCTTTAAAGACCAGGCCATCGGATCAGAGCGCCAGGACCAGTCATCACCAGGTAGGCCAGACACTGCTTGATGGCTATATAATGTAATGTGGGCTGCTGTGCGTGTATATATATATATATATATATATATATATATATATATATATATATATATATATATATATATATAATATTAGAGCTGTACGATTCTGGCCAAAATGAGAATCATGATTTTTTAGCTTGGAATAAAGATCACGATTCTCTCACGATTCTCTGTGTAAAAAAAAAAAAAAATTGGGATAACTTTACTGTTACGTTTTTTTTTTTTTTTTTCATTAAAGTCTATTAATTGCGTTTGAAAGACTGCTGCGCAAATACAGTGTGACATAAAATATTACAACAAACGCCATTTTTTTCTGTAGGGTCTCTGCTAAAAAAATATATAAAATGTTTGGGGGTTCTAAGTACTTTTCTAGCAAAAAAAAAACTGATTTTAACTTGCAAGCAACAAGTGTCAGAAAAAGGTCCAGTCTTTAAGAGGTTAAACTTCCTTTCTCCCTGGCAGAGGGAAGGAAAAGATACAATGTAATCATTTTTGTTTATAGTTAGGCGTTAGCTGTGTGAGTGAATGAGTCATTCAGCTCACTGAAATGTATCAATTCACAAGTCAGATCCAGGAGCAGAGAAACTCGGTATTTTAAAAATGCCACAATAACAATACTGTGGCTATGCAATACCGCGATATATCGAATTACCGAAAACCGGCATATGTCTACTGCAATCCCTCCCTTGAAGTTTGCGATCATCGACTGGGTCGCTGCAGTTTAATTGCAGCGTTGGCACTTTAAATAAAATAAGTTGTTTTTGTGTTGAAGTTTGGGTTCTCTGGCTCAAAAAGGTTCCCCATCGCTGCTCTATAGATATCTTGTCTGTTGCATCTGCTCTAAGGAAGTGGACATTATGTTCACGAAATGCATTGAAATATGGGCGCATTCTCCTGATCAATCTGACTGTATGGAACCTCCTTTTTCAACCATGGTGCCTTCAGGTTTCTTCAGAGGTGCCTTGGCGAAATTTCCAAAAAAAAAAAAAGGGTATACAACTTAGCTTTTGGAATCAAATCTGCCTTTTTTAGTTTACAAAGCCACAGGTTTTCATTGTGCATCAATACAACCTTTCTTCCACCAGCATCCTAACAACCATTGAGGTCATTGGTTCAAATAAAGGATGTTGGCAGCCTGCACAGCATCCTTGGTTGCCCCTCCCTTGCCCATCAGCACTGGGGTCACATTAGCTGAGTGCAGAAGAGAAACTCAGGGAGAAGAGAAACCTTGGAATACTAGTCTATACCAAAGTGATAAAGTTTATATGCTTCGGGAGAATAAATCTAAATGTTGGGTGTCTTGCGTGTGTGGATGTTGCTGCGTTATGTAAAACTATTCGCTTAGTTTTCTACTAGGGATGCACCGATCCGATATTCGCATCGGATATCTGCCCCGATACTGGCAAAATAGCTGGATCGGGGATCGGTAAAATTTAGCAGACCCACGGCCGATCCGGGGCATCGCTACTCTCCAGGCTTCTGACCCTCCCTCAATCACTTCAGTAGGAGAAAAAAAAGCTTTTACTCATCTAATTCTACAGTTGCAGGCATTCTTCTTCTGTTTATAGGGGGGTCGTCTTTCTTTCGGTATCCACATCACTGGCTGTGTGATGTGGTCATTTCCTAGGTATCTGCCGATCCCGATACCGATCCAGAAGTATTTTGTTATTAGCTCACAAAACAGTACTTCCAGATCGGGATCGGCAATTTCACAAAGCAAAAGATCGGGATCGGGACCAAAAAAGTCGGATCGGTGCATCCCTATTTTCTACATTTTAAAATGGGTTGTCTTAATATTATGCGGAATTTTAAAGGGTGCCTTGGTTGAGAAACACTGGTATGGAAACATCTGTGAGAACAGTTCATGGAATAGATATACAAAAACTGGATTTTTGACTTGCCGTAAAATCCTTTTCTCTTAAGCTCATTGACAGACGCAGACTTCTTGACTAATATCAGTAGGGTTATACTGCCCCCTACAGGAGTAGGACACTAGGCAGAAAAAAAGTTCTGGCTACACCTATGGGCAGTCCCAGGGGGTATACCCTTTCACTTCCTGCTATAGGATGCCAGTTTTTTTTCTGCCTAGTTAGGAGTAAGGACCTAAGTTCCTTGCTGGGATCTCTGGTCCTGGCAAGCCTTTTTTTAGATAATTTTTTTTTATCTATTTTTTTTTTTCTCAAAAATGGTGTATACCTTACATAGATGCATACTGGAATTTAAAACTTTAGGTATTTAATAAATGTCATAGTTACATAGTTAGTAAGGTTGAAAAAAGACATCAGTCCATCCAGTTCAACCTATGATGTGTGTGTGTATTTGCTTTTAACCATACATTGTATACCCCTGTATGTTGTGGTCTTTAAGGTGTCCATCTAATAGTTTTTTGAAACTATCGATGCTCCCTGCTGATACGACTGCTTGTGGAAGAGAATTCCACATCCTTACTGCTCTTACAGTGAAGAACCCCTTACGCACTTTAAGGTTAAACCACCTTTCCTCTAGTTTTAGTGAGTGGCCATGTGTCTTATTGTATCTTCTTTCTCTGAATAGTTTGTTCCTTATGCTCGGGTCACCAGTACAGTATTTGTACATTGATATCATATCCCCCCTCAATCGTCTCTTCTCCAGAGAGAAAAGGTTCAGTGCTTGTAGTCTTTCCTCATAGCTGATGTCCTCCATCCCCCTAATTATTTTTGTTGCCCTTCTCTGGACTTTCTCCAGTTCCAGCACATCCTTCCTGAGGACCGGTGCCCAGAACTGGACAGCATACTCCAGATGTGGCCGGACCAGAGTCTTGTAGAGTGGGAGAATAATCTCTTTATTTCTGGAGTGAATCCCCTTTTTTATACATCCCAGTATTCTGTTGGCTTTGCTTGCGGCGGCTTGGCATTGCATGCCACTGCCAAGCTTGTTGTCTACCAGTACCCCCCAAGTCCTTTTCCATCCTAGACTCACCCAGAGGTTCCCCCCCTAGTGAGTAGCTTGCTTTCTGGTTTCTGGCCCCCAAGTGCATTACTTTACATTTATCAACATTAAACCTCATCTGCCATGTAGTTGCCCACCCCGTTATTTTGTTCAGGTCCGCTTGTAAGGTTTCCACATCCTGCATAGAAGATATTGGCATGCCTAGTTTAGTATCATCTGCAAATACTGAGATTGTACTCGATATCCCCTCCTCCAGATCATTTATGAACAAATTAAACAGGATTGGTCCCAGGACAGAACCCTGGGGGACCCCACTTTCCACACCCGCCCAATCCGAGTACTCCCCATTAATCATCACCCTCTGGACTCTCCCTTGGAGCCAGTTCTCTATCCAGGTACTCACCTTATGGTCCATACCTACCTTCCTTAGTCATTTTTAGCTTTAAATTCATTTGTATGTTGGTGATTTTCCTCCTATAAAGTCCCATGGGCAAACAATGCTGTGTACTTGTGTTTTACACACATGCAATAAATTTCAGGACTCTGTGAGCGAAGGCCCAGTCATCTGTCCTGTGTAAGTCATGTGATCGACCTCTCCTCCAATCACGGAGTACTCTCTGCAGCAATATTCTGGGAGAACCCCATGGGACACAGTCCTGCATTTTTTATGAAATTGGTGTAAAATTCAGAGATCATTGTGGAGTAAACGCCAATGTCTAGTGGATAAGCGGTATCCGCTTTCAGCTATAAATAGGCCCCTTCGTTTCATTCTCAATTCACTTCAGCTGAAGCACGTAGCACAGAACCATAACAACCTTTTCTGTTCCTCTTTGGTTTAAAAGAAGAAAAGTAGTTTTTGTCCACTTTATTAGTTTGTTAGGCTTACATGGGGATACATTTGTGTTTTATATTTTAATATTTGTAGTGGATATTAGAGTTGCACCAGTACCGATATCTGTGCAGATACTAAGCATTTTCACGAGTATCTGTACTCATGCAAATGTTCCGATACCTGAAACTGATACTTTAGCGCTCAGTTCTTTCAGCTGTCAGCAGGATTCCCCCACTGACAGCTAAAATGTAAAAAAAAAAAAAAGACCAAACTGGTAATTATCGGTTAAGGAGTGGTGTTTCCGCGTCCTTAACAACTATGACTCATTCAGCTGTCAGTGGGGTTCCCCTGTTGACAGCTGAAGTGTAAACCAAGTCCCTGCAATTGGAGCTGACCAAAAAAAAACAGCTTGGTAATGTTTATCAACAACATTGCTCAGCTGCTGAAACAGAAAGTTAAAATAAACATTCTTTCTTTTTGTATCTTTCTGTTTATTCATCTACAGGTCAAAGGGATGAACTTCGATCTGCAGATGAAGTCAGTTTAAAGCAACCCGTCAAGTAACAATAAATTATTATTTTTTTTTTTTTAAATAAATGTTCACACGGGACATATTAATGTGTACATACATTTAAGCAGGTAAGCAGCTCTGAACATGCACTATTTGCATTCAGAACCATGCACCCATCTGGCCATCAAATTGGGAGCAGTGTCTCTGTCTGTGCAGGTGCTGCATCCCAATAGACCCCAATGGGACTGTCTTCACTGGAATGCATGGAACACCTGTGCACTCCTGTGCAGATAAGCATGGCCATTGCACAGGGTGCGCATTGATAGGCTCCGTGTCAACAAGCCCTGGAGAAAGCCCAGCACTGTTTGGAGGAGTGCTGTTAAAGACAAACCAAACAAAAATTCTCTCTTCTTGGTAGGAGAGAAAATGTTGATGTGTTCTCCTGGTGAATACCGAAGGTTATACGGTATGCTGTACATGCACTTTTGCTTGGGGAATGCAAAACTCCAGATTTCTTGCAGAAAAATTAGCATAGCAGGGTACATCCTGAAGGTAATACTTTACTATAAGTATGCGACTATTTTAATCATGGGACAAATCTTGTTATAATTAATGCCACAATCGTGGCATTATTTATACTGTATGTGCAGACCTTTAAAAATGTATTTCTTTTTAAGTGTATGTAACAAAGTTTGACCTCCAGCTATGTACTGCAGATATTATGTCTGGTTGTGGATTGAAATGCAACAATGGATTGATAGAAACTACATACCATTAGATTAGAAAATAGATTGTGTAGCAGTTAGTCATTGTTTGTTTTTTTTTTTTTTTTTTCTTTTTTAAAGCCGTATCAAACCTAAAGCAAACATTTATAGTATTGCAGTTTACCAATTCTTAGATATGATGAATGCATTCATTTGCTTTTTTAGGCTTTCTTTCTTCTATTTTCATCTGGTGATCCAGCCAGAAGTTATGTTGTTTTTCACAAGCTCAAGCTCCCCAGCAGAATGGATCAGTTTACATGGATGAGATAAACCACTTAACACGGACAGTAGTGATTAATACAGTAGGTGTGTTACTGGCCATTTCACCAGGGGAAAACCGAGGGAAAAAAATGCCAAAGAAAAAGAAAACAAATGCAGCCACCACATCTAATGATTGGTAATTTGCAATATATTACATTTTTGGTTTTGGGTTTAGCATTGCTTTAAAGTGTAACTAAACTCGCAACAGTAAAATCAGTCTGTATATGCTGTAAAGCATGGGTGTCCAACCTTTTGGCTTCTCTGGTCCACATTGAGTGTAGAGAAATTTTCTTGGGCCGCATATAAAATATATACTATAGTTAAGGTATATAAGTAATAAAATGCTGCTGCACCCTTCCCGTACTGCCGCACCCCCCACACTAATTTAACACAACTAGAGGATGATCAAATGAAATGGAATCAGTATACGGAAGTTTACTTCTTCTGAGAGATATTAAAGGAACACTCTAACCACCATGACCACTTCAGTGATTTGAAGTGGTCATGGTGGTAGGAGTCAGAAACACTGCACATGCTCGCCCCCCCCTCCCCTCCCCTCCGAGGCAGCCTCTACCTACCGTTAGTTGGAAGCTGCTGTGGCCATGCCCCCAACCCGACTTCCATCCTCCCCAGCAAAAAAAAAATTGTCCGGGGGCAGTGGGCCGCATTGCCTGGGGTTCCGGGCCGCAGGTTGGACATGCCTGCTGTAAAGCATGCTTGTTATACTCACTGTGCAACCTAAGGGGTTAATCCTATGCATTCTGTAAAAAGGCTGTTTGATCCTGTCTTCTCTGAACCTCCCCTTCTTCCACAGGCACCAGTCCATCTGCTCATAGAATAGAGCTTTGGGGACACTCTACACATGCTCAGTTTAGTGTATATTGCTAGAGTTTTTTGTTTTGCTTTTTTTCCTTTGGGAGGGTGCATGTATTCAGCACAGGGCCAATCAGAGCTGTCTAGACAGAGGGTCAGGGGTCCTGCAGCCTCATTGGACAGTCAAAGTAGAATGAAAACTCCACCTGCAAGCTTTAACCAGACACTGATAAAGTCTGCTATATACTGCTGATGAGAAAAGGTATTTACCAGTTTATATTTACTAAAATAATTGCATTGCCATGTTCTGTGTACTGTGGGAGACCAGATTAAGTGAATGCAGAGTCCTGGGTTCTGTAACACTTTAAGGATTTAAGGACAATGGAGATTTCCTAAATCCTTTCCAATGAGGATTTCTTACCCCTAAATGCTTTCTTTAAATACCTTTGTGTCCTTTTGATACGGGTGTGTTTGAGATTTTACTAACATCGATCATGATTTGCGTAGTATATCCATCCAGGGCTCATTGGTTCCCAGATGCCCAAAAATGTAATTTTACTGATCCAGTGGTATGTACTTCCACCTTGTATTGCCTTTTTTGCCCTCCTTGCCTGGTTTATGGTGTCATTTCTAATGACGGGTTCACTTTTAATTTGTGATGAGAATATTCCATGATGGCCGTTACTTTGTCCCAATGTGAACGGCAAAAGGAAAGCAGATTCTTTTGAGTGAGATTATGCTTTAAATGAGCATTCTTTTCTTTTTTTTTTTCTTCTTTCCAAGATTATAAGAGATCGCTGATTCTCATCTGAATTTTAAATGTCAAGAAAATAACTGAAAATGTCAAACACAAAAGTAATATTTAAGAGCAGCAGTAAGTTCAGCCAAGCGAGCGAGATGTTATTTCTGGTCTTGCCCCTAGTGCAGGAATCCGAGTAATGTCTCTATCTGTGAGCCGAAACAAAGAATTTAGAATACAGACATACAGGCGATTTTGTTGCAGTCTGGAAAATCCTGCCTAATTGTGCATGAAACTGCCTTGCTCACATTTACATGGCAAATTTGACATACTTAATTTGAGACAGAAAATAAGATCTGAATATAGGACAGCAGCCAAACGATATACACCCTTAAAGGGAAAATGTCAGGTTTGAACTATGACAGCTGCCATTGATCGGGCAATTGACATCTGATCTAGGACTTCCCACCCCCTGTCAAATGCTCCCTGAAAAGCGTTCTACCATTGAGTGCTTTTCAGAGGATGGAGAAAACCACTACAAGTGTAAATGAGCCCTTAGAGTTTGTGCCAACCGCCGGAACTGTGTGGCTACGATATGTAAGGTTCTGTTCAGTTATCCGAATGCATTTTGGCAATATTGGTCATTTAGACCTCGTGCAGACTTGTGCATTCAAGAAAGGAGTGTTTTGGCTGGAAAAACACCTAAAAATGCATTTAATTGCGCTAATATTCAGGCAACCGTGCAATTAAATATTTGTTGAAATTCAGTGCTCAGGCTGGGGGATTCCCGCTCCCCTGTTTGAACATCCAAGGCTGAAATTAAGCCGGAAACTCAATAACTTCTTGGTATTGTCCTTTATTTGGCTACATCATATACACAGGATCAATGCTGACATGTTTCGGCTATTACAGCCTTGATCATACCATATGATGTATGCTATGAGTAGGGCTATAATAGCCAAAACATGTCAGCATTGGTCCTGTGTATATGTTTAGGCCAAATAAAGGATAATGCCAAGGAGCTATCGTGTTTCCGGCTTAATTTCTGCTTTAAATGAAATAAATCCCCAAGCGCTTGATATGCTCAAACACTCCAGGAAAAAAGAGTTTACAAAAGTCCCTGTGTGCATGAGGCCTTAAAGCAGCGGTTGTCAACTTGCAAAGAGCTGCATATAATAATTTTTACATGTAATGCTGCTAAAAACAGTCATAGATGGTCAAAGATTGTTCTACTAGTGTGGTTGGAGACTGAAGTCCTGCTTTAGGATGGTGGTCTCCAAACTGCGGCCTGGGGGCTGGATGTGGCCCTTTGCCTGCCTTTTATATGGCCATTGGGGCACTATTCCACCAACTTGCCTGCCTTTATATGGCCATTAGGGGCACTATTCCACCAACTGACACCAATGATGGAGCACTGATCCCCCTGCTAACACACTCAATGGGGCACTATTCTTCTATTGATATCAATAATCTGGGTACTATTCCTTCCATTAAAACCAATGATCAGGCACTGATGCTGGGTCATTTTCTACTCCCACTGGCCACCCTAAAGCCCAAAGGGCAGTAAACTTGCCCTTTGCTTAGAAAGTTTGGAAACCCCTGCTTTAGGAGATCATCAGAGATTAGGGATATGTTGCATTAGACCACTGGACTTTACTACTGTTAAGGGAACTTTTACAAATCAATGCACCCTGTACTGACTGCTGGGGGCCCAAGGGCCACACTTTAAACACCAAAGGGCTGCAGGTTGGGGACCAAGGCATTAAAGTAAGTGACTCATTAATCACAACAAAACAAAAACATATGCAGGTTTAAAGTGTGGGTACTTAAGAGTCCTAATACCAGCAGTTCTGGTAAGCAAAGCTCTGGCACTTCTGTTAGTGTTGGAGCCCCCCCCTAAAGCTTTGCCTGATCAAATGGAGCTGACATTGAGCCATAAAATATGGATATTAAAGACTTCTGCTGGTCAAAAGCTTTGTGGACACCAGACCAGCACACCTACACTCTGGGGGCCAAAAAGTAGGCAGCTCCCCCCCTAAATGATTGAATTAAAGCCCCATTCCAGAATAAAATTATACCAAAACCCACCCCCACCCCCTCTAACCTATGCAGTCTTTTTTTTTTTTTTTTTTACTTACCTTGTGAAGCCAACTATACTCGCCTAAGTCCCCTAACCAGGTCCCTTACTGCTGAACTGTAATGGCACCCCAAGACCACTGGTCCCCCTACCTTCCCCCCTATGATGTCGGTCCTCTTCTCTCCTGAGAGGACCCGATCGGTGGCCATCCAAAAGAAAGTGCCCACATCATGCAGGCAGTGATGTGAACATCTAAACAAGGACCTAAAGTAGGAAGTAAATAGAAGAGGAGTAGACTTGAAGTTTCATAGTCACATGACTGTGTTAGGGTAAGTAGAAACGGTCATTCAGGTTTGAAATTGTTTTATTCAAGTATTTAGAGATTAATCCCAGGGTGGGCTTTAATGCTACAGCATACAAACCAATCCGCTTCCAGGTTTTTTGTCAAAGTTAATTGAACAAGCTGAAGTTAGAAGCTGATTGGCTACCATGCACAGCTGCACCAGATTTTGCACTCTCCAGTTTTAGTAAACCAAACCCATGCTTGGTGTGGAGCAATTTTGCTGTACTTTTCCTGTACAGATCTGAACTTTGAACACTTTTTAGGATGTATTTTAAAACCAATTACAAGACCGCTTTTCTCATCTCCGATGCTCTTTTGGCTAAATGTGCAATAATTCCCATAGACGTACTCCAAAATCTTGTGGAAAGCGTAACCAGAAAAGTGGAGGCTGTTGTAAAAATTGGGGGGGTAGAGATACTCCAAAATACCATGATTTTGGGAAGTCCCAAAAGGCTATAATAGGTGTTGAGGTCAGGTATAAAACAAACAGCGATATTGTGTAGTATGTTCTTTGTCTTTATAAGATTCTCTTTTAAAATCTGTTACGTTGTATGCTACATACCATTCCAAGCTACATGTTTTGATCACTCACTTTGTGTATAGTTTTTATAGTCTGCCTGCCTCTTAAGGTTTTTTTTTTTTTTTTTTTTTTTTTAAGCTTGTTTTAGGTGCAGATTAATGGTTGGTCCTCTCTTGCTGACTTTATGAATGTACATAAATATGCCATATTATTTATTGGAGTTTTACAGAGGTCTGCACACCACTTGCAGGAATGAGGTTAAAAAAGTTCTGCAACCTGTAATTATATTCCTCGAAGACCGACTTAAACTTTCCTGCTTTGCATCTGGACTGCTTTTATTGGGCCTTTTGATGTCTTATTTGTAAGAGTGCAGAGACTATACAGTCATGGACGTTGCTCTATATCATTATTTTAATGTTCTTTTAACCCTGCTGTGACCCTTTACACTATAGGACAGCTTATCCTAAATGAAAGGGTAAGTTTGCTTTTCCAGAAAATGATCCCTACACCATACACAAATGATCCGTACGCCAGATCCCTCAAGCATCATAATCTAACACAAAGCAAGTGGTCATTGGTCAGCAGGGCCATGGGATCGTTCTCCAATGAGAATCTTCAGGGATGTTGTTCTGGAAGAAGACCTAAAAAGGATTCTCATTGGTCAGTATATATATATATATATATATACTCACTGGGTTAGTCTCCTAGATATGTGTGTGTGTGTATGTGTGTATATATGTGTGTGTGTATATATATATATATATATATATATATATATATATATATATATATATATATATATATATATATATATATATATATATATATATATATCTCTAAGATAGATAGATAGATAGAGATATATATATATATATATATATATCTCTATCTATGTGTATGTGTGTATATATGTATATATAATATAGATATATATATATATATATATATATAGAGATATATATATATATATATATATATATATATATATATATATATATATATATATATATATATATATATAATATTTCTATTAGAGGTGCACCGAATAGAAATCTTGGTGCCGAAACCGAAAATGCAGGATGTACTTGGCCGAAACCGAGAATGACAGTTATTAAAAAAATATACTTTTATATATAATTGTGTTATATTCAACTTTTAATTATTATCATGAATTTAAACTAATATGAATTTATCGACCATTATCGCACCTTTTGAGCAAGAAAAGCTCAAGAAAAAAGGCATCCCTTAAATTCTATGCATGTCTTCACACCGCTCCGTTGTGCTTCTGTTGTGGTGTTAAAAATCTTTCTTGCTGCATTTTTGGTCAGTTAAAAAAAAATGCACCAAAAATGCACCTCCCCGTTGAATTGCATTGAAAATGCAGCAAGAACGAATCAGTAACGCACCCGTGTCATGTTTTTGATGCAGTTTTGGAGTCATATGACCTATGAAATGCAAACCATAAACACAGTAAAATTGATGCAAAATCACGTGTTTTTTGGTGCCATTATCGGCACTTTTACCAGCTGATATTTTGGTGCATCTCTAATTTAAAAAAATAAAATAAATATATATATATATCAACTAGTATATAATTCTCTTTTCTAAATGCAAGCCCTCCGGTCTAGTAGTCTGCAATTTATCCTATAATCTCAGCAGTTGTAAAGCAAGCACGCTTAATACATCGTTACTGATATACAGATCAGGACTAGAAGAGTAGTCTGTAATTTTGACTTGCAAATATTGAATAGCGAATGTGTAAAAATTTGAAAACCACAAAAAAAAAATGTCTTGTACATACATGTTACAGTAAGAACCTAAAATGTGAATTTACATACAATGAATATACAATAGGGTTTACCAGGAGTGTGTAAGGGCTCAGACACACCACAGAGCATCCGTTACTGCATGCACGTCGCATTTTTTGTAACATGTTGTAATGCGTTGGCATGTATTTCACTTGCGTTACGTTTTTGTTTTTGACTTGTTTGCCTTGCAGTGCGTTGAATGTATGCCTTTTTTAGTAGTGCACACCGTACCTTTTTTTTCAACACAGGGCAAATGGAACGCAACCCACTTCGCTGTTGTGAACTGTATTCATAGGGAATCTTTATTTTTTCTTTTTTTCCCATTCTTTGGGAATGTGCTCACAACTGCACCCAGCACATCTAGTGTGAATGAACCCTTAATTATTTGACTCAAAAATGTTGCTGTTGTGCAACCAGATCTTCCACACTATTTATCAGCCTGCCCGACAAATTTTATGGGACCATTGAAGTCGTTTTTACCACATACACAAGCAGATTATCAGCAGTTTAGATCCAGTATTTTAGACAATTAGACCCCTTTAACCAGCAGACCATTGGGGTGGGCCAGTCTGTTTTTCAGACAGACCTGATCGGACCAGCCATTGCTCTCCATGGCGCCGCGGATGTCCGCTTGCTGGCATCCAATCTGATCTGGTCCGATAAAAACAGACGGATGACAGTCAGATGGAAACGGACAAGCTATCCGTTTCCATCCGACCACTCCATAGAGCACAGTGGGCTGTGTCAATGTCTGCTCTGCAAAGCGGAGCGGACAGGTACCTGTCATCTGCCCGCTTAGCGAGGATCAGTGGAGAGATACCCCGCTGAGCAGGCGGATCTACTTGACTGATGAAAGGGGTCTTAGCCTGTAGTGTCATCATCAGATTGGTGGCCTCACAACACTCCAAAAAAAAAAATAGTCAGACTTTAGAGAAACCAAACACAAAAGATATATATATAATTTAAAAAGACCATTTTTTTTTTTCAAAATGTTATAAAAAGCATTAAAATATCTGATTGGGTATAGTAAAAAAGGAGATCTATGCATGGGACCTGGAGGGGGGTTTAATATATCTGGCTTCACAAGGTAAAGAGGAAACTATGCATAGTAGGATGAGTTGGAGGGGACTGAAAAAGGAGGGATGCTAAAACCAGAAGAAAAAAGTTATAGCCTGGAGTGGGGCATACATAAAATGGTTGTATACCCTTGCATATACCCAGTGAAGTGACTGGCCTCAGGTGATACTCAGTGATAAAACCAAGCCTCCTACATTTGTTCAAAGTGCAGAATTTATACAGTTTGCCCGAGCTTTCAGAAAGCAGGGGGCAGGGAGCTGAAGTTACACTCTGCAGAGCACAGTGAGGGGACCTCTGAAAGCTGATTGGAGGAAAAAGACACACCCTCCTGCATACAGGAGCAGAGCTGAGGCTGTCAATCGCAGGCTGTGTGCTGGAAGTCCCTCCCGTCACCCTTTTACCTCTTGGTGTCATGAAAACAGAAGTAACTCATTCCGATAGCAGAGGAACGAGACAGCAGACTGAAATAACACTTAGTGATCTATATTTAGACACACTACTCACTACAAAGGGATATTCTTTATTCATATTTCATGTCAGAGGTTTACAACCACTTTAAAGCATACTTATTTGATTTACAACCTTGTAAACTTTGAAAAATGTTGGCCCCTACCCCACATAAATACTGGGTTAGACAGCTGTGGCTGATAAGAATCTTAAAACTGACCTTGCAGCAAAATGATGTAAAAATCCTTCTAGTTCTAATGGTAAAAATGTAATGTATTGTAAGGAAAAATGTAATAAGTCTTACTTACCCCTGTCTTCCACGCCACAGGGCATGACATCACTGTCCTTACATCAAACAATGAATACTCCAAATCTCACACTAGGACATTGCAGGCCCAGTGCAAATGCGTCTTCTCATTAGATTTGGGATCCTCATCAGTTTTAGGACCCGCAACCCCCCCCCCCCCCCCAAATGGTCGTGCCATCACCCTCGCCTAGGCACTGTGGGTGGAAGGCAGTGGTAAGGTAGATATATATGCTAGCTTTTTTACTTACTGTACATTCTTGCCCTTATAAACATTGACCTTAAACAAGAGAAGGTGGCCTTATAAGTGTAGCTTGAAGTTTGCTGCAAGGTCCACTTTGAAGCATTTTTATACCCAAGAACAAAATTGACTAAAGTGCAGCTTAAAGTGATACGGAACCCGGAACTGTGGCCAATCAGCACTGTCCAGACAGAGGGTAAGGGATCCTGCAGCCTCATAGGACAGTCAGAGGGGAATGAAAGCTCCTCCTACATGCCTTAACTAGTGCTCGGCCGGACACTGACCGAAGTCACAAGACTGCTATATACTGCTGATGAGAAAAGGTATTTAGCAGTTTATATTTACTAAATTAATTGAATTTCTATGTTCTGGGTACTGTGGGAGACCAGATAAAGTAAATGCAGGGTCCTGGGTTTAGTAACACTTTAAGACTCCTTAAATATGGTGACTGCATTAGCTATCTTTTTTCAGGCTACGAAAAGCTTCGAGTACAGAAAATACCTGTTGATATTGCTTGAAAGCTTGTTATTTCCAGTGAGCTTAAAGCGGCGTTCCACCCATTTTTACAATTTACTTTCCTCTACATCGCTATCTGCAGTGCATTATCTAAATGGATAATATATTTTTTAATGTCGAAATAACTTTATTTAGACTTGTGTATGTGGTTTTCGGTATGGCCTCCTAGAAGATGTTGTCTTAAGGTGACTCCCTTGGACTCCTGGGATATCCGTGTCCTCTATCCCAGGAGTCCATGGGAATCGCCTAATACTGATTTGATTGCCAATTTCCCATAACAACGGGTTGGAATCTTCCGCCAACACCGCCATTGCTGTGGCAACCTGTCATTAAGAAACTGTGCCGTATCATTACTTCGCAGGTGGAGATCGGTAGATGCATGCTGGATAGCCAGCTGCATTGGATCCCGGAAATAAACACAAGTGGGCTTCAGATGCCCACAACCTCAATGGCCTTTGCCTGCTTCCAAGAGCAGGTAAGATTTTGATTTAAAAAAAAAAAAAAATGAAACACAATCTTAAATTATTCAAATCTTAAAATTTAAATCTAACCATCACAGGGCAGTATTTGAAAAAAAAAAAAAAAATTTTTATGGGGACTGCATCTCCGCTTTAAGGCCTCGTTCACACCATGGTGCAGAGACGTCAGTTTTTCTGCACGGGTTCTGCATGGGCACAAAAACAAACCATTGTTCTCTATGTGCCCTGTTCACACCACAGCACTGGTATCCTGTGTGGATTTTGGCATCAACATTGGTGTGAATAGGGCACATAACTGACACGCATGGAAACTGATGTCTGTTTTCCCATCTGTTTTAATGCACGTATGGTGTGAAGGAGCCCTTAACCACTTAAGCCCCGGAAGATTTTACCCCCATTCCGACCAGGGTTTTTTTTGTGATTCGGCACTGCGTGACTTTAACGGACAATTGCGCGGTCGTGCGACGCTGTACCTAAACGATTTTGACGTCCTTTTTTTCCCACAAACAGAGCTTTCTTTTGGTGGTATTTGATCACCTGTGCGATTTTTACTTTTTGCGCTATAAACAAAAAAAGAGCGTCAATTTTGCAAAAATAATAATATTTTTCACATTTTTTTTATATGAAATTCCCCCCCCAAAAAATGTAAAAATCAAAATTTTTTAACATTTTCAGCCAATTTGTTTTTTCAGCCAATTTGTTTTATCCTACATATGTTTGGTAAAAAAAATTGCAAAAAGCGTATTTTGATTGGTTTGCGCAAAAGTTATCGCGTTTACTAACAAAGGGAAAGATTTTTGTCATTTTTGTTGTTTTTTTATTTAACGCGTAATGGCGGCGATCTGCGATTTTTTTTTTTTGCGGCACTGCGACTTTGCGGCAGACAGATCGGACCCTTGACTGACATTTTTGACACTTTTGGGGTTACCAGTGACATTTCTACAGTAATCAGTGCTATACATATGCACTGTTACTGTAAAATTACACTGGTAGTGAAGGGGTTAACTTTTTTTTGAGAGGGAGGGGTTAAGTGTGTCCCTAGGGGCGTGATTCTAACTGTGATTGGCTGTGGCTTGAGGTGTAGGAACAGTGATCAACGGTCCTACATAGTAGAACCGTATGATCACCATTCATTCACAGGGGAGAATGACAGGCGGCTTGTTTACATTAGCCGCCTGCCTTTCTCCCTCTGCACCGACGATCGCCGATGAATGGCGGCATTACCCCATCCGGCGAGGACTGTGTGCAAGTTTGGAATAGCGCGGCACGGACGTTTAGATAACCATAAGGGACACGCTACATGCATTAGGCTCCCGTCCTCTCCAGGCCTGTAAATATGGAGTGATTACCCTCACTACTACATGCTCATATAGGTGCCATAATACGGTGCTTCCCACAAACGCACAACAGTCCTCTTCGTTAAAAAACTCCCCTACGGAATTGAGATTTATGCCTGACTATTACTGTACAGACAAACGAAATTATATGCTCCAGATGAAGCTTTTCTCCTAAGAAAGCGAAACATGTCGAGCAAAGGTCAAATGTTATATGGTGGAAGTTAATTCACACTCTCAGTTGATCCCACGGACCGACACCTTGTCTATTTTGGTGTCCGCCGGTGGTTTTTGTCTGATCGTGAGTGAATAGTCTTGAGAATGATATGACTACTAATTGTTCTGTACTTTAAGATGTATGTAAACCATTGTTCTAAACTTTATGTATTAAGATACACCACAGTATAGACCATTTATGGGTCTGGTTTGGTCCTTAAACACACAATTATATGATTGTACTCTTCTTTGGTTTTAAACATGTTTTGAATAAAATAATTTGTTTTTAAGAAAACATTTGTGCCCGAAATCCTTGTTTCCCAGTCCTCTCACTCAATTAGCAATTAAGGATAGGGACACACCCTAAATTGGATACTTCATGACCCAGATAGCTGCTGTCTGTGGACACATGGCCTAGAATAAAAATTCTGATCATGATTTATAAGCCTAATCTTTCTTGAAAACTGGAGTGACACAACAACTGACAGATGGTAGGTACTTGGGCTTTGGCCCTGCTAACAAAATGGCTACTTCCATAGTGTGCGACTACTAGTCTTGGATTCAGTCAGAAGGTTCTGAAACGTCCTTACATAATGCAGTATATTTGCTAATAGTGGATATTTTCAGAGCCACTTTTTCTGGAAATATTTCATCTGACCCCCATAAAAGGAAAGCAAATAATTCTCTATAACTGCCACTTCTTTTTGGCCTTCCACCACTTTATTCATCACCAGAAGAGGGGAGAAGACCTAGGTAAGTCATGACTTAAAGGTTACAAGTGGTAAGTATTGTCTTCCTTATCCAGTGTGACAGAGCTCAGTGCCTGAGGGGCAGAGATGTATAGTAACGAAGTAGAACTACTTAAGTACTGTACTTAAGTACCGAAATGCGGTATCTGTACTTTCCTAGAGTAGAATTTTTTTCTTCTACTTTTACTTCACTACATTTTTTCGATGATTTCGATACTTCTACTCAAGTATTTTTTTTTGTGCTGCATAGTTACTCGTTACTTTTAAAAAAATTACCACTGCCAGAACAGTAGATGGCAGGTTACATAAAGCTCAAAAAAATGTGTATAATGTCATTTGTAAATCAGCGCATACGAAAATAAAGGCTGTGTATAATAAAAGCTGCTATACCAAATCTTTCCAATAAAAAGAAAATATGAAACAAACAAATAAATGGTGCTACAGCTCTTAAAGTGCATCAAGAAACTACTAACAAACACAGGTTAATCATTTGAATAAATCATTTGAAATATTAAAAAACAATATGATGTTCAAACTTTTGACTTCTTTCTTTAATAACTACATAACACAGTACTTGTACTTCTACTTTCAGTACTTGAGTAGAATTTTTTTTTCAAAACTACTGGTACTTTTTACTTTTAGTACTTAAGTAGCAAATTTTTTGAAAAAACTACTTGCAATACTTAAGTAAAAAAAATGTTGAATACTTTAGTACTTCTACTTAAGTAACTTTTTCTGCGAGCACTTCCACTTCTACTCAAGTCACTTTTTGATCGAGCACTTGTACTTTTACTCAAGTAGAAATTTCGAGTACTTTATACAAGTCTGCTGAGGGGTCAATCGGCAATCACCGGCGGTATGATATGGTTAGAAAAGGAGAACACCACATGGTCCCCAACACATAGAAGTGCCAAGTATTTCTTTTTACTGCCAGTGACCAAATGGAATGGCAGGACAGCGAAGGGAAGGTAAGTGTGTGGGGTTTTAACAGGGAGGCATGGCCAAAGCCTAGGTTGACTTTTAGGCGCTCACAGACCTAACTTGGATTAGTTCATTGGGTTAATCATTTCTTTTTACTATATTCTTTGTTAGAATGATTTGTTTCCAGGATTCATTTCTTCTATTCGTATTTGATTCGTATATTCATTCTCTTAAAATCTATTGGAAGTTATTCAAATTTAATGAATTTGAAATGGAAACCTATTGCAATAAATACAGTAAGGTATAAAAGTGAAATAAGATGATGATTCCTACTTAGGCAGTTCTATAGAATAGAAAAGGATAGAATAAAATATTATTATAGAATAGAAAATTAATTAATGGAATAGAATAGAAAATAAAGGATTAGAAAATAAAAGAATAGAATAGAAAATAGAATGGAATAAAAAAGACTGAATATAGCTGAATTTTGGATTACTGCTATATTTGTGGCATTCTAGTCTATACTACTCTACTCTATCTTATTTTGTATTCTATTCTTTTATGTTGAAGTTGGTTTTATTATATTATTTTCTATTCCCTTATTTTTTATTCTGTAATATTCTATTCTATTTTTTTTAATCTATTCTAGAAAGCCAAAGTAAAGTAATGCGCTGTTAGAAAATTTTTTACTGTGCTTGTATTTTGAGTTTTTTAATTTTTGTATGTATGATATTCACAGTTGGTTTAGTATTATAGACTCTTTTGCCATATGAGTACTCTGCACACAAGAATAATTTTCTAACTGCGCCTTACTTTACTTTGGTTATTTAATTGAATGTGGTTCACATTTAAAGGGGTGGCAGTTAGTGGTACCTCTTGGGTTGGCGCCTTCAATAATCATTCCCTATTCTATAAAGCCGCCTAAGTAGGTATTCTCTTTTTTTACTTTTAAACCTTACTGTATTCATTGCAATATTTCAATACTTTGTTTTGTTATAATTTTATTTTGGATTCAGTGAAATCCGTTACTATTGTGATTTTGGAAATTCGGATACATCCGAATCTCCGAATAACAAAAGTTTTGTCTGAATTTTGATTCACAACTAAATGAATTGCACATGTCTAGACACAACAGAACCTAAAAGTTGGATAGGAGAGCAGTCGTGTCTGTTAGCTCTTCCATACCTCAGCAAGCATCCCCTACCAGAGCTATCTTGGGTTGGATTTCTCTGTGATCACTGGTTAGGTCCCCTAAGATCGGGTAGACCCAGTGAGTTCTACGTAGCATTCCTGGCCCTTCTCAAATGCCACCGGCCTTCATCCCCGATCTGATACAAAAGCCTTCTAGAGTCTGCGGGCACAAGCCTGTTATGCACTACAAGTGGAAGTGTGTACGGGTGGTATGGAAAAAAAAAGAACAAAAACTGTCCGCTCCAGTCGGAGACGCTGTACTAATTATCCAACATTCGTACAGAGATCTGCCCCGATGAGCTGTTGTTGTGGCAGGGGGAAGGCCCCCCACCAGAACACTCCGATCAGTGCTCTCTGCCATTGGTTGAGAACGCAGATCGGGAGTCAGTCTGCTGCTGGTTTTCCAGGATTAACAGCTGGCTTCTGTTGGATAGTCCCACATACACATGGGCCGATTGTTGGCTGTTGTGTTTTTTTTTTTTTTTTAAATGTCCAGTGTCTTCAGAGATTCGGCCCATGTGTACCCAGCCTAAGGGCTCTTTCACACGGTCCGCCTCCGTAGGCGGATCCATGCTGCTCAGCGGGGATTGATTCGCCGATCCCCGCTGAGCCGGCGGATGACAGCTCCGTTTCCGCTTGCAGTGAGGAGAGGGAGGTGTCACAGCTCCCGCTGCTCTCTATGGGGGATCGGATGGGAGCGGACTGCCTGTCCGCTCTCATCCGATCCCTGAACGGATGGAAAAATAGGGTTTCCATCCGTCCAGATTTCACGGACAGGATCGGATACGGATGGCAGCGAGGTGTCTCCGCTGACATCCGCTGCCCCATAGAGCTGCATGGAGGATCCGATCAGATCCGCCTAAAAAACTGACAGGCGGATCTGATCGGATCGCCCGTGTGAAAGAGCCCTTAGGCTTTTTTTTTTTTGTCTGTAGCAGGTTTTCCAGGCATTGGGCCTGATGTGGGTCTGCAATTGTTACCGGTGACACCTTCAGCCCATTTAAGCTGAATACCCAAGTGTGAGATTGGAGACAATGACCATTCCGGCATCTTTGGTTTGTTTTGTTTATTTGATAATGGGGATGGGAGAAGGGAATGAGTGGGATACTCCTCTGGCTCAACTAGGTACAACTGGGACACTTTGCAGAAAAATGGCTGTTAGCGCTTGACGCCAGCTGGATGCCGACCAACGCTTTCTGGCGCTTAAAAATACGGACTTGCTGAACTGTGCTTTAACTTGACTTCTGACACTCTGGTTAGCTCAAAAGTCCTGGACTGTACTGAGACTTGACTCTTGACACTCTGGTTATCTCAAAGGTCCTGTAGACCGCTCCCCCCAGCCCTTCACTGACTGAGGTAGCTCTCTGTAACTGCTTGTGCTTGCTGCAACTCTCAACACTGCACGCTGTACACTTAACTCTTCAGGGCCCAACCGCTGGCACCCCCTCTGAACTTCAGGGTTCTCTCACTAGGCACCCCCTCTACACTTCAGGTCAACACTGGCACCCTCTTTTTCAGCTAGCTGGCTCCTGGATCCCTTGGACCTTCACCGGAGTGGTCCCCTCTGCTAGGCAGACCCCCAGGGGTAGTTTGCAGTACTCACAAACTGGAAATGCTTTCCTGAAACTGGGCCCCCTCTGCTGGTCCTCGGCACACCGGATCCTCTCTGCAGCTCAACTCCACTCACTCCGTCCCCTCAGGCAAGCCGCCCGGGACACCCGATCCTGCTGACAGGAAGAGAGACAGCCGTATACCCACTCCCAGAATCCTGTGCTGCAGAATCTGCCTTTCTGGGGTAGATACAGGCCTGAGTGTGCCATTGGCTGGGTTTCCTCCACTGCCCAATGAGAACCCTCTCATGGAGCCAGTAAGGAGACTCCCCAATCTCAACAGCCACACCTGGGAGACATGACAGCCCAGCTGAAAATCATGGCCCTGCTGTTAGGGTGCTACATGTCTTTATTTAGAACACATACTACTTTTGTTTTTTTTTTTTCTGTAATCTATGCCTAATGCTTATCCTGTCCTCTCCTCCCCTTCCCTGCCTAACCTTCGATACTTTATTCTGTGGACTGCTGAAGGAGGAAGAAGAGTTTCCTTAAACGCACATATCCATCTCTTCTGCTACTCTGGCCAGCTGTTTCTATGGAAATAACTTTGAAAGTAGCCTTACCAATTATTAGTATCTAAACAGTTGATGGATTTGATATTTCAGTAAGGGTCCATTCACACTACAAGCTGCACATCCCGTTTTCTTTCCTTGCACGAATACATTCATTTGATGTGCATTTTACTTGCAGTTGATGCACATTTTTCTATCTGCATTTGTCCTGTGAGGTATCTTCCTCCTTGCTTTCCCTGGGCTTCTATGCGTCCTGTGATGCATTGCAGTGCATTTGCATGCATTTTTTGCATGTTTGCATTACAGAAAAATTACAGCACTACAATGCAATCATGTGAACTATGTTCTTGTTTTTGAACTGTCTATGCAGTTGGAGTGCAGTCCAAAATGCATCCAAATGCAGCCATCTGCGTTGGGTGTGAAAGGGCCCTAACAGATTCTCCCAGGATTTCTAGTTATTACACTGTTTTTTTTTGCCTGTGCCTTCATACTGTATTAGGTCCGTTCCTCAGCAAAAAAAATAAATAAAAAAAAATCGAAAAAACCTTTGCACAACAACTGCACTTGATATGTACAAGTTCTGTAATCCAGGGTTATTAGTAATAACTGACAACACCAGATGTGTTCATTTATGTGGACAGGAGTGGATTAGATCCCTAGGCAGGCAACTAAATATCATCAGAATACTTATAAAAACGGGTCAATTTGACCCTGTAATGTTAAATCTAAAGGGGCAACAGTGATTTAATAATGTTACAAAAAGTGAAGCGCTAGTATATACATCAGTCCATTGAATAACCTATAATCTTCAAGATTTTTTACTGGTAGACGATATAAGAGAGAAAAGGAGTGTCCAGAAAGGAGCCGTCACCAACACCCATTCACACTGCCTCTTACCCCTTAGTGTGGACTCCCAATCATAGAAGGTCAACCGAGCACTGTTATAATAGTTCTCCCACATGGAACCATAAGCAGCTGCCCACAGCGTCCTCCCCAGTCTCATACAATGTAAATGTATAAAAGGGGACATATCCTAGTGTAGTATATTCAGATAAAAATGTATTGGTAAGAATATATTACTGGAATTTGAATAGATTCCCGCCTTGTGCACAGAAACCAATTGTTTCAAACCCGAAAAGATGGCTGCCATGTCCGGGTGCGTGATGACCTCATGCGCCGCCACTCCTCCCTACACAATGATATCGCGGACAAAACTCGTAGGGAGGAATGGCGACGCGTGACGTCATTGAGCACCCGGACGTGGTGCATATCTTTTTGGCTTGAAACACATTGGCTTCTGTGTATAAGGCATAAATCTTTTCAAACTCAAGTAAGTGTAACCTATTCTTAACAAGGTCAAAAGGTTAGACACATGGCCTACAGAGTAATTTAACTGGTTCCAGCCCTTATGAGATGTGCCAAGAAAGGATAGCATTTACTGCTGGGCAGGAGGGTAGTTCATGTAGAACTATAGGGAAAACCTTTTTTTTTTTTTTTTTCATTTTGGATAGAATAAGGGATGGTTATAACCCCCGTTTTATTTTTTGCCATCTGTGCCCCATTGGGGAGATTTACATTCACTTCCTGTCCTGTAGCCAAACTGGAAGTTAGAGAGAATTCCTGCAAAATAAGGGAATCCCTTGGAGACACCCAGGCCACCAGAACTAGTGTCCCCATTGGAAGATTTCCTCTCTATTACTTTTCTAGGGACAACCCAAAATTTGGGATTTACTTTTATTTTAATTGATAACCATAAACAGGACAAATAGAGAGGATGAATAGAGAGGCAGCAATAAAAATTGACAGGTGTTCTAATCCCTCTCCAACCTGTCCAAAACGAAAGAAAATGTTTTGCCTATAGTTATACTTTAATTATAATTGCACTTTTGGTGGTCTGCGTTATCCCCTTCATGAGTATCCAGTCTTATACTTGCCCGTCCCTGATCCAGTTAGATAATAATGTCCAGATTGCATAGCTGCATGTCAAAGTCTTCCCACGCCTGTATTCTTTCATTCGTTCCTATGGAGCGCAAGTCCAGAGTATGCGCTTCCAGCTCTGAGCTGTTCATAGGAATGAGCAGCCCCAATAGAGAAGATTTGGACAAGCAGCTGTACAATCTTCAGTCAATAATATCTCACTGTATCAGGGACAGGTTAAAGTGGAGTTCCGGCCTATTTTGCAACTTTAGTGATTCCTGGAGTTCTCGCTATGCTGATCAACAGTTGGGCATTTTCAATTTTTTTCAGGGGTCCCTTACCTTATTTTCAGGGCATTTTTGATTGTACTTCCTCCTTCTCCCCCCTCTGTGGCCACGGCCACCGACATCACTTCCGCCTTTGCATTGCATCCTGGGAGCTGTTTGTCATCACTCCCAGGAGGCTGGAATCAGGAAGAACTCCCAGAACACTCCCTGGAATCAGGAAGAAGGACACAGCAGATTACACTGCGGCTTCAGATGCCCACATCCAAGATGGCCGCGCCCAGACAGCGTTTTTAAAAGTAAGATTTTGACTAAAATCCAATCCTGTACACCTTGTAAGTATGAGAATAGCGGTTCTGTAAAGGGCGATGGATTAGTATTATAGGGGTATTTTTAGTTAAAAAAGGTATTTGAGGCCGGAACTCCACTTTAAGTACAAGACCAAGACCAGTAGTGGTGAGGGTTGATGGTGGAGGATCTACAATGTAAGCGTATCTTGGACAAAGCAAAGCTAAAAGCTTTTAATGGAGGAAAATTCTAAGTTCTTGCCCAGGATCCTCCTTTTCTGTGCTGTTAAAGCAAACCAGTCACTTGTGCTTGAGATCAGAATAGAACCGTGCAGAGACCATTGATATATTGTCTTTAAATCCACACTTCTTGTGTTTTAAAGTCTGGGCTCTGTAGCAAAAGGCTGCCCAGAGTTGGATCTCTCAGCGCTGCTAGGTGACTGGAAGCTGATCATTTTCAATAAGGATACCCCCGGAGTGAATTTTTATTACATTGTTGGTGTACGCCAGACAGTGACAGACTCGGCAGAAATATTCCTAACATATCGTATAAACATTCCTATCCTCATGTGACAATTTAAAGGACATTTAAAACGTCCGTTGTGTCGCGTTTGCAGCCACGTTTAGCGGGCGTTTGCGCTCAGAACCGCTTCTAGAGGTCAAAAAATAATTCCCCTTTAAAATGGAAAAACGCGAGCGCTAAACGTGGGTGATCGCGTTCGTCGCGTTTTTGCGTTTGAAACGCCAGTAAACACACATTCTGAACGCAAATAATTGCTTTCCAAAAAACGACACTGAACTCCACTGCCTCTAAATGACTGTAAATGCCCCAGTGTACATGTACAGATAAGATAACCTAGAGGTGGGTTCAGGGGCTTCTGAAAAAAAGCCCAACTGCTCAAAAACATCAGTTTACAAGTTGCGGTGTACATGAGGCCTTAGATTTTTATTCTCTTATCTGTCTGCAAACATTTAATTCAAGAGAAAGGGTTCCCAGAGCACTTTGGGTTATCTAAAGAGACAGCGCAGCAGCTTGCTTTGGTCCTTCAATAATCTGATCGAAATCTCTTAGGCAGACCATACATGGTTTAAATCTCGGCCGGTTCAGCAGGGACTGGCCCAGATTTTTTATTTTTTTTTGTATTTTCAAGTTTTATTCATTTTTCATTAAGCATATAAAACAGTTCAAACTGTTACAAAAATTCACCAGTTATTTTTGAGCAGTGCTTAAAAATTTTACCATCTTCTTGGCCGAGATTCTGTCCAAGATTCTAATTATTGATGAGCAGGCTGAATGTACCCAGTTGATCGATTGACTAACTTGGGTACAACCAGCCTGCTGGATTCTCTCTGCTATAGCCGCTAGCAATAATCGCTGTCTTCGCCAGCGTAGGGCGGCTTATCCTGGTGGAGGCGGCTTCACACTCCAATAAAATACAATTGCTGATTCCTCGATCGGCACTCTGTGTTGATGGGAGATTCATGTAAATTTCTTTCCTGCAACCCATGGTTGCAGAAAAGAAATTTGCACCATGTATGGCCACTCTTACTAAGGTGTCTGATAGATTTGCTAGTCGGATAACCCATTTAATTCTGACTTAATTCAGCATAGCTGAGAGTGATACAATGCATCACATATGAAACGGAAATTAGAGTTCCACCTGCTGGCCCAACAAAAGACTACATCATATTAATGTGCAATAATTTATATTTCTCTAAAATGAAAGAAAAAAATTATATCTAAAGTCCTCACGTAATAAAAATGTAAAACCTGTAACTAATATATATTCCCTTTTTAATTAACCGCTTGCCGACCGCCGCACGACTATTTACTGCGGCGGTCAGCCCCTCACAGGCAAAGCGACGTAGTACTACATCGCTAGCCTGTGAGGCTCTAGGGAGCGAGCGCACGCCGCCGGAGGCGCGCTCCTGCGCGGTCATGGACCCCCCCCCCGCGCGTGTGCCTGGTGGACCCATGTCCGCCGGGCACTCGCGATCATCCGTGGCAGGAAAGGCAGGCAGAAAGGCAGGCAGCTAATGTAAACAAAGCCGCCTGTCATTCTTCCTTGTGTAAAGGCCCGTACACACGTACCGATCGTCGGCATACAAACGTCGGTGGACGAAGGATCTGCCGATTGTACGCGTGTTAGTATGGTGCCTCCGACAGATGTCTGCGCACAATCCGCGGACAAAAGTCTTTCATGCAAACATGAAAATATTTGTATGCCGACACCAGAACGGACGATTGTTCGCCTGTCAGTACACAATTCGGCCGACAGACCGCAGATTTGCAAGACTGGGCATGCTCAGAAAATAGAAAACACAGGGAAAGTTAACCATTACATGACATCACTTCTGCAGTCGGCGGACAAAATTCTTGTGCTGTCCTTGTGCTGTCTTTGCACTTTTCAGCAGACACCGACATCCCGGGGAGAAAAGAGGAACATTTGTAAGCCGACCATCGGTACGTGTGTACGGGGCTTAAGAATGAAGATCACATGGTTCTACTATGTAGGACCGTTGATCTCTGTTCTTACACTAGTAGCCACTAGGGATGTAACGATATCGAAGATATCGCGATATCGTATCGTCGTGGTCGTCTCGATATCGTCGTGGTTGGGTTACAATATTAAAAGGACAGGTGTCCGTCAAATAGCAAGAGGAATAAACACAGTCCCAAAGGAACAAATCATTGTTAACTACATAGACCAGAGTTTAAGGATTTTTTTACTGTTTTTTTTTTTTTTTCTTGCAATGTAGATATTTTGATCTTTCTGATGAAAAACGTGAACATAAGCTAAATGATAGGTCAGTGTTTTTTTTAAAGGCTTTTTGACTGACTATTTTATTTAAGTTTAAGTTATGTTCCTAAATACCAATTTTAAAAGGCTGCCTTTATTTGCCTTGCACATTTAAACCTGACTTAACTTGATCTTTGTTTGCACTTAAAGGGAATTGCCTATTGTTTGTTTACAATTGTTCTAGCTGCTTCTTAACTTGAACATTGCACAGAAGAATCAGTTATGCAACCAAATATTACTATACAGAATATTGATGTTCCTGACTACAACTTGCACTTTAAAAGCACTATGTGATCAGTGTTTTATGTTGTCATGGATCCACAAATACAACAATAAATTGCCTGTTGACTGGCAAAAGCAGAATAAATGTCGGTATTTTTTCGCTATTATCATCACAAACACTATCATGAGCTATTTAACAATACCATGAGCTTTTCCACAATATCGCAATAAATATCGTACCGTGGGGTCAATATCGAAATTGTATCGTACCGTGAGATTTTGATATCGTTACATCCCTAGTAGCCACAGCCAATCACAGTTAGAAACACGCCCCTAGGGACACACTTAACCCCTCCCTCTCCAATAGAGTTAACTCCTTCACTGCCAGTGTAATTTTTGCAGTAACAGTGCATATGTATAGCACTGATTACTGCAGTAATGTCATAGGTAACCCCAAAAGTGTCAAAAATGTCAGTCAAGGGTCCGATCTGTCCGCCGCAATGTCGCAGTCCCGTAAAAAAAATCGCCGATCGCCGCCATTACTCGTTAAAAAAAAATGACAAAAATCTTTCCCTTAGTTAGTAAACGCAATAACTTTTGCGTAGACCAATCAAAATACGCTTTTTGCGATATAAATAAATGTTGCATAAAACAAATTGGCCTAAAATGTTAAATTTAGATTTTTACAATTTTTTGGGGGGAATTTTATTTAAAAAAATGTGAAAAATATTGTTATTTTTGCAAAATTGACGCTCTTTTTTTGTTTATAGCGCATGATCAAAAAATCGCACAGGTGATCAAATACCACCAAAAGAAAGCTCTGTTTTTTGGGAAAAAAAGGACATCAAATTCGTTTGGGTACAGTGTCGCACGACCGCGCAATTGTCCGTTAAAGTCATGCAGTGCCGAATCGCAAAATAGGCCCTGGTCAGGAAGGGGGTAAAATCTTCTGGGGCTTAAGTGGTTAAAAGTGTTAGGCTTATTTTAAAGCTTGGAAATCCCCTTTGGGAGGAAATGAGGACCCTCTCTGAGCAGATGCATGAAGTAATTGGCTGGCTGTGTATGAATGCCGTTCACATGCTGTTAGTAGAAATGTCATGACACTGCTTTAATTATGCATTATTATAACCTTCTACCGGTGTCAGTCCTATTACAGGGACAGGAAAGTGAAAGGATTACTTGGAAAGAAGATACAGGTTGAACTGGATGGACTGTTGTCTTTATTCAACCTTAACTACTATGTAATTGTGGAGTTACTCTTTAGGTGTGTCCTACTGTAAAAAAAAAAAAGGAAGCAAAGCCTTGATATTCTATTTTTAAACTGTAACGTTCTAAAGTGTCCAATGTGATTTTGTAGAAATCTAACACTCCGGAGAGTCTTTCTTTGGAGTAGAAGCAGCGGATTCAGAGAGCGTTGTGCGGTGAACTGCCATTAGCTGGTATAAGTTACATAACCGAATACCTGTGACCACAGCCCATCAGACAAGCAGCTGTGCCACCTCCAGCTCTGCCTTCACTCCCCGACACTGGTGTAACCCAACACCGTGTTCACCTTCTGTCAGCCTATATCTGCAATCTGATTCCTTTATTTTAAATATAAACACAGGCGATTCAGCACTGTCAAGGTCACTCTCTGCCAGGGCATGTTGAAGTGTGCGTGCCACCTCCTTATAGCAGAATCAGCTATTATGTGGCCACTGCAATATATCTGACAGTTCGGCAGTAACTTGGCTGCGTTTCAGCATTCTGGGAATATTGGGACAAATGAAACCATGCTGAGCGCCATTGCCATGTGTCTGACACCTGGTCTGCTGGTCAGATTCAAAGTTTAGATAAATTAAAGGTTTGATAGTTACTAACTATAGTTCAATTAAACACTTCATATCCGGAAGGTTTACCCCCCCCCCCCTTCTCCTCTTCCTGACCAGGCCATTTTTTGCACTGCGTTGCTTTAGATCCCATTCACACTGCCGCGACTTGTCAGGCGACTTGTCAGCCTGACAAGTCGCGGTCGGTCGCGGTCCATTGAGTAGTACAGGACCCGTTCTAATAGGAGCGACACAAGTCGCTCCGACTTACAAAAAGGGTCCTGTACTACTTTGGGGCGACCTCAGAGCGACTTGCATAGACTTCCATTATGTGAAGTCCCTGCAAGTCGCGGTGCACGCGACTTCACAGGTCACCCCCCGAAGTCGTGTCGCCTCAGTGTGAACCGGCTCTTAACTGACAATTGCGCGGTCGTGCCACACTGTACCAAAATAAAAAAATTCCCCACAAATAGAGCTTTTCTTTTGGTGGTATTTTATTGGTGGTTTTTATTTTTTGCGCTAGAAACAAAAAAAGACTGACCATATTTTGAAAAAAATAAATATATTTTTTACTTTCTACTATAAAACATACCCTATAAAAAAGCTCAAGCTCTGTCAGATTGGATGGAAAATGTCTGTATACATATACTACCATGGGTTACAGTAACATTTTGCAAAGTGTGCAATTTGCTATAGACTACCACAGTGCTCTACATTGGGGACCGTTTCACCCCTATTTGTTATTAATGTAACCCCTTGCCTGCAAAACACCATTCCTTTGATGATTGCTTGTTTAAGTAGTTCAGTGTGACAATCCATGTTAAAAAGGAAAGAATCCATTGAAGTGGTTGTAAACCCTCACATATACCCAGAGAAGTGAACAGCCTCAGATGTTACACAAAGATGAAACAAATCTTCCTACATAAGGTTTGTATATCTGCCTTCTTCAGCTTTCTACACTGTTTAGAAAGTGAACATTGTGTTAGAACATTTTCTTCCTGTTCCAGCACTGGGTGTGGAGTATTGGCATACACTGTGTGTGAGCTGATTGGAGAAAAGACACCAGCCCCCCCCCCCCCCACATAGGCAGAAGAAGAAATAAACTTGCTGAGCTGTGAATAGACCAGCTCTCTGCTAATCTAGCTCTGCACCCACCCCAACATAAATTTCCAGCTGTTTTTCTCTTCTGTGTCAGAAGTTACCATGCTGATAACCGAGGAACTGAGCAGCATAAAGACACGGGACTTAGAACTTTGGAGAGAGATAAGTGAACACTACAGATATGTGCCCAGGTCAGATTTCATGAATTGGGTTTACATCCACTTTAAAGGAGTTGTAAAGGCAGGAAGATTTTTTATGTTAATGCATTCTATGCATTAGGATAAAAAGCCTTCTGTGTGTAGCAGCCTCCCCAGCACCCCCTAAAACTTACCTGAGCCCATCTCTCTCCAGCGATGTCCATGAGTTCCTCAGCCATCCGGGACTCTCCCTCCTGATTGGCTGGGACTCAGCCGTGGCGACATCGGCTCCCATGGCTGTCATTCAAAATCAGTTAACCAATCAGGAGAAAGATAGAGGGGGCGGGGCCCAATGGTAGTCCCATGTCTGAATGGACACACGGAGCTGCAGCTCGGCTCGGGTGCCCCCATGGCAAGCTGCTTGCTGTGGGGGCACTCAACAGGAGGGAGGGGCCAGGAGCAGCGAAGAGGGACCTAAAGAAGAGGAGGATCGGGGCTGCTCTGTGCAAAACAAACTGCACAGAGCAGGTAAGTATAACATGTTTGTTGTTTAAAAAATCACTTTAAAGTCAGTGTAAATGTAGAAAACTGCATGAGTTTGCATTTTCTCCCTGTGCCTGCGTGGGTTTTCTGCGGTTACTCCGGTTTCCTCCCACATTCCAAAGATGGCTCCGGTTTTAATTGGCCCTAGTATGTATGAATGTGAGTTAGGGACCTTGGATTGTAAGCTACTAGAGGGCAGGGACTGATGTGAATGTACTATATATATATATATATATATATATATATATATATATATATATATATATATATATATATATATATACACATGTAAAGCGCTGCGTAAATTGACGGCGCTACATAAGTACCTGTAATAGTTAAATGAGAACAAACACACAGTGATGAAAACGCATTTATGCATAACTCAATTAGACATTTTTACAATATACGCTGATTTGTAAAAGCTACATAAAAACTGGGTATTTCCCAACTCTAATTGTTAGAAAATGATTAGATTTATCGGATTGTCTTTGTAGATGAGTCCGGAAGAGAGTCCGGACATTCCCAATGTCGCAGTGCCCTGGATGGCTGCAGCTGATGAAATAAAAATAGAATGCTCTGGAATGAGACATAATTATTTCATACGTTTTATATAACGGCGAGGAAAATATCTAGTACTATGACAGCGGGGAGATCCTCGCAGGGTAATAGATCCAGGAGGACTAGTGTGTGGAAGAGGCTCAATGCATCTGATAATGGCGAGGAGCCTTCTGGCAGAACCTATGCAGAAGGTAGAAATGCCATATCTTGTTTTCTTAACAAGAACTCCACTTGGCTGTTTTTTTGTCTAAATTGGCAACTTAATGCCGTCATTTCAGAAAACCATATCACTTTCTATGAAAATTGTACGTTTTGAGGTCTTTATTCAGCACAGGGAAACGTTTGGATGTGTCATATAAGCTGTCTTCTGATAATCTGTACAAACTCCATGTTCTGGTGTCTTCTGATATCCAAAATTCCCAACACTCCTTTAGCCATATTCCAAATGGAGTCCGCCCATCCGTGGAAACCACTGAATAGAACAATTAGCACATTGCCTGTTTTTAGTCCTGTTTTCTGGACAGGATGGTATCAGAGACTCCATTCACAAAGCTAACACCAGGGTAAGATTTTTTATTACACTTATTTTAAGAGTCCAATGAAATTTAAAATGATTATAAACCTTTGTGTTTTTTTTTTTTTTTTTTTTAAACCAAAATAACAAACATGTCATACTTACCTGCTCTGTGCAATGGTTTTGCACAGAGCAGCCCCAACGCTCCTTTTCTGGGGTCTTCCCCACTTCAGCGAGTGCCCCGTGAGTGCCTTCTCCCGAGCCGTCCAGTCTGCATCTGTTGACACAGACCGGGCGACTCGGCCCCAACCCCCCCCCCACTCTCTCTTTTAGTTAACAGCAGTGGGAGCCAATGGCTGCCACTGCTATCAATCTAACCAATGAGGATGGAGACAGTGGCGAGAACCACTTCTCTCCTGCTTGTCCGATCGGGCTCAGGTAAGTATAAGGGGTGGGGGCTGAGGTGATCCTGCAGCACATAAGGTTTTTTTTTTTTTTTTATACCTTCATGCATAAAGTGCATTAAGGTAAAAAACCTTGAGGCTTTAAAGCCACTTTAAAAAAAAAAAAAAAAAAATGTGTGGCTGAAGATAAATCACCTTAACCTGGTACTTTAAAGGATACATTCACCTTTTGTAACACGTTAGATCTTGCACTCACATTCAGGGTGTAACATGTTACAAACTTATTGGCCCCTGGTCCCCCCCTTTTTGGCAGTGAGCAGGGATCTCCCCCCCCCCCCACTCACTGCCACAATCTAAAAGAAAAGTGTTTTGGGACAACTAAAAGTCCCGACAGCTATTGAGCATTGTGGTTGTCATTGAGTCTCAATAAGTTTATAAACTCAAACCAACCCGACGTACGTTTCGTCCACATGGACGTCCTCTGGGATATTCCATGGTATTGCACCTGTTCAAGACCATTTGTGATCACATTTGAAATTCCTGCTATTTGCACAGAAAGTAAACGTTTTTTTCTACTTTTAATAAAGCCTAGTCTTGATATTAAACTACGAGGAGACTTTTTTGTTTTTATGGGTATCTGGGAAATTGGAAGAGACGCTATCAACCTCCTAATGATGTTGCACTATTACTAAAATCCCTCTGCTTGTATGACTCTTTGCTATCCGCAGTAGAGTCTACAATTTCTGGTAAGCGCTTCTGACTTCCCGTCATGGTGATGGTCGCAGCTGTGGTGACATCTTTCTACCTCTGAACACGGACTGTCCCCTGTTTTTTTGGATATGGACTTTTTTTGATTTGAACACGGTTTGTCTATATTTCAAGGACTTTGCACTTTTATAAGATTATTTTTTGATGCTTGTGAGCAATTTGTGTTTATTATGCACATATAGCACTTTGTTTGGTTTTTGCACAGACCTATACTATTTTGATATGGTCATGCGCGGCACTTGTTTTTGGATTGTTTTTGTTTATAGAAACAAAGCGTGACAGTAGAAAAAAAAAGGCCAAGTGGTCCGTCAAATCTGAACCATTTTTTTTTTTTTTATGAATATAGGGTTTTTTTTTTATTTTTTTAACTTTTTTTAGTCTTCGATCTATGTTTGTCCCGAACCTGTTTAAATCCACTTACTGTTACTCACTACCTCTGCTGGAAGTCTATTCCAAGTATTTACTACCCTTTCAGTAAAATAATACATTCTAAGATTAGTTTTGAACTTTCCTGCTGCTAGTTTGAAGTCCTGTTCCTGTGTTCTCGAGCTTCGCTTTATATTGAACCCGTCATTGGACTTGTCGTTCTGTCCTATTAATATCTTTTTGTAAGTGAGGTCTCCAGAACTGGACACAGTATTCTAAATGAGGTCTAAATAAAGATCTGTATAGAGCAGGAGTTACCAAACTGTGGGTCGGGACCCACTGGTGGGTCACAAGCTGCATTTCAGTGGGTCGCGCTGAGCCGGAAATCACTGAGAGCGGGCCCACTTAAACTGTGCTGTGCGAGCCCGCGCAAATTACAGAGAGCCAGAGCAGTCAAATTGCGACAGATTCAGAACCCCGCCCACACAGTTAACGGAGGCTGGTCTGCATTTCCTGCGAGGAGGATACTTCCATCAGTGAATACGTATGTGGGCTGTTATGTAGGATATGTTCATGGGGTGCAGAGCAAGCTCCTCGGTCCTGCTGGTGGCAGCGGTGTTGGCTAGACTGGAGGCAGGATTCTCTCAGCTATAGCGGGCAGAGACAGCAGCCTCGGTGTCATAGGAGGACCAGGTGGCCCGGCGGTGTCAGGAGTTCATGGCAGCTTCTGTGACCCCAGTAGAGGATCTGAAGGAGAAGAGCCAGGACACCAAGACCAGCATAGAGCTCCTCATCATGGAGACTCTGGGTGAGGTGTGCTGGGCCCTGGAGAGGGCAAACAGGGGCTTCACCTTCACTGTGGGCCACTGGGAGAGGAAAGAGGGTGAGTGCCGTATAGTCTGCTGATCACTGTCCTGGGGTGGTTGATTTCTGTCCTCTGCCTGCCTTATACTGTCTATGAGGGTGCTGAATACTTACAACTCCGCTTATATGCCACACATGCCAAAGGTTTCTGACCCCTCACTTAGAACATCTGGCAAGTGTATTCAATAATAAATTGAACAGTAGTACATTTTATATTTTTAATTTAACATCCCCCTCCCTTTAACCACTTTAACACTAGCCACTGTGCTGCTACTGCGGCACAGTGGCTCGTTATCGTCCAGCGACGTAGACCTACGTCGCTGGACTCCTCCACCTGTAGGCGGCACTCGCGCGCCACCGGAGGCGCGCTCCCGCTGTTTTCATTAACAGCGGGAGTCGGGCCAGGGGAGGAGCGGCGGCGATCGCCGCAGCTCTGCCCCGATCGTCGGGGAATCCAGTTTGGAGATCCGCCCGCCTGTGTAAACAGAGCGGGCGGATCTCCTAAGTGACAGAGTGACAGATCGGAGTGTTCAGCATAGCTGAACATCCGATCTGTCCCTGGCTCACTCAGTCACCTCCCCCCCCACACGTTAGTAAGCACCAGGCATACATTAACCCCGCCCTCTCCAATAAAATTAACCCCTTCCCTGCCAGTGTCATTTTTACAGTAACAGTGCATATTTATAGCACTGATTACTGCAGTAATGTCACTGGTACCCCCAAAAGAGTCAAAAATGTCAGTCAAGGGTCCGATCTGTCCGCCGCAATGTCGCAGTCCCGCAAAAAAAATCGCAGATCGCCGCCATTACTCGTTAAAAAAAAAAACACCAAAAATGACAGAAACCTTTCTCTTAGTTAGTAAACGCAATAACTTTTGCGCTTATTGCTATTTTTTTTACCAAACATGGGTAGCCGAAAACAAATTGGCCAAAAATTTTAAAAAAAAATTGGTTTTTACATCTTTTTTGGGGGGAATTTCATATAAAAAAATGTTAAAAATATTGTTATTTTTTCAAAATAAACGCTCTTTTTTTGTTTATAGCGCAAAAAGTAAAAATCGCACAGGTGATCAAATAACCACCAAAAGAAAGCTCTGTTTGTGGGAAAAAAAGGACGTAAATTTTGTTTGGGTACGGCGTCGCATGACCGCGCAATTGTCAGTTAAAGTCGCACAGCGCCGAATCGCAAAAAGTGGCCCAGACGTAAAACAGCAAAATGCTCTAGTGGTAAAGTGGTTAAATATGCATTATTATTATTATTTGCATGTATATAGCACCAACAAATTCTGTAGCGCTTTACAATATTCAATTACAAGCAAGTGGGTCCTGAAAAATAACTGTATTCAGAAGTGGGTCTCGGCTCAAAAAGGTTTGGGAAGCCCTGGTATAGAGGAATCAGTACCTGCCTCTTTCTGCTAGTGATACATTCTAGAATTCTATTAGCTTTCCTCACTACCTGGTGACACCATTTGCTCATTTTGCAATCATCTGAAATAAGTGCCCCCAAATCTTTTTCTTCTGTAGTTCTGACTGAACCCCAAATGTTGAACTCCTATCAAGGGATTCTTTTTCCCTATGTGCATTATTTTACATTTGGAAACCTTGAATTGCAGTTTCTACTTCTTTGACCAATCTTCCAGCAATGCCAAATCATGTTCGGTGTTACAGACACCTCCAGGGATATCAACCCTATTACACACTTTTGTAAGCAGGCCCACCCTGCCCATCCAACCTTTAGTTATATTCCTTGCATAGAGATTAAATCTAACAGGACCTAGTACAGAGCCTTGTGGTACACCACCGGTGACTGCTCTCGGCTCCAAATGAACCCCTATTTACAACCACACATCCAACCCTTGGGTGGTTCCATGGACATGCAGTCGGTTAAAGGATAAAGTGATTGTAAACGATGACCTTGTAAAACAACCTATTCGGTTTTAAAATGGAAATAAAAGGCAAAACATTTTTGTATAGATATAAACATACATTACAAATATTTTTTTTTCTCTTTTTTTATAAATGATCACTTTCCCTCTGTTCTTGGCTGCATAAGAGCTGGGGGAGGAGAAGCAGCAGCACACAGAGCTTCCCAGTGAATGGCTGTGCAGCGGGGGCTTGTCATGACAGTGCTGTGAGAGTGACCACCTGTGGCCAGTGTGCAGAGGGGATGTCCCCAAACACGAGCAGGACACAGGAGATCACAGTTAACACTGTAGTAGCGCTGACTACTACAGCAATTTCCAGCTTCCCCAGCAGCCCATCAGGGAGGGTTTATGCATACTTGCAATGTGCCAAGCTGGACCAATGTAACGAAGCAATACAAATTATACCTGGAGTTCAGCTTTTAGGATGTGGTCCCATCTATAGTGCGGTCTTTTCTGAACGACTGTGGCGGGTACTCCACCCGCTCTGACCATTTCCTTGTTTTGTGTAATCCATTTTTAACTGGGGTCTCCCCTTTTCTTCTTCGTGTTCCTCGGTTTGTTCGCAGTGCGCTTCCACTTATCATACCAAATACCTCCTCAGCCCCCCCTTGGTCTTCCCAAAATAAATTCTGCAGCAATATTTCGAGTGATCACAAATAAAACCTTTCTGTCTTTGTGGTGCACATCCACGCTGGAGATATTTGTGTTTTGTTAATTAGTTTAATGACGGTTTAAAGGATGTAATTAATCATTGGGAGGGAATAATACCAGCAGGGATACAGCTGCCGCCTGGCACAGCTGAGCACGGAAAGAGCAGATCTAGTACAATTGTGTTATCTCTCACTTCTGGAAGTGCCATGCTTTCCATTGTTCAGCTCATTTAAAAGGGCCGCTATTTCCTGTCGAGGTTTATTTAGCAAACCAGTCTCATTTTTTATGTCAGCGTGATTTTATTACTGGAGATTGTGATGGACGTTCCAAATCTGCCAAGTTTGACAATTCATTTAACTATTTCAAGTAATCAAAACCATTGTGATCAGACCAAATGTTTTGTAAGTTTTGGCATGCGTTGTCGTACACTAGGTTCACCTTAATGTGGGTTGGGCACGTGTGCAGAAACCTGCTGCACTTTGGTAGACACGCAGGGGGTGCCATTAGTTTTATAACACTTTGGCACCTGCTGTACGATTTCATGCCTGTCAATCTGCAGCACCTTGCGGTTAGGAGCGGCACAATTTCAGAAAAAGAGTTGGTGGCTTTTTTGTCCCGTATTTCTCATGGGTACAGCAGCACATTCAAATGAATGCTCTTCTGTACCCACAAAGTGTGTGTGCAAATGCGATGCACAATGGGGAATACGCTATTTAACAAATTCCTTGTATGTATATGGGGGCAGCCATATCCGCCCAATGTGCAAAGTAACATTGAGAGTGAATTCACACTGCAGCACAGATCGGCAGGGACAATTCACTGCTCCGGTGGCTCTGCGTTGCCAGCTGCACTAGGGGGCGGGTGATTAGCGGTTCAGAACATCGCACGTCTTTTTTTTTTTTTTTTTTTTTAATATTTTGAACAAACTGGTTTTGTACTCCACGCTAGGTGGTGCTTTCCGACGTGTCTCTGGATATCCATGTGCATAAGCCCACATCTGGCCCATGTTGCCATTGAGATATCTGCCCATTCACCAAACTTTTTAGACACACATTACAGTATTAGCCCTGTAGCCCTGATCACTGTTTTAGTGTCAATAACAGTTCCCACAAAGTGTCAGTCAGTATCTCATTGTCTGCCGCACAGTCCCACTATAAGTCGTTGATTGCCGCCAATACTGGTTTAAAAAAAAATAATAATTCCTGTGTGTGTGTGTATGTGTGTGTGTGTGTGTGTGTGTGTGTGTGTGTGTGTGTGTATATATATATATATATATATATATATATATATATGTATGTATGTATGTGTATATATATATAGATAGATATATATAGATATATATATATATATATATATATATATATATATATATATATATATATATATATATATAATCTATTTATCCCTCACATTTTTGTAAATATTTTATCTTTTCATGTGACAACATTAAAGAAATGACACTTTGCTACAATGTAAAGTAGTGTCCAAGTTGGACATTTTCACTTAGGGGTGTACTCACTTTTGTTGCCAGTGGTTTATACATTAATGGCTGTGTGTTGAGTTATTTTGAGAGGACAGCAAATTTACACTGTTATACAAGCTGTACACGCACTACTTTACATTGCAGCAAAGTGTCATTTCTTCAGTGTTTTCACATGAAAAGATGTAATAAAATAATTACAAAAATGTGAGGGATGTACTTCTTCTTTTTTTTTTTTTTTTTTACATGTTTTTTTTTATTATTGAATATGTTTTATAGCAGAAAGTAAAAAATATTTTATTTTTTTTTTTATTCAACATTTTCGGTCTTTTTTTTTTATATTATATAAAACCAAGTAGTGATGAAAATACCACCAAAAAAGAGCTATATTTGTGTGAAGAAAATCTAAATGTCATTTGGGTACAGCATTGCCTGATTGCACAATTACCAGTTAAAGTAGCGCAGTGCCGAATAGCAAAAAATGGCCTGATCATGAAGGGGGTAACATTTTCTGGTGCTTAAGTGGTTAAACAAGCTGAAAATAGAAGCTGATTGGTTGCCATACACAGCTGCTCCAGATTCTGTCCGCTCCTTCTTTGATAAATTGCGCTAAATGTCCCTTTAATTGGTTCTATTTAGTGACTGCAGCCGCTCCCGATTATCGGCCCTTATCCTGGGTTTATAGAAGATTGGAGTTCTTACTGATGTACAGAACAAGCTCTCCCTGCACAGCAGGGCTGAAAGTTTTGATTATCTGGAAATCAGTTTGCTGCGTTAGTCTTTCACACACAAGAAAAGCTTTTGAGCGGTTTGAAGTGTACTTGGCAGCGGGCACATGTCTCCGGTCTGATATGGCACCGTGGCGGGGTTAGTTATCACTTAGCCTGGGCAAGGCTATCCAATGAAGTTTCCATTGCTAATCTGATATCTTCTTTTGTTACTGGATTTATAACTTGTAGCATTTCACATAATTGTCCTCGCGGGGAGGGGAAAAGAAAACATGTTCGCTTTGTGTTTCAGGCAATTAATGCCACGTGGCAACATAACTGGTACATTACTCTGCCCCGGACTGCTGCTCAGCTGCATGTGCGCGGCACTGGCGATGGCGTCCTCTTGAAGCATGCCGCTGAGGCTTATATTTAGGCTTTTCTTTTTTTAAACAGTCTGGTCAGAAAAGTGAAACCTGTTTGGAATCTGTCATCATGGGCACTTCATACCATGGAAATTTTTCGTGAGTCCCCGGTTAGGCTATCGTCCTTGGTGCAATACCCTTACAGTAAAAGGGGACCCGTCACTACAAATTGCATGTCAGTTGAATGAGTCAGCATTTCCATATCAAAGGATTATATAGTTATTTTTCTTTGTGTCTCTCAAAGTGTTACTAAACCCAGGACTCTGCATTCACTATATCTGGTCTCCTACAGTACACAGAATATGGAAATGCAATTACTTTAGTAAATATAAACTGCTAAATACCCTTTCTCATCAGCAGTATATAGCAGTCTTGTGACTGATATCAGTTCCTAGTAAAGCTTGTAGGATGAGTCTTCATTCTCCCCTGACCCTCTGTCTGGACAGTGCTGATTGGCCCTGTTCTGATCACATGCACTCTCCCAAGAAAAAAAAAAAACATCTCTAGCAATGCACACCAAACTGAGCATGTGCAGCCTGTCCCCTGGCTCTGTAAATATCAGGTTATTTTTTGGAGACCATAAAAGAAGAGGAGGATCAGAGAGACAGGATCAAACAGCCTTTATACACAATGCAAAGGATTAACCCCTTAGGTTCCACAGTGAGTATAACAAGCATGCTACAATAAAGTTCATAATACATAAGTGCCTTTAAGACAAATGAACTCCATACATCATTCCACTGTGCAGTGCAAACAAAATACAAAATCTTAGTGAGGTATAATAAATGAAGTGCTGGTGCTCGCCTTCACCTGTGCATACACGCTGCTCACCTTATAACCTGACCTCCTGTGTTACCAGTAAGTCAGATAAAGCCCTTCCCCTCTGGAGATTTACAGCGACCGGGTTACCGCTGGCTTCTCTCCTCTTTAATCTCCCTCCACTTGGCTCCAGAGACCCTAGATACAACTCAGATAATATGGAAACAAAAGAACAAAACCATCTAGTGCTCTCTGTAACTAATAAATTATTGTGCCGTTAAAAACAAATGATATCCATTCACTAAGATGGCACTTAAGTAGTCACAGCTCCGGCTACTCGCTGCGCCGAAGCCCGGAAGAAAGATTTGGGAAAATTGTCAGCCCTCTCAATGGTGACAGTGTGCCGCTGGAGGGATTAGTTCGAAGGCAAGTATTTCATAATGTGCTAGTATGCAATACATACTAGCCCATTATGCATTTGCCTTACAGCAGTTTTATTTTTTTTTTCAGACTCTGCCGCGATTTACTTCAGTAACAGCAAAGAAGCAATTAAAAAAAAATCTGTAGTGTATTAATGTGCTTTACTAAATATAAATGCTGTAACTACTTACAATTTTGGGAGACGAATACGTGACACAGAGTATCACAAAATTATGCATACAATATACACATGCACAAGCTATCTATCTTCCCTAGCAAATGAGCATGGGCAATGTATGCAATAGCTATAGGTATATACTAAAAGAATAACTAAAGTTTTCCATAGAAGGGAGAGGGATTAGAAAACCCGTCAGTTTTTATTACAGTCTGTGTCCCTTTTAGGCAGTATCACCCTCTCTATTTGTCCTGTTTACCATTATTTATTACAGGTACTTGTATAGTGCTGTCAGTTTATGCAGCTCTTTACATATACAGTATATTTACATCAGCCCCTTCCCTCAGGGAGCTTACAGTCTAAGGTCCCTAACTCACATTCATACATACACGGGCTAATTTTAGACCGGATCCATCCAATTAACCTACCAGCATGTCTTTGGAGTTTGGAGGAAACTGGACCACGTGGAAACCCACGCAGGCACAGGGAGAACATGGAAACTCCAGGCAGCCTTTGTCATGGTTGGGATTCAAACCAGCGACCCTGGTGCTGCTAAGCAGAAGTGCTCACTCCTACACCACATTATCATCGAAAATCCCAAGTTTTGGGTTGTCCCCAGAAAAGTAATAGAGGGGAAATCTTCCAATGGGGACACTAGTTCTGGTGACCTGGGAGTCCCCAAGAGATTCTTAGTTTGCAGGGATTTCCTTTCACTTCCTGTTTTTAATAAGGGACAGGAAGTGAAGTTTAATCTTCCTAATGGGACAAAGATTGCAAAAATAAAACTTGCAGGGGTTATAACCCTCCCTTACTCTTTCCTAAATGGCAAAAAAATGTATTTTATTTTTTACTCTTGTGTTGCTATGACTATTTTAGTGACTTTTATAGCAGAAATATATGGAGTAACATTTTTAGGGCCATGTATTGTTTTTCGAAAATAGGCTTCCCCTATCCCTAAGCTAATGAACTTGTTGGACTGGTTCATGAAGCTCAGGCAACAGGAAGCGAGTAACATTTTTTAATTTTCTTGCATTAATTAAAAAAAAAATGCTGTTGTTGAGTTGCTTGGCCTAGGTAAACTAGATCACATGGGTTGAAAGGTTTTTTTTTTTTTTTTTTTGTTTTAACCCGATTTAATTTACCTATAGCTGCCCTAAAACCGGTTGTTTTTCTAAAGGCATGGACTTTTAGGTCTGCTTCAGGATTTATCTGAACTCGTCTGCCATAAAGTGTATCTACTGTAAACCCAAAAATGTAAATATTATATGTATTGCAGCTGCTTGTAGTGGTTAGAGGGCTTGCCAGCAGGTGGTGCTGTGGAGCAGAGCGCTGGATCAGAGGCTGTCAGGGCGTGCAGGAGAGAGGAGTGTGTGCGGAGTGTGTGCGTGACCGACCGCGTGTGAGTAACCCCCCCCCCAGGAGAGCAGCGGCGGGGAGCGGCGCTCGAACCCCGACCCCCCCCCCCCAGAAGCGAGCGGCGAGCGGGTCGGTAACCCCCCCCCTCTCTTGTTGCGGGTGGCGAGCGGAACAGTAACCCCCCCCTTTTTGCGGCGGGCGGCGAGTGGTGCGGACCCCCCCCCCCCCAGACAGAGAGGGAGCAGAGGAGACTAGCGAGCAAAGGCTGACCGGGAAGTGACAGAGGGAGGCGGGTGCAGAGCGGAGACTGACCGTCTGAGGGAAAAAAAAAAAAAAACAGCCAGGAACTGCTAGAGTCAGACTTAAAGGGACATACACTAGGTAAGTAAGACTGGTGACTGAGATTGTACACTGACTGAGGGTGTAGTGTAGTACCTGAGTATCTGTGAGTATCTGTGAGTATCTGTGAGTATCTGTGAGTACCTGTGAGTACCTGTGAGTACCTGTGAGTACCTGAGTATCTGTGAGTACCTGAGTACCTGTGAGTACCTGAGTATCTGTGAGTACCTGTTGCTACCTGAGTGTCTGGGAGTACCTATCACTACCTGAGTGTTTTGCGTCTGACCGGGCTGTGCGACTGAGCGTTGTGCGTCTGACCGGGCTGTGCGACTGAGCGTTGTGCGTCTGACCGGGCTGTGCGACTGAGCGTTGTGCGTCTGACCGGGCTGTGCGACTGAGCGTTGTGTGTCTGACCGGGCTGTGCGACTGAGCGTTGTGCGTCTGACCGGGCTGTGCGACTGAGCGTTTTGCGTCTGACCGGGCTGTGCGACTGAGCGTTGTGCGTCTGACCGGGCTGTGCGACTGAGCGTTGTGCGTCTGACCGGGCTGTGCGACTGAGTGTTGTGCGTCTGACCGGGCTGTGCGACTGAGCGTTGTGCGTCTGACCGGGCTGTGCGACTGAGCGTTGTGCGTCTGACCGGGCTGTGCGACTGAGCGTTGTGCGTCTGACCGGGCTGTGCGACTGAGCGTTGTGCGTCTGACCGGGCTGTGCGACTGAGCGTTGTGCGTCTGACCGGGCTGTGCGACTGAGCGTTGTGCGTCTGACCGGGCGGTGCGACTGAGTGTTGTGCGTCTGACCGGGCGGTGCGACTGAGTGTTGTGCGTCTGACCGGGCGGTGCGACTGAGTGTTGTGCGTCTGACCGGGCTGTGCGACTTAGTGTTGTGCGTCTGACCGGGCTGTGCGACTCAGCGTTGTGCGTCTGACCGGGCTGTGAGATTGTGAGTGTTGGGTGACTGACCGGTGTCAAGTGAGTGGAGCGGAATACCAGAGGGGTGAGAAGGTAGCGTTAGGAAGCCAGGAAATAGCCACATAGGATAGACTTAAATCGCTGAATCCCCATTAGATTAGATAGTAGGTACAATGCCCGGCGGGGGTGGAGATGCGACTCGGTGTACATCTTGTGATATGTATGCGTTCCTCGGTCATGCGATCGAGGGCGGAAACAAATGCGCAAAATGTGAGCACGTTGCTTCCCTGGAAGCTCAGGTCCTGAATCTAGGGAAGCAGCTGGCAACACTGAGACGAATGTCCATACCGGAGGAGAGCCAGGATTGTACCAATCAGGTGCAGACAGGGGCCTGCACAGAGGTGGGCGGAGTATCGGAGGTGCAGGCATCAGAGCAGAGCAGAGGGGTGACAATTAGGAGGGGTAGAAGGGGACAAGTCAAGGAGGCTGATCCTGGGCTGGAGCACCCCAATAGATACGCCCCGTTGTGTGATGTTGGGGAAACCAGTCAGGGACCAGCATTGCTGGAGCAGAGCGACACCCCTAGCTGCCAGGGGACGAACTCCTCCAGTGAGGCCGGGAGAAAGGGAAAGGAAAGACAGGTGCTGGTGGTAGGGGACTCAATTATTAGAAGGGCAGACAGTGTAATCTGTGACAAAGACCGTGTGCGCCGAACAGTCTGTTGTTTGCCGGGCGCTCGGGTTCGGCACATCGCGGATCGGGTGAACAGATTATTGGGTGGGGCTGGGGAAGACCCAGCTGTCATGGTACACGTGGGTACCAATGACATAGGCAGAGGAAGACGGAGAGTCCTAAACGATTTCAGGGACTTAGGCGCTAAGTTGAGGACTAGGACCTCCAAGGTAGTATTTTCCGAAATACTACCGGTACCTCGAGCCACGCCAGAGAGGCAGCGGGAGATTAGGGAAGTTAACGAGTGGCTGAGGAGCTGGTGTAGTAAGGAGGGTTTCGGGTTCCTGGAGAACTGGGCCGACTTCTCAGTCGGTCACCGGCTCTTTGGTAGGGACGGATTGCACCTAAATGGGGTGGGTGCAGCCGTACTGGGTGAGAGGATGGCCAAAAAGTTAGAGGGGCTTTTAAACTAGGGAATGGGGGGGAGGGTACAGATGTAGAATTAGCCAGTGGAAAGCAAGTTTCAGAGGGCAGAAATGGGGGCATTAGCGGTAGGGTGTTCGGAGCCCCTATACCCAGGGTGGGTACGGGGAAAAATCAAGAGAGCAGCCTAAAAACATCAAAATTACGAGGCTTATATACCAATGCCAGAAGCCTGGCCAACAAGATGGGAGAGCTGGAGCTGCTGATGTTTGAGGAGGACTTAGATTTTGTGGGTATAACTGAGACTTGGTTTGACAGCTCTCATGACTGGATGGCGACCATTCAGGGGTATTCCCTTTATCGCAGAGATAGAGAGGGTAAAAAAGGGGGAGGGGTATGTTTGTATATTAAGAACAGTATACAGGTAAATATGAGGGATGATATTAATAATGGAGCTATGGACGAGGCAGAATCCCTATGGGTAGAGCTTCAAAGGAAAGGCACGGTGGGGAAGGTAATATTGGGCGTATGCTATAGGCCCCCAAACCAGAGGGAGGAGGGTGAGGTGGACCTCATGTTACAGATAGGATTGGCAGCAAGGATGGGAAATGTCATTATAATGGGGGACTTTAATTATCCTGATATAGACTGGGCAGAAGGAACCGCGCATTCAGCCAAGGCTCGGCAGTTCCTAAATGTTTTGCAGGACAATTTCATGGGTCAGATGGTGAATGCACCGACAAGAAACAATGCGGTACTTGACCTACTGATTACCAACAATACAGACCTGCTCACGGATATAGAAATACGGGACAACTTAGGGAACAGTGACCATAGGTCAATTGGTTTCAGTATTAATTACAGTAATGGGAAACACAAGGGTAATATAAGGACACTGAATTTCAAAAGAGCCAATTTCCCTAAACTGCGCTCGCTGCTAGAAAATATCAAATGGGATAGAACCCTGGGAACAAAGAACACGGAGGAAAAATGGGAGTGCTTCAAGAGCATACTTAACAAGGGGGTGGGCCAGTGCATTCCACAGGGAAATAAATTTAAAAGAGCAAAACTAAACCCTGGGTGGCTAAACTCCAACATAAAAATGCATATTAGTGCTAAAGAAAAGGCCTTCAAAAAATACAAGACTGAGGGGTCATTGGCAGCATTTAAGCATTACAAAGAGTGTAATAAGAAATGTAAAGATGAAATCAGGGCGGCTAAAATAGAACACGAGAGACATATAGCGGAGGAGAGTAAAAAGAACCCCAAGAAATTCTTTAAGTATATAAACAGTAAGAAAGCGAGGCCAGAACACATTGGCCCCATAAAAGATGATAAAGGAAAAATGGCCACTGAGGACAGAGAAAAGGCGGAAGTGTTAAATAATTTCTTTTCTTCAGTCTTCACAAAGGAATCGGGGGGGCTACACGAACCCCGCTTGTAAGGCCGAACTAAATAATACACCTCAGGAAGTGCCGCCATGGCTAACAGAGGATAGACTTAGAGCTAAACTAGAGAAACTTAACATAAATAAATCCCCGGGACCGGATGGCTTGCACCCAAGGGTTCTAAATGAGCTCAGTCAGGTGATTGCCAGACCATTATTCTTGATCTTTAAGGATAGTTTACAGACAGGTATGGTGCCAGCTGATTGGAAAAAAGCCAACGTGGTACCAATATTTAAAAAGGGGCCGAGATATATCCCGGGTAACTATAGGCCGGTCAGCCTAACATCAGTAGTCTGCAAAATTTTGGAGGGGATGATAAGGGACCACATACAAGACTTTAGTAATGAAAACGGTATTATAAGTAGTAATCAGCATGGATTCATGAAAAATCGTTCATGCCAAACCAATCTATTAACCTTCTACGATGAAGTGAGCTGCCACTTAGATAAAGGAAAGCCTGTGGATGTGGTGTATCTGGACTTTGCAAAGGCCTTTGACACCGTTCCCCACAAACGCTTACTGTACAAACTAAGGAAGGTAGGTATGGACCATAAGGTGAGTACCTGGATAGAGAACTGGCTCCAGGGGAGAGTACAGAGGGTGGTGATTAATGGGGAGTACTCGGATTGGGCGGGTGTGGAAAGTGGGGTCCCCCAGGGTTCTGTCCTGGGACCAATCCTGTTTAATTTATTCATAAATGATCTAGAGGAGGGGATATCTAGTACAATCTCAGTATTTGCAGATGATACTAAATTAGGCATGCCAATATCTTCTATGCAGGATGTGGAAATCTTGCAAGCAGACCTGAACAAAATAACGGGGTGGGCAACTACATGGCAGATGAGATTTAATGTAGAAAAATGTAAAGTAATGCACTTGGGGGCCAGAAACCAGAAAGCAAGCTACTCACTAGGGGGGGAACCTCTGGGTGAGTCTAGGATGGAAAGGGACCTGGGGGTACTGGTAGACAGCAGGCTTGGAAGTGGCATGCAATGCCAAGCCGCTGCAAGCAAAGCCAACAGAATACTGGGTTGTATAAAAAAGGGGATTCACTCCAGAAATAAAGAGATTATTCTTCCACTCTACAAGACTCTGGTCCGGCCACATCTGGAGTATGCTGTCCAGTTCTGGGCACCGGTCCTCAGGAAGGATGTGCTGGAACTGGAGAAAGTCCAGAGAAGGGCAACAAAAATAATTAGGGGAATGGAGGACATCAGCTATGAGGAAAGACTACAAGCACTGAACCTATTCTCTCTGGAGAAGAGACGCTTGAGGGGGGATATGATATCAATGTACAAATACTGTACTGGCGACCCTAGCATAAGGAACAAACTATTCAGAGAAAGGAGATACAATAAGACACGTGGCCACTCACTAAAACTAGAGGAAAGGCGGTTTAACCTTAAAGTGCGTAAGGGGTTCTTCACTGTAAGAGCGGTAAGGATGTGGAATTCTCTTCCGCAAGCAGTCGTATCAGCAGGGAGCATTGATGGTTTCAAAAAACTATTGGATGGACACCTTAAAGACCACAACATACAGGGGTATACAATGTACGGTTAAAAGCAAACACACACACACATAGGTTGAACTGGATGGACTTGTGTCTTTTTTCAGCCTCACTAACTATGTAACTATGTAACTATGTAACCAGTCCTTAAATGTGGTGGCTGCATTCGTTTTCTATTTTTAGGCCTTTTTTTCTGTTATTTTCATCTGGTGAATGGGTCAGCAACACACTTCCTGTCCTTGGGTGTCTCTTCTATCTATGGAGAAGCAATGGAAGACACCCATGGACCACAGCATAGTCTGGAGAGGGTAGTGTTAGATGGACTGGTCGATTTTTTAAATTGACTTTGCATAAGTGATTAAAGTCTAAAGCTGAGGATATGCTCGTAGATTTTCTTTAGAAATATTTCTTTTTGTGAAACATTCATTTGATTTTTCCAATCAGTTGGGTGAAATTGACATTTCTTTTCGACTGCAGTGATGAGAAAAATGGAAAAAGTGAGATGGAACATTTTTCTCAAACTAACACGTTTCAAACGTATATACTGTATGTTTTTCTTCAATAAAGTCCATTCACTTCAAAAACGAATGTTAAAAGTAAACAAAAATGTGAATTACCTTCCATTAAACGTACTGAGAATTTTTGAACTGATGTTCGAAAATCTACTAGTGTATACCCAGCTTTATTCCTTTTTTTTTTAAGCAGTTACGGAAACCTTTTTTTTTCCTTTTTTGGGTTTAAAGATTTTACATGGAACGAATAACAGCTGATCATTGTAATCACCCCTGTCAGTGGTAAATGGTTTCCTCTAACTGTCACCTTTGCTGGACAGCTATATTAATGAAAGTTGAAAATTAACAAATGTACTGGCCGGATTGACAGGTGAACAAAAAACCATACAAGTGCAACCACCACATTTAGGCATTGTACGCTGCAATATATTAAAATTTTGATTTGTGGTTTAGATGCATTTTAAAGTGATTTGTAAACCATCACTTTGTAAAACAACCCATTCATTTTAAAATAGAAATGGAAGGCAAAACATTTTTGTATAGATATTTTAAAAAAAAACATTATAAATGCCTCTCTTTTCCCTTTTTTTTTTATAAGTGATCACATTCCCTCTGTTCTCAGCTGAATAAGAGCTGGGGGAAGGAGAAGCAGCAGCACACTGAGCTTTCCAGTGAATGGCTTTGCAGCGGGGGCGTGTCAGTGTACTCTCCGCCAATGATCAGACTTGTCCTGAGTTCCCAGCATAGCTAGAGAGCTGACCATGCTGTGCTCTCCTGCGGAGTGTGGTCAGTTTTTAATAAGAAAGCAGAGGGACTGACAGGAACACCAGGGATTTCACATAAAGGAAGCAATACAAAGAGAACAGGATATATTTTCATACAAGTACATGGTACAGCAGACACAAATCAGGAATATGAAGTTTTGGGGTCTTTAAAGCAGAGTTCTGGCCACAGAAAAAGAATTTCAATGAACATACCCCCGGGAGTAAGGGCTAGTACATTCCACAAAGGATAGCCTCTAAACTGTCCCGGGTTCGCATTTACCTTTTTAGAAGAAATATTTACTTTTAAAATTTCACACATCTCAGGTGTGGGCAGCTTGAAGCCAGCGCGATCCTCTTCTGCATCCTCTTCCGTCCTCTTCGGTCCCACGATGCACTGCTCCGGCCCCGCCGTCACTTCCGGGGCTGCAGCGTCATCCCTGCACAGCTTCTGGGCATGCCCAGAAGCTGTTTAGCAAGGTATGACGCGCCTGCACCGGGAACTGACGTCGGGGCCGGTGCAGGCGCTTTGATTCCTGGGAGCGATGACTTTCAGCTCCCAGGAATCATTGCAAAGCGGAAGTGACGGCGCGGGCCACGGCCGAGGAAGGAGGAAGTGGATGGTAAGGTGAGTATATTATCCTCTCTAAAAAGGTAAGTAAAAAAAAAAAAAAAAGCCCGGGAATATCCAATTCGGGCTCAGGAAATGATAAGGAAGCGGATGCCATAAAATCTACAGGCATGATTTTGTGGACGGAACACCGCTTTAAGCTGGCCATACATGGCTGGAATTACAGCCAATTCCTGTTAAATTGGCAGAAATACGAGCCGTGAGTCACCCTGTCAGTACCACTTTGCTTGATGTACTTCAACTAAAAAATAGAAAACGAGCCAGGTGGAAATTTGTTGGTCAGTGGGGGCATCCTATTCGTTCAGGTATTAAAGCAGCCATGGATACTATATCTGGCAACAGATTCCTCAAAATGCCCTCTTTAACTAGTTCTGGACTGGAAGGTTTTACCCCCTTAATGACCAGGCCATTTTTTGCCATTCGGCACTGCGTTCATTTAATAGACAGTTGCACGGTTGTGCGACACTGTACCTAAATAAAATTGATGTCCTTTTTTTTCCCCCCACAAATAAAGCTTTCTTTTGGTGGTATTTGATCACCTGTGCGATCGATTTTTTTTTTTTTTTTTACTGTTTGTTTTTTTTTTTTTTGGGCGCTATAAACAAAAAAAACGACATTTCTGTGTAAAAAAAAAAAAAATATATATATATATATATATATATTATATATTTTGCACAATCTGCTGTATAACATTCCAAAAAAAAAAAAAAATGTATCTAAAATTTTCATCCTTTTAGGCCAATTTGTATTCTGCTACATATTTTTGATTAAAAAAAATCCCAATAAGTGTGTTTGGTTTACGCAAAAGTTATTGCATCTTCAAACTAGAGGAAAGGATTATGTCATTTTTATTTATTTTTATTTTTTTTTTATTAGTAATGGTGGCGATCTTCGATTTTAAGCGGGACTGCGACATTGCATTGGACAAATCGGACCCCTAACTGACATTTTTGGCTTTTTTGGGGGGACCTGTGACATTAATACAGTAATCAGTGCTAAAAATATTCACGGTTACTATAATAATGACAGGGAAAGATTTAACCTAGGGGTGATCAAGGGGTTAAGTGTGCGCCTAGGGGAGTGTTTACTAACTGTATGGGGGAGGGACTTGTGAAATGACCATAGAGACCTGTGATCCTATTTAGAAGGATCACAGGCGCTCTGTGATCATTTCAGCGATAAGAACGGTAGGCTGTGTTTACAACAGCTGACCGTTCTTCTCTCTCAGCGGTCGTGGCCACCAGCCCCGTGCATCGGCACCCCCGCTGCCTAGTGGGGGCGGGAGCGTGCTGCCGGCAGGGAGCACTCACCCCCCAGCACCACGCGCACGACCAACATAGGGCTACGTCAGTTTGCGCAGGAGAGGCTGCCGCAGTAATTGTGCGGCGGGCGGTCTTGTTGTGGGTAATGTAGATGGAGGAATGTATTGGAGCTCTCTCTTTCAGAAATATATGCGTGTTTAGCTGTCTTTAACCCGGCCATAGATGGAGCGATTTTCTTTACTGAAACCGTGAGTGTTAATGGGGGAATCTCTCCCTGCCGGGAGAACAGTGATTACTGTGAGCAGCTATAATAACTGCTGGAAATAATCGCATGTAAGTTCTGACAGGCTGGTTGTACCCAAGGTGATCAATTGATCAACTTTGCTACATTCTGCCTGCCCATACATGGTTCAAATCTCAGCCAGTCCCTGCTTGTCCAGCTGAGATTCGAACCGTCTATGGCCGACTTTAGTTTTGTGTGGTGTGTCAATTCATCCCATCCCACTAAACACTGCATGTAATATGACACTATCAGAGCTACAAATAGTAAAGATTGTAAACCCATACAGACAAAGCTCTCCAAAGTACCGTATCTTATTATCGTAGTGTATGTATTTTCCTTGCAACTATTTGTGTACGTCATTAGAAAAGTTTTATCTTTTTGTGTTATCTGCATTGCGTACCCTTGTATCGTGTACAGAACCACAGGAAATGATCGCAATGTATAAATCATCATGATAATATGATGAGTAACAATGTGTGGACTGGCTCATGTGACCTTCCCCCAGCTTAAAGCCAAATTTCACTCTATCAATCCACATTAACTATTTTTAATCCTTATGCTGCCAGCATTAGTGAATAGATAGGAAAGTATAACACATTTAGATTTAAACTTTTATTTTTTCTTACATTTCTTCAGTTATTTCCTGGTTTTCAGGCCTTGGCAAATTATATTATACACCCCAGGAGTCTTCAGGAGGGGGGGAAAGGGCTCTCCTTAGCTAAGCACACCCTCCTGCCTGCATGCCTAAGCTAAGGACAGATCCAGGAAGTAAACACTACATGAATCATCTGCCTTTTATGGCGCTTTTCCACTGCATGGAACCGAACGGTTCGGCTTGCTTTTGTGCTTTTCCACGGCTGGTACCGCATGGTACGGTGTAGGAACGGTTTGGTTCGGTGTGGTACGGCGGCGCTTTTCCACTGCATGGAACGGAACGGTACGGCTCTCTAAAACAGTACCACCTCGATTGTGGTTCCAAGAGGTACCATACCGGTACCATATCCCACAATCCTTTGCATGCAGTCACTACTAGCCACTGATTGGTCAGAGAATCATTGTTATCCCACCCACTTAAATTTAGTACTACTTTAGTGGAAAAGCAAACCATACCGTACCGTACCGAACCGTTCCAACACCATACCATGCGGTGCCAGCAGTGGAAAAGCAAACCGGGCCAAGCAGGGCCGAGTAGAGCCAAGCCGGTACTTGCAGTGGAAAAGTGCCATTACTTAAAGTGATAGTAAAGTCTTGTGTGTTTTTTTTTTTTTCATTAAAAATACCAAACCTATACTTACCTCCACCGTGCAGTTGGTTTTGCACAGAGCAGCCCGGATCTTCCTCTTCTCAGGTCCCTCTTCGGTGCTCCTGGCTCCTTCTTCCTGTACAGTGCCCCCACAGCAAGCAGCTTCCTATAGAGGCACCTGAGCGCAGCTGCAGCTCCCGGTGTCCATTCAGACATGGAGCTTTGTTCCGTCCCGCCCCTTTTTTCTCCTTATTGGCTCACTGACTTTGACAGCAGCGGGAGCCAATGGCGCCATGTTGCTGTCTCAGCCATTGAGGAGGAGAGTCCTTGACAGGCGAGAGTCTCCTGCAACATCACTGGATCTAGATGGGGCTCAGGTTAGTATTAGGGGGGCTGCTACACACAGAAGGCTTTTTATCTTAATGCATAGAATGCACCTTCTGCCTTTACAACCACTTTAAAATGACCATGGCTAGAAATGCTGGGGGGGTGTTTTTCAAAGGTTTTTTTTTTTTTTTTTCCTCCGAGAATTACAGCATGGAGACTTAGATGGATGGGAGAGTTTGCTGAACGGTATACATTAATTGAATAGTGCTTTTAGTTTGTGGTGCTCAGATGCAGTGTAGTTTTACTTTAATTCAACACTGTGTAAAACACACCACTAAGGTCTAGTCAAGAAGGGTGTTGGAATCAGCCAACTTGCTTCTTCACATATAGGACTCTGCCAAGAGAGGTCTGTCCATCAGAAAAGTAGAGGTCTGTCCATCAGAAAAGTAGAGGTCTGTCCATCAGAAAAGTAGAAGGGAGTAAGTATTGCAGTGTCAGTGTAGAACAATGTGATGTGAACAATTTACTTAAAGCGGAGTTCCGGCCTCAAAATAGATTTTGTGCCATCCGCTTGCTAAGGGCCACCTGAAAAATAAATGGATGTTCCCAATTTTTTTTTTTCTGGTCACTTACCTTGATATTGAAGAAAATATACTCACCTTCCTTCCACTTCCTCCCTCGGCGGCCCGCGCCGTCACTTCCGGCTTGCGATGACTCCTGGGAGCTGAACGTCATCGCTCCCAGGAGTCAATGCGCCTGCTCCGGCCCCGCTCGTCACTTCCGGTGCAAGCGCGGCATTCCCTGCTAAACAGCTTCAGGGATGCCACGCCTGCCCCGGAAGTGACGAGTGGGGCCGATGCAGTGCATTGTGGGACTCCGACGTCACCGAAGAGGCCGCAGAAGAGGACGCGCTGGCTTCAGCTGCCCACACCTGAGATGGCAGCGCTGAACAAGAACTTTTCAAGGTAAGTGTTTCTTCTTACAGGTAAGTGCGACCTGCGACAGTTCAGAGGCTATCCATTATGGAATGTACTAGTCCTGACTGTCCCGGGGGTATTTTTATCTAAATTTGACCCCCCCAAGGCCGGAACTCCGCTTTAAGTACTTTAAGGAGAAGTAGGGCCAAAGCTTCTTTGGTCATATTTCTCCTGTGCACTTGGTCTCTTGTGATCCAGATTCAGCTGACAGTGGGCTAAATATATACTCTACAGTATTTAAATATGGTCTTTAAAAAGTTTTGCACACATTCTTGTATATAATGGAGTTAAAAAAAAGTGTGAAAACTTTCTGAAGAAGCCGTCCGTTTTTTTTGGCGGATCTGAAAGATGCATCTCTATGGGGCATCGGATGTCAGCGGAGACATGTCCGCTGACATCCAATCCGTCAAATCTGGATGGAAACTCTATTTTCCATCCAACCAGCGGATTGGATGAGAACGGACAGGCGGTCCGTTTTCATCCGATTCCCCCATAGAGAACAGCGGGGACCTGACAGCTCTGTCTCTGCACGGAGACAGAGCTGCCATCCATATATGTATGTATGTATATATATGTGTGTGTGTGTGTGTGAGAAGGATCACTTCCCCCCCCCCCCCCCTTTATGTCAGTATTTTGTTGAACCACATTTCGTTTTAAGTACAGCAGGGATCCGGAAGTGAGAAATCCCCACTCTGCCATACATTTCACTATGATTGGCGTCTTCAGGAAGTCATGCCAGGATGGCAATCACAGTGAAATGTACATAGGAGCAGGAATTTGTCACTTTCGGGTCCCATTTCACATAATTTCCGGGCTGGTGGGCTGGGGGTGAGTATGTATATGTGTATATGTATGTATGTATGTATGTATATATATATATATATATATATATATATATATATATATATACATACATACATACCCACACTGTATATATGTATGTGTGTATATATATAAAATATACTATATACCGATGTTAATCTTCTATCTGCTTAGGAGAAATCATCTGAAGAGAAGCGACCTATCACAGCTCCCCTCTGTTTTATAATGTTGTCTACAGTGCTTTAAAGACTTTCGTACAACAAATTAAATAGGACGCTCACAGAACCTATGTGAGCTATATGGTCACAAAGCAGCACCATATTTGCCCACCAGGTGGAGATAGGGTGACGTAATTGCAGTCAGTGCTTTGGGCACGGATTGCATTGGATTACTGCTATGCAGTAATTTTTAAAATCTACACACACACACACACACAACACCTTCAGTAAATCTGGGTGTTGAGCCCTCACCCTAAATTCTCCATGCATTGTTTGAGCTCCTTAACCTGCCTGTGTGCATTGTAGACACTTGATACACAGGATGAAGCCTCTAGCTCTAATCCTTCATAATCTCTATGGTTTGTGTTGGCAGTTTTCTGTAAAATTGACTTTTCTGGATTTGACTCTCTCACGTTGTTTTGTGCATGTTTCCGGTCTATCAGCCTTGCTCAGTGTCTCACAGTCCCATTGGACTTTGGGATGCGGTTAAATATGTATGCATGACAGACCTCAAGGGGCAAAGTCTGAAAAGTGGTGCTCCATTATAAAATTGAATGGTAGGGGTTGCCAGCACCAGCTATTCAAATGATTGTCACCTAATCAGACCAACTGTCCTCTTATGTAGAGTGTCTGGGTTTTCCATCAGGTTCTTCTTGTCCAGCCTGTGAAGTTGAAGTCGTCGTTAAAATACCATGGTGCAAGGTGTCTGACAATACAGGGAAGGTCTTCCAAAGCTAAATTAGAAATGCAGTTATGGGTATATTCATATTTTTTACAAGCTGTAACTAAACTTTAAAAACCTTCTCAGTGACCTCTGTGACTGCAGGCACCATGAGACCGTTCTTCAGTATTCATAGAAAAAGCTCCTAAGTTCTTGTAGGCCTTCCAGTCTTCTAATCTCTAGCACAGCCTTTCTCAGCCAGGGTTCCCTGGAACTCCGTGCTTTTCCACTGCATGGAACCGAACGGTTCGGCTCGCTTTTGTGCTTTTCCACTGCTGGTACCACATGGTATGGTGTAGGAACGGTTCGGTACGGCGGCGCTTTTCCACTGCATGGACCCAAACGGTACGGCTCTCAAAAACAGTACCACCTCGATTGTGGTTCCAAGAGGTACCATGCCCGGTACCATATCCCACAATCCTTTGCATGCAGTCACTACTAGCCACTGATTGGTCAGAGAATCGTTGTTATCCCACCCACTTAACTTTAGTACTACTTAAGTTGAAAAGCACACCATACCGTACCGAACCGTTCCAACACTGTACCATGCGGTACCAGCAGTGGAAAAGCAAACCGGGCCAAGCAGGGCCGAGCAGAGCCGAGTCGGTACTTGCAGTGGAAAAGTGCCATGGGTTACTTCAGAATTTCGTAGGAGTTCTTTAAGCAATAAGCAATTTTTGCCCCCCAGACAGCAGTGATCTTTTTAGCTACAGAGGTAAGTGAGGGATTGTTTTAAAACCTATTTACTGTTTGTTAAATTCCATTCTGGAAAGGTTTTACCCCCTTCGTGACCAGGGAATTTTTTTTCACTATTCGGCACTGCGCTACTTAAACTGGCAATTTTGCTGTCATGCAATACTGTACCAAAATGAAATTTGTATCACTTTTTCTTTTGGTGGTATTTGATCACCACTGTGTTTTTTACTTTTTATTATCTAAACGAAAAAAAGACCATAAATTAAAAAAAACAATATTTTTACTTTTTTATAAAACCTATGCAAATAAAAAAATCATATTGCTTCATAAATTTAGGCCTAAATGTATTCTGGTACATGTCTTTGGTTAAAAAAAAAAATCTGCCTAAATTTACAAAAAACAATTGGTTTGCTTAAAAGTTACACATGATGGTATGTATGTATATATACTGGAATTTTTATTAATTTTTTTTTTTTTTTTTTTTTATAGTAATGGCAGTGATAAACGAGTTATGTATAGTGGGACTGTGATAGTGCAGCAGACAATCTGACACTGACATCACCAGTGATACTAATACAGTAATCAGTGATAATATTATACACTGTCACTGTACTAATGACAGTGGCTGGGAAGGGGTTAGTGTCTAGGGCAGTGATGGCAAACCTTGGCACCCCAGATGTTTTGGAACTACATTTCCCATGATGCTCAACTACACTGCAGAGGGCATGAGCATCATGGGAAATGTAGTTCCAAAACATCTGGGGTGCCAAGATTCCCCATAACTGATCTAGGGCAATCAATGGGTTAAATATGTGCCTGACCATGTAATATGTGCAATATGTGCTGTTTTTACTAATCAATGTGGCTGATGGGATGGCAGGCAGGAATTCTGATAAACTTACAAAATGACCCATAATAAGAAATATGCATTAAATATAAATAACACACCAGACATTGAGTTGGATAAATAAGGCCGTTTATTACTGGTTTCAAATAATTAATAAATAAATGAGGGGTGTACTCACTTTTGTGAGATACTGTGTATATGTATATGTATATATATAATATACGTATGTACGCAGAGCGGCCACCCTGCTGCAGTGTTTTCACAATGGGTGGTCCATGAGCGGTCAAAGATATATAAGATGTGGCTCTCCATAGCCTGGTCACTATTTTGTGTTTTTTAGGTACCTGATGCAGTTTTTGGTGCTTTTTCTTCTTAGCTTTAGAATTTATGAATGACTGTGTTACTGTGCATCTGGTCTAGAGTGTAGTCCAGGGGGATCAACCTTTTGAAGAGCAAGGGCCAATGACGTGATTTGAACCTCCCGCAGGCCACAATAAGATGAAATGGTTCAGATTTTGAATAGCATAATGAAGATTTTAAACAACAATCAGGATCATCATTTTTCTTGGGACTGACTATTTAATCACAATCACAAAAAGAGAGAAAACTGACAGATGGACCCGATTGGACCGATCTAAGATGGTTTCACACTAATGCGCTGTGGTTTACCCGCACCACTGGTCTAGCGTATTTAGCTGCGCTTTACCATAGACTTCTATTATAACTTGCAGGTGTGGTGCTCTTTCAGAAAGCACACTAAACCCGCAGGATATAATAGAAGTCTATGGCTTAGTGCAGCTAATCCACATGAAATCCGCAGGTACACTGTGCTGCACCTGCAAATCAGTGTAAAAGCAGCCTAATACTCTTTATTTTTATTTTCCTCATATATGCCCATTGCAAAACTATGATGTTTAATACATAATATGCACAGATTTTTTTCAGGGGGAACGCAGTTCTGGCACCTCCAGTCTGAATGTATGCAATGGCAAAGGGGTGCTGGGGTCAGTGGGGTGAGCTGAATAGCCTATTGATGCTGGCTGCTGGGGGATCCATTGTTGCTGGGGTGAATCTTTTGTTGCTGGGGGGCTATTGCTGTTGGGGGGGTCTATTGTTGCAGGGGAGGATTTATTGGGGGGGAGGGGGGGTGATTGTTGCAGGGGAGGATTTATTGTTGCTGGGGGTATCTATTGTTGGGGGGGTCTATTGTTGCTGATTCCAGGGAATCTGTTTTACTGCTTTTCTAGTTATCATTAACAAATGATATACTTGGTTCTGTATTCTCTAAGAAGGGGGGTACTGGGAGGTGGGTAGTGGGTGGAACCAAAGGACAGCGCTTGGAGGTAGGTAGGGGGTGGAGACAAGGGGTGACTCAGAAGAGGGGAGTACCTGCACCTATTCCCGGAGAAAAAAAGCCCTGATATATGCCCATTGTTAACTCTGACTTTTATCTATCAGTTTCTGCTGGCATCACTGGCTGTTAGAAGGGTTCCCGTCCCAGGTAGAGTGATACCAATGTACTTTGCCTGGGACAGGAGCTGATGCTATAGAGGTATTATCGATTTACGTGGCTCCTGCTCCCTGGTGACAGCTCCATACACTTTGATGCTCTGGAATGATGGGTCAGCAACCCACGATCTGGGCTTGTTGACCCGCCATTCCAGAGCAGGAGGTCGTGGGCTACATCAAGGGGCTTCATGGGGCCCACTGGTTGTGTAGTCCATTACATTGTAGGCTGTTAGAGTCCTGATTTTCTAATTTAGGATCTTGTCTGGAATGAGATTGGGGACTCACTAAGAAGTAAAGCCAAAGTCAAAATGACAACCATGCAACCTGTAGCAGCGGCATCTACCCTATATCTATGCTAACAGATTCCCTTTTAAAGTGAACCTGTACTGAAAACCACTTATATTGATGATGTATTGGCCATAATCAGGAGTTCTTACCTCAGTTCAACGTTCTAATCTGTATGTCTTCTTCAAGTCAGTAATTTATGAAGTGTTAAAGCCAAAGAGAGCCAGACAAATATTTATTTAAGAAGGTGGTCAGCAAAGTCAGGCCTTCTATTTCTCCCCATGTAGCTTGCTGAAGGATTTTGCAGAGGTCTTTGAGATTTCACAACCCGGTGCAACTTTTCCTTCCCATTTCAGTGAATAAGTTGATCAGAGGTTTTGAAGGGAATGTTTCTCTTTCCAGGAAGAAAAGAGAATGTCCTCCAGCATCCTGGCAAGTCTTTGCATGGGATAAAAAGGCTTATAACATTGACCGGAAGTTGGCATTGCTATGGATGGACCCCAGCATGACTTCATTGTTGTGAATGCTTGTCAGATCAGTCACACCCCCCCCTTGTGAATGTGAGGTACTGTCTGAGACTAGTCACACATAAAAAAGTCCTCAGCTGTTTTTACATAAAGAGAAAAGGAGGCTTTATGATTTACACAGAAAATTTTTGATTACAGAATACAATAGCTCAGGCTGGAATTAAAACTCGCAAGTGAAGGAGTCAAAGCTGCGACTCCTCCCGTATAGGGTGTTCTATGAGTTAAGTTCATTTCAGTAATTCAATTCAAAAAGTGAAACTCCTATTTTTATATAAATGTGTTACACACAGAGTGATACATTTATAGCTTTTCTTTCTTTTAATTTTGATGATTATGGCTTACAGCTAGTGAAAACCCAAAATTCAGTATCTCAGAAAATTGCACTGAAGCCCAGAAGCTGTTTAGCAAGGTATGACGGCGCCTGAACTGGAACTGACGTCTGGGCCGGTGCAGGCGCAGTGATTCCTGGGAGCGATGACGTTTAGCTCCCAGGAATCATTGCAAGCCAGGAAGTGATGACTCGCCGTGGCCGCTGAGGGGAGGAAGTAAGGTAAGTATATTATCTTCTAAACAAGGTAAGTAAAAAAAAAAAAAAAAATTGCGATTATCCATTTGTTTTTCAGGTGACCCGAAGCAAGAAGATGGACGGAAATCTCATTTTAGGGTGGAACTCCGCTTTAAGGTCCACACACTTTAAGGATTAAAGGATAGGATTGTGGAACATCTTAAATCCCATGGATTGCAAGATGAAAAACAACATGGGTTTACTTCAGGGAGATCATGTCAAACAAATCTTATAGATTTTTTTGACTGGGTGACTAAAATAATAGACGGTGGAGGTGCAGTAGACATTGCATATCTAGATTTTAGTAAGGCTTTTGACACTGTCCCACATAGACTTATCAATAAACTGCAGTCATTGAGCATGGACTCCCATATTGTTGAGTGGATTAGGCAGTGGCTGAGTGACAGACAACAGAGGGTTGTAGTCAATGGAGAACATTCAGAACAAGGTCATGTTACCAGTGGGGTACCTCAGGGATCTGTACTGGGACCAATTTTGTTTAATATCTTCATAAGTGATATTGCAAAAGGCCTCGATGGTAAGGTTTGTCTTTTTGCTGATGACACAAAGATATGTAACAGGGTTGATGTTCCTGGAGGGAAACGCCAAATGGAAAAGGATTTAGGAAAACTAGAAGAATGGTCAGAACTCTGGCAACTGAAATTTAATGTGGATAAGTGCAAGATAATGCACCTGGGACGTAAAAACCCAAGGGCAGAATATAGAATATTTGACACAGTCCTGACCTCAGTATCTGAGGAAAGGGATTTAGGAATAATTATTTCAGAAGACTTAAAGGTGGGAAGACAATGTAATAGAGCAGCACGAAATGCCAGCAGAATGCTTGGATTGATAGGGAGAGGTATAAGCAGTAGAAAGAGAGAAGTGCTTATGCCGCTGTACAGAACACTGGTGAGACCTCACTTGGAGTATTGTGCGCAGTACTGGAGGCCATATCTCCAGAAGGATATAGATACTCTAGAGAGAGTCCAGAGAAGAGCTACTAAACTAGTACATGGATTGCAGGAAAAAACTTACCAGGAGAGGTTAAAGGACCTTAACATGTATAGCTTGGAAGAAAGAAGAGACAGAGGGGATATGATAGAAACTTTTAAATACATAAAGGGAATCAACTCGGTAAAGGAGGAGAGCATATTTAAAAGAAGAAAAACTACCACAAGAGGACACAGTTTTAAATTAGAGGGGCAAAGGTTTAAAAGTAATATGAGGAAGAATTACTTTACTGAGAGAGTAGTGGATGCATGGAATAACCTTCCTGCAGAAGTGGTAGCTGCAAATACAGTGAAGGAGTTTAAACATGCATGGGATAGGCATAAGGCTATCCTTCATATAAGATAGGGCCAGGGACTATTCATAGGATTCAGATATATTGGGCAGACTAGATGGGCCAAATGGTTCTTATCTGCCGACACATACTATGTTTCTATGTTTCTATAAGTCCCATGTACACCCCCATCGTTTTGTAGCTTGAAGCTCCAAAACACTGGAGGAGAAAAAAAAAAAAAAAATGATTATCTATGGAGAGGGTTCACATCTCCTAAAGTCGTCTGAAGTCAAACACCTGAAGCTGTAAATGCAGCCTTAGGGCCACCGGTGTTGTCTCTAGCTCCGTTATCTACCGTCGCTCATAAAATGTGAGCTGAGATCTGGTTGGTCACTCTGAGCAGCACAGACCCTTCTCCCTTGTTGATTATAACGCAGTTTCATTGTATCCTGTTACAGAATTCACTGGAAGCTGCTGCCATGGGCTCGCTTCCAGGATATTGAGAAAGTCCAGGGACTCTATTTTCTCTGCCTCGCTCTTCCATTGTATCCTGTTTATCTTTGCTGTAGAAGGATGACCAGGAAGTCCAGCTGGAGCGGGAGCTGTGGCTTAGGAATGTGCACATTCTGCTATCTGTTAGGCAGGTGGTTTGACCATGGAAGTTCAGAAAGATGCGTCAGTGGGACCTCATGCATTTTCGTATTCAGAACAATATAATATTGAATCACCTACTGGCTTGTCTCCACACCTACTATGTCCATTTAGGGTGTTCATGAGTCTTCCTCTACACTGATCAGCTTTTGTTTAGCGAAGATGCAGCAATAAGAGTGAGACTTGGAATGTTTGCATCTGAAATTAGAGGTTTTAAAGTATAATTAAAGGCAAAACATCTTTTTTTGGCTAGAGTGAAAGGAGATTAGAACACCTGTTAGGTTTTTATCGCTGTCTGTGCCCACATTAGGGAGATTCACCCTATTTGTCCTATTTGCTTCATGCACACTGGACGTTCTAAAAGCGCCAGTAGCTTTAGCTTTAGAATGAAGCCTTAAATACATGCGTTTTGCAGCATTTTTGCATTAGTGTTTTTTTTAAGCGTTTAACTTTTTTAGATTGCTTTTTTTATCAAAACTACACCCCCACAAAAGTTCATGGGTCAAAAATGCTGATAAACGCCGAATAGACACAATTTTCAGTGTTTTTTTTTTTTTTTTAGCATTTTATTAGTTTTACAGCTGAAAAACTCCACTAGTTCTGGGGTTTTTTTTCCAGTCAGAAAACACCCCTGCCAAAAAACGCTTATAACAGCCTATGTGTGCATGGACACATAGGATAACATGCGGGGGAGTTGACTGGCTGCAGAAACAACTCCTGAAGCCAATAACAGCTGCAAAAATGTCCAGTGTGCATGAGGCCTTATCGCTGAAAGTGAACGTAAAAAAAAAAATCCCTAATTTTGGGTTGTCCCCAGAACAGTGAGAGAGGGGATATCTTCCAATGGGGACACTAGTTCTGGAGACCTTGATGGCAACCAGGGATTTACTCACTTTGCAGGGATTTCCTCTCCCTTCCTGTTTTGGCTATGAGACAGGAAGTGAAGGGAAATCTGGGCCACATATGGCAAAAACAAACCTTACAGGGGTTATAACCCTTCCTTGCTCTATCCAAAATGAAAAGCCCAGAGCCCAGGCAGTGGGGGAATCTGCACCGTGTGTAGTGATTCCTGGCACACCCCTTGCGCACGCCTGTAGCTGCAGGATATTCATGTGGATTGGTTTGAATTTTATGACTAACAAATTATCTTTCCACATGAACCATTTTGAGGGATATCTGCCACCCTATAGCTATCCTCAGACCAAACACTTGTCTGCCAATCCAAAAAGGGGAATTTGGTAATTTGGTTTGGTGAACAAGCTGTGGATAGCTATAGGGTGCCAAATATACTGCCAATATTGACCGAAGGGGAGATATCTGTCCATGCTTAGGAAATTGCCTTTGTGTTGGAAGCCACCTCTATAAAAGCCCTGTGTTGACAGTGGCAAATGCATCTAAAGCTCATCACACACAACACAATTCGACTCCTTTAGATCTACAAACTAACCTGTGTGATTAAAGACAGATTGGTTGTAAAGTTTAGGTAGGTCCTCATATTACATAGTTTTGGTAAAACTAAAGTTGATTGTTTGGTCGGATTGTAATGTGCATGGTAAGATTAACTGTCTCATGCAATAAAATACCCCTCTGATCTGTTGAGGTCCTCTTTATTACCACCTAGGCGGTTAGAAACCACCTGAAAATTCCTCCTCTCAGCACCTCTGTAAATCAGAAGGCAGGCTCTGTAAAATGTGTGACACAGCAGTGTCTACTCATGGGGCATAGTAACTACTGGTCACAGAATTCAAGGAAGTAAATGTGTGGGGATCTTCACAAAGTAAAGCCCCGTACACACGTACCGATTGTCGGCCGTAAATATTCGGCTGCCGAACGATCGGCCGATTGTCGGCTTGTTAGTATGATACTTCCGACAACCGACAGCGACTTTTCGGCCGAACAGAATCTGTCGTGCAAGCATTAAAATTTTTGTTGGCCGTCACCAGAACGGCCGGATTGTTCGCCAGTCAGTACAGAATTCGGCCGACAAACAGCAGATTTGCAAGACTGGGCATCCTCAGAAAAGAAAAAACACACGGAAAGTTAACCATCACATGACATCACTTCTGCAGTCGGCTGTTGTTGGCCGACAAAATTCATGTGCAGTCTTTTGCACTTTTCAGCCGACAGGACAGCACCGGACAAAATACGGCCGATCGTTCGGCCGACATGCGGTACGTGTGTACGGGCTTAAGTTTACAAACTTCAAGATTGTTCGGAGTAATAGGAGTAGGCTAGACCTAATCGAAATACAAAGGGAAAATGAATACATGATTTTTAATTTAAGTATACACTGCAACTATTTCCATATATACACATGTGGTGCAAATAGCTAAAGGTACCAATTTTTGCTTTACATGTGATTGTCTGTAAAGTTTTTTTTCATTTATCCAAGACCTGGTATAGCTAGTAGGAATTGGCCTCATTCACTTGCACTTGCACTTGACTCTCGTCAAATGGACTTCCTCAGTTCAAGTGGGCATCAGGAACGTACCCCAGCATCTGTAGCCACAGGGGTAAATATGCTAGTAGAATTTTGTTCAGCATTTGTCATTGTGAGATCATTCGTTTTTCTCATCATCAGTGGGGTCAAATCGACATCCTTTTCGACCACTGTGATGAGAAAATTTAAAGGGTCAGGATGGAAATTTTCCAAATAATTTTTGTATGAATTTTCATTTAAAATTCTACTGGTGCAGTTTTTCTCCTACATAATCCAATCAGGAGTGATTTCACACATTTTTACACCTCTAGTCGTGTTCTTTAACAATCCTCATCTGCTTTGATACTGAGAATTGAATTAGGGTTTGGTGAGTTATTCATGTGGATAGAAATGCTGTGTGTATTCCAGGCTCGCTTTTGAACTGAGGAAGATCCTTGGATGAGTGGTGAAACATCTTCAACATCATAGAACAATCCCAGTTGATTGTGACTATTCTAGCTATTTGATTTAGGGCCTGTTCACAATAATGGTGTTGCAATAAATTACATTGTGGTGCATGCTTTATCACAAGGAATGGTGATGAAAACCAGGTCTCTGTTGTCTCTTGAAGGTTTAATACACTATGGATAGCGGGATTCTCTAACTTCGTACAAGTCCATTTCCCTTTCTTGTAGAGTGCCCTGGGACCGCTAAAACCCAGGGAACTCTGCTATGCTGACTAACTGGCCACCTGCACATCAGTATAAGGGGGCTTTCACACTTGTTAATGCACCTAGCCTGTGATTATATGGGAAAACCAGTGGGAGTTCAAGCAATTGGCTGCAGGAGGTAGCCCCATTGAAAACAATGGAAGCCTGTCAGCTCCCGCAGCTAAATGCATCCATTAACATGTAAATTCCTATGCAGTGATCACATGCAAGTGATTGGCCCTGGACACGGGAGGAGGCATCAGCCTCCCATTGCTTTCAGAGGGGCTGTCTCTTGCATCTAATAGCCGGAACCTTCACTTGAAATCTTGCATATAATCGCAGGAAGGCTGCATTTGCAAATGTGCATTACTGTGGGTCAAAGTTTTTTAAGAAGCCCTAGTTCTAAACATTCGACTGATGCAAAGTTGTATGTTTTCCTCCAGATCTAACATGTATTTTTCTTTTATTGCAGATCAATGAACTCAGTCATGTCCAAATACCTATTATGTTAATGCCTGATGACTTCAAAGCTTATTCGAAAATCAAGGTGGACAATCACCTGTTTAACAAGTAAGTAACACGTTGTCATAATGCATTTTACCTGTATCTTCCAGGCATTCTTCGGTTGGCCATAGATGGTTCAAATCTCCGCTGGTTCAGCAAGAACCAGCCGAGATTTGAACCGCGTGTGGGCAAGCTGAATGTAATCGATCAACTTGGGTACAACCAGCCTGCCACATTTACTTGCGATTATCGATAGAGGCTTCCCCCACCGCCCCTTCCCTGCCAGGATAATACAATGTCTCGGCAGGAGGGATTCCCCTGTCAGCACTGTCTGCGTTGATGGGGGAATCGTGTGAATTTCTTTCCTGCAAGTCGTGTTTGCAGGAAAGAAACTTGCACCGTCTATGGGCTGCCTTAAGCCTCGTACATACTAGTGTTTTTTTCTTTTCATTCAACCCAGCAGGGCTGAACAGAAAAAGAAGTGACCGCTCAGGAGGAACAGCTGTACTAACTGTTCAACATTAGTACAGCGATCTCCTCTGCTGTACTATTGTGTTCTGATAGGGGGACGCGCCCCCCGCCTAAACACTCCAGTCTGACCAGGTGCCAATTGGCAGACCTTTTCGGTCATGCACCTTTGACATAAGCTGGGCCGACTCCAGTACACACCGTCTGAATATCAGCTGATCTCTATTGATGCGGCCGATGCTGCCCGACATTTGGCCCGTGTGTACTAGGCTTTAGTCCCAGAGTTGTCCTAAATAAACATTATAGTGCATGCAGATAAGGAATTCAGGAATTGTTCAGAATGACCTCTGGTGATCTTCAGTAAGGTATTGAGTGGGGTTGGCTTTACATGCTCAGTCTGATATCTGTTGCTTTTGTTTTTCAGAGAAAACATGCCCAGTCACTTTAAATTTAAAGAATACTGCCCCATGGTCTTCCGTAATCTGAGAGAGAGGTTTGGAATTGATGATCAAGATTTTCAGGTAGGAAAACTTAAGTTTCTTGCTTGCTTTTCTTGCTTTCTGCTCATGCACTTTATAAAGGTTCCTTTTACACTGATCAGTTTTTCTTCTGCTTTTGCCTTACCAAAAGCTGAAGACCGATGCATGACCAATTAATCCTATGTAGTTTTTTACACTGGTCAGTTGCATTTTTAAAGTCCTGCTTGCTGTATTTTTGATATGTTTGGTGTGGTAAAAATATGCACCTTTCTATTGAAATGAATGGAAAACGGATAAAAAAATAGAGTAAAAAATGCACCTGTGGTTTGCGTTTTTGGAGTCCTATGTCCTTTTTTCACAGGTGCAAAATGCACTGGAAACGTAGTAAAAACATGGCAGAAATGCGGCAAAACACATATGCTTTTTTACCGCGTTTTTGCAACGAAGCAGTGTGAAAATAGCCATAGACACAGATGTAAAACTGGAGGAACCGTTGCCAAGCAGGATTTGGGCCCTTTAATACCATAGGTCACCCACATACACAATGCTGTTTTTATCTCTCTACCCATGTGATTGGACAACAATTCACACTTTCAGCCATATAACTGAAACCATTAACACATGTCCCAGACTTAGAGGCTTTTCACCATGTAAACAAAACTTTTAAAAAAACAACCACTCACCTGCCCCAGGATCCAGCGATGTCCTCATCACTCCCGGTTCTTTGCTGGTCTTCAGGCGCCGGCATCTTAACTGTAGTTAAAGTGGAGTTCTGCGCCCCCCCCTCTAAAATTTAAAAGTCAACAGCTACACATACTTTAGCTGTTGACTTTTAATATTAGGACACTTGCCTGTCCTAGAATCCAGCGATGTTTGCACCGCAGCCGATGTTTCCATCGGCTGTCAGGTGCTGCCGCCACCATTACTGGTAAGGGAACCCGGCAGTGAAGCCTTGCGGGTCCCTACTGCACATGTGCAAAGCGCTCGCTAATTGGCCTGATAGCAGAGGGAGAGAAAGCGAGGTCCGATGGAAGTGGGGACAGGGGAGAACATACATTTTCTTTGGGTACAGGGTTGCACAACCACGTAATTGTTAGTTGAATTAATGCAGTGCTGGGGGGGGGGGGGGTTAAACCTTCTGGGTCTGAAGTAGTTAAAGAATTTCTGGATTTTGCAATCAGCCAAATTCTTTTTGAAAACTCATGTCACTGTGTAAAGCAATCTGTTCTCATTTCTGGACTTTTGAAAAAAATTGTGAGCATTATCTGTGTCCTTTTGAGATGGGAGATCAGCAGTTCTGAAGTTACATTGAGTATATTTTTAGAGGGCGGTTATCAGCAATTTCAGCATTCATTTATCTCTGAGATTGTGTGTGTAGACATATTTATTTTCCTGTAAAGGAAGTGGAAAGTGTTGTGGAAAAGCAAAAAACATTTTTTAGGTAGGTTTGTGACAGAGAAAACTATTAACTATGGCAAAAATACAGTTCAAAGGTGCCCACGGGACTTCAGGGGACACAAATCATATTTTATAAAAAAAAAAGGTATACGGTAGTTTATTATTCGGATACAAAATCTAAAAACATTTTTACAGTCACATTAAAAGGTTTTAGGACATGTTTTTCAAGTAGATACATATAGGGAATTATAGTTACTTAAATCATGACATCACTGGTGATCCAGGGAACAGATGGCTATAAATTGATTCTGGACGCGTTTCGCGACAGCACTTTTCTTAGGAGAAATATGTTTAAATATCTGAAAACAGAGACCAGGCTGTTAGAAGATAAAAAAAAAACAAAACCCAACAGTAGCCGCATTTGATACGCAAAGTATGAAGATCCAGTTGAGACAAAATATTTAATTTTAATTGAATATTCCTATTGCATAAACCTCACAAAAGTGGGTACGAACGCAGCAAAAATACGGGAATTGCCCAATGGTCCCTACTGTCTTCCCCGGGAGTTGTGGAGGGGGTGGGGGGGTCGGCGCCAAGTCAGTCCCTAAAATGTCCCAGCTGTCTCATGAAGGTGGGCGATAATAACTCTGGAAGTAGGGGAAAAATACATTCCATGAGGGAAGACACTACATAGAAATATAGTGATGATATACACCGGTTAGCCATAAAATTGTGATCGGTAAAGGGGATATCTCGTTACAATGACATCTGAAAATTGGTGGGATATATTAGGCAGCAAGTGAACATGTTGTCCATGAAGTTGATGTGGTGAAAACAAAAAAAAATGGGCCTCGCAGTTTTCTTTGCGTTTGGGGCTGTGAAGCCCATGGTGACCCGTGTCCACAGCCAAAAGCTTCTACAATGGTCACATGAACATCAGAACTGGACTACGAAGCAATGGAAGAAGGTGGCCTGGTCTGATGAATCATGTTTTCTTTTACATCATGTGGATGGCTGGGTGAGTGTGCGTCACTTACCTGGGGAAGAGATGGCACCAGGATGCAGTATAAGAAGGAAAGTCGGCAGAGGCAATGTGATGCTTTGGGCAATGTTCTGTTGGGAAACCTTGGGTCCTGCCACTCATGTGGATGTTACTTTGGTGTTCATGCCTCAATGAATCAGGGCTGTTTTAGCAAAAGGGGGCCATACTTAATATAAGGCGGGTGGTCATAATGTTATGGCTGATCAGTGTATATAAACAGGTCAAGTCACCAGGTGCATATAGATAAGAGGGGGAGGTGGGAGGTGATGTGATTGGTGAGGTGTGCTGTGAAACAAAGGTTCTCAGCCAAGAAATAGGAAGACTAACCTAGTAATATCTACCAGGAAGGTCGAGATGAGAATAGGTGAGGTCGAGATGAGAAGAGAATTACTCCCACCTAATCTATTAAAGAGGAGTTCCGCCCCCCCCAGGAAAAAAAAAATAAAAGTCAGCAGCTACTAATACTGTAGCTGCTGACTTTTAAATATTAGAACTTACCTGTCCAGGGTTCCCGCAATGTCTGCACCCGCAGCCGATTTTCGTATCGGCTCTCGGGTGCTGCCACCATTCAGGGTTTGACAGCTGGTTCCCTACTGCGCATGCGCGAAGCGTGCTGCACTCTAATTGGCCAAGTGGTGGAGGAACAAGGAGGGGGGGCGAACTTGCGAAGGGACGGCACCACGGCATTTGTTTTCCGGAAGTGGGGAAGGGTAGGTTTGAAAAACAGTTGCCTGTTCCCCCCCCCCCCCCCTCCCCCCTGAAAGGTGCCAAATGTGGCACCAGAGGAGGGGAGGAAACAGATGAGTGGAAGTTCCACACTTGGGTGGAACTCCGCTTTCAGTACACACACACACACACACACACACACACACACACACACACACACACACACACACACACACACACACACACTTGTACATGCCAGGCTAATGTAATTAGTTGTGAATATACTTCTATAGGTGTGCCTACTATAGCCCTGTATATATATATATATATATATATATATATATATATATATATATATATACAGGGCTTTTTTTCAGGGGGAACGCAGTTCCGGAACCTCCAGTCTGAATGTATGCAATAGCAAAGGGATGCTGGGGCCAGTGGGGTGAGCTGAAGGGCCTATTGATGCTGGCTGATGGGGGATCTATTGTTGCTGGAGTGAATCAATTGTTGCTGGCGGGCATTTTGTTGTGGGTGGGGCTATTTTTGCAGTGGAGGATTTATTGTTGCTTGGGGGAACTATTGTTTCTGGGGGGCTATTGTTGGGGGGGTCTATTGTTGCAGGGGAGGATTTATTGTTGCTGGGGGGCTATTGTTGTTGGGGGTCTATTGCTGCTGATTGCAGGGAATCTATTTTACTGTTTTTTTCTATTGTTGCAGGGGAAGATTTATTGCTGCGGGGGGATCTATTGTTGGGGGGGGGGTCTATTGTTGCTGATTCCAGGGGATCTATTTTACTACTTTTCAAGTTATCATTAACAAATTCCATACAAATGACCTAGAACCACAACATGATACTTGGTTCTGTATTCTCTAAAGAAGGGGGGGGGGGGTACTAGGAGGTGGGCAGAGGGTGGAACCAAAGGACAGCGCTCGGAGGTGAGTAGGGAGTAGAGACAAGGGGTGACTCAGAAGAGGGGAGTACCTGCACCTATTCTCGAAGAAAAAAAAGCCCTGTATATATATTTATATTAACTACTGCAGTGCTCACACGGGTGTACCACCCTATAGACAGTGGAACTAAACCCACCGATTTTACAGTCATGGCATGCCTCTGGTGAGAACTGTCGATGTCCGCTCTCGACTGAACCTTCAAGCCCTCGAATAGCTGGTGTCATAGCTGATCACATGTGCAGCACCATGGCAATTGCAGATCAAACAAAGACTAAGATGGCAGCATTTCCTTTTTTTTTTTTTTTTTTTTATATAAAGGGTTAGTTCACCTTTACACAAAAAAAAAATGAATACCCCCTTGTTAATTAGGAGCATTTAGTTGTCTGTTCTTCTGCAACTGTGACAGGCTGCAGAGAGAAGTGAGAGCCGGAGCTGCATCCTCTGATCTCTCTGCTCATCTGGGAGGAGGATTGTTAACCTGGCAGACCCTGCTTATGTAGTGTAATCACTGCACGGGCAGAGAAAGGGATGTTAGCTGTGTGCTGACAGCTCATATCTCATATGACAAGGTCACACCTGGTGGGCATCTGCAGAAGTTTTCTATATGGAAAACGGTCATATTCCCTCTAATTAGGGGCAGACCTGAACTAGTTGTTGTTTCACTCTGAAAACAGAAACTGGTGAGGGTGGCACAAATGGACCTGAAAAAGGTCTATCTGCATAGTTAATGTGACACTCACCACCTCTGACAGTTGCACCAATATGGTGGCTCAGGAAGTTTAGTTAATTACCCAGAATGAGGGTTAAAGCAGTATTCAACCTGAAAGAAAACATTTCATATTTCAGTTTATCAATTCCTGTAATGTGATGGCTGCAATCGTTTTTTTTGGCTTTCTATCTTCTATTTACAATTAGTGACCTGTCCAGTAAGTCTCTTGTTTTTCAAAAGAACCAACTCTCCTGCAAATGTATTAATTACAGGGATGAGGCAAACCATTCAACAATGACAGCGGTAGTTCAAATAATCCGTTTTTTCTTATTGAAGTAAAACTTTCTTTCCCAAAAGGGAAAAAAAAAAAAAAAAACGGTTTGCTGTAACTGCTTATAAAGTGTTAGCTTGAGTTTGTCTTCAATTTCTTAGATGTGTTAGCAAATTTAAATACACTAACATCCCCCCCTTCCCCCAGACTGACAGTGCAGCTGTCAAAATGTGCCCCTGTGCTCCTTGATCCAGAGTGGAGGAACTCCAGTACTTGAGCAGTTATTCATTTCAATTGCCAGAATATTCAAGGGCTAAATGCGCCTAATGTTTAGGCACGTCAAGCGCTCCTCTCCTGAATGTGCAAGTGATGGTGTTTTTTTCCTGCCTCTAAACACCTGTAAATGTCTATGTGAATGGACACATAGGCTAACACTGAGGGGCATTTACAGCAGGGCTTGACAAATTTGCTTTGAATCTAGGAGCCAGCTAAAAAAGGAACCAGTTTTTTTTTTTTTTTCACTTAGGCTACGTTTACATGTTAGCGTAGCGGAACCGTGGGCAGAATCACTGCAGTTCTGCCCGCGATCCGGAAATCATTGCAAATCGCGGGTTGCCTGTGCGTTGCCGTTGATTTGCAATGGCACCCCAAATGCTGTGCGATGTTGCCGCGATTTCCGCCTGCCGAATCGCGGTAACATCGTGCAAACAAAATCGCGGGTCGCATGACGCCCAAAAAAGGTACAAGAGCTTCTTTGGGGCATCATGCGACCCGCGATTTTGTTTGCGCAATGTTACCACTGAGTAAAGAGATACCCAACATGTCAAACCTTTAACCTGTCAGTACCCTATATTTTCCATAGGCGAGTCTTTAAAACCCTCCTAAATGTCATCAGTTTAACGTTGGGAAGGAGGGCTGGCACTATAAATATTGCTTCTGGCGTGTGCGGTGATATGTAACATGTATCACAATCATTTTTTTTAGGCGTAGGCGTCCGCTGTGTGCGTTTACGTTTGTACATGCGTATATGTGGGGGTAGGGGGGCCTACATTGTTTTAGGGAGGGATTTTCTGTGCTTGGGTGTAACTTTTTTTTTTTTTTCTTTACAAAAACAGAGGGGCTTTATTTGCAGATAAGCAAAACCATATAACTGAATACAAACGTAAGTCCAGCACATTGTTAGACAAATAAATCTATGTACATAGTATAGTAATGTCCGACCAGGAAAATCATAGTGAAATCGGCACACAGCAAAAAATAAAATAGAATGGTAAACCGGGATATGCGACACATCACATTACCGAGGGGAAAGGCCACCTCCATTGAAAGAAAGAAAGGTCTACCATTACCCAGGAACCCTTCAAAAAAGGGAGATGGGGGGGGGGGGGGGTATAAGAAACAAAACATTGGAAGACAGCAGGGAGGAAGAAGGGAGTGATAAAGGGAAGTTGGCGTACCTGTCATAATAAGAAACTGGGTAGCCTACATTCATCAGAATGGGAACCTCTCAGGTCAGGGTCCAGGGGGAAAATACTTTTCTCTTACGTCCTCCGACAGTCGCCGCCTCTTCATATTCGTCACATATGGGGTATTAGACTTTGCTCCAAAGGAGTAGCTAGGCAACAGAATATGTTAACAATAAAGCTTTAACATATCCCACCCTCAAGGGGTGGTCCCCTCAGTCAATACCCTCCTACTTCCTGCAACCATATCTCAGTTTTAATGTCTAGCTTGTCAGGAGTGGCTGGCTCTCTCTGTGCTGGGACTTTCTGTCCCAGACTCTTTCTTCTTTTTAATATTTTGTTTGAGTTTTCTCTCTATCTTTACTTAGCTGTTATTTTTGTCAGCATTAGTTAGTTCTTCGGACGAAGAGGATCATGCGGACTGGGTCTCGGGCTGATCCCCCTGGTCGCAGGTCGTGGGTCAGTGGCTTCCCAGTCTGCCATCGAGCGTTCAGCCAGGTAACGCTCCTGGCACAGTGAACGACCCATCCCTGTTCGGTGCAGGGATGATTGGTGAGGTGGCTACCTCACTGGACGCTGTGCGGTTTCTTAACCCCCATTTTGTGCGTCTTGAATTGCGACTCTCCCTGCCTCATGTGCAGCGGCTTGTTCGCCTGTGCGGGTTCCCCACGCCATGTGAGGTAAGTGTATTTATGTGGGGACCTGTCTGTCTGGGGGGGTCTCAGTCTGGGACTGTGTAACCTGCCTTTAATCACACTGCTTGTCTCCCTATCTCTCGGCTGCATGCTGTGGGCTGCAGGGGGGGGGGGGGAGCTGTATGACACTGTGTGTGTCAGGCTGGGCAGTGTGAGAAGCTGTGTGCTGTGGGGCATGTTTTTTCTTGGCATGTTTGGGCATATACAGCGATCGCTGCGGCGATCTAACATGTATCCTTATATTGGGATGTAATGTGTGTGTTTTTATGCACTGTGGAGCGGCGTTTTCGGCGCCAAACGACGCCATTTTACCGGCGCCCGCTCCGGCCGCATGGTTTACATGCACGGCGGCCATTTTCTTGTAGCCTCCATAGGCTTACATAGAGCGCCCTGGCAGCATCACTTCCTCTTTCCAGGAACACCGATCGAGGCAGCAGCAGCAGCGGGGTCTCCTCAGGTTTTATCCTTCTGTTCTTGCTATCCATTGCCTGTATTCAGTTTGTATATTCCCTGTGGGGGTCTCATTGTGCCTGAGTGTGGTGCGGTGGGCTGCGCTTGCCGCGCTTGCTAAAAGGGGGCAGTTAACCCTTGGTTGTCTGGCATTACAGGGGCAATGGATTCTCAGGAGGGCAAGTTTCCTACAGTATTGGTGGAAAGCCAGGGGACCGCTGTTTCCCCCCCAGGGGGGGATTTAGCCACTATTGTGGCTGGCCTTGCTGCCCAGGTGCAAATGCTGGTGGCTGCTCAATCTACTAAACGGCCCAGAGTTGCTCTGTCCTCTGATTCTGAGGGTGAAGGTGATGGGGCTGTTCTGGCAGGGACCTCCTTATCGGGGTCCCGCTCCTCTCTTGATCTAGTGGGGTCTGAGGTAGAGGCTGAAGTTGAGGGGGTTGATAATTCTCCCCCTGGCTCGCCTGAAGAGCTTGCAATCATGGATGAGTTGATTGCTTCCATTAAGCAGACGCTACGTTTGCAGGACGAAGTGTGTCCCCCCGCTGCCTTGGCGGCTTATGGGACGCAGAGGAAACGCAGGACGCCGCAGGTTTTTCCCTGCAATGCTGATTTTCAGCGCGCTGTTAAGGATCAATGGCGCGATCTGCGCAAGCCTTTTGCGGTACCAAGTAAATTCAAGCTGCGTTATCCTTTCTCGCCTGCCACTGATGAACGGTGGTGTGTGCCTCCGCCAGTGGATCATGCAATTGCGGTTTTGAACAAAGCCACTGCGATTCCTGCAGAGGGTTCCCCTGTTTTCCGTGATGCCACGGATAGGAGACTGGAGTCTCTTGCCCGTCATACTTATTCTGTTACGGGTTCTATGCTTAAGGCTCTGTTTGCTTCTCTCATGGCGGCCCAGGCGATCGCAAGTTGGACGCAGATGCTTAGGCGCGTCCTAGTGGCCGATTCGGCCTCGGCGGCGACCCTGGATATGGTGGATCAGATCCACCAGGGTGTCATGTATCTGTGTGATGCGGACCTGGACCTGATTCCGTTGGCTGCACGTGTGCACAGCGTGGCGGTGTTGTCTCGCCGCCTGGTTTGGTTGAAATGTTGGTCGGTGGACCAATCTTCACGTAAGACCTTAGCCAATCTGCCTTATGATGGGTCTCGCCTTTTTGGGGAGTCCCTGGATGTGTTGATTAAGGGGATCACCGGGGGTAAGAGCACTCTCTTGCCCCATTTCCCCAAGGCTAAGGGGGCTTCTGGGAAGAAGCATGCTAATTTTCGGCCCCCTCAGGGGTCCTTTCGTGCCTTTCGGCCGCACTACAAGGGCAAACCGTTCAAAGACCAAGGCTCTCAGAAGAAGCCCTGGTCTGGGAAACAGAAGTCCGGCCAATCCGGACCTGCAGCCCATAACAGTTCGGCCTGAAGGGGCGCCCTCACCCAGTTTTGGGGTGGGGGGACGCTTGCTCGGTTTTCTTCGGCCCTGGTTGGCCCGTGTGCGGGACAGATGGGTTCTGGAAATCGTTCGATCTGGTTACAAGATCGAGTTTCTCTCTCGGCCGGAGAGCAGATTTTTTCCCTCAAATCTTCAACTGTCTCCAGAGCGCCTGCGGGATCTGCACCTGGCGGTGCGGGACCTGAGGGCTCAGGGAGTGGTGGTTCCGGTGCCTCATCGGGACAGATTTCGGGGGTTTTATTCCAATCTGTTCACCGTGCCCAGGAAGGAGGGCAAGGTTCGTCCGATTCTGGACTTGAAGGCTCTGAACCGCTCTGTGCGGGTTCGCAAGTTCCGCATGGAATCCCTGCGCTCGGTGGTGGCTGCCCTCGTTCCGGGGGAATTCATGGCCTCCATCGATTTGAAGGATGCGTACCTTCACATCCCCATATTCGAGGGTCATCAGAGATACCTTCGATTTGCCATTGCGGAGGATCACTACCAGTTCGTGGCGTTGCCCTTTGGTCTCGCCTCGGCTCCGCGGGTCTTCACCAAGGTGCTTGCACCGGTTCTGGCATTATTGAGGGCCCAGGGCATTTCTGTCCTGGGGTATCTGGACGACATTCTGGTTCGGTCTGCGACCAGACAGGGTCTGGAGGAGGACCTGTCTGTCACAATGCAAACTCTGCAGGAGTTTGGTTGGACGATAAATGTTCCAAAGTCGACACTGAGTCCGTCGGTTCGTCTCCCCTATCTGGGAATGATACTGGACTCGGTGCAGGCGAAGGTCTTCCTGCCGGAAGACAAACTCAGGACTCTTCAGGAGGAAGTCAGGTCCCTCAGGGACGTTCCACACTCGTCTCTGCGGACGTGTATGAGATGTCTGGGATTGATGGTCTTGGCCTTCGAGGCGATTCCTTTCGCGCAGTTTCACACGCGGGGTCTCCAAGCGGAGATCCTGTCCAGGTGGGACGGGCGACCTCAATCTCTGGATCTTCAGATCTCGTTGAGTCATCGCACCAGGGAAAACCTTCTGTGGTGGCTCCAGTCCCCGTTGGTGTCCGGGGGCAAGTCGTTTCGTCCGATCTCGTGGACGGTAATCACCACGGATGCCAGCCTGTCGGGCTGGGGTGGTGTTCTGGGCGTTCTGTCCGCCCAGGGGACCTGGTCGGAGGGGGAGTCTTCCCTCCCGATCAACATTCTGGAATTGCGTGCGATAAGGCTCTGTCTTCATCGCTGGATGGACCGGCTGCAGGGCTGCCCGGTTCGGGTGCAGACGGACAATGCCACGGCGGTGGCCTACATCAACCACCAAGGGGGCACCAGGAGTGCCCGAGAGGCTCGAGAAGTGGCCGACATTCTGTCTTGGGCCGAGACTCATGTCCCGGCGATAACGGCGGTTCACATTCCGGGAGTGGAGAACTGGCAGGCGGACTATCTGAGCCGCCAGACCCTGGATCAGGGGGAATGGTCTCTCCACCCGGCTGTCTTCCAGATGTTGTGCGCGAAGTGGGGTCTTCCAGATGTGGACCTGTTCGCGTCTCGCCTCAACTACAAGGTGAAGAGGTTCGTGGCACGGACGCGCGACCCTCGGGCAGACGCGTCGGACGCGTTAGTGGCCCCGTGGCATCAGTACAGGCTGATGTACGCGTTTCCACCGATTCAGTTGCTGTCCAGGTTCCTTCGCAGGTTACACTCGGAACGCAGCACGGTGATTCTTGTGGCACCGGACTGGCCTCGCCGGTCCTGGTACGCAGACCTCGTGAATCTGGCGGTCGACGCCCCTTGGCGTCTGCCTCTTCGAGACGATCTACTGTCTCAAGGACCGATTTACCATCCTGCTTTACAGTCGCTGGCTTTGACGGCCTGGCTGTTGAGACCGAGGTCCTGAAGGAGAAGGGTCTCTCTCCAGAGGTCGTTCATACTTTGATCAACGCGAGGAAGTCTTCCTCGGGGAAGGTTTATTACCGTACTTGGAAGGCCTATTTTGCCTCGTGTGAGTCCAGGGGGTTTTCACCCCGCACGTACTCGGTTTCCCGTGTGCTGTCTTTCCTTCAGACTGGTGTCGATCAGCGTTTGGCGCTGGCTACGATAAAGGGTCAGGTGTCTGCGCTGGCCGTTCTGTTTCAACGTCCCGTGGCTTCCAACTCCTTGGTTGGCACCTTTATTCAGGGTGTGCGGCATCTGGTTCCTCCTAGGAGGGATCCTTTGCCCCCTTGGGACTTGAATCTCGTTCTATCTGTGTTACAACGTGCTCCTTTTGAACAGATCAGGGAGATCTCGTTGTCTATGTTGTCCAAAAAGGTCGCCTTTTTGGTGGCGATCACTTCGGCTCGCAGAGTGTCGGAACTGGCGGCTTTGTCCTGCAAGTCTCCGTACCTGGTTGTTCATTTGGATAAGGTGGTCTTGCGACCTAATCCTTCTTTTCTGCCGAAACGAGTTTCGGAATTCCATCTTAACGAGGATATTGTTTTGCCTTCGTTGTGCACGAAGCCTAAACATCCAAAGGAGATGAGATTGCACTCTCTGGATGTTGTTCGGGCGATAAGGGTTTACCTTAAATCGACTGAGTCTTTTCGTAAGACGGACTCCTTGTTTGTTCTTCCAGAGGGTCCTCGGAAGGGCATGGCGGCTTCGGCCTCTACCATCGCCAAATGGATCAGGCAGACCATTGAACAGGCCTATGCCTTGCAGGGGAAGGTTCCCCCTGTGCCTGTGAAGGCGCACTCTACTAGATCTCTGAGTACGTCTTGGGCCTGCCGTCATGGGGCTTCTGTAGCCCAGGTGTGTAAGGCGGCGACTTGGTCGACCGTGCACACTTTCACAAAATTCTACAAAGTAGATGTTCAGGCATCGGCGGATGCTTCCTTTGGCCGCAAGGTTCTTAGTGCGGCTGTTCCCTAGGGTCCCTTGTTGGGGACTCCTGGCTGTTGGGATAGTTTTTTGTATCCCCTGGGTTTTTTGTCTTTTCCTGGGTTGTTGCTCCTGTTGAGCACTTATTTTTGCTGTTGCCCAGCTGGTTTCCTTCCTTTGGTAAGGTTCCTTTCTTTGATGTGGAGACTGCGTTGCCTTTCGGCGCGGATGCGTTTCCCACCCCTCATGTTTGCACTGCTTTGGGACGTCCCCATATGTGACGAATATGAAGAGGCGGCGACTGTCGGAGGACGTAAGAGAAAACGGAATTTTTGTAAAATCTTACCTGTAAAATTCCTTTCTCTGAGTCCTCCGACAGTCGCCGCCCCCGCCCCTCTTTTGGGGTTTGAATGTATACTCTACTGCTATTCCACTAAAACTGAGATATGGTTGCAGGAAGTAGGAGGGTATTGACTGAGGGGACCACCCCTTGAGGGTGGGATATGTTAAAGCTTTATTGTTAACATATTCTGTTGCCTAGCTACTCCTTCGGAGCAAAGTCTAATACCCCATATGTGACGAATATGAAGAGGCGGCGACTGTCGGAGGACTCAGAGAAAGGAATTTTACAGGTAAGATTTTACAAAAATTCCGTTTTTCGAATAAAATCTCCAGGGACACCCCCTATTTAAAGGAGTAATTTTATTTAGCGGGAAAGCCGCATTCACCATAGCCTCCCAGGAGGTCACATCAAGTTGGACCAAAGAGGATCATTTCACTATAATTTATTTTTGCCATAATAAAGGGGATACGATCTGAAAAGCCTAGAGTGTTGAGAACGTTGCTGGAATTGTTTGGATGTAACTTTATTTTACCATTAAAAAAAAAAAACATTTTTTTTTTTTTACTTCACTTTATTCCATCACATAGGGAACAAAAGGTTCCATGTGTGATTATTTATTTTTTGATGACAGGTTCTCTTTAATGAGACATTTAGGGTCTGAAAGACACCCTGCATGTGTGCATTACATTCTTTCTCTGCCTTAATGGCCAGAGAAACTGTCAACGGGGACCCAGAAGTGATGTTGCATGTCACTTAGTTACATAGTTACATAGTTAGTGAGGTTGAAAAAAGACATAAGTCCATCCAGTTCAACCTATGATGTGTGTGTGTGTTTGCTTTTAACCGTACATTGTATACCCCTGTATGTTGTGGTCTTTAAGGTGTCCATCCAATAGTTTTTTGAAACTATCAATGCTCCCTGCTGATACGACTGCTTGTGGAAGAGAATTCCACATCCTTACCGCTCTTACAGTGAAGAACCCCTTACGCACTTTAAGGTTAAACCGCCTTTCCTCAAGTTTTAGTGAGTGGCCACGTGTCTTATTGTATCTCCTTTCTCTGAATAGTTTGTTCCTTATGCTAGGGTCGCCAGTACAGTATTTGTACATTGATATCATATCCCCCCTCAATAGTCTCTTCTCCAGAGAGAATAGGTTCAGTGCTTGTAGTCTTTCCTCATAGCTGATGTCCTCCATTCCCCTAATTATTTTTGTTGCCCTTCTCTGGACTTTCTCCAGTTCCAGCACATCCTTCCTGAGGACCGGTGCCCAGAACTGGACAGCATACTCCAGATGTGGCCGGACCAGAGTCTTGTAGAGTGGGAGAATAATCTCTTTATTTCTGGAGTGAATCCCCTTTTTTATACAACCCAGTATTCTGTTGGCTTTGCTTGCGGCGGCTTGGCATTGCATGCCACTGCCAAGCCTGTTGTCTACCAGTACCCCCAGGTCCCTTTCCATCCTAGACACACCCAGAGGTTCCCCCCCTAGTTAGTAGCTTGCTTTCTGGTTTCTGGCCCCCAAGTACATTACTTTACATTTTTCTACATTAAATCTCATCTGCCATGTAGTTGCCCACCCCGTTATTTTGTTCAGGTCTGCTTGCAAGATTTCCACATCGTGCATAGAAGATATTGGCATGCCTAATTTAGTATCATCTGCAAATACTGAGATTGTACTAGATATCCCCTCCTCTAGATCATTTATGAATAAATTAAACAGGATTGGTCCCAGGACAGAACCCTGGGGGACCCCACTTTCCACACCCGCCCAATCCGAGTACTCCTCATTAATCACCACCCTCTGTACTCTCCCCTGGAGCCAGTTCTCTATCCAGGTACTCACCTTATGGTCCATACCTACCTTCCTTAGTTTGTACAGTAAGCGTTTGTGGGGAACAGTGTCAAAGGCCTTTGCAAAGTCCAGATACACCACATCCACAGGCTTACCTTTATCTAAGTGGCAGCTCACTTCATCGTTGAAGGTTAATAGATTGGTTTGGCACGAACGATTTTTCATGAATCCATGCTGATACTACTTATAATATCGTTTTCATTACTAAAGTCTTGTATGTGGTCCCTTATCATCCCCTCCAAAATTTTGCAGACTACTGATGTTAGGCTGACCGGCCTATAGTTACCCGGGATATATCTCGGCCCCTTTTTAAATATTGGTACCACGTTGGCTTTTTTCCAATCAGCTGGCACCATACCCGTCTGTAAACTATCCTTAAAGATCAAGAATAATGGTCTGGCAATCACACTTCCGGGTCAACCAACTAGAAGGGGAGGAGGGCAGACGTGTGCATGGACCTGGGATACATAGCAGGGGGGGGGGGGGAGTATGGGGAACATTCGGACATCGGCCCAGGCGCTAGGACAAAAAGTCTTGTCGCAATGGCGACCTGCTTTTGTTGAGCCCTAGTTTAGAGGCTGAAAAATAAATTAATTTTTCACTCCCAGTGTGCTCGGGGTGTCTTAGCGTAACTAGTTTAGTATTTTCTCTTCAAATTCTTCAATCAACTCTTCACTCTCTCCTAATACAACAGGAGAAATGGTTTATTTGGATTGGTGCAATCTCGGTAAAACCTTGGTAGGTGTACCCAGACCCCACGCAGCTGTTCTTCGGGCCCCTATTTTACTACTTTTGACCGCCATGATTGTACAGTGCTTTGCAAAAGTATTCGCCCTCCTTGAACTTTTGCGACCTTTTGCCACATTTCAGGCTTCAAACATAAAGATATAAAACTGTAATTTTTTGTGAAGAATCAATAACAAGTGAGACACAATCATGAAGTGGAACGAAATTTATTGGATATTTCAAACTTTTAACAAATAAAAAACTGAAAAATTGTGCGTGCAAAATTGTTCAGCCCCCTTAAGTTGATACTTTGTAGCGCCACCTTTTACGATTACAGCTGTAAGTCGCTTGGGGTATGTCTCTATCAGTTTTTCACATCGAGAGACTGAAATTTTTGCCCATTCTTCCTTGCAAAACAGCTCGAGCTCAGTGAGGTTGGATGGAGAGCGTTTGTGAACAGCAGTTTTCAGTTCTTTCCACAGATTCTCAATTGGATTCAGGTCTGGACTTTGACTTGGCCATTCTAACACCTGGATATGTTTATTTGTGAACCATTCCATTGTAGATTTTGCTTTATGTTTTGGATCATTGTCTTGTTGGAAGACAAATCTCCGTCCCAGTCTCAGGTCTTTTGCAGACTCCATCAGGTTTTCTTCCAGAATGGTCCTGTATTTGGCTCCATCCATCTTCCCATCAATTTTAACCATCTTCCCTGTCCCTGCTGAAGAAAAGCAGGCCCAAACCATGATGCTGCCATCATTATGTTTGACAGTGGGGATGGTGTGTTCAGGGTGATTAGCTGTGTTGCTTTTACGCCAAACATAAGGTTTTGCATTGTTGCCAAAAAGTTTGATTTTGGTTTCATCTGACCAGAGCACCTTCTTCCACATGTTTGGTGTGTCTCCCAGGTGGCTTGTGGCAAACTTTAAACGACACTTTTTATGGATATCTTTAAGAAATGGCTTTCTTCTTGCCACTCTTCCATAAAGGCCAGATTTGTGCAGTATACGACTTATTGTTGTCCTATGGACAGAGTCTCCCACCTCAGCTGTAGATCTCTGCAGTTCATCCAGAGTGATCATGGGCCTCTTGGCTGCATCTCTGATCAGTCTTCTCCTTGTATGAGCTGAAAGTTTAGAGGGACAGCCAGGTCTTCGTAGATTTGCAGTAGTCTGATACTCCTTCCATTTCAATATTATCGCTTGCACAGTGCTCCTTGGGATGTTTAAAGCTTGGGAAATCTTTTTGTATCCAAATGCGGCTTTAAACTTCTCCACAACAGTATCTCGGACCTGCCTGGTGTGCTCCTTGTTCTTCATGATGCTCTCTGCGCTTTAAACGGACCTCTGAGACTATCACAGTGCAGGTGCATTTATATGGAGACTTGATTACACACAGGTGGATTCTATTTATCATCATTAGTCATTTAGATTGGATCATTCAGAGATCCTCACTGAACTTCTGGAGAGAGTTTGCTGCACTGAAAGTAAAGGGGCTGAATAATTTTGCACGCCCAATTTTTCAGTTTTTTATTTAACGAAGTTTGAAATATCCAATAAATTTCATTCCACTTCATGATTGTGTCCCACTTGTTGATTCTTCACAAAAAATTACAATTTTATATCTTTATGTTTGAAGCCTGAAATGTGGCAAAAGGTTGCAAAGTTCAAGGGGGCCGAATACTTTTGCAAGGCACTGTACATATTGGCAAAAGAAGAAAAATTGCTTGCTGGTGATCATCTTGTGTGTGTAATTAGTTCATAGTTCTAGAACAGTCGGGGAATAATACTGTACATATATTGTAACTAACACAGAAAATAAATATCTGTTATACCATATATGATGCTAGTCGGCAGTGCTGGAAAGGGAGCTGTCTGTAATAATAGACGGTTGTGTTTATTGGGATGTCGGTGCTGTCATAGATCTGAATACTGATTAAGCAACACATGGTTTCAAAGTAATTAATGTCGGTAATCGCAGGAAAATGGCATATAATTCCAGAAAGGGTAATTAAAGACAAATTTGCCACAAAGCCAAAATCTCAGAGTCAAGATAGTATTTTGTTAAGTGTGAGACTGCTGCAATTACTGTATATGTGGAGCGAGATAGGGCAACACGAGCAGATCTTCTAGTCCAGGCAAAAAATGGGAGCTAATATATGATGGTTGCTTGTTTTAGACATTATTATAAATAGACTACCAGCGAGTCTTGCATTCAATTGTACCAGTTCTGCCCACTTCAAGAGGTTTCCAAAATTTGTTTTGTGTAAGGTTCATTTTCAGACTTATTTCACTGCTGTCATTGGTATGAGAGTGCATTGTAAACACCCGGAATTTTGTTGAAAATCCGTGTAAATGTGCTTGTGATGCATTTGTCAAATACATTCCGGGAAATGAAACCGCATGCTGGGAGCCAAAGTGTTCCGTAATCTCTGACTCGTTTCATTAATCCCTGAAAGAAATGGATTGAAATGTATAGCAAGGACATGCAAAGGCTTAAGAAAGATGCATGCTTATCAGTAAAAAATGTATGGTAGCAAATAGAAAAAATGTTACAGTACTTGATCTCTCCCCCCAAGTCTCAGTATCATGACTTGAAAAATAAAGGAAATAAAAGAAGGTTGAGTGCTGCAAAACTTTTGTTGTATGTAACAATATATTTGAAATAGACAGTTTTCCCTACTAGTCATCGGGGATGCCAATCCACGGGACCGGCGGCACCTATTGCCGCTGGTCACCCGAGATCGCTCCCCGCTGAGAGAGAACACTGGTCTGCTGTTTTACAGCTGACCGTTGTTCTCTCTGGAATGATCACAGAGCGCCTGTGATCCTTCTATATAGGATCACAGGTCTCTATGATCATTTCACAAGTCCCTCCCCCCACCGTTAGTGCTGAATCGCAAAAAAATGGCCTGGTCATTAAGGGGGCAAATACTTCTGGTCCAGAACTGGTTGAATAAGCCTGTTAGTCTGCCATGTCTGTTCTGCTTTTCCGCAAGAAATCTCTTTAACTCTCTCCCTCCCTCTTTTTTTTTCCTCCCTCTCTCCCTCTTTTTTTACTCCCTCCCTCTTTTTTTTTTCTCTCTCCCTCCCTCTTTTTTTTTTTCTCTCTCTCCCTCCCTCTTTTTTTTTCTCTCACTCCCTCTTTTTTTTCCTCTCTCTCTCCCTCCCTCCTTTTCTTTCCTCTCTCCCTCCCTCTTTTTTTTTCCTCTCCCCCCCACCTCTCTCTCTCTCTCTCTCTCTCTCTCTCTCTCTCTCTCTCTCTCTCTCCCCACCTCTCTCTCTCTCTCTCCCCACCTCTCTCTCTCTCTCTCTCTCTCTGCCCACCTCTCTCTCCCTCTGCCCACCTCTCTCTCCCTCTGCCCACCTCTCTCTCCCTCTGCCCACCTCTCTCTCTCTCTCTCTCTCTCTCTCTCTCTCTCTCTCTCTCTCTCTCTCTCTCTCTCTCCCCACCTCTCTCTCCCTCTGCCCACCTCTCTCTCCCCCTCCCTCCCTCTCTCTCTCTCTCTCTCTCCCCCTCTCTCTCTCTCTCTCTCTCTCTCTCCCTCCCCCCCTCTCTCTCCCTCCCCCCCTCTCTCTCCCTCTCCCTCTCTCTCTCTCTCCCCTACATTTCCCTCTCCCTCTCTCTCTCCCCTCCGTCTGTATTCAGAAGCTCTGGTGTGCAGAGATACATTTGTATTTTACATTATATGCCCCAATACACCGTGTGCATGAGCGCAAAGACATAGGCGTACCGCTTGATTCCTTCCTAAAAGACACTCGCCAGGTGCTGTATGCACCTTTCCCTCTGTGGTGCCCATTGTTCTATTTATACTTCACTTTCCCCCGGGGCTGCTCAGGTTCTAACATTGCGGGCTTTGACTCATCACTTGTAGAGAAGATTGTACTCTATTTTTATCAGGACACAAAAGATTTTAGTTTGATATGCATCAATAGCTCCTGAATGATTCAGAGTATAGATTGGCATGCTGTAAGTATTGTTTGTCTCCGCTTAGCAGAAAATCTTTCATTATTCCTGTACACAGATTAGAGTGGAGGGCCCGTGGTTACTCAGCATGGATTGGTGATTAAGTGAAGTGAAGGCTGTGACATGCTCAGTGAGGATGAGAGTCAGCCTGACGATGGTATCAGACATATTTCTCCATCAGGGAATGGCCATGACATTTCATGTTGGTGTAGTTGAAGGAAAGGTCAAATTGTAAATAAAGGGAATTGGACAGTGGACGCACCCAGATACTGCCCACTGCAAATCCATACAGATGCTGGAGAATGGATTTTAAATTGCAGCAGTGATTTTCATGCAAGTGTTCCTGAAACTGATAGTTAAAGTGGAACTGCACTCTCCCAATCAACATTGATTATTAGGATTTCAGTTACTTCCTGGTTTCCTGCCTAGGTAAAGGATGTCCTACATCTCAGGAGTCTTCGTGAGGGGTTTTCTCAGCTAAGCACTCTTTTCTGCATGCATACATAAGCTAAGGGCAGATGCTGTGAACATCTGCTTTAAATTGTATCTAAAGACAGAGCTTTTTTTGTTTTAGAAGAGTTAGTACAATTGTCAGTTTTTTATTGTTGTCTGTGTCCACACTAAGGAAATTCATGCTCTCTATTTTTCGTTGTGATCATTGTCACCAGAGCAGGAGTAGTGGGACAATGCAATCCAATAGGGATACTTGTTCCAGTGACCCCTGTCTAAAATTTCCCTCACTTTGGAGAGATTTCCTCTCCCTTTCTGTTGTGTCCACAAGACTAGAGGAAATTGCTCCAATTAGACACCAATGTTGGAAAAAATTGATAAGGTTTTAATCATTCTTTACTCTGCACATCATATTAGCACATTATGGCAAGCAAACCCTCCAATGCTGTGCCGTCAGTGCTGCCCACTGATCATGGGGGCTTCCATCCTTTCCTGGTCTTTCTAACAGATTGGCTGGGCCACAATGTCATGCGCACAGTAGTCACCTTATCACAGCACAAAGGGGTGCCATAAATGTACTCTGAGCTGCACATGCGTGGCTCAGTGTACATTACAGCTGACAGGCAGGGAGAAGCATTTATGACGGAAGAGACAACTAGAGTGTTTTCGGTCATAATTATACAAGAAAAAAGGGAGGGCATAAAAAGTACCTCGTCCAAAGAAAATAGGGGAAGGGAAAGGGGAGAAATTGGGGCGGATTGTTGGACTTTACTGGTACAAAAAGGAGGACTATACACCTATAATAAAATGCCAACATTTATTACAAAATGCCTTTAAAAACACTTATTCCATAAAAACCAAGAATAATTGCTCTCATTGTATGAAATTAACCAAGCGATATAACAATCACTGTATCTTTGATGTTTACTCCAAAAGGTCAACGCGTTTCGCATTTAGTCGCTTCATTAGGACCTGGGTAGCTTGGCAGCAAAGACATATGTCCTGTATAACAAAAAAAACATAGTATTCAACATCTTTATATATGCAAAAAAAGGTCATAGGCTGTATCGCTGCATTGACTTGGATAACACTCAGAGAGCTGCAACAGTGTTAGTAAGGGACATGTGTGTGCATATCAAACTATATTGCAAAAGGATGCTTATAACTCTTATAACAAAGGCATTGGAGTATGGCCCTATATAGGGTCAGACAAAACATAAGTAACATTAGTATTTGAAAGCTATTCAAATATAGTCCAACAGAGCTATAGATATGTATCCTCCCATAAGCCATTATCTACTTACTTGACCGCCAGTTAGCGTAGACTAAGCAATGTGAGGCAGTCTAGCCAGATGTTGTGCATAAAACACTCCTCCCACTTGTATTAATTCAACCTATAGAATTATTGTACAAAAGAATATATAAGTTTCCACATTATAGGCAATAGGTATACATTTTCCCCACTAAAAAGAAACCGTTACCTGTGTTCTTTTTTTTTTTTTTGAGTATTCCAACTTTATAAGGCCAATAACAAAGCAAGTGGACAAAGTATCAAAGTGGCTATGCCATCGCCATCTGCCAGCATAAGGGTTCCTAAATATGCCTACAAAGTATAACAAAAATGATGTTCTAATCATTGGATTCAATTAAAAGTCTGCAATAAAGCCATTAGTATCCAGACAAAACCTTAATCTCACCAAAACTGTCCACCAAACAATCCCCCACCATCAGCAGGGTATCCAGTACTGGGTCTGCATTTAAACATCAGTTTTGGCGCCAAACTGTGATGTCCTCAGCATGCGCCCAACATTGGCACTAACCCATATGGTTCATAGTCCACAGATCATAGGAACTTATGTCCCCCACACATCTACATCCAGGGAGCCATCCGGCTCGTCAACTCCTGGACTTCCAGACCAGCGTCTCCATCGGCCCCCACCCGGCCAATCGCCACCAAGCCTCCACGCTTAAAACAGAGGGGATACTATTTCCACTTAATCACTTGATCAGTATTCTAGGATAGTGGATCATGTCATTGTTTTCGGTGTTCAAAGAGACTCATTCTCCAACCTAAAAAATTGCAAATCGAAGCACAGAAATTATTTAAATAAATGATTTTTACAATTACGATATGCAGTTGAAAAGAAGTCAGAAGAAGGAGCCATAGTGTACAGTAGGTGGAGCAGGCAGTGGGCACCAGCCAAATTGTTGAAAACCTGCAGCAGCCAGGGAGCAGAAAAGTGCCCACAGGAAAGGTAAGTATCCAATTGCTGACCGTCCGCAGTACATATACTGTGGGCGGGCGGCAGCTACAGACCAAGTGACGTACCTGTATGTCGCTTACCACACGTGGAGTGCGCCCCTTCTGCGACCGCTGTGTCCACAAGGCACAGCAGATTGTGTTTGCCGTTACCCGGCCGCTTTGTTCGCCTGGGGGTTCATGTGATCACAATGTCAACAAAGCGATTATGAATTATTTTCATTCGTAACAGCTGTGTTTCCACAAGCATCAATAGACATGCATGGCAACAATAGACACCCACAAAAAATAGATCTCCACCAACGACAATAGATCCCCCAGCAGCCAGCATCGATAGACCTTCAGGCACACCCCAGCACTCCTTGCCATAAAATACATTCAGTGCTAGAGGTGCCGGAACTGCGTTCCCCCGTATTCCCGCTGAAAAAAAGCCCTGGTCCAAAGTATTTAGTATTTTTTTTTTTTTTTTTTACATACCATCACCAGTTATTGTCCCTGATCACCGCCACACCAGTCATATGATGACACTGTACTGCACTGGTGACAGTATGTTGAAATACTTTGGACTGTCTACTTTCCAAAAAGGGGTAATTTGAGAGGTATTTGTACTGTCCTGGCATTTAAAGTGCCTCATGAAATTACATAGACTGTTAGTACATCAGGATTGATCAGCTTGCCAATCTATATACAGTAAAACCATGGATTGCGAGCATAATTCGTTCTGGAAACATGCTTGTAATCCAAAGCACTGTTATATCAAAGCAAATTTCCCCATAAGAAATAATGGAAACTCAGATGATTTGTTCCACAACCATTTATTCATAAGTCCTTCAGTTTATAGTCCATATAAAAAGATTATAGCATTGCGATAGGTTGTGTAACCATAAAATGTCCATCCACAAATAGCCCCTTCCACAAGGGGATTAGAAGCAAAATCCAGCAGGAGCTACAGAGTATCAAAGAGAAGAGAGGCACCTCTAAGTGTAGCAATATGGTTCCATTTAATGAAGGTACAACATTTAGCAATTCACATGGTTGATGAATAAAACAAGCACATCTAAGTATGCAGGCATCCGGGGTAAAGCTGTCCACATAGACCATCTTCTGCACCGCCGGCTGCCAGTCTGTAATCCTGACCGGGAAGACCACCCTGCAGTAAAGCGATCATGGAAGGGATGACGTAGATGGCGGTGTGGAGGATGGTCTATGTGGACAGCTTTACCCCTGATGCCTGCATCCTTAGATGTGCCTGTTCCAATCATCAACCATGTGAGTTGCTAAATGTTGTACCTTCATTAAATGTAACCATATTGCTACACTTAGAGGCGCCTCTCTTCTCTTTTATACTCAGCTGTGATTTGAGACTACTTGTATATCAAGACATCGCTTGTATATCAAGTCAAAATTTATTTGAAAATTTTGCTTGTCTTGCAAAGCGCTCTTAAACCAAGTTACTCTCAAGCCAAGGTTTTACTGTACTATAGTTTGTAGATGCTATAATGTTCACACAAACCAATTCATATACAACAATTCCCCTAAATATGAACGAGTTCCATTCCGGGAGGAGGTTCGTAAGTCCAGTTTGTAAGTTAAACAAAGTTTTCTTCTAATTATTAATACAGCAGTGTGGGTTCAGTGTGGGTTCTGGACATGCTACAGAGCTGAAACTTCACAGGTACACTTTTTAGACCCCCCAGACACTGAATCCAAAAAAAGTCATGCCTGCCTCCAAAAATGCCTGAAAAATGCCTGCAAGAAAAAACGCCTGGTGCAGAGAAGCCGTATTCATGTTCTAATAAAAATTATAAGAAAATTGCAAATTTTTTGGGGGGTTCTGGACATGCTACAGAGATGAAACTTCACAGGTACACTTTTTAGACCCCCCAGACACTGAATCCAAAAAAAGTCATGCCTGCCTCCAAAAATGCCTGAAAAATGCCTGCAAGAAAAAACGCCTGGTGCAGAGAAGCCGTATTCATGTTCTAATAAAAATTATAAGAAAATTGCAAATTTTTTGGGGGGTTCTGGACATGCTACAGAGATGAAACTTCACAGGTACACTTTTTAGACCCCCCAGACACTAAAACCAAAAAAAGTCATGCCTGCCTCCAAAAATGCCCGATAAATGCCTGCAATAAAAAAGGCAAGGTGTAAAAAAGCCACCACACTGCTGTATTAATAATTATAAGAAAAATGCTAATTTTTTGGGGGGTTCTGGACATGCTACAGAGCTGAAACTTCACAGGTACACTTTTTAGACCCCCCCCAGACACTAATCCAAAAAAAAGTCATGCCTGCCTCCAAAAATGCCCGATAAATGCCTGCAAGAAAAAACGCCGGGTGCAGAGAAGCCGTATTCATGTTTTAATAAAAATTATAAGAAAAATGCTCTTTTTTTCTTGTTCAATACCATTTTTATGGAAAGTCGGATCACAAGTCGCTTCAATTAAGATAAGGAGGCGACTCCCATTGAAGTATATGGGACAAGTTGGATCACAGGTCGCCTCAAAGTAGTACAGGACCCTTTTCTGAAGTCGGAGCGACTTCAGTAGTGCCAACTAAGACGGCACTGATTGATTAACATTGCTTTTATGTCAAGCGACCTGGGGCGACACAAGTCGCCTCATAAGTCGCCCTAGTGTGAATGGGCTCTAAATGTGTGAAGAAATTTGATTTTATTGTATATGTTTTAACAGAAAGTAGAAAATGTTTTTTTTTTTTTTTTTTCAAAATTTTCTGTCTTTGTTTATAAAATAAAAAAATAAAAAGCCTAGTGGGGATTAAATGCCACCAAAAGAAATCGTTTTGTGTGCAAAAAAAGAAATACATTTCATTTGGGTACAGTTTTGCATGATCAAGCATTTATCCATTTAACCAGTTCTGGACCAGAAGGATTTGCCCCCTTAATGACCAGGCCATTTTTTGCGATTCGGCACTGCATTACTTTAACGGACAATTGTGCGGTCGTGCGACGCTGTACCGAAATAAAATTGATGTCCTTTTTTCAGACAAATAGAGCTTTCTTTTGGTGGTATTTGATCTACTGTGCGATTTTTTTTTTTTTTTTTTTTTTTTTTGCTCTATAAACAAAAAAGAGTGACCATTCTGAGAAAAAAATATATATTTTTTTTCACATTCTGCTATATAACATTCCCAAAAAAAAATGTAAAAATCTAAATTTTTAATCCTTTTAGGCCAATTTGTATTGTGCTACATATTATTGCATAATAATCGCGTCTACAAACTAGGGGAAAGATTTGTCATTTTTATTTATTTTTTATTTACTAGTAATGGTGGCGATCTGCGATTTTTAGCGGGACTACGACATTGCGGCAGACAGATCGGATTACCTATGATAAGGCTTACCTATAGGTACTGTAAATATCTCCTAAACCTGTACCGTGTAGGAGATATTTACCTTACATGCAGCCGCTCGTGCCGTTCCTTCAGAGCCCCGTGCCGTGACCGTCGGCTCGCGTGCGCGGGAGTGACGTCACCGCGGTTCCGGCCAATCAGATGGCCGGATGCTGCGATCCCGGAAGACAGGCAACTGGACATGTCGCCCGTCATAGAGGTAAGCGGGTGGCACGGCGGGGGCTCGTTCTAAGGCAAGTATTTGATAATGAGCTAGTATGCGATGCATACTAGCTCATTATGTCTTTCTCTTTCAGGGTGAAAAAAAATTAAAAAAAAATTTTTCGGTTTACAACCTCTTTAAAAGCAAGATGATATGGAGAATAGGGCCCACTGCTGTAACCTCTGTTTCGTTGGGCTTCCTGAAGGAGTCGAAGGCCCTGACTCTGCCACTTTCCTGGAAAACCTCCTGACCACCACATTTGGCAGGGGGGCCCTTTGCACAACATTAATAGTGGAACGTGCCCACCGCATGGCAGCTTGCTGTCCCCCTGAGGGTGCGCCGCCCAGAACCTTTATAGTGAAGCTCCTAAACCAGTGTTTCTCTACTCCGGTCCTCAGGGCACACTAACAGGCCAGATTTTAGGTATTACCTTGGAGAGATGCGGACTAGAATACTGCAATCACTGAGCAGCAAATTGTATCACCTGTGATGTTTTTCACTTCAGTTTTCTAGCAAACCTGGCCTGTTAGTGTGCCCTGAGGACCGGAGTTGAGAAACACTGTCCTACACTACCTAGACTGGGATGCAGTCCTGTGACTAACACGTGAACGCGGCAATATCCCATTCCACAACGATCGGATCTCAGCATTCTCTGACTTCTCAGCAGAAGTCCAGAAGCAGTGGTCCCACTTCAGATGTTCAACAATGCCTCAGAATACATCATCTGAAATATGCCATGTTGTTCCCTGCCCACTTTCGTGTGGTGAGTGATGATCGGGTAAACTTTTTTGAAGATCCGGACCTCGCATTAGAATGGTTGGATCAACGGGATGCAGATAGAAATCATCCCGCATGATGAGAATCTGCACAGAATAGAATCCACTTACTTAAGGTTTCTGGACAATCTGTAGCCTCCTGCAGCACACACAAACACCTGTGCGATACACCACTCATCGCAAAGGCCAATGCTAACCCCGAGTGAACCTGCGCCCACCCTGACTAATGGCGACTATCAGCCTTTACACGGCTAATATTCCTCAAGTCTGCCTATGCTCTGCCCCTGGTTAACTTAACACCCTCGTTTTTACCCCTTCCATTCCCTTTTTTCCTCTCCTTCTACCCCTGTTTTTGCTCAGCCATTACACTATATCTGATTGGGTGCCGCGACGTGTTGCTTTACCTTTTTGTTGATAAATTTCCACCGACATCCTACTTTGACCTCAACTACTAACTTTCATGTACCGGAAGCATGCTCATGAAGCATATCGGCTCTCCTTAACAACTTTCAAGAACCGTATTGTAAGTCATACGGCTGCCTCCCCTACCAGCGAATGTTCATCCCCTCGATTTACTGAACTTACTGCAGAGAAAACTCTCTCCCTCCTTCACTGTATGGCTCATTCTTTAGATATGGCCCTTCCCATCCTAACTACTATACTGACCATATGTCAGCTCTGCACCAGTTTTCAGTATTATACTACCACAAAGTTTGGGGAGCGGAGTGGGGGTTATTGTTAAGTTTTGGGTACTTTTGTTTATTTGTAATGTCTTAACTCAGTTGTGTCATTTCCAGCCACTGTACCACAACCTATGCAGACCTGCCTTGGGGGGACTAAAACAGTGCTACTCCTTCCTATCAATATAGCAAGTTCTACATGGCTTCCATAAAATTTCTCACCTGGAATATCCGTGGCCTCAGGGACAAGCTAAAACGTTCTGCTTTATTAGCCGGCCTAAATCCTACGGGGCAGACAATGTAGTCCTGGTAGAGATCATGGGCCATTTGGTTCTCACTCTAGACTGAGAATCAATTAGAGCAAATCACAAATACTCCCCTTAGATCTTTTCCCCTGCCCTCCCTCCCAACGAGTGATTCAGCCTCCCTCCCACTAAATAGGGTATCAGTATTGCAATACTTTGGGCGTTCTGGTGACAATGACACAAACACCTAAGACTACATCACTGATAAAATAGAACCACTGCTTACTACTCTGAAAACACGTACACAAGACACGTGGCAAGACTTCCACTGGGGGTGATGGGAAGAGTAAACCTAATCAAAATGCTTCTCCTACCCAAATTTCTATATATCTTCTGGCATTCCCTGATCCTACTTCCTCTGAAAATCTTTAAAGTTATTGACACTATCTTTAACTCTTTGTATTGGGACCGGGACAACATCAATTACCCTGGCTTACTCTTAAAACCCTACCACGCGTGGAGGCATAGCTATGCTGGACTTCCATTCATATTACTTGGCGTTCCAACTTTCCCACTTTCAGTATTTGGAACCTCTACGCTATCAAACGCTTATCTATATACAGCCAAACCATGCCACACATTGCCCCCTACAGGTGATCTTTCGAGGCTGGGGACACCTAGTCTCAGCAAGCACCCGTGACTCTATGCTTCCCACCACAGACGCATCTGGGAAATAGCCCTCCAAAAAATAGAAGCCACGCCCATACCCCGTTGTGGCACAATCCCCACCTACGGGAATTGGCATCTATCCCAGATGTTGACCTATGGGCCCCAAGGGGAGTGATACATTTACATCAGGTACTTTGCGCCACCAGAGTGAAATTATTTCAATCCCTGAAGGAGGAATTTAAACTCCCTTATTCCGATATCTCCAATTACGTTGCGCTCTTCAGGCCCAATTTCCAGATCAAGTCCCTACTATACCTAAACTACTCTTACTAGACATAATCACCGGGGACAACCAAATCAAGTTGATATCTGCACTATATCTTGAACTACGTACCGTGATTGTCAATGGGGTGGTTAAGGGCTCAAGCCCGCTGGAAAGGGGAAATTGGCCCGTTAGATGAGACAGATTGGGACGACATTCTAGAAGGCCCCAAGCTATCTTCACCCAGACTTTCTGATCGTTAGGCTTTTTGTATAATGTACAGTTATGTCAATCGATCCCCACTAAGAATTTACAAATATCTCTTGGACTATAGCCCACAATGCCCCAGATGTAGCAGACAGCCAGATACGTTCTTACATTTAATTTGGACATGTCCAGATATTCAGGCTTACTGGATACAAGTTGTAACTTTTCTACATGACTGCATGGGCTCACCTCTCCAATTAGACCCCAACCCATGCATATTATTACTACTCCCTGACATTTAATGTAGATACGTTTTTTGACACATTATTACACAAAACTCTTTTCAGCGCCCGAAAATGTATAGCCCGGTCCTGGTTGCAAGTTAACCCCCCTACCTTGCAGACATGGATAGCAGACATAAACTCCATCCTCCCATACAAAAAGATGATATATCTCCACAGAGGCTGCCCAGCCAAACCCAACAAAGTTTGGAACAACCCGCCACCTGTAATGATTGAGCTCTTGAACAAGACACATAACAAATATAGGAGGCACCTAGCTGAACCTCCATTGTGAAGTATAGAACAATACCAGCTTAACACATTTTTAAGGGACCAAATATTGAGTATCATGAATTTAACTATGTTCTCCATGCTTTGTAAATATCAATGGAAATAACACATGTATAGCTACCATTGTTGTGAAATAACACATATATAGCTACCACTGTTGTAACATTGTTGAACCTCAACCTTTTTCATATATCTTCTGGGTTATATGAGATGTACCATGCTATTATGCTTTACTTACAAATAAACATGGTTTTTCAAATTAACCCCTTCCAGACCGCCCGCCGCCTTTTTACTGCGGCAGTGCGGGCCCCTCTGCGCAAACCGACGTAAATCTATCTACATCTGTCACATGCCTGCAGCTAGGGGGGGAGCGCGCGCCGCTGGCAGTGTGCTCCTGCCCCCACTCGGCAGCAGGGAAGCCGATGCACGGGGCAGGTGGCTCCGATTGCCGTCTGACACCCTTCGATCGTTTCCCGCTGACCGAGAAGAACGGTCAGCTGTTGTAAACACAGCTGAATGTTCTTCTCCCTGGAATGATCACAGAGCCCCTGTGATCCTTCTATATAGGAACACAGGTCTCTATGATCATTTCACAAGCCACCCCCCCCCCCCACAGAATCACTCCCCATGGCTCACATTTAACCCCTTCCCTGCCAGTGTCATTATTACAGTAACAGTGCATATTTTTAGCACTGATTACTGTAGTAATGTCACTGGTCCCCCCCCCCCCCCCCCAAAAGTGTCAAAAATGTCAGGTGTCTGATCTGTCTGCCGCAATGTCGCAGTCCTGCTAAAAATCGCAGATCGCCGCCATTACTAGTGAAAAAAACAATAAAAATTACATAAATCTTTCCCGTAGTTAGTAGACTCGATAGCTTTTGCACAAACCAATCAAAATACGCTTATTGCTATTTTTTTTTTTTTTTACCAAAAATATATAGCAGAAAACAAATTGTCTTAAAATGTTAAAAAAAAGTGATTTTTAAATTTTTTTGAGAATGTTATATAGCAGATTGTGAAAAATATTGTTTTTTTTTTCCAGAATTGTCACTCTTTTGTTTATAGCGCAAAAAATAAAAACCGCAGAGGTGATCAAATACCACCAAAAGAAAGCTCTGTTTGTGGGGAAAAAAAGGACATACATTTTATTTTATTTGGGTACAGTGTTGCACGACTGTGCAATTGTCCGTTAAATTAACACAGTGCCTAATCTCAAAATATGGCCTGGTCATTAAGGGGGAAAATCTTCCGGTCCAGAAGTGGTTAAAAAAGAAAACCTTGTGGAGCTCAAGTGGGTATAGATTTTTTTTTTTTTCCCTTTAAGGGTGCACTTAGTTTACAAGTGTCCCTGTGTTGACAAAAAGCTAGGGCAGAGGGAAGTATAATCAGTAATACTCAGGAATCATAAAGGCGTTTTATATGTATTTACTTTACTCTGAGCCCCCATGACCTGTCTGTTTTCATGCCTGCTGGCAATGCTGTAGACAAGGTTTCTTTCATGTCTTACCAAGTCCAAAAAGGTGCTCACCTGCCACCTAGTGGACATCTAAGGGTAGACAAAGGCCAGTCAGTCCTTGCGGCTAACCTGTCCTCCCGTCATTACAGACCTTACATTGGCTGAGCACAGAAGGCTGATTGTGCTGCACTTAATGGTATATGAATATTTATAGACTCGCTAATACAGCTGTAGAAGTAGAACAAATGTTAAGTACACACCATGCATCTTACTTGGATTGAGTTAAAATTACATTAATTTAAAAATGCTATATTCATTATCTGTAAACATCAATTGCCACTTTTGTTGTTTATGAACACTTATGCTTGAAGAGTTTAGAATAAATGCATAGAATTGAATATAAAACAGCAGTAAGTACAACACAAAAAAAGCTAGTTTAATGATGGAACCGCTAATATAATATTTTACAGAAAATGTGTATCAAAGTAACTATACCTGTACTGTGTGTGTATATATGTGTGTGTGTGTATATATATATATATATATATGTATATGTGTATGTATGTATGTGTGTATATATATATATATATATATATATATGTATGTATGTATGTGTGTATATATATATATATATATATATGTATGTATGTGTGTATATATATATATATATATATATATATATATATATATATATATGTATGTATGTGTGTATGTATGTATGTGTATATATATATATATATATATATGTATGTGTGTATGTATGTATGTGTATATATATATATATATATATGTATGTATGTATGTATGTATGTGTGTATATATGTATATATGTATGTGTGTATATATGTATGTGTATATATATATATATATATATATATATGTATGTGTATATATATATATATATATATGTATGTGTATATATATATATATATATATATATATATATATATATGTATGTGTATATATATATATATATATGTATGTGTATATATGTATATATATATATATATATATACTCACCGGCCACTTTATTAGGTACACCTTGCTAGTACCGGGTTGGACCCCATTTTGCCTTCAGAACTGCCTTATTTATTCATGGAAACATTCCTCAGAGATTTTGGTCCATATGACATGATCGCAGATTTGTCGGCTGCACATCAATGATATGAATTGCTCATTCCACCACATCCCAAACCTGCTCTATTTGGATTGAGATGTGGTGAGTGTGGAGGCCATTGGAGTTCAGTGACCTGATTGTCATGTTCAAGAAACCAGTGGTGAGATGATCGGAGCTTTGTGACATGGGGCATTATCCTGCTGGAAGGAGTCATCAGAAGATGGGTACACTGTAGTCATAAAGGGATGGACATGGGCAGCAACAATACTCAGGTAGGCCGTGGCATTTAAATGATGCTCAATTGGTTCTAAGGGGCCCAAAGTGTGCCAAGAAAATATCCCCCAAACCATTACACCTCCAGCCTGAACCATTGATACAAGGCAGGATGGATCAATGCTTTTATGTTTATGCCAAATTCTGACCCGACCATCTGAATGTCAGCTGCTGAAATCGAAACCCCAGGCAACGTTTTTCCAATCTTCTATTGTCCCATTTTTTGTGGCTTCAATTTCCTGTTCTTAGCTGACAAGAGTGGCCCCCAGCATGGTCTGCTGCTGCACCTTCTGTAGCCCATCTACTTCAAGGTCCGATGTGTTGTGCGTTCAGAGATGATATTCTGCATATCTTGGTTGTAACGAGTGGGTATTTGAGTTACTGTTTCCTTTCTATTATCTTGAACCAGTCTGCCCATTCTCCTCTGACATCAACAAGGCATTTTCATCCACCCAGCTTTCGCTCACTGGATATTTTATTTTTTTTTTCTTTAGGACCATTCTCTGTAAACCCGAGAGATGGTTGTGCGTGAAAATCCCAGTAGATCAGCAATTTTTTAAATACTCAGACAAGCCCATCTGGCACCAACAACCATGCCACGTTCAAAGTCACTTAAATCCCCTTCTGATGCTCAGTTTTAACTTCAGCAAGTTGTCTTCACCATGTCTAGATGTCCAAATGCATTGAGTTGCTGCCATGTGATTGGCTGATTAGCAATTTGTGTTACCAAGTAATTGAACAGGTGTACCTAATAAAGTGGCTGGTGAGTGTAAATAGGAGATGTGCACGACTATTGCTCTGTGTTAGCTTCAATCTTAGGGTCCTTTCACACTAGACAGTCGTTCTGCTCAGCGGGGGATCGATCCGGCGATCCCCGTTGAGCAGGTGGATGACAGCTCTGTCTCCACTCTGTGTGCAGAGATGGAGCTGTCAGATCCCCGCTGTCCTCTGGGGATATTGAATGAGAATGGACCGCCTGTCTGTTCTCATCCGATCCGATCCTCCAGACGGATGAAAAAAAGGGTTTCCATCCGTCTGGATTTCACGGACAGGATTGGATAGCAGCGGGTGTCAGCGGACATGTCACCACTGACATCCGCTGCCCCATAGGGATGCATGGAGCATCCGATCAGATCCGCCTGAAAACCTGACAGGCAGATCGGATCGCCCGTGTGAAAGGGGCCTTAACCCAGACGATTAGTGACTGCAGAATTCTTTGTGTAATTGTTGGACAAGAAGTCACCAATTTAAATCTCTTTTACTCTTTAAAGCTGGCCATAGATCAAGTCTCGGCCGGTACAGGAGGGACTGGCTAAGATTTGATCCATCTATGAGTAGGCTAATTGCACTGAAGTCAATCCATTGTTTGACTTCAGTTTTTTGTCATGTGATCACCTCCAGCAGTGATCATTGTGTTCTGCACAGCAGGGAACGCTCCCCACCGGCAGAACATATAGCACTGTAGGAGTTTTTACAGAGAAATAGTTTTGCCCACGCAGGGGCTGTACCAAACTGTCAGAAAAATAGAGGATTATAAGAAAAAAGTACAGCATCCAGGGTTATGGGAGACTAGTGTGAGTAGTTGGAGCATAATGCAAAACCTTCTGCACACCTGAAAAGGTGATCCAAATTACATGACCTGCATACAATCTTTATTGTAGATAGTAGAGACCTTTGGGGGATGGGTGAGGGGATTGGGTAAGGGAAAGGGTTATTATAGGAAGGAATATTAGAAAAGAGAAAGTGGAAAAAAAAAGGTCTAACAGTCACCAAGAGCCTGTAACAGTAGGCAAAATAACACAATTATGGGCACCTGATGCTAGATAGATTTAGGCTACTTTCACACTATCCGTCCGTCAGATGGATTACGTTTTTCTCAGCAGGGGATCGAGCCGCTGATTCCCCGCTGAGCAGCAGGATGACAGCTGTGTCTCTGCGCTGTGTGCGAAGACACAGCTGTCAGTTCCCCATGCATCTCTATGGAGGAAATCGGATGGGAAAGGACCATCTGTCCAGATTTGACAGATCGGATCGGGTCGGATGTCAGCGGACATGTCTCCGCTGACATCCGACCCCCCATAGGAATGCATGGGGGGACCGTTCAGATCCGCCAAAAAAAACGGACAGGCGGATCTGAACGGTCCGCCTGTGTGAAAGGGGCCTTAGGGTTGGAAGGACAAATCCAAGCCAGGGTTCCCAGGCTTTCAGACATTTTAGTGAGGATACTAGAACGTTTCTTATTAGCAAGAAGCACATTCATACCCGTTTTAAAATAGAACTATAGACAAAACATTTTTTTATCTTTTTGGATAGAGTAAGGGAGGGTCATAAACCCTGTCGGATTTTTTTTTTTTACATCTGTGTCCCACTAGGGTGATTTCTCTTCACTTCCTGTCCCATAGCCAAAACAGGAAGTGAGAGGAAATCCCTGCAACTTAAGGGAATTCCTTGGGGGGACCCCCAGGTTACGAGAACTAGGGTCCCCATTGGGAGATTTCCCCTCTATTACGTTTCTTGGGATAATCCAAAATCTGGGATTTTCATTTACTTTCACTTTCAATAATGGTAAACAGGACAAATAGAGAGGGGGGAACGGGGGCACAGACAGCGTTAAAAGCCAAATAATTGTACTAATCCCTCTCCACTCTGTCCAAAACTAAAAAAAAAAGTTTTGCCTTTTAGGTATACTTTAGCTTCTTGTAAGGCAGCCATAGGTTTCGTCTAACTTCTGAAGATAGTTGGTTTAGTTGCTATAAAAAGGACGGTAGCAAATTTTTTGTTTGGGATTAGTGAGGCCTGGGATAGAGAGGTGTAGAAGAGCTGTTCTACGACCTTCTTGGTTAGTGAAATGAGAGAGTTTGGATAAGACCAAAATGCTGGGTCAAAGGGATCTCAATTTGGGAGCACCATGTGTGGAGCACCTAAGTAGCCTCCACAGGAGATTTTGGTTAAGTCAAGTCTTGTTCCCAGTTCCTAATATACCGTATATATGGTATACACAGATGTCCCAAGTTTTGAGGAGGCATGCTGACTGCAGGAATGTCCACCAGAGCTGTTGCCCGTGAATTGAATGTTCATTTCTCTACCATAAGCCGTCTCCAAAGGTGCTTCAGAGAATTTGGCAGTACATCCAAACGGCCTCACTACCGCAGACCACGTGTAACCACACCAGCCCAGGACCTCCACATCCAGCATCTTCACCTCCAAGATCATCTGAGACCAGACACCCGGACAGCTGCTGCAACAATCGGTTTGCATAAGCAAAGAATTTCTGCACAAACTATCAGAAACCTTCTCAGGGAAGCTCATCTGCATGCTCCATCTGGGTCTCGCCCTCACTGCAGTTTGTCGTTGTAACCGACTTGAGTGGGCAAATGCTCACATTCTATGGAACTTTGGAGAGGAGTTCTCTTCAGGGATGAATCCCGGATTTCACTGTACAGGGCAGATGGCAGTCAGTGTGTATAGCGTCATGTGGGCGAGCGGTTTGCTGACGTCAGCGTTGTGGATTGAGTGGCCCATGGTGGCGGTGGGGTTATGGTTTGGACAGGCATATGTTATGGACAACGAACACAGGTGCATTTTGTTATGGCATTTTGATTGCACAGAGATACCGTGACGAGATCCTGAGGCCCATTGTTGTGCCATTCATCCATGATCATCACCTCATGTTGCAGCATGATAATGCACAGCCCCATGTTGCAAGGATCTGTACACAATTCCTGGAGGCTGAAAACCTCCCAGTTCTAGCATGGCCAGCATACTCACCGGACATGTCGCCCATTGAGCATGTTTGGGATGCTCTGAATCTGCATATACAACAGCGTGTTCCAGGTCCTGCCAATATCTAGCAACTTCGCACAGCCATTGAAGGAGTGGACCAACATTCCACAGGCCACAATCAACAACCTGATCAACTCTATGCAAAGGAGATGTGTTTCACTGCGTGAGGCAAATGGTGGTCACATCAGATACTGGCTGGTTTTCAGCTCTGTGATGTCATCATGGAGGAGTGAAGCTCTGGTGAACTCCATGCCCAAGAGGGTTAAGGCAGTGCAGGAAAATAATGGTGGCCACACAAAATATTGACACTTTGGGCCCGATTTGGACATTTTGACTTAGGGGTGTACTCACTTTTGTTGCCAGCGGTTTAGACATTAATGGCTGTGTGTGGAGTTATTTTGAGGGGACAGCAAATTTACACTGTTATACAAGCTGTACACTCACTACTTTATATTGTAGCAAAGTGTAATTTCTTCAGTGTTGTCACATGAAAAGATATAATAAAATATTTACAAAAATGTGAGGGGTGTACTCACTTTTGTGAGATACTGTGTGTGTATATATGTATATATATATGTGTGTGTGTATATATATATATGTGTGTGTATATATGTATATATATATGTATGTGTGTGTGTGTGTATATATATATATATATATATATATATATATATATATATATATATATAAAATTTAAAATGCACACTGAAAAAAAATTATAAACGCAACACTTTTTTGTTTTTGCCCCCATTTTTTATGAGCTGAACTCAAAGATCTAAGACTTTTTCTATGTACACAAAAGGCCTATTTCTCTCAAATATTGTTCACAAATCTGTCTAAATCTGTGTTAGTGAGCGCTTCTCCTTTGCCGATGTAATCCATCCACCTCACACCTTGCACAGATGTGCCTTAGGCTGGCCACAATAAAAGGCCACAATAAAATGTGTAGTTTTATCACACAGCACAATGCCACAGATGTCGCAATTATTGAGGGAGCGTGCAATTGGCATGCTGACTGCAGGAATGTCCACCAGAGCTGTTGCCCGTCACATCACATGAAAAAATAGAATAAAATATTTACAAAAATGTGAGGAGTGTACATATAATTGTATAAATATTTTTTTTTTATAATGTAATTTTGTAACATTGTAATTGCACTGTATATTGTTTAAATTCCAAATGTTTTACTGTGCTATAAAAAGAAGAGAGAATGCTTTTTTCTGATTACGTTGCATTTAGTGACCTGCAGACTATAACAACAAAAAAACATGATATCTGTAAAACTTTTTTCTCCAGTAAGATGAGCAAATGACTCTGATTTTCCCTTTTGAGCAAAACATTTCTTTTCACTTACTAGCCTGCGTTTGTCTCATTTTCAGAATTCCCTGACAAGATGTGCTCCTCTAGCCAATGATTCCCAAGCACGCAGCGGCGCACGCTTCCATACTTCCTGTGACAAGAGGTACATCGTCAAAACCATTACAAGTGAAGATGTGGCAGAGATGCACAACATCATGAAGAGGTACCACCAGGTAAAGGACGGCCCTTCTCCCCCAGAACTAAAAATACCCTAAAACAAGGTCTACCCATCCATGACATCACTTCAAAAATAGCAGATCCCCTTAGAAAAAAGACGGCACTGGAACAACTGAATACAGAGTTCTACATGTGTTGAATTTTAAACCTTAACTCCAGGCAGTCCAACTTTTTATTGTTTGTACATAGTGTGAAAGAGTTGAGCCAGCTATAGACCAATCAAAAACGGTCAGAATTTCGATCCATCTATGGGCAGGCTGTTGTTTTTTTTCATGAGATCATTGCCAGCGGCTATACTGCCAGCAGGGCTCATTGTGTTCTGATGGCGGAGAAACCTCCTGCTGTCAGAATACAGTAGCTCAGCAGGAGAGATTCAGTGTTGATGGGGGAAGCGAGCAATTTTCTTTCCTTCAACCCGTAGCTGAAGCAAAGAAATGTCCTAATTTATGGCCAGCCTTTTAGAGCAACTGTCAGATTTTTTTTTTGTCATGGTTTGTCCCTAAAGGGCCGTACACACTTTACGAAAATCAGACGAAATATCCTCCGATTTTTCTCTGTCTTCTCAGCGTTCATTACCGTTTTTAGTCGACAGTGCATAAATGTTCACGAAATTTCTCGTCCGATTTTTCTTTTTTTTTGGCACATTTGTTCCTAGACTTCCGGGTTGTCAGCGACTTCAGATCTTGCGCGGTCTTTCGTATCCGATTTTTCACGGACGTACTGCATATACATTAAACGAAAATCGGTTGTCTGGGGACGGACGAAAAAAATTTTGGTGTTTGTCCCTCCATTTTTTTTTCGTTGAAAATGTCGGCATCGGCTGCTGAAAGTTGTGTACACACTAGCCGAAAATCGGACGATTTTACCTCGGACGGGAATTTTCGGCAGATTTTCTACTAGTGTGTACCCTGCTTAAGATAGAAATTTCCTATCCAGACATAGTGATGAGAAATTTCACATCAAAATGTGGCAAAATTAAATTTTTAGTAGAGAAGGGAAGGATTGGAACGTCTGAGGTTTTAATTGCTGCCCTGGCCTTACTGTTCCCGGTGACGACCCGCCCCCTTCCATTGTACGGGCATCACAGCTACAGACATTGGGAAAATCTCCATATTGGGCAGAAAAAACAAAAAAGAAGTAGGATGGTTATAGCCTTTGTCATTCAAGGCAAAGTGACAGTGTCTCCTTATAAAATATCCTGTCCACCTAGACGTGTATACTGCAATTACCCAGCTGCAGCATCCCAACCCTTCCAGGCTCCTGTGTTGGCTGGTGTGGGAGCTTAGACAAGGGAATGACGTCATGGCGCCACTTCATGCAACAGTGTTTGGGACTAGTGATTAGTCCCTCAGGCCTGAGCGCTGTCTTGTGGCAAAGGTCACTTTCTCCTCATACCTGGAAGCCCCACTCCTTTAAAGCCCAACTCTGGGAAAATTTAAAATGAATTCTACATTTTGTCTAGTGGAGAGGAAAAACACTTTTACTTGATCCCCCCGCTCCTCTGGCAAATTAGGCTTCCCCTCAATCCAGCGTTAGACTATCCCTTGGCGTCAACGCGTTGAGTGCAGGACTATGGGCCCTCTTTTGGTCTTGATGATGTCAGAACCTTAGACTGGTAGAATGTGGGGGAGAAGACACTGTGGGGACCAGCTAGGAGAGAGGGAGGAACAAGGGATCTGGTAAGTAAATCCTAGTTTACTGTTCCCCTAGACCAGTGATGGTGAACCTTGGCACCCCAGATGTTTTGGAACTACATTTCCCATGATGCTCATGCATTCTGCAGTGTAGTTGAGTATAATGGGAAATGTAGTTCCAAAATATCTGGGGTGCCAAGGTTCGCCATTACTGCCCTAGACCTAAAGGAGAAATTAACTCTTAAAGTGCGGATGCAGCTTAGTGCAAGGGATCATTTTTTAGTTGCCCGGAGTCTTGGTTTAACAAAGGCTTCGGCAGTGCTGGCAGTGAAGGAGCATAGCTGGTAGGTATGCCTGCCTGGGAGAGTGGGTTATGCATAGGCACTGCCACTTCACCCCAACATTACCTTTTGAGGAAGTAGAATTTTTTATAGAGAACTTTGCTTGACCTTGTGGATTGATAGGTGGTTTTGGGATTTTGCTTGTATTCTAGGCCTCCAACTTTCAGCACATTTGTATAGCTATCATTACCTGCATTTTGAGATTACTTGGAAGCACCGCTGGCTCAGATGTAGCCATTTGTTAAATGGACTCAGATAAAGCTCTCTTGAATTATAAATAATACATATTAAACCAAACTACAGATTGAAACCAGCTAAGCTTGTTGTGTGCTGTGGAAACTTGGAGGCTCTTTAATAAGCTCTCGGAGCCCCCGCTGAGCGCATTTAAAATGGAAAATGTGCTGATTCTATCATCTGTGGGCTCATCCGCTGCCTTCCGCTCTAAGATAAAATAGGCCAGCACATAACCACATGCCACTGATCACGTTAAAGTTTTACCAGCACGTGTTTTATGTGAGCTCAGTTGTCCACAATATTTAACCTCTTTGTGACTGGGGGGTTTTGTATTTGCTTTTGGGACTCATATAGTTACATTTGGAAGGCTTTCAAGTGACTTGAAGAACAGAAATGTAATCTATATCCGCTTACCGTCTCTCCCTTATTGGAGGTGGTGGTTGTATTTGTTTCTTTTTACCTGGCCAAAAACATTTTCAGCAAATACAGAAAATAGCTTTGGATCTTTCCAGGACTGCCATGTCCTTGTCACTTCCTGTGAGCCCAAGCTCTGGTGCACACAGGACATTTTTTTCCACCCCTGGATACCTTTTGTCTCTGGTAGGTAAAAAGCAGCTTAAAAAATGTGCCTAATGCCACGTTTTGCACACGTGTTTAGGCGCATTAAGCGTTTGGGTGTTTATTGATTACATTGGGGACAATATTAGTTTATTCTGGCCAATGGAATGAACGCTCAAGCGCTAAATGCACGTAGCATTTACACGTATTTAGGCCCATGTTTTGTCTGAGCAAAAGCTGCTCTGCTGAACGAGCTGGCAGTGTTTTTTTCAGCTTCTAATACGCCTGTAAATGCCTGTGTGTACATGGCCACATAGACTAACATAGAGTTGCATTTACAGGCTGAAAAAAAAAAAAGTCAAAAGCCTGTAAAAGCAGCGTCTTTTTTTTTTTTTTTTTTTTTTTTTATGTCCTGTGTGCATGAGGCCTACTGGACAGAAAAAAACAATGTCATCTCTCTTCTTTAACCACTTTCCTGCCTATTGGGCACTTTAACCCCCCTTCCTGCCCAGGCCAGCTTTCAGCGCTGTCCCACTTTGAGTGACAATTGCGCTGTCATGCAATTCCTTACCCAAACAAAATTTTTATTAATTTTTTTTTCGACACATGGAGCTTTCTTTTGGTGGTATTTAATCACCACTGGGTTTTATTTTTTCTAAACAAAGAAAAAATAATGTTTTTCTTAGTTTCTGTTTTAAAAAAGTAATTTTTCTCCACTTGTGGACCCTGATGAGGCTGCACTGGTGGACCCTGATGAGGCTGCACTGGTGGACCCTGATGAGGCTGCACTGGTGGACCCTGATGAGGCTGCACTGGTGGACCCTGATGAGGCTGCACTGGTGGACCCTGATGAGGCTGCACTGGTGGACGCTGATGAGGCTGCACTGGTGGACGCTGATGAGGCTGCACTGGTGGACGCTGATGGGGCTGCACTGGTGGACGCTGATGGGGCTGCACTGGTGGACGCTGATGAGGCTGCACTGGTGGACGCTGATGAGGCTGCACTGGTGGACGCTGATGAGGCTGCACTGGTGGACGCTGATGAGGCTGCACTGGTGGACGCTGATGAGGCTGCACTGGTGGACGCTGATGAGGCTGCACTGGTGGACGCTGATGAGGCTGCACTGGTGGACGCTGATGAGGCTGCACTGGTGGACGCTGATGAGGCTGCACTGGTGGACGCTGATGAGGCTGCACTGGTGGGCGCTGATGAGGCTGCACTGGTGGGCGCTGATGAGGCTGCACTGGTGGGCGCTGATGAGGCTGCACTGGTGGGCGCTGATGAGGCTGCACTGGTGGGCGCTGATGAGGCTGCACTGGTGGGCGCTGATGAGGCTGCACTGGTGGACGCTGATGAGGCTGCACTACTAATTCCATCATCATTTAATTAATGGAAATGAAAACTGGCAGACATGTTTGAAATCAACCCTGTGTAACAACCATGACTCCTTCCTTAAATGCAAAGAGGGTATATGTGAAAGGACTGGAAGTATGTAATTCACAGGATTTACAAATAATAGGGAGGATAAAAACACTGAAAATTGAAAATGAATGCAGCCACCGCATCTAAGGGCTGATGAGGTGCAGTATGTTTCATTTCCATTTTTAAGGTTCGATATGTTTTAGGCTATATGTACGTAGGACAGTTTGGCCCATGTGCATCAAATCCTGGTGCTTTGATGGGAGGCACAGGTGCCCAGCTGCCAGAAACCTATGGCAGTTGAAATTTGCAGTGGTTGGACACTGTACCAGGGTCATATGTGTTCATAGACCTATGACTCGAACATAGAACTCCTGTGTCCTGGGCATATTTCCTTGAATGCATATGGCCTGTGAATACCACTCAGGATTTGATGCACGTAGGCCAAACCGCCTGTCTGCATGGGACCTTAAATGTAAATGTAAAGTCTCTTTTTTTTTCCCCTATAAAAATAACAAACATGTCATACTCACCTGCTCTGTTGCAGTGGATTTGCACAGAGCAGCCCAGATCCTCCTCTTCTCGGGTCCCTCTTCTGTGATCCTGGCCCCTCCCTCCTGTTGAGTGCCCCCACAGCAACACAGCAAGCAGCTTGCTATGGGGGGCACCCAAGCTGAGTCATAGCTCTGTGTGTCCTTTCAGACACAGAGCCCCAACCCGGCCCCTCTCCCTCTCTCTCTTGATTGGCTAGCTGACTTTAATTAACAGCAGCGGCAGCCATTGGCATTGCTGCTATGTCTCAGCCAATCAAGAGGGAGAATCTCAGATGGCTGACACACTCGTGGACAGAGAGTGACCTCAGGTAAGTGTTAGGGGGGCAAAGGGTAGCTGCTGCACACAGAAGGCTTTTTATCTTAATGCACAGAATGCATTAAAATAAAAAACCTTCTGGCTTTACAACTCCTTTAAAGTGTCCCTAAAGGTAAAATAAATGTTAGTTTTGCAAAGAGTGGAGAGGAATTAGGACACCTGTCAGTTTGTTTTTGTTTTTGCTGTCTCTCTCCCTCTCTATTTATCCTGTGCAAGTATGGCCCCTTTCACACTAGTGCGACTTGTCCCATGATTTTGGACCGCAAAATCGCATGACAAGTAGTTTTCCATTAGTTTCAATGAGCCCCATTCATATCAGTGCGTTTTGAAGTCGCACCGACTTCAAAGTAGTTCCTGCACTACTTTGCCACGATTTGATTGCGTTTTGAGCCATAGCCATTGCTTTCAAAATTGCGTCAAAATCGCGGTAAAATCGCGTTGCATAAGTGTGAAAGGGGCCAAAAAGAAAATCCCAAATTTTGGGTTGGCATTAAAACAGTACCAGTGGGGAAATCGTCCAATGAGGACACTGGTTCTAGTGACACCCCAGGATTCCCCCATTTCGGCTTTCCTCTGACTTCCTGTTGGCAATAGGACAGGAACGGCAAAAACAATTGCAGCAGTAATAACCCTTCCTTCCTTTATCTAAAAAAATGTTGCAACATTTTATTGTATAACTAAAGGCAAAACTTTTTTTTTTTTAAAACTTTGAACAGAGTGGAGAGGGATTATAACCCCTGTCTGTTCACTTCCTGTTTTGGCTATGGGACAGGAAGTGAAGAGAAATCTCCACAATGGGACACAGATGGCAAAAAGAAAATCTGACGGGTCATATCCCTCCCTTGATCAATCCCAAATAGAAAAAAAAAGGTTTTGCCTATAGTTCTACTTTAGGTGATATTATTTGAAATATTTTGAGGACATCTACAAAAGGGACTGACAAACGTGCAAGAACAATTTGTGATATCCATAGCAATCAGTCAGCTTCCATAGTAACCATTAGGATTCTGATTGGTGTCAAGGGGCATTGAGGAGCTTTTTTGTTGGCACACTTTTCATACCAAAGCCCCTGGGACAGAGTAGTAGATTGTCTCTGTCTTGCTCTTGATAGTAAGGTCCTCAGTCAGGCAGATTTGATTTGATAACAATTTTCACAGCAAACCTATGCCCGGTGATCAATGTCAAATAACAGTGATCAACCGCTGGGAGCTGGTGCACTGACTTCCCAGCATGTTTCCTATGTATTATGTATGTAACAGTTTTCTATTGTGTACCATTTTTCAGAATATTGTGCCATCTTGTAATTCAGACACCAAGCAATGTTATTTTATAAATGAATGCATTTTATCTTGCATTTTCTTTCTTTGCAGTTCATTGTGGAGTGTCATGGGAACACGCTTCTCCCTCAGTTCCTGGGCATGTACCGGTTAAATGTAGATGGCGTAGAGACATACATGATTGTCACAAGGAACGTCTTTAGTCACCGTCTGTCTGTGTATAGGAAATACGACTTGAAGGTAGAGACATTTACATAATTGAGATAATGAAGTGTCCTTGTGCCTTTGTCTTTATACAGGGAATTATGATAGTTGGATTAGTAAGGGCTATAAGACAAGAATTCTAGGATGTATCTATAGAGGGATCACCAGCAGAAGGAAGGAGGTTCTGATTCCCCTATATAGATCTTTAGTGAGACCTCATTTAGAATACTGTGTCCAATTCTGGAGACCTCACTTACACAAAGATATTGATAAAAAAAGAATCAGAGAGGGGGTAACAAAAATGGTGAAAGGTCTGGGGGATAAAACCTATTGAGAGCAACGTCAGGGACTTAATATGTACAGTCTGGAGGAAAGGGGAGACATGATTGAAACCTTTAAATACATCAAGGGGGTAAATAAGGTTCAGGAGGGCAGTTTTTTTTAAATATTAAACCAAAATCAAGAACACGGGGACATGACCTCAAACTAACTGGAGGGACCACACAGCTTGGACGAGAAGCGGTTTAACCTTAAGCTGCTCAGGGGGTTTTCACTGTCGGGGTGAAAATGTGGAACTCTCTTCCACAATTGGTGGTGTCAGCGGAGAGTATTGATATTTTTAAAAGACTCTTGGATGTGCATCCTGAATAACACAACACACAGGGATATGGGAAATGATTAACACTGGCACACATACACCTACAAAGGTGGAACTGCATGGACTATTGTATTTATTTAATCTTACCTACTATGTAACTATATACATTTCAAAACTAATCTTGAAAAGTATTATTTTACTGAAAGGGTAGTTGATGCTTGGAATAAACTTTCAGCAGAGGTAGTGAAACAGTCAACAGTAAATGGCTTTAGACATGCTTGGGATAAACCTAGATTGCAGCTTTCCAGTTCTTATCCTGCAAAAAAAAAAAAAAAAAAAAGAAACCAGTTGGAGCCATCACATCTAAGTGCATTTTCTTCGAGTACAAAACAAATGCCTCTTGGTCCTGCCAAAACTCCAGTGTTCTTGTAACTTCCTCTGCACTGAACTCTCTAATAAGATTATCAGCTTTCACAGTTCTCCTATGTGAACTACAGCTCACCTCCCTCTATGGTATGGAGATGAGGGGTGTTCATGTTCTAGGGCAGGGGTCTCCACACAGAACAAGGGCCAAACTGTATATTTTACAAATATTTGAAGGCTGAAAAAAAAATCAGTTAAATAAATAATAATTGAATAAATGTAAAATAATTAAATGAAACCCTGTGTACATTCAGGAGTGTGCAGCGGAATATCCCCATGTAGTCACCAGTGCCCAGTAGCATCCCTCCTTGCATCCAGGAGTGCTCATCAGAGTATCTCTTTGCATCAAGGAGTGCCTTTCAGAGTATCTCTTTGCATCCAGGAGTCCCCATCAGAGTATCCCTTTGCATCAAGGAGTGCCTTTCAGAGTATCCCTTTGCATCTATGAGTTTCCATCAGAGTATCCCTTTGCATCCAGGAGTGCCCATCAGAGTATCCCTTTGCATCCAGGAGTCCCCATCAGAGTATCCCTTTGCATCCAGGAGTCCCCATCAGAGTATCTCTTTGCATCAAGGAGTGCCTTTCAGAGTATCCCTTTGCATCCAGGAGTGCCCATCAGAGTATCCCTTTGCATCCAGGAGTGCCCATCAGAGTATCCCTTTGCATCCAGGAGTCCCCATCAGAGTATCCCTTTGCATCCAGGAGTGCCCATCGGAGTATCCCTTTGCATCCAGGAGTGCCAATCAGAGTATCTTTTTGCATCCAGGAGTGCCCATGGGAGTATCCCTTTGCATCAAGGAGTGCCTTTCAGAGTATCCCTTTGCATCTATGAGTCTCCATCAGAGTATCCCTTTGCATCCAGGAGTGCCAATCGGAGTATCCCTTTACATTCAGGAGTGCCCATAGGAGTATCCCTTTGCATCCAGGAGTCCCCATCAGAGTATCCCTTTGCATCAAGGAGTGCCTTTCAGAGTATCTCTTTGCATCCAGGAGTCCCCATCAGAGTATCTCTTTGCATCAAGGAGTGCCTTTCAGAGTATCCCTTTGCATCCAGGAGTGCCCATCAGAGTATCACTTTGCATCCAGGAGTCCCCATCAGAGTATCCCTTTGCATCCAGGAGTCCCCATCAGAGTATCTCTTTGCATCAAGGAGTGCCCATCGGAGTATCCCTTTGCATCCAGGAGTGCCCATCGGAGTATCCCTTTGCATCCAGTAGTGCCCATGGGAGTATCCCTTTGCATCAAGGAGTGCCTTTCAGAGTATCCCTTTGCATCTATGAGTCTCCATCAGAGTATCCCTTTGCATCCAGGAGTGCCCATCGGAGTATCCCTTTACATTCAGGAGTGCCCATAGGAGTATCCCTTTGCATCCAGGAGTCCCCATCAGAGTATCTCTTTGCATCCAGGAGTCCCCATCGGAGTATTCCCTTGCATTCAGGAGTGCCCAGCGGAATTCCCTTTTACATCTGGGTGTGGCCAGCAGAGTAACCCATTACATCCAGGAGTGCCAAGCAGAGTTTCCTCTTGCATTCAGGAGTGCTAAGAGTCCCTCCTTTCATCTGGTAGTGCCCAGTAGAGTCCCTTCTTGCTGCCAGGAGTGTCTGGCTGGCTGGCTGTGGATGTGGATGCGTTGCTCTTTGTATTTTCATACACCGGTGCATACACTGCCAGCCAGCGGTGGGCTCAAATAGATACAATATAAGGAGTGAACATTGTGACCTTAGGACAGGTGCCAGTGTGTTAATGGCAGGATCATCATAATGAAAACCTTTTTGGGAAAAAACCAAACACAATGACTGGTAAGCTGCAATATAAAGCATTAGTGTTATTTGGGGTTAGAAAAGCTTTAAAACGGATGTCATGATTTTGTAATACCTTTATAGCCACACCAATTGGTGTTCTGACTGGACGCTTTAAAATAAGAACTGCTAACAAAACATACAGCCTGCCTAGAGGAAAAACTTTATATAGACACTTTATGAAGATGCTATTTATCCTGTAAAATTAAAAAAAAACAGGGCCACGTTAAAGGCCAGAGTACAATTCTGCTTTACTTCTATTTTTTCTTTTCATTTTATTTATGTATTTTACGACCATTTGCCCCGTTATGCATTTGATTTCAGACAACTACTAAAAATGTAAGTGATTGGTGACTGATGTGTTCCATAATAGTAGAGGAAAAATCAAGTGTTTTCTCCTCAGCCAGAACTCTTTGTGCCATCAAGCCTGGAATTATATTGATTTGCCCCATTTCCAGTCTGGAACTGAATTCTGTAAAATTACAGGAATGAGCATAATCTTCCAATCAATCGGTTGTACTTTCAGGATCTTCCTTGAAAAGTCATTTTCTAAAGTCCCAATACAATGTACAGCTGTCCATAGACGGGCAGTCCAAGCTTTACTTCTCTCATCTGCAACTGATTTGCCTCTTATGTTCCACAATTAACCGAAACCGAGGGACTTCTAAATCAATATTCTAAAATAAAAAATAGCTCTTTTAGCCCCTGTTCACACAGGTCCAAATTGTATCACAAGTCGCACCCTATTGTCGGCAATGGAACTGTGCAAATCGGTGCAACGTCGACTGTGCACCTATTTGAAAAAAGTATTCACACTATTTTTGGCAATTACAAGTGCAACTTGCATAGCCATCTGTGTAGGAAATCGCAAAAAAGGTCAGCCAAGTCCCATCTCAAATAGTACTGGCATGCGGCCTTGGAATCGGGGGATTTCAAAGCCACATTCAGTATGAATGAGGGCGGAACACAAAGTTGTCTACAGTAGAATAGAATGACATTTATTTAATTTCATTTATTTATTAATAATATATATATTTTATTATATTTAATTTAATTTAATGGCGTTTTGGCCAAATACCAGTCCGATATTAGTCCCTTATCAAGCCAGGAGTACCCTAGCTGGAGATGGGACTGATGTTGGTCCAAACGGTCGCTGCACATCATTATAACTTTGAATGGGAAGTCCCTCTGTGCAGGTTTTTGCAGAAAATGAAGACTTGCCTTCCTTGCCTATGCCAACAAATGTGTAACTGATGAATAGGGCAGTTTTGGCCAGAGGTCCTGCATGGATGATGAGCACCTCTAGTGAGCCAGAAACAAAAGACGCAAAAGTCACATACATCCATTTCATTTATTACATAAAGAGAAACCATAAATACTTTATATTGGAGTATGATTATTGACCGTCATAGAGATATAAACCTGTTCCCGTTGGTGTAATGCACATATGCGGCATCATGGCAGGCTACCCTAACACAAGGCTGCCACATATATGTGGTTCTGGGGATCCATTTTGGCGCTGAGAGCGCACACACTGCACCCTCCCAACACATTGATCCAAGTTGTCACCATTTACATTGGGAACATGTTCCACCAGCTCCCAATCATGTGACCACTGAGATAGCCAATCACCATGGACACCTTTTTAGGGGCTCTGCCTCTCTGTGTTAAGATCCACTTAAAGTGATATTTACCTATTGGCCCCGAGCCTCTTCTTTTTGGGTCCCCAAACCAGCGGTCCTTGCTCCTCTCCCTTCTGAGTGCCCCCAAAAGCAAGCCTTTTGTTATAAGGGCACTTGAGCAGGCTCGCTCCCACTGCGGATGTCAATGTATAGCTAATATCACCCCCTCGCAGTGCGAACTGTGAAATGGTGCAGAAATCAGACCGCATAGGTGTGAACACCCATGCAATCCGATTCCAGTATGGGCCAAAAAAAAGGTCCTGCACTATTTTGGTGCAAATGTGATGCGATTTTAGCCATACAGTTTGTCTGAAATTGCATCGCACAGACAGCACATATGATCTGCACAGCAATGTGGTGCGAATCAAATGCAATGTCTGACATTGCACAAGTGTGAACTGTCCCTGAATGGAGATTATCCATATTATCTATTCACACACACAGATTGTAGCTTGGCCCCACCCCGAGCCCTCCCCATTGGCCCAGTGGCAGTAAGTGACTGCAGCAGGAGCCAATGGCTCCCACTGCTGTGTGAGCCAATGAGGAGAGAGAGACCCGGGAGGACCGCTGCTCTCGTGCACATTGCTGGATTGAGATGGTGGTCAGGTAAGTAGAAGAAGGGACTGAAAAGGGGGGGGGGATGCATTTAGATAAAAAAAAAACCTTCCTTAAGTACCACTTTTAAAAGCCACTAGAAGATGGATGGATAGATGGATGGATGGATAGATGGATGGATGGATGGATGGATAGATGGATGGATAGATAATATGGCTTCCCACATGTACATATATATATAATTCCAAACTGTACATACAACTTCTTAACATTTATTTCCAATAATCTGATCTTTTGCTCATAAATATGAAAAAAAAAAAAAACTAAAAAACAAATAGATGCTATTAACCCTGTTTATTATACCAAACAGGAAGATTGACTATTGTGAGTGTACCACATTCATATTGTTTGCCACTTCAAAAGGATCCTATATGTTGTTGGACTTTACTGGTACCAAAAAGGGACAGGAACATAAAGAAATATGTAAAAAATTATATATTTTATTACTAATATTAAAAGGTGTTACCACCCTGTGGAAACAATCCCTTTTAGGCGATGTAGGCCATATGTACATTCAATACATAGTTATCTTTGCTGAAAAGTCCAAAAGGTTGACGCGTTTCACATTTATGAACTTCTTCAGAACTTTTTATATCTTTGCAGAAAAGAAAAATAGAGAGTATGGTCAAATGAGAGGTGTCCACATCAAACCTGCGAAGCTGACAGAGTGACAAAGAAGGGCCATAGTGGTAGTACTTGGTAATAAAAACTTGTTCTCAAACTTAGAAAGGGGTCACAGATAAACTCCAGTACTCTATGCAAGTTTTATGTTGACACCTTCCATTTGACCACCATCTCTCTGCCATACTCCCTAAGCGATGTGCTATTTTTCTTTGCTGCCAAGATATAAAAGGTTCTGTAAAAGCTCATAGATGTGAAACATGTCAACCTCCTGGACATTTCAGCAAAGACATTTCAGCAAAGATATATGTATTGAAAGTAGATATGGCCTATATAGCCTGATAGTGATTGTTCCCTTAGGGTTTTCACACTTTTTAATGTTTTTAATAAAATATATAATTTTTTAAAATATTTCTTTGTGTCTGTCCCTTTTTTGGTACCAGTAACCAACAACATATGGGTTCTTTTTTTTTTTTACTTGTTTAATATATGTATGTTTTGCTCATAATTTATTTGTTGTATACATTTCTCTAAATAAAAACTTTTTTTTCTCAGGGCTCCACTGTGGCAAGAGAAGCAAGTGACAAAGAAAAGGTAAATCATTAATTTCAGTTTTTGGTCATGACAGCACATAGTTTTTTCTTATTGCAAATATATACCTATCGGCACGCTTGAGGTGGATGCAGGAATCCTCCGCACCTTTTCATTGTTTTCAGAGAGTTGGGACTCCCCCCACCATCAGAATACATCAACCAGTGATGCAGCCAGTTGTCTGCATGTGCTGATTGAAACAAAATTTTCCAACAAGCCGGTTCATGAGAAGTTGAACATGTATGGCCAGCTTTTCTCTTCCATCCAAGATCAAGACCAACTCAATATGTATATTCCAACCTTGAAGGACTGTGTCCACTTAAAACTAGCTTTCTCTTTCGTTCATTGACGGACACAGTTTCTGATCTTCATGACCTTTGGGTTATACTGCCCCCTACAGGAGTAGGACACTAGGCAGAAAAAGAATCTGGCTACGCCTATGGGCAGTCCCGGGGGGGGGGGGGATACTCCTTTTCTCTGCTATAGTTACTCAGTTTTTTTTTTTCTTCCTAGTCAGGCCCTAGTTCCTTGCTGGGATCTCTGGTCCTGGCAATTTTTTCTTTTTAGATAGAAAATTTTCTCCAGCTTTTTTCCTGTGAGATCTGCGATCAACTGCCGGACTGGGCGACGGGCTGAATAATCTAGATCCAGTGGTCACCCCAGTCTGGCCAGCGAGCGCGCACAGACCTCAGCTCCATGCTAGGTCGGCCACGACATAGCCCCACCAGATGAGGGCTAGCCTGTGAGTTAAACACCTTGCAAGGTCACATACAGCCGGGTCGCAGCGTACCTCCTAGCTAACAGCCCCCCATTTCAATAGAGAGGAGGTTCTGTCTGCAGCGGTGCCTGCCTGGTTCCTGGTATGGGGATTAGCTGTCCCCCTCTCCCCCTGGAGGGTTTTGGGGTAGACGTGGGCCCCTCCTTGGGACGGTCAACCCCCCCTGGGTTCCTCTCCTTCCCATCAGGCACCCCCCCTCCACTTATGCTGGGGCTGTTTGGGTGGTCTGGTCTGCCTCCTGGGGTGGGGGCAGGGTGCTATGCTGGCGATGGGGGCCACGGGTGGTGCAACGCCAGCTACCGGATGCTTGGCTGTGTGGGGGGGGGGGGTTTGTACCTGCTTGTGGCTCCTGGCAGGACCCCCCATCCTGCCTGGGCCTGTCCTTAAGGCCTAGGAATCCCTCCTGGGAGCCTTGTGGTGCCGCCATTTTGCTGTAGCCAGTGTTTTTCTATGCATGGCAGCCATGTTTGTGTAGTCCGGTGGCCATGTTTGTTATTAAAAATAGCGACAGCCATGACAATGGAGCCCTGTGGGCGGCGATTTCGGCAGTGGGAGCCCCTCCTCATCCCCTGGTGCTCATTCCTGGATCTTTTCACTTCCTGATCACTGCACATGGAGTGCAGATTATCCTGGTGGCTGCAGGTTCCTGTTTCTGCTGGGTGGTGAGTCTGGTGGGGTTCTCTTCCTCTCTACTGAGGATTGCTTGGTGCTTTGTGCCTGGCGACCGGGTGGTGCTGCCAGCGTGGTGGGGGTTGTCCCTTTGCAGTGTTTTACACTTTTTGTGGGGTCCCCCTGGTGTGACTCATGGAGTCTTTGGAGCACATCTCCCCACCTGGCCCCCTCTCTGAGGCTGCGGGGCCCTCTGGGTCCCAACCATCCATCGATGCACTGACGGAGGTCCTGGAGTCCTTTGTGTCCCAGGTGGAGGTGGCTTTCGGGCGACGGGCTAGCAAAAGGCACCCCCGCCTTCTCCTGCATCATCAAATCCTGAATCTGACTCGGCCGCCGCGGACATGTTTCACCCTGCCCGGTCTGCGACCACGCGCCGGGGGTCCTCAGATAGTGAGGATGATTCCTGCAAATGTGCACGAAAAGGCACTGGGGGAAGCAGTGATTATATATGTGCATGCGATCTTGAAGATGGAGAACGCAGCTGCACCTGCGACGAAGCCATCTATTAAAAAGCCATCTAGAGTGGTGAAGGTGTTTCCTTTCCCCGCCTATTTTGGCAGAATTGTCGCTAAAGAGTGGGGATGACCAAAGCGTCCCCTTGAGGTCCCTAAGCGATTTATTAGGCATTACCCCTACGAGGAGTCCCTTGTTAAGAAGTGAACTGTTCCACCGTTAGTGGACCCTCCGGTTTCCAGATTGAACAAGGCAACCATGGTTCCGGTTGAAGAGTCCCCGGCCTTTAACCTCCCTGGCGGTATGATTATGTCAGGAATTCTGTACCAAAAGCGGTACAATTTTTTTCATGGAAATTTGGCGTTATGTATTATAGGCCTACAATTCTTAGTAATTACTGACTTAAACCTGACCAAAACAAGACTCTAGTAGACATCCCAGATGTGATAAATTTGAAACACAAAACGCATGAATTATAATCGAATCAACAATATAATTTTATTTTATATATATATATATATATATATATATATTATAATAAAATTATATTATTGATTAGATTATAATTCATGCGTTATATATATATTTATATGTGTATATATATATATATATATATATATATGTGTGTATGTATATGTGTGTATATATATATATATATATATATATAATATAATATAAATGTTATGTGTGTGTTTGTGTTTTGTGAAACGTTCAACGTTTGAATTTCCCTCCCTAGTTCCACTCCCATGCAGCATTGCTGCTGCAGGGATCGGAACTAGGAAGTCATCACACCGACGGAGGACAGACGAGCAGCGGGGATCTCAGATGGCTGGCGATCACAGCAATGGGAGATCATCGCTGGATCGCCAGGAGAAAGTAAGACACCGCTGCGCGCTCTGCACATCCACCCCGAGCGTGACTCGGGGATACCGATAACAGCATGGAAAATCCCCCCGAGTCATGCTCGGGGATACCGCTAGGCAGGTTAAGGATCCGACTGACAGGAAGGCGGAGGCTGTGGCCCGCAATATGCACAATCTGGCTGGTTCGCAACTGAGGCCGGTATTCACCATTGCCCTGGTGTCGCAAACTCTTACAGAGTGTGGGCTAAGCTTTTACGCTGTGACCTGGAGGGAGAACAGCTCCCCCAGCCTTTTGCTGAGCTGACGGACCAGCTGGTTCAGTGGCTGCAACTTGGCTGTGATGCCTCTTTGGATGCGGCTCCCCTAGTGGCTCAGCTCTCTGTTTCGGCAGTGGTCCTTTGGCCTGTCTTTTGGCTTAAATGCTGGTCTGCGGACCAGACTTCTAAAAAGGCCTTGACTGATCTCCCCTTTCAAGGAGATCGCCTGTTTAGGGCTACCCTGGATGACATCATTAAAGGTCTCAAAGGTGGAAAGAGTACTTTTCTTCCACATGCTACTAGGGACAAGGACCCTCATGGTAGACCTGGACCCTCCTTCTCGGCTCATACGTTTTTTCGTCCCTCAGGGTCGACTGACAAGGGCTCGAAGGCTGGGCCTTCTCAGGGCCTCCTCTGGAGGATCCAAACGAACTTGGTCTGGCAAGCCAAGAGCTGGCTTATCTAACGGGCTTATCTAGGTGGGCCCTCACCCGTATCGGGGGGTGGGGGGACGTCTTTGCTTGTTTCCGGACCCGTGGACTTTCCTGGTACAAGACAAGTGGGTCCACAAAGCCATCGGTCCGGCTACAAGACCTGTTACTTCAAGGGCTAATTTTCCCGCTTCCAATTTCAGGGTTTTTACTCAAACCGGTTTACAGTTCCCAGGAAGAAAGCCAATGTGCGTCCAATCCTGGACCTCAAGGCACTGAACTGCTTTGTGTGGATACAAAGGTTCAGGATGGAGTCCATTCGCACGGTGGTGGCATCTCTGCATCAGGGGGATTTACTTGCCTCTATTGACATTAAGGATGCGTTCCTTCACATTCCAATATCTGCTTTACAAATGTGTTAGCCCGATGTTAGCATTGTTACGCCAACGGGGGATTGCGGTACTAGGCTACTTAGACGACCTCCTTCTGCAAGCAGTCTCCAACTGCTCTGGTGGAAAACCTCAAAATCACCATACGAACTCTGAGGGAGTTCGGCTGGATTCTGAATTTTCAGAAGTCTGCTCTGGTTCAGTCCACAAAGCTGGACTGTCTGGGTCTGACTCTGGACTCGGCCTTAGTAGCCACAGTGCTCCTTCTTCTGGACAAACTCCAAAAATTGCAGGCTGCAATTCGTCTCCTGCTGTCAAGCAGATGGTCATCACTCCGGACTTGCATGCGGGTGCTGGGTCTGATGGTGTCTACCTTCGACGCGGTTCCTTTTGCACAGTTCCATACGAGGTCCCTGCAAAGGGAGATTCTGGCCAAATGGGACAAGGCTCTGCAGTTTCTGAACGATCAGCTCTGGCTGAGCCGGGGAACGAAGGAGCCCCTGATATTGTGGCTTAGCTCTCTGGCTCTTCGGCTGGGCAAATCCTTCCTCCCCTTGTATTGAACAGTGGTCACGATGGATGCCAGCCTGTCCGGCTGGGGAGGCGTCCTCGGCAAAAATTCTGCTTAGGGGACCTGGACACTGGAAGAGTCCATACTACCAATCAATGTCTTGGAACTCTGAGCGTTCAGACTGTGCCTGGACCATTGGACGGATCATCTTCAGGGATGTCCAGTGCGCATTCAATCGCCACGGCTTATGGCAGTCACCAAGGGGGCCTTGGCTTATGTCAGTCACCAAGGGGGCACAAAGTGTCCTGACGGCTCTGGAGGTAGCTGGCATTCTAAGGTGGGCAGAACAGTTTGTTCCAGCCCTCTCTGCCGTACACATTCCCAGGGTGGAAAACTCGCAGGCAGGTTACCTCACTTGGCAGGCATTGAACCAAGGGGAGTGGTCCCTTCATCCAGAGGGGTTTCATCAGCTGTGTCTCCAGTGGGGCATCCCCAAGGTGGATATGTTAGCATCTCGACTCAACAGAAACATGCAGAGGTTTAAGGCTCGGTTGTGGGAACCTCTGCCGGATGCCGCAGCCGCACTGGTGGCCCCGTGGGGTCAGTATCATCTAACACCTTCTCTCCTCTCAAGCTTCTGCCAAGACTTCTACGTAGTATCAAGGCAGAAGGAATTCCAGTCATCTTAGTGGCTCCGGACTTGCCTCACCGGGCTTGGTACGCCGATCTGGTGCAGCTGGTCGCCAATGTTCTTTGGAAGCTTCCTCTCATGGAGGATCTGCTATCCCAAGGACCAATCTTCCATCCTGCTTTACAGTCGCTTGCTTTGATGGTCAGTGATTCCAACGCTGTTAAAAGCTAGGAAATCTACTTCTAGGAAGATATACCATTGTACATGAAAGATGTACATTGTGGGTTGTGAGTCTCTTGAGGTTCATCCTTGCTCCTTCTCAGTGGCTCAGATCTTGACCTTCCTTCAGCGGGGGGGTTGAACAGAAATTGGCCTTGAGTACTGTCAAGGGCCAGGTGTCTGCTTTGGCGGTCTTTTTCCAACGACCCTTGGCCACACACTCCCTGGTGCGTACCTTTTTTCATGAGTCCGACATTTGGTCTCCGTTGCTGCCTTGGGACCTCAATTTGGTGCTTTCGGTCCTCCAGAAGCCTCCCTTTGAGAACCTTCCAGAGATTCCCTTGCTTATGCTGTCTCAGAAGGTGGCTTTTTTGGTGGCTATCACCTCTGCGTGCAGGGTGTCGAAACTGGCGGTGTTATCGTGTCGTTGTGGTTCTTCGCCCCTGTTCGTTGTTCCTCCCAAAGGTTGTCTCTGATTTTCATTTGAATAAAGACATTGTGTTGCCTTCCCTGTGTCCCAGGCCAAAACATCCTAAGGAAATTGCCTTACATGCCTTGGATGTGGTCTGGGCAATTGGCCGGTATCTGGCAGCTATGGAGTCTTTTAGGAAGCCAAACTCACTATTTGTGCTCACCGATGGGCTTTGGAGAGGATTGTCTGCTTCCTCTGCGACCATTTCCAGATGGATCAGACAGAAGGTTATTCAGGCCTATTCCATCAGGTGTCCGGTTCCTCCTTTCCCTGTCAAGGCGCACTCTTCTCGGGCACTTAGTGCTTTTGGGCCTTCCATCATCAGGCGTCAGTCACACAGGCCAAAGCGGCCACCTGGTTGTCAGTGAACACTTTCACAAAGTTATATAAAGGGGATGTGTTGGCATCGGCGAATGCTTCTTTTGGCCGCAAAGTTTTGCAAGGTTCTGTTTAGGGGACCTGATCCTCTTTGAGGGTGTATTGTTTTTTTCAGGTAGGCTCCAGTTGTTTTTGGTTAAGCTCCTGTTGCCTGGTTTGCTACTGTTTAGCCTTGGAAATCTAACACCTCATGTTTAACACTGCTTTGGGACATCCCAATGGTCATGAAGATCAGGGTCTTTGTCCGCCAATGAACGAAAGAGTAAATGGGATTTTTGACTTACAGTAAAATCCATTTATCTGATGTTTGTTGACGAACACAGCACCCAGCCCTCTGTGGAGTTGTAATTCTTCTGACAAAACTATAACAGAGAGAGGAAGTATACCCCCTGGAACTGCCCATAGGCGTAGCCAGAGTCTTTTTCTGCCTAGTACCCTACTCCTGTAGGGTGCAGTTTAACCCAATGGTCCTAAAGATCAGGAGCTGTGTCCGTTAATGAGCATCAGAGAAATTGATTTTACGGTAAGTCCAAAAATCCAATTTCTCTATCGCTCATTGACAGACGTAGTCTTCTTGATTCTCAAGAGCTGGGTTATGTTGTCTCCGCAGGAGTAGGACTAGGCAGAAAGACAAAACGTTCTGGCTCCACCTTAGGGGCAGTCCCTGAGGGTATATCCTCCCTCTCTCTGCTACAGGGAATCAGTTTTTTTCTGTCTAGTCAGGAGTAAGGACCTAAGTCCCTTGCTGGGATCTTTTGGTCCTGGCAAGACTTTTTTCTTTAGAAAAAGACATTTTTTAGGTAGTTTTTCTCCAGTGTTTTTCCTGTGAGATCTTCAAGCAAAAATGCCGGACTGGGCGACACTTGTGGTCACCCCAGCCGGCCTACGAGCGCTCGCAGACCATTGCATTGCGCTTGGTCGGCCGCGACACATTCAAGTAAGTATGCGGGGCCGGGCGACGGGCTGGATGTTGAGATCCAGTGGTCACCCCGGTTTCTGCCTACGAGCGCGTGCAGACCAGAGCTCCGCGCTGGGTCGGCCGCGACGGAGTCCCAGTGGAGGGACTGACCTTGCGAGTTAAGTCTCGCTTGGACGCCAGGAACCAGAGAGTCGAGGCGTCCGGAGTGGTCCACAACCCCCCACCCCGGTGGAGAGGGTATTGTGAAGAGAGGGTGCCTGTCGGTTTGGTATGGTGAGTAAACGTTCCCTTTTTTCTTTCCTCGTTATGAGGCAGTATGAATTATGGGCCCCTCCATATATGGTCAGTATATATCTGATACTAAAAAGTCCCCCTTGTAAATACAGCATGTGTTTGTAGGAAGTGGACTTGGTTTGAGAGCTAACACTCTACCCAGCAGACTGTAACATTACAGCAGACATAGGAGCTATAATCCTACCTTATTTGTAGTGTATCTCCTGTAGATCCATATATCGCCACTTAGCAGAGATGCAGGTGGATGTGCTGGGAAAACGATTTCGGCGGTCCGCTGCCATTTTGCCGTAGACCTAGTGCATGTATGTCCTCAGGTCACGCCGGCCGCCATGTTTTTGGAGTCTTATGTCTCTTCTATGGGGGCGGCCATGTTTCGTGAGCCCAGCTACCTCGTGGAGAGCTGGGAACGCCGGAAGGCGTACACAGGGGGCGGAGCCACGTCCTTCTACCCGGGAAAAAGCAACAGCTCCTTCCAGTCTGTAAAAGACAGACGCTGACTGCAGTTGGTTGGAAACTTCACTGCATCGGTTGGTGAGCCTTGGGGGTCCCTCTCTCTCTCTCTCTGTGGGATCGAGAAGCAGGTTCTCTGAGGGGCGCTATTGCGCTAGGGGGAGACACACAAAAAAAAAGAAAAAAAAAAGTTTTTTTGTTTTTGCTGGCAAAGGTGTCCTGAATTAACATGGACCCTGCCACTCATGTATCTCCTCCGGATCCCCTCGAGGGGTCTGCAGGATCCTCCAGCACCCCACTGACAATTGAATCATTGTCAGCTATTATGGAAACTTTTGTGTCCCGGGTGGAAGTGGCTTGTCAGGGACAGGGCGCAAGAAAGCGACTCCCGCCTAACCCCTTATTATCTGAAACCTCTGATTCAGACTCTGAGCCTATTTCTGCAGTTGCAGGTACTTCATCTGGGATTGGTGTCTCGGGTCCTGTCTCTTCAGACAGCGAGGAGGATGTTTCGGCATCAGCCATAGCCCGAGAGGAAGCGTTGGTAAACGCACTCATTGTATCTGTTCAAGAAACCTTAAGATTACAGGGTATTCCATCGGAAATAGCTGAAACTGAAATCCCTTTTGGGACTAAAAAAAACGCATCAAAGTGGCGAAGGTTTTTCCATTGCCCAAATGTTTTGGCAATCCAATCGAAGAAGAATGGCGTCTGCCAAAACGCACTTTTACTATTTCTAAACGCATTAACAGGCGTTATCCGTTTGAGGAAACCCTCATTAAGAAATGGACAGAACCACCTGTGGTGGATTCACCAATTGCTAGATTGAATAAAGCCACGGTTATTCCTCTAGAAGACGCTCCGTCTTTTAAAGATCCAGTGGATCGCAAGATAGAAGCTATGTCTCGCACCATGTTTACCTTGATTGGATCAGCTTTCAGACCAATAATTGCTATTGGTCTGGTTTCGCAGGCTGTAACTGAATGGACCAAGTGGTTACGCCGGGACTTAGAAGAGGTCCCTCAGGCGGTATCAGATTTGTTGGAACAAATGATACAGGGGTTACAGTTTGTGTGTGATGCGGCGTTAGACGCCACTCCATTATTGGCGCGAGCATCAGTCTCAGCAGTGGTTCTCAGGCGTACACTGTGGCTAAAAGGTTGGTTAGCCGACCAAGGTTCCAAAAAAGCATTGGCTAATATCCCCTTTTTAGGAGAGCGTCTATTTGGAGCCAACTTAGATGAGATCATTAAGGATCTCACGGGTGGAAAGAGCACCTTTTTACCGCAAAATTTTAAAGGTAAAGGGACTCGTCAAAGACGAGGGCCTTCTTTTTCTGCTCACAAGAGGTTTTTTCGTCCCGCGGGTGAAAAAATTAAGTCCTCCAAAGCTCCTGCAGGAGGCGTCAGGGGTCGTTGGTCGGGCAAGCAAAAGCCCGCCCCCTCCAGACCTGAAGATAAACTGTCCAAAGCCTGAAGGTGCGCCCCCACCCATAACTGGGGTGGGGGGACGTCTTCGCCGGTTCCCGGATCCATGGCTTTCCAGAATCCCAGACAGATGGGTTTGCAAAGTCATAAGGTCAGGGTACAAGATCGAGTTTCGATCTCTCCCACCGGCGCGATTCTTCCCTTCCAATATCCGACTATCCCCGGATCGTTTAGAAGATCTGCGGAGAGCAGTCACAGATTTACTACAACAAGGAGTGGTAGTCCACGTTCCTTGGACAGAATGTTTTCAAGGGTTTTATTCAAACCTATTTACAATACCCAGGAAAGAGGGAAAAGTGCATCCAATTCTGGACTTAAGGGCACTCAATTCTTTTGTCAACATAAGAAGATTCAGAATGGAGTCCATTCGCACAGTAGCAGCCTTCCTGCATCCAGGGGATGTCCTAGCGTCCATAGACATCAAGGACGCATATCTTCACATTCCCATTTTCGCAGGACATCAGCGGTTTCTACGCTTTTCCGTAGAAGAGAACCACTATCAGTTTGTGGCGTTACCTTTCGGTCTCGCCACGGCTCCTCGGGTCTTCACGAAGGTGTTGGCCCCAATGTTGGCACTACTGCGCCAAAGAGGCATATCGATTCTTGGTTACCTAGACGATCTTCTGCTTCATGCAGAGTCTCCTCAGACCTTGCTACAAAACATAGAAATTACTATGATTTCTTTACAGGAATTCGGGTGGCTGGTGAACCAGCAAAAGTCATTTCTGGTTCCCACCCAGAGGCTCGAATATCTGGGTCTAATTCTAGACACAGTCGAGACAAGAGTTTTCCTTCCGGTAGGGAAACTCCGAAAGATTCAATCAGCAGTCCAGTTGTTACTATCCAACAGCTGGTCTTCCCTTCGGACTTGCATGAGGGTTCTGGGGTTGATGGTGGCTTCCTTCGAAGCAGTCCCATTTGCCCAGTCCCATACCCGAATTCTTCAGCAAGAGATTCTTCTCAGATGGAATCGGAATCCGAAATCCCTGGACAATCAGATCCGATTGAGCAAACAGACCAGAGAGTCTCTGGTCTGGTGGCTTCGGTCTCCGATGCTCAGCCAGGGAAAGTCATTTCTGCCAATATATTGGACGATAGTGACCACGGATGCCAGTCTATCGGGATGGGGAGGAATTCTCGGTCAGTTATCTGTCCAGGGACTTTGGTCCCCGGAAGAATCCAAGTTGCCGATAAATGTATTGGAACTGAGAGCGATCAGACTTTGTCTGATTCACTGGACCGAGCAGCTCCAGGGCAGCCCGGTTCGGATCCAGTCGGACAATGCCACGGCCGTGGCTTATGTCAATCACCAGGGGGGCACCAAGAGTGTCCGAGCGGCCAAAGAAGTGGCTTGCATTCTTCGCTGGGCGGAACGATTTGTTCCAGCGATCTCTGCGGTGTTCATTCCGGGGGTGGAGCATTGGCAGGCAGATTATCTCAGCCGTCAGACTCTGGATCAGGGGGAATGGTCCCTCCATCCAGACGTTTTCCACCAGTTGTGCCTACGGTGGGGCACCCCGGATGTGGATCTGTTGGCATCACGATTCAACAGGAAAGTTCAGAGATTCATGGCTCGCTCCCACGATCCTCTAGCAGAGACCGCAGACGCACTGATTGCCCCGTGGGGGCAATACCAGCTAATGTATGCCTTCCCTCCTCTCGCGTTACTGCCAAGACTTCTTCGCAGGATAGAGGAGGAAGGAATTCCAGTAATTCTGGTAGCTCCGGACTGGCCTCGTCGAGCTTGGTACGCCGACGTGGTCAGACTGGTGGCGGACGTCCCGTGGAGACTTCCTCTCAGGGAGGACCTACTGTCTCAGGGACCGATCTTCCATCCTGCTTTACGATCGCTGGCTTTAACGGCCTGGCTATTGAGACCCAGGTGCTGAAGGACAAAGGTTTGTCAGCTTCAGTTATTCCTACTCTAGTTGAAGCAAGGAAAGCGATTTCCAGAAAGATTTATCATCGCACATGGAAGTCCTACATTGCATGGTGTGAACCTTTTGGGGTTCCGTCCTCGGTCTTATTCGATTAGTCGAATATTAGCTTTTCTGCAACAAGGGGTTGAGCAGAAACTGGCCTTGAGTACTATCAAGGGTCAGGTCTCAGCATTAGCTATCTTCTTTCAGAAGCCTTTGGCTACTCATTCCTTGGTGCGGAATTTCATCCAGGGGGTGCGACATCTGGCTCCGCCAGTGCATGCGCCGTTACCCCCCTGGGATCTTAATTTAGTGTTGTCGGTTCTTCAGAAACCTCCCTTTGAAGATATTAGGGAGATTCCTCTACCTACGTTGTCCCAGAAGGTGGCCTTCTTGGTGGCTATTACTTCTGCACGCAGGGTGTCAGAACTGGCCGCATTATCTTGTCGTTCACCATATCTGGTGGTTCATAGAGATAAGGTGGTTCTTCGTCCGAATCCATCCTTCCTACCAAAAGTAGTTTCAGAATTTCATCTGAATGAAGAAATTGTGTTACCTTCCCTGTGTCCTAAGCCCAGTCATCTTCGGGAGTTTGCTTTACACTCCTTGGATGTGGTCCGGGCGATCAGGGTATACTTGAAAACGACAGACTCGTTTCGCAAGACGGATTCACTTTTTGTGATCCCGGATGGACCCAAAAAGGGGTTGCCTGCATCTGCCGCGACCATTTCCAGATGGATCAGACAGACGGTAGTACAGGCTTATTCTATTAAGGGTCGGGAGCCCCCGTTCCCTGTTAAGGCGCACTCCACTCGGGCGCTTAGTGCGTCATGGGCCTTTCGCCATCAGGCGTCAGTGGTCCAGGTGTGCAAGGCGGCTACCTGGTCGTCGGTGCATACCTTTACAAAACATTATAAAGTTGATGTAATGGCATCATCTGATGCCTCGTTTGGCCGCAAGGTTTTGCAGGCCGCAATTTGAGGAGACCAGTGGTCTACCTCGAGGGTTTTTTTCCGTTGGAAATTTTTCTTTTAGTCTCATTCTTTGTTTATAATGAGCCTTTAAAACTTCTAGTTTGGCACCGGTTGGGCCTTCTAGATTGGATTTGATTTTGTCAATCCCACCCCTCATTTGTGGCACTGCTTCTGGATGTCCCAGCTCTTGAGAATCAAGAAGACTACGTCTGTCAATGAGCGATAGAGAAAAATGGATTTTTGTACGATCTTACCGTAAAATCCTTTTCTCTTAAGCTCATTGACAGACGTAGTACCCGCCCCTCTATCATTGAGTTGGGTTGGGTTAAATTCTCTGTTACTGCTTTAGAACAGAACTGATTCCCTGTAGCAGAGAGAGGGAGGATATACCCTCAGGGACTGCCCCTAAGGTGGAGCCAGAACGTTTTGTCTTTCTGCCTAGTCCTACTCCTGCGGAGACAACATAACCCAGCTCTTGAGAATCAAGAAGACTACGTCTGTCAATGAGCTTAAGAGAAAAGGATTTTACGGTAAGATCTTACAAAAATCCATTTTTTTCAGTTGTGGCCGAATAATAAAAATACTTTTACTGAAAAAAATACTGCATGAATGCGATTGTAAAATCTAAAAAACAATATCTCAGAACAAGAATGTTACGGATTGCCCATAGATTTGATCACCAGACAAGTTTAAACTCATCATTCACAGTCTGATAGCATGCATAAGTGATCAGTTCTGATCAGGTTTTAAAATGAATCAACCTTGTGAAAGTGCAACACAGGTTCACATTAAGACCAGTCGATCGTCAATTTAAACTAGCCTTTTAAGCTAAATATTGATCTAAACATTCGTGAATTTTATTGCTGCAAGCTTCATTAAAATTGCAGTATAATCGATAGGGTAAGGTCAGTTGTAATGTTTAGAAATAATGACTTTTTGCTAATTCTGTAACATTGTAAGCACTCAATTTGATTGTTACACATATAGTCACCATCATTGGCAGCTTTAGCGCTGAGCCTGGCCATAATGATGTGCAGGTGGAGGACCTTTTCAGAAAATTGGACGAAAAACACTGCTTCTGAAGAGATCGTTCTATAATCTGATCATTAGTACACAGCTTTCGAGAGCCAATCATGGTAGTTCATGTGAAATTATCCTAAGGGACAAACAAAGTTTTCTTGTACGATACCAGAGCAAACAAATTTTAATCCGTACAGTATTCTTCCTCACAAAATCGGAAAAGACTAACACCAGGGGTCTCCAAAGTTCCTAAACAAAAGGACCGGTTTACCGTCCTTCAGACCTTAGGGGGGACTGGACTGTGGCCACTGTAGAAAAGATCCCGATGTGGGATAAAATAAATGCCCCAAAGTTTGTTTCATTGGGAGTAATTGTGCCCATTATTGTCACTGAGAGGAATTGTGCCCCATTATTGGTGTCAGTGAGAGGAATTCTGCCCCATCATTGGTGTCAGTGGGAAGAAATGTGCCTCATCATTTGTGTCATTGGGAGAAATTGTGCCCTATCGTTGGTGCTATTGGGAGAAATTGTGCCCCATCGTTGGTGTCATTGGGAGAGATTGTGCCCCATTGTTGGTGTCATTTGGAGAAATTGTGTCCCTTCATTGATGTCAGTGGGGGGAATTATGCCCTTTTGTTGGTATCAGTGAATGAAATAGTGCCCCAACAGCCAGATAAAAGCAAGCAAAGGGCCACATCTGGCCCCCAGACCACAGTTTGGAGACCACTGACCAAGACCACGCATGCTTGGAAATGAAAGAATGTTACAATACAATACAACACATTACATCACTTCCAAAGTTGTATCCTGACAAAAGAAAATGTACCTAACTTTAGTAACCTCTTTATTTTCGATAGGGAGATATCGAAAAACGATAATTTTCCAATATTCAAATCTTGTGTACTAGGATTTAGTGTCACTACAGACTGAAATCCAAGCAATTTGAGCCCCTTTATGAGAGTTTAGTATCCTTTCCATTCTCACGCATTGGATCTTCACCCTATTTTCCTTACCAAGCCATGAAATGAGAAATAAAATTTGTTTAGTGGATTTGTTTTGGAAATGAGACCTTAAGAGAAACTTCATTGCCCTTTTGTATAGCATCGGTGCTGCCATTTATGGCTCATGCACAGATGTGCCAAAAGGCTCTGCCCGGATACTGGTGGAACCCTTTGGCACATCTATGCATGCCCAAAGACAGTAAAGTATTGGAGTTTCCATAAAAGCCTTCCTTACGCATGCGCAGGGGGGGCGTGAGCATGTGCAGATATGCTGGAAAACCAGCATGTTGCATCTGTAAAAAAAGGACGTGTGACTCAAACGCATTGAAAACTTAACCGTGATCACGTTTTTGCTGCACATTTAATGCGTTCTTTTTTTCATTTCAATTGGGAGGTGCATTTTTGCTGCTTTTTTACCATATCAAATATGCACCAAAAATGCAGCTTGCAGGACTTTGAAAAGCGCAACAGAGCCGCAACTGACCAGTGTAAAGAGTTCCATAGGACTTGCATTTTTCTTTCTGCTTTTTTTGTATATCCAATTGTCATAGAGGGAGGGAGGGAGGAGGAGGCTGGGCAATATGAGAATAATATAGCGTATACAATTGCGACACAAGTCACATTGTAATGGAATGTTTTTTAAAATAACTTTTCCTTTTCAATCTGCAGCCACTGTAATATTCTGAAAATGCAATGCAATATGGCTACCTGGAGGTGTTCTGTACACAGAATGTATACTGACCACATCCCAGAAACATCATTTACTGCTTGTGTGATTGGCTCACTGATTTTCCCAGAAGTCTGTAAAAGATAAAAGTCAGATTTCTGGCATCCCCTTCAACTAGAATGTCATTTTTGGTGAGATACTCCCAATAGCAACACCTCTAAAGGGGTGCAGGCCCAGCAGATTTCCTCATTGGTGCTCTGCAGCTGCACAGCTGATTGATAATTATGAAACCACTCCCATTAGACCCACTTAGCACAGAGGAGCAAACCGTAATTTCTTAAGAATAACAAAAGGTAGGAATCTGCAACAAAGGTTGTTATAATCCTTGCAATGTACATAGATCACTCAAATAGGAATGTTTTTTTTCCTCAACAAAGGTGGAGTTGCGCTTTGAGCTGCTTTACACCTGCAGAATTTAATTAAAATTTTCAAATGAGAAAATATAAAAATTGCTCACCTAACCTATTGATAGTGCCTTCCTGGGCTTGACTAATTTTGAATGACTTTTCAAGTACCACATCAATCTCTCAATTTTTGTAGAAGGATTGGTCTGCTTCTGGATTGCCTCTTCATGCGCATAAGACTAGTTATGATTTTTCTTGGCCGGGAGCAAATTCAACAATTAGAAATTCTTTAGTTTCCATTAGATTCGACAAAAAGTTTCCATCCTTCGAAAACCGATTGTTGAATCTGCCCTTTTTACCTTGTAAATAATCACATTTTTTGGAAACCTGTTTTGATCAAAACTCTACTGCAAGGCCAGTTGTAGTTACCTTCTGTTTGAGGAAGCTTCTGCTGTGCTTCACCCTGGTTTACTCCTATTCCTTTTAAGTCCCAACCACACCAAGAACCTGTTTGCTTATAAATTTCTCATTATGTAGTTATATCATTTTTAACCGTTTCCAAACCCAATAAACAATGCATTACAGATGTGCCCTGTAGAGCATCTTAAAGAGGTTGTAAACCCCCTACAACTTATTTTTTTTTTTTGCAACCTGTAAGAGAAACGCATAATGAGCTAGTATGCATCGCATACTAGCTCATTATGAAATACTTACCTTAGAACGAGCCCCCGCCGTGCCGCCCGCTTACCTGTATGACGGGCGACATGTCCAGTAGCCCGTCTTCCGGGATCGCGGCATCAGGCCATCTGATTGGCCGGAGCCGCAGTGACGTTACTTCCGCGCACGCGTGCGGGAGCCGACAGTCACGGGACGGGGCTCTGAAGAAACGGCACCAGCGCCCGTTCCTTCAGAGCGCATGCGCCAGTGACGTCACTGGCTGCATGTAAGGTAAATATCTCCTAAACGGTACATGGTAACAATGGTAGTCCCTCAATTTCTTCTCTGTTTTCATTTCTGCTATAGAGCTATGAAAGGCGACAGAATCTGGATGCTCTTTGAAGCCCAGCTCTGTCAGAAGTTGCGAGGCCTTGTGTGGCTCAATAAGCCTAGCATTGTGTGTCAGGCCATGTCCTACTGCAGCCGTCGTCCTCTTCATCTTCACTGACCCCCAACAATTGTCACATTCTTGCATCTATTTTGACATTCTCCATCCCCGAGAAGATTCATTGTTCATTGATAGGTCATCCGTCAGGAGCCCGGAGCTCAGACAGATTACTCTTCCCCTCCATGTGAGAAGGAAGGCTCTCTGGTGGCCACTCTTTTCATAGAGGAGCGGCAGCACCAATATGGTATAAAATTAGTGGTTCTAGTCCAGCTTAGTTCTTTTTTAGCACTGACAGTCTGGGCAGGCTGCCAGGACATAAGAAGTTAGCTGCTCAGTGGGGAATAGAAGGAAGAAAAAAAGATGATTACAGACAAGCCACATTCCTGTTGGATGGAACATCGCAGTAAAATGCGCTTTATGGTTTCCCTGATCCTTTAATTTCATCCTATTTTCCCAATGTTGTTCTACCCATCGCTTGAAAGGGAAAGTTGCAATCCTGAAGTTAGATGCGTTTCATGGTCACATAACCTTGTTAAATAAAATTGTAAAGCTGGATATTATTTTGAAGAAAATCTGTACTGCGAGAACATGTAGGCTGCCATTGCTGCTCTTTGCTGAAAATGCTAGTTGCCTGGCTCTTTCTGATTCAGTATTTCTGAGGTACTCACCTGGAACAAGTTCTCAGATTAGAAGTTCTGACTTCACTCTTTTGTGACCTGAATCCTGAGAGCCTATTGACTTTTATTCTTAAAGAGGAACTAAACTCCCAAAAACACCATTTTATTCATTTTTTCTATTTAAAGTAAACTCACCAATCTATGTGGATGCTTTATATATTAACCGGTTGCCAACCGCCACAAGTACATCTACTGCGGCGATCAGCCCCGGCCAGGCAAAGTGACATACTGGTACGTCACTAGCCTGTCACTTCCTTGTGAGCCAATAGCGGGCGAGCGCGCGCCCGCCCACCCCGGCTCGTTCCCTGGGAAGTCCGTGCGTGTGACCGGCGGACCCGGTGTCCGCCGGTCACTTGCGATCATCCGCCGTGAAGGGAGAAAGGCAGGCGGCTGATGTAAACAAGCCGCCTGTCATTCTCCCCTGTGTAGGAATGGAGATCATATGGTTCTACTATGTAGGACCTTTGACCACTGTTCCTACACCAGTAGCCATGTCCAATCACAGTTAGAAGCACGCCCCTAGGGACACACTTAACCCCTCCTTCCCCAATAAAGTTAACCCCTTCACTGCCAGTGTCATTTTGCAGTAACAGTGCATATGTATAGCACTGATTACTGCAGTAATGTCACTGGTAACCCCAAAAGTGTCAAAAATGTCAGTCAAGGGTCGATCTGTCCGCCGCAATGTCGCAGTACCGCAAAAAAATCGCAGATCGCCGCCATTACGCGTTAAAAAAAAACACCAAAAATGACAGAAATCTTTCCCTTAGTTAGTAAACGCAATAACTTTTGCGCAAGCCAATCAAAATACGCTTTTTGCAATTTTTTTTTTTTTTACCAAACATATGTAGCAGAAAACAAATTGGCCAAAAATGTTAAAAAAATTAGATTTTTACATAATTTTTTTGGGGAATTTCATATAAATGTGAAAAATATTATTTTTGCAAAATTGACGCCTTCTTTTTGTTTATAGCGCAAAAAGTAAAAATCGCACAGGTGATCAAATACCACCAAAAGAAAGCTCTGTTTGTGGCAAAAAAAGGACATCAAATTCGTTTAGGTACAGCATCGCACGACCGCGCAATTGTCCGTTAAAGTCACGCAGTGCCGAATCGCAAAAAAAAGCCCTGGTCAGGAAGGGGGTAAAATCTTCCGGGGCTTAAGTGGTTAAAGATATCCCATTTCTAGACACTGCCCAGTGTTACTCCCTTAGACATCTTCAGTAAGTGCAGATGATTCAGCTATCATTCATTTCCTTGAATCTATCCACCTTCACTGGGATGATTCTCTGTAACATCTTGCGCATACACAGTTTACTTCAGTCGGACAAATGGCAAAATAGGCAGCAGGTAGCTTACGTTGCCTCTTTGGCAACATGTAAATAAACAGCCTGGCACATATGACAGCACATTTCTGGTGGCCAAGTAAATTTTCCCTGCTGCTCTTTTGCTCATAGGATTGAAATGGAAGGGTTGGAAAGTGATTTTCAGTCCTCAGTTCATTTCTAGAAAACAAGGGCTGTGTGAAATCTGAGTCCTTCTCGGAAATCTATACCAAGACAAATAGATTTTATGGGGTGTTCTGCCAAAGATACATACAAAACTGAGGAGACATCTGTGGCAGCACTTCCCCTGGAGGCTGTAGATGACTACAGATAAACAAGTACAACGTATGTAGGAGCAATGTTTTCATCTCTGCGTATCACCTGAGGCCAGTCACTTCACTGGGTATATGTAAGGGTTTACAACCACTTTAAATGGCGTTCTTCACCTGTGACCACTAAGAAGTAACCAAAAACCTCAGCTATAGGAAGTCAAGTCCATTCAATGCTTGTCCTGTGTTTTCTCCAGGCCAAAGAGCTGCCAACGTACAAAGATAACGATTTCATAAACGATGGTCAGAAAATCTACATTGATGAGGACAACAAAAAGATGTTTCAGGAGAAACTAAAGAAAGATGTTGAGGTAAGATAACTGTTAATTGGTTTGTAGTGACAAGGGTGCGCAGGCCCTACCTGATTTTCAAGTTTTTAGCTATATAAAATATACAGCCCCCCTACAATGAAATTATATAAAGCCAAATTTCAGTTTAAGCATTTAAATACAATCTGGATTCCATATTCCTTCCCACCCAGTTCCCAAAAAGAAAAAAGAGATACATCTGAGATGCACTGGATTTTCTGTACTTATTATACAGAGTGTCTGTAGTTGGGCAGCTCACTTGCAATCAGGGGTACCCTCCAGTAGGTACCAAGGAACATCATTAAGAGCTTAAATATTGCCAGGATACTAGATTCAATCCATAAAGGAGTCCAAATGGGATTAATGAGCCACAAACAGCCAACTTGTTTCAGGGGCAGCACATGGCTCCCCCTTCATCAGTAATGTTTGCAAGTGTTTGCATCGACTCAGGAAAGCAGATGCCAAAGAAATATTAAATGTACTGCTTAAAAGGGAATCAAATGGGGCAGATTCATGCAAGTAAAGTAAAATCGATGCAATGTTTCAACGGCTCCAGTTCTATACTTTCCCACTTTCTGGTGCTGTCCCCCCACAGACTCATCAATTCAGCTATGCAGCACCTCCCGCTTCTGGGTTCAATAATGGCCAGTGGTATTTAAATCATTTGTTACCCCAACTCTTCACATCCTGATATGTGCCTGCTGTGCCATATACTTGTATGAGAAAGTATCCTGTTCTCTTTGTTTTGCTTCCTTTATGTGAAATCCCTGGTGTTCCTGCCAGTCCCCTTCCTTTCCTATTAAAAATGGACCACACTATGCAGGGGAACACATCATGGTAAGTTCTCTAGCTATGCTTCAACTCTCCTACAATGATCAGACTTGTCCTGACATGCCCCTACTGCACAGCCATTTATTGGGAAGCTCAGTGTGCTTCTCCCCACCCAGCTGTTATGCAGCTAAGAAGAGAGGGAATGTGATCACTTATAAAAAAAAGGGAAAAATGTATTAATAATGTTTTTTTTTTTTTTTTTATCTATAAAAAAATGTTTTGGCTTTCATTTCTATTTTAAAGAGAATGAGTTGTTTTACAAGGTGATTGTTTAAAATCACTTTACCACACTTCCTGAGTGCCCAGTGAGTCAAGGGTTCACCATCCACCCTAGACTTACAGGAGGAATGTGGGAGAATGGTGGAAGGCACATAAGAATGTTGCACTGCTGTCTCCCACCACAAGTTCTCTATTTAATTTATTTGATGTCTTTAATTATATGTATTTTTTAGAGTTTTCTTTTAAATCTGATTCTAACCTATTACTTAAAACCATTTATATCGCAGATGTCTCGTTCCATCACAGAGCTGCTTTATATATTTTATTGTACGTTAATAAATGTAATTTCTTCCCTCTAGTTTTTGGCTCAGTTGAAGCTTATGGATTACAGCCTGCTGGTGGGAATCCACGATGTGGAGAGGGCCGAGCAGGAGGATGTGGAGAGCGAGGACAACGAGGGAGAAGAAGAGGGTGAAAGTGATGGGACGCACCCTGTAGGCACTCCTCCGGACAGCCCTGGGAACACACTGAACAGTACAAAGCCTCTCCCTCCCGGGGAGTTCGACCCAACTATTGATGTATACGGAATTAAAAGCCATGACAGTATGTTGCTATATGCATTCTATTTGCATTTGTTTAGAGTTTTCCACAGGAAGGAAGCTGCTTTTCTAATTGTGTACGTTATCAAACAGTGACATGATGGTTGGACTTAAGCTGGCTGCAGAGGTTGCAATCTAATTGTACAATCACCTTTAGATCCATCAACAACTATGTAGTGTAAGGGCCTTCTGTATGGATATAAATTGAATTGTGTAGGTCAGTTCTTGCACTATTTAGGTGTTGCCCAATCCAAAGCTGGGTAAGCTGAACAACAGGGGCAGACAGGCAACTTTCGGCCCAGGGGGCAAGTACAAACCAGGACCATGGTGCAGCAACTCAGCCCCCCTCCCCCTCTCCCTCTTTCCTGTCTCCTCCTGACCTCCATTCCAGGCTGAAGCTTGGCTCCAGGTACTCTACTCACTGGCCAAATCCGGGTTTCCGACCTGGCCAGCAGGAAGCAGTTGGTGGGAGCTGGGACAGCACGATCAGGGCAGGAAGGAGAGTCTCCATGGAACCGGCCTCTGCTCAGACACACCTTTCCCCATCCATGCTGGCGGGGGGAGGTCTGCGCTCTGTCGTTGTCTTCATCCCGCAGTCAGGTCAGCGGTGGGGACTTTTCATCACCAGGAATCCTTTAGGCACGTCTGTGGCAGAAGCAGTGCAGCCTTTTTAAAGGGCATCAGAGCGGCCCGGGGGGCAGTTGCCCCCCTGGCCCAGTCCTCCCCTGCTGAACAATCACCTTTATCAAAGCTACATAACATGGCCTACATAAACAATCCACTCATCCATTCGGTCAGGCTCTTCCATTGCATTTTCTGAAGGAGAGTGTGCAAACAGATTGTAATGTGTATGGTCAGCCTAAATTTGGCCATAGATTGATCAAAATTCAGCTGGTTTAGCAGGGACCTGCCGAGTTTAGGATCCATGTATGGCCAGTCCCGTTCAAGAATTGTCAATATAAAGATTGACTGCTCTCGAACAGGCTTGTTGGAAAATATTTATTCGATCAGTGTAGTCTGGCGGTGGGGAAATATATTTTTACAAGTCTCTTTAAATTGGCTCAGCGGGCTGAACGAAAAAATAAAATAAAAAATCAAGTTGTTACATTTACAGGCACATGAAAGACTACCTGAGCAAGCATAGAAATAAATAAATAAATAATGCGGTTTGATACACATTACAAGCTAAATGTCATAAAATTACAGCTTACCTTAAAATCGAAAGTTATTTTTTAAAGTTCACTTTTTGCACCATGTTACATGTTACACCCCTATGTAGGTTGTAACATGATGCAAATTCCTTTCCCACACATGTAGCAGCTGTCACTTTAAAATTTTGAGCAGGAGGTGGATTGTAGTTCTCAGTGGGGTAATCAGTACACTGGTAGTCCATTGACACTTCCTCCAGCTCTGCAACCGAAAGTCCACACAGAGGTAGGGGCCGAGAGCCGGAGGAAGTGTTTTCAGGAACCTGGCATTGCACCTGGGGTCCATTGATCACAAGTTTCATAACTTTGCAGACTCCTGTAAAAAAAAAAAACACATTTCCTGCAAAAAAAAACAATGTGTGCATTTATTAATATTTTTTAAAGGTGAAGCAAGCCTTTACCTAGCAAATTGGCCAGAGAATGTGCATGTACTATAGGCGTTCGAGTATGTATAGCAGGGACGTTAGACTATAAGCTCCTCTGAAAAGAGAAAGACATGGAGGATATTCCCCTGTAAAATACTAAGTAATATTTTTGTGTTTGATAATTATACAACATAAATCATTCACTTTGTATTTTCTGTTCCTCATCAGATGCACCTAGGAAAGAAGTCTATTTCATGGCCATTATTGACATATTAACTCACTATGATGCAAAAAAGAAGGCAGCCCATGCGGCAAAAACTGTTAAACATGGAGTAAGTATGATTTTATTCCTCTTCTCATTGTGGTTACAGGTATTTTGAGCCTAGAGTACACTAATGGCGGCATGCTGACAGCCATAAGTACATGAAGTAAAACATGGTGTGATTTTTTCCTAAAGCTAAGCAAAACATTTTAGTGGTTTCTACATATTCATATATTGATTTTACGTCTCACGATAGCCCTTTACAACTGGAATTCCTCTGCTACATCTGCCACCATCTCTTCTTGAGTGTAAACATAAAGCGAATCAAACCCCCAAAACAAAAGTTGTATACAGTTAGGTTCATATATATATTTGGACACAGCTATAGTTATATAATGGATATGAGCTTAAAGTGCGCACACTCAGGTTTAATTTGAGGTTATGTACATCCAAATCAGAGTGAGGCCCCTTTCACACAAACTACCATCCATCCATCCGTTGATGGATGAAAAACGGACATCAATGCATTCCTATGGAAAAACGGATGACAATGGATGATCATCCATTTACATTCATTTTCATCAATATCCGTTTATTTTAATGGATGAAAGCCCTATTTTTCTTCCGTTAAAAAATGGATCGGACGAAAAACGGATGTAAACAGACAAACTGTCAGTTTTTCATCCGTTTTTGCATTGGTAGTGGATGTAAAAAAACGGACGAAAAAAGGATGAAAAACTGATCAGTCACGTCAAAATGTATCAGTTTTTCATCCGTTTTTCGTCCGTTTTTTTTATATCCACTACCAATGCGAAAACGGATGAAAAACTGATGCATTTTGACGTGACTGAACTGATGAAATGAACGGTCCGTATGTGTGAAAGGGGCCTAAGGCCCCTTTCACACAGGCAGACCGCTCAGATCCGCCTGTCCGTTTTTTTGGCGGATCTGAACGGTCCCCCCATACATCCCTATGGGGCATCGGATGTCAGCGGAGACATGTCCGCGGACGGATGGAAACCATATCCACTGACGGGCCGTTCCCATCCGATTCCCCGATAGAGATGTATAGGGGAACCTGACAGCTGTGTCTCCACACACAGCGCGGAGAACAGCTGTCATCCTCCTGCTCAGCGGGGGATCAGCGGATCAATCCCCCGCTGAGATAAACGGAGTCCGTCCGACAGACATACTGTGTGAAAGAACCCTAAGGATTTGGGAATTACAGCTCTTAATAGCCACCCTCCCTTTTTCATGGAACCGAAAGTAATTGGACAATTCAATCAAAAGCTGTATCATGGCCAGGTGTGGGCTACTCCTTTCTTATTTCTTCATTAATTAAACAGGTAAAAGGTCTGGAGTTGATTCGAAGTGTGGTATTTGCATTTGGAATCTCTTGCTGTGAACCTACATCATGCGTTCAAAGGAGCTGTCCATGCAAGTGAAACAGGCCATTGTAAGGCTTAAAAAACTAAACAAATCCATCAGAGAGATAGCAGCAACATTAGGAGTGGCCAAATCAACAGTTTGGTACATTCTGAGGAAAGAAGAACACACTGGTGAGCTCAGTAATATAAAAAGGCCTGGATGTTCACAGAAGACAACAGGGGTGGATGATCGCAGTATCCTTTCTATGGTAAAGAAAAACCCATTCACAACATCCAGACAAGTGAAGGACACTTTCCAGAAGGTGGCCGTATCATTGTCAAAGTCTACAATTAAGAGAAGACTTCACAAAATCAAATACACAGGGTTTACCACTAGGTTTAAACCATTTATAAGCCTGAAAAAAAGAAGAACCAGATTAGACTTTGACAAAAAAAAAATCTAAAAAAGCCAGACCAGTTCTGGAAAAGCATTCTTTGGACAGATGAAACTAAGATTAATCTGTTGGTAGAAAAGACAAAAAAAGGAAAAGAGGGCGCATCGACCAAGGTCCTACCTTGGAGATTGCATATGCTATGTTGATGTGTGTTATATCACACCAATTTTGTGAGTATTCTGTATACTTTTTAATATTTTAATAAATGGTTTTATGGTAATGCACTAGGTCGGTGCGCCCTCTTTTCCTTTTTTTGTCTTTTCTACCAGTTGGTTCTGGATACCCTTGATCCTGAAGGGGGCAGCAAGACCGGTAGCTCTTTCAACATCTGAGTTCGTAGTGCACCTCTTTTTACTCCGTCAGACATAACTTGAGCGCAGGAGATTTTGTTTTACTACTTTAAGATTAATCTGTACCAGAATGATGGGAAGAAAGTGTAGAGAAGGCTTGGAACAGCTCATGATCCAAAGCAAATAATGTCATCTGTAAAACATAGTAGAGGCAGTGTGATGGCATGGACATGCATGGCTTCCATTGGCACTGGGTCATTGGTGTTTAATGATGATCTGCCAGAAGACAGAAGCAGCCGGATGAATTCTGCAGTGTTTAGAGATATACTGTCAGCCCATATTTAGCCAAATGCAGAAAAGTTGATTGGATGGCACACAGTACAGATGGACAATGATCCAAAACATACTGCAAAAGCAACCCAGGAGCTTTTGAAGGAAAAGAAGTGGAATATTCTGCAATGGCCGAGTCATTCACCTGATCTCAACCCAATTGAGCATGCATTTTACTTGCTGAAGGCAAAACAAAAGGCAGAAAGAAACCTCACCCCGCTGATGTCTGATAATGTAGCCATCAAGGATATGACTGTTATAACTGGCGCTTATATCAAGCACTTTCCCGAGACACATGCCAGCAAGCATGTCAGCCTCCCGTTTCTCTACATTCCACTTGCTGCTGCTTGTCTTGAGCAAAATCTTGAAACTTAGACATGCATTGGTTATCAACACTGAAGAAGGAAAGTGCCTCTTTAAGGGCTCATTCTGAAGGCAGATTAGTGCTGTCCTCTGTGAAGAGCAGCAAGTAGATGCATCCATCTTGGAGCTGCGTGTGGGTAGCCCATAGAAGTGCATGCACACGCAGCACCGGCAAAGTTTGACAGGCGAGCTGAAGCAGGTATATGGTCCTGAATGCAGAGTCTCTGTGATCAGATCTGTGCACCTACTCCAGACTTTATGTCCAACTTTAACATGCAATTGTCTCTGTACCAGCGCTGCATGTACATCCATTTCTATGGGCTGCCTGCACTAATTTGCCAACTGAATGAGCCCTAAATGTAAACCAGGATGATCCTTGGCTTGTAATGTGTTTTTAAAATGAAATGTTTTGAGAGTGTACAAACTTGGAAGCCACTTTTTTTTTTTTTTTAAATGTAAAATCCTAATTTTACATGTAAACATTTCTTATAGGGCACATCCATAATACTTAGTTTTCAATGCTTGCTGGGGCTTTCTTTATTAAGCCCAACACTACCTACATGTTTTTGCTAACCTTTTTAGCCTGGTTTATTAAGGGTGAGTGTACCCTAGGCATTTCACTTCAGGCTGAGATCCATTCTGTGGTAATGATTCTCTATTAGATCCACTGCAAACATTTAATTCCTCCTTTATCACAAGTACATTTTTCTGTTTAGGTGAGTGAGAGTCAATAACATGAGATGTTAAAAAGAGAAAAAAAAGGAAGGCATTCGAGATGGATGGGGATAATCCCTCCCACTGAGCTATTGTATGCTGACAGTGGGGAGACTTCCCCACCTTCGGAATACACTCTTCTGTACCCGGCAGCACTGATTGAGCGAGAATTTTCCAACAGGCGGGTCATACAGAAGTCAATTGAGAGATCAACTTCTGTACAACCAGCCTGCCCATACAAGGATTGAAATCCAGCTGGTCCCCAACCGGCCGATGGTGGATCTATATGGTCAGTTTTCATTTTTTTTTTTTTTTTTTTAATGGAACAATCCCCTTATGTTCAGAGGGTCAGCAGCTAGCAGCAGTTTCAAGACTGATTTGTTTCCTAAGCATACACCTAATGACCATTCAACCATTCCCAAATACACACGATCCGAAAATCGTACATATCGCCCGTTTTTTTTATTTTGGTTTCTAGTCATATCGAAAATACAGTTTCTGAAGTGCCAACAATTCTCGTATGGCAATAAAAGATCGTAGTGTATTTTTGGATAAAAACTGGTATCGTACGAGAAACATTTTTGTGTTTTGTCCCATTGGCTAATATCGGATGAGCTGTGTACTAATGATCAGATTATCACACAATCGCGTCAAATGTAGTATTTTTTGTATGATTTTCTGATTATGTGTATAGGCCATAAGATAATGCTTTTTTCTCTTTCGCTCATTGACAGACGTAGTCTTCTTGATTCACATCAATTGGGTTATGTTGTCTCCGCAGGAGTAGGACTAGGCAGAAAGAAAAAACGTTCTGGCTCCACCCTAGGGGCAGTCCCAGAGGGTATATCCTCCCTCTCTCTGCTACAAGGCATCAGTTTTTTTCTGTCTAGTCAGGAGTAAGGACCTAAGTTCCTTGCTGGGATCTTTTGGTCCTGGCAAGATTTTTTTCTAGAAAAAATATTTTTTTAGGTAGTTTTCTCCAGTGTTTTTTCCTGTGAGATCTTCAAGCAATTATGCCGGATCTGGGCGACACTAGTGGTCACCCCAGCCGGCCTACGAGCGCGCGCAGACCATTGCATCGCGCTTGGTCGGCTGCGACACATTCAAGTAAGTATGCGGGGCCGGGCGACGGGCTGGATGTTGAGATCCAGTGGTCACCCCGGTTTCTGCCTACGAGCGCGTGCAGACCAGAGCTCCGCGCTGGGTCGGCCGCGACGGAGTCCCATTGGAGGGACTGACCTTGCGAGTTAAAAGTCTCGCTTGGACGCCAGGAACCAGAGAGTCGAGGCGTCCGGAGTGGTCAACAACCCCCCACCCCGGTGGAGAGGGTATTGTGAAGAGAGGGTGCCTGTCGGTCGGTATGGGATCTTAATTTAGTATTGTCGGTTCTTCAGAAACCTCCCTTTGAAGATATTAGGGAGATTCCTCTACCTACGTTGTCCCAGAAGGTGGCCTTCTTGGTGGCTATCACTTCTGCACGCAGGGTGTCAGAACTGGCCGCATTATCTTGTCGTTCCCCATATCTGGTGGTTCATAGAGATAAGGTGGTTCTTCGTCCGAATCCATCCTTCCTACCAAAAGTGGTTTCAGAATTTCATCTGAATGAAGAAATTGTATTACCTTCCCTGTGTCCTAAGCCCAGTCATCCTCGGGAGTTTGCTTTACACTCCTTGGATGTGGTCCGGGCGATCAGGGTATACTTGAAAACGACAGACTCGTTTCGCAAGACGGATTCACTTTTTGTGATCCCGGATGGACCCAAAAAGGGGTTGCCTGCATCTGCCGCGACTATTTCCAAATGGATCAGACAGACGGTGGTACAGGCTTATTCTATTAAGGGTCGGGAGCCCCCGTTCCCTGTTAAGGCGCACTCCACTCGGGCACTTAGTGCGTCATGGGCCTTTCGCCATCAGGCGTCAGTGGTCCAGGTGTGCAAGGCGGCTACCTGGTCGTCGGTGCATACCTTTACAAAACATTATAAAGTTGATGTAATGGCATCGTCTGATGCCTCGTTTGGCCGCAAGGTTTTGCAGGCCGCCATTTGAGGAGACCAGTGGTCTACCTCGAGGGTTTTTTTCCGTTGGAAATTTTTATTTGAGTCTCATTCTTTGTTTATAATGAGCCTTTAAAACTTCTAGTTGGCACCGGTTGGGCCTTCTAGATTGGATTTTGATTTCTGTCAATCCCACCCCTCATTTGTGGCACTGCTTCTGGATGTCCCAATTGATGTGAATCAAGAAGACTACGTCTGTCAATGAGCGACAGAGAAAATCGTATTTTTGTAAGATCTTACCGTAAAATCCTTTTCTCTTAGCTCATTGACAAACGTAGTACCCGCCCCTCTATCATTGAGTTGGGTTGGGTTAAATTCTCTGTTGCTGCTTTATAACAGAACTGATTCCTTGTAGCAGAGAGAGGGAGGATATACCCTCTGGGACTGCCCCTAGGGTGGAGCCAGAACGTTTTTTCTTTCTGCCTAGTCCTACTCCTGCGGAGACAACATAACCCAATTGATGTGAATCAAGAAGACTACGTCTGTCAATGAGCTAAGAGAAAAGGATTTTACGGTAAGATCTTACAAAAATCCGATTTTTTTTTTTTTTCATTGCTTTTTTTGGTCCCTTTGAGCTGTATACTGACATCTGAGGACCTGGCAGGATGTTTTTCCTTTACTTCTGCCAGGTTTTTACAGCTGTCATGTGTCCTAGGACATTCCATGTCCATATGGCAACCAAGCCTGCATTTCATCTGAGCCATCAGCCTCCATATATACTACATATACAGTATATACTACAAAGAAGTTGATACAGTATTTCTGCATCCTGTACACCTTAGGCCCCTTTCACACAAATCTTCCAATCAGGTCCGTCTGTCTGTTTTTCAGGCAGACCCGATCGGAACCTCCATTCTTCTCTCTGGAGCGGCGGGTGAAAACGGACATGTGTCCATTTACATCCGCCTACATCCAATCCAATCCGCCAAAAAGACATGTCTAGCGGATAGGATTTTTTGGCAGTCAGGTGTAAATGAACAGGTGGTCTGTTTACATCCAGCAGCCCATAGAGGAGAGCAGTTTGTGCTCCTGGTTGCCCACTTGCCCACTCTGACAGCCAGCGGGGATCTTCTCCCACTCCCCCCCACCCCCGAGGTAGCTGTCACAATTTAAAAAAAACACGGCCGACCGGGCGCTTTCTGCCCAGCCACGTCACTCATTCACAGTCCTCTTTGAATGGAAAACTACAAGTACCGACAGTGTTTGCAGCTGTCAGCTTGTCCTTTTTAATGAACTACTCAGCCGTCCAGGACTCTCCCTTCTGATTGGCTGAGTCATTGGCTCCTGCTGCCGTCAATCAAAGTCAGTTAGCCAATCTGGGGGAGAGGGGGCAGGGCCGAATGGCAACTCCGTGTCTGAATGGACACATGGAGCTGCAGCTCGGCTCGGTTGCCCCCATAGCAAGCTGCTTGCTATGGGGGCACTCAACAGGAGGGAGGGGCCAGGATCACTTACAATCACTTTAAATCTTCCTGTCAGAATGTATCTTCTTGCCCATACACTGTTGGGGCACACAGATACACACTGACAAGTCTTCAGGAGACCTGCATGGCACCAGCAATCTGCTGATCACTGGTGCAATGCTTTAACCACTTGCCGACTGCCTAACGCCGATCTACGTCGGCAGTCAGCCCCTCACAGGCAAAGTGACGTAGGGCTACGTCACTAGCTTGTGAGGGTCTAGGGAGCGAGCGCGCGCTCCCGCGTGGTCACGGACCCCCCCGCGCGTGTGACCAGCGGACCCGATGTCCGCCGGTTACTCGGCGATCGGCGGGGGAGAGGGAGAATGTCAGGCAGCTTGTGTAAACAAGCCACCTGTCATTCTCCTCGCTGTAAAGACACTGATCAAACGGATCTACTATGTAGATCCGTTGATCAGTGTCCTTACAGCTCAAGCCACAGCCAATCACAGTAGAAAGCACGCCCCTAGGGATACACACAGCCCCTCCCTCCCAAATAAAGTTAACCCCTTCACAACCAGTGTATTTTTACAGTAACAGTGCATATGTATAGCACTGATTACTGTAGAAATGTCACTGGTAACCCCAAAAGTGTCACAAATGTCAGTCAAGGGTCCGATCTGTCCGCCCCAATGTCGCAGTACCGCAAAAAAAATCGCAGATCGCCGCCATTACGCGTTTAAAAAAAAAAACAACAAAAATGACAAAAATCTTTCCCTTTGTTAGTAAACGCGATAACTTTTGCACAAACCAATCAAAATACACTTTTTGCGATTTTTTTTTTTTACCAAACATATGTAGCATAAAACAAATTGGCCGAAAATTTTAAAAAATTTTGATTTTTACTTTTTTTTTGGGGGGGAATTTCATATAAAAAAATTTGAAAAATATTGTTATTTTTGCAAAATTGACGCTCTTTTTTTTGTTTATAGCGCGTGATCAAAAAATCGCACAGGTGATCAAATACCACCAAAAGAAAGCTCTGTTTGTGGGAAAAAAAGGACGTCAAATTCGTTTAGGTACAGCGTCGCACGACCGCGCAATTGTCCGTTAAAATCACGCAGTGCCGAATCACAAAATACCCCCTGGTCAGGAAGGGGGTAAAATCTTCCGGGGCTTAAGTGGTTAAAGGCTCCAGAAACAAAATATTATAAATGTACACTTTTTTTTACCTTAAAGAATAGCGCAACCATGCAAAATAAATGACTATTAAATATGGAGACAATCCATAAATAAAAATGGGGATTTAGTCCCACCATATGGCCATATCGTGCTCAAGCCCACCACTGCGTCAAAGTACCCCATTATCAGTGGGTCCTACACTATCCATAAAAAAGGGGTGAATCCAGCCTCTCCAACCCTTGGAGACAACACTCCTTGCTGGGATGGATGTGCTAATGCACTACAAAGGACTCCTCCTGTATCTACTTGATGGTGGACTCTGATAGAGTACAGGTGTGTGTGGGGGGATGCTCAACCTCAGAAGTCTGGTCAAACCGAATACATAATAAACAAGCAAAAATGGGGGAGCAAACCCTGAACATGTATATCTAAAGCCGGTGCAGCTATGGACCAAGCAACATGTATATTAAAAAAGAATAGCGCAACCATGCAAAAGAAATGACTATTAAGTATGGAGACAATCCATAAATAAAAATGGGGATTTAGTCCCACCATATGGCAATATCGTGACGCAGTGGTGGGCTTGAGCACGATATGGCCATATGGTGGGACTAAATCCCCATTTTTATTTATGGATTGTCTCCATATTTAATAGTCATTTCTTTTGCATGGTTGCGCTATTCTTTTTTAATATACATGTTGCTTAGTCCATAGCTGCACCGGCTTTAGATATACATGTTCAGGGTTTGCTCCCCCAATTTTTTGCTTACTTTTTTTTACCTGCAAAAAAATGTGCATTTATTATATTTTTGGTTAAAAAGTGAACTTATCCTTTAAGCTGAGGCTCAACCAGTTTAAAAGTTACAAGACGTTGGGGGTATGCTAAGGAATTGTCTCTTCCTCTCTCCTGTGTGCATGGAATTCTGTATGCATGGAATGCTCCTTTAATCTGCCATGCATATTTTGTGCGCTGCTAATTCTTTTCCTTCCTTTCACAGGCAGGTGCAGAGATCTCCACTGTTAATCCAGAGCAGTATTCTAAGCGTTTCTTGGACTTTATTAACAACATCCTGACGTAACCTCTCCTGATACTAGTAGAGTACCATTGGTGGAGTATGGTTGGAAAGACAGACGGACCGTGCTGGAAACTTAAGCTCACCATGCAGAGAAGAACATCCCTCCCCCAGCAAACCTACATCTTCTGGAAAAGATGACCTGAGTGGAGGGAATTTACTAACTTCCGTCGCTTCCTGGCATAGTCCTAGTTATTTTTTACTTTTTTCATGTTTAATTCAAGGAAAAAAAACAAAAAAAAACACAAACATTGAATCTGCTCTATGAAGTTGCACAAAAAATGATAATAATGCACCGCTGCAAGTAGCGATAAGTGGATGAAGTATTTGGGATCCAGCAAAGCAACCTGCATGTGAAGTTTATTAAAATGGTATCAAACAGTAAACTGTAGATCAGTTTATTTTATTTTTATTAAGTTTTTTTTTGTTTTGTTGTTTTTTTTAATGTTAGATTATCAGTATTCATTAGAATAATAACAAAGGAGGAAGAAACACACCGCTTAAGTTCTGCATATCTTAACTGTTGCTGCAAACTGTAACTGCTCACGTTCCGGAGGACTGGCGTGAAAGCAATGCATTTTGGGAGGGGACAAATTTTCACCGCTATACAAAGAGCTTCAATACGTGATGCTTCATTAAATCAAACTGGGATTGTTGATGCCATATTGACGAAGTCCATGCGTCTCTCCACCCTTGCCACAATAATCTGCACTTCACTTTAAAGGGGGCTGCTTCTTTCCTTTTTTTTTTCTTCTTTTTTTGGTTTTTATTTTTTCCTTTTTTTTTTTCCTTTTATGTCGCGGTACCATCCAGTTTTAATGTTACAAAGACAAGAGTGCTTGCATAGATTTAGGCAATACGAATAACCTATTGATTCTATAGCTTTGAACAAGCAAGGTCAACCATGGGAGTCGATAAAGAACAACTGTTTACATTGTAGTGTGGGGGCATTTCTGTTCTTGCCTGTAATCTTCACGTCTGTATCCCAATATGTTCCATAGATGTTATTTTCATGTGTTACAAATGGAAATACAGCAATTGTATGAATTCAGTGTCTGGGTGCATTTGAGATTTAATTTCAGGCTTTATAAGAATCGTTTTGAACCTTCTGTCTAAGAGGTTATGCTCGATAAGTCAAAATTGATGTTTTTTGATTTCTGTTTAATATAAATGTTAGCTCTGTGGATGAATGCGTGAGTTAAGAATTCATGAATCTGCTCTTATCTGGTTTAGTCTTGTAAGGCCCCTTTCACACAGATGTTATCGGTTCAGTCATGTTTTTCCAAAGAAAAAACAAGATTCAGTTTGCACATCTGTTTTTAGTTCAATTCAGTTTACATCAGTTTTTATTAGTTCAGTTTACATCAGTCTACATCCGTTTTTGCATCAGTTTTTTCTTTATTGTTGCAGAAACCAATCAAAGGTGATAAAAGTATAAACAAAATATGACTCTTGCCTAAAAGTGGACATAAATGAAACAGATGTAAAGTGATGGCATCTGTATACATCCCTTCCAATTCAACGAGTCTGGACTTTGGCTTTTACACTTTAAAAAAACAGACCTGAACAGACCTGGATGTAGGTGGAAATAAACAGGCGAGTTCCCTTCAATGCAACTAAGAGGCCAAGCCCAACTCCTGAAAAAACAACCCCACACCATAATCCCCCCCCCCCTCCACCAAATTATATGTAACAGGTTTAGGAGTGTGTCTATGAGAATGTTTGACCATTCTTCCAGAAGCGCATTTGTGAAGTCAGGTACTGATGTAGATGAGAAGGCCTGGCTCGCAATCTCCGCTCGAATACATCCCAAAGGTGTTCTATCGGGTCGAGTTCCTGCACCCCAAACTCACTCATTCATGTCTTTATGGACCTTGTTTTGTGCACTGGTTCAAATCATTTGGTCAAGGGGGGATTATGGTGTGAGGTTGTTTTTCAGGGATTGGGCTTGGCCCCTTAGTTCCACTGAAAGGAACTCTTAAGGTGTCAGCAAACCAAGACATTTTGGACAATTTCATGCTCCCAACTTTGTGCAAACAGTTTGGTGATGGCCCCTTCCTGTTCCAACATGACTGTGCAGCAGTGCACAAAGCAAGATCCATAAAGACATAGATGAACGAGTTTGGGGTGGAGGAACTTGACTGGCCTGACCTCAACCCGATAGAACATCTTTGGAATGAATTAGAGCAAAGACTGCGAGACTGTCTTCTCCAACATCAGTGCCTGACCCCAGAAATGCGCTTCTGGAAGAATGGTCAAACATTCCCATAGACACACTCCTAAACCTTGTGGACAGCCTTCCTAGAAGAGTTGAAACTTTTATAGCTGCAATGGGTGGGCCAACTCAATATTGAACCCTACAGACTAAGACTGGGATGCCATTAAAGTTCCTGTGTGTGTAAAGGCAGGCATCCCAATACTTTTGACAATATAGTGTACATTGTTGTTCAGTCTGGATCCACCTGAATAACTGACAGACGGATGTAAACTGAACATTTGTGTGAAAGGGGCCTAATGAACTGGTTTCCGGGTATTGTAGAGTCCTTCTCTGCAAGCCAGTAGAAGAGCAGCAGAAGAAGCAGCCTATATTTGCTTAAGTAGAACTAGGCAAAACAAAGGCAAAACTTTTTTTTTTTTTTTTTTTTTCATTTTGGCTATAGTAAGAGAGGGTTATAACCTCATTAATGTTTTTTTTTTTTTTTTTTTTTTTTTTGACATCTGTATCTATTTGAGGAGCAAATCATTTGCTTTCTGACTCAAAGCCAAAGCAGGAAGTGAAAAGAAATTGCTCCAAATAAGAGAATCCCTGCTTGTTACCAGAACTAGTGTCCCTATTGGAAGATTCCCCCTCTATAACTGTACTGGGGACTACCCAAAATTTGGGATTTTCCTTTACCTTTGCTTTTGGTGATAACCGTAAACAGGACAAAAAAAGAGGGTGAATGTCCCTAACAGGACACAGACCGCAATAAACATCTAACCCCATCCAAAACGTAAAAAAAAAATTGCCTTTACTTATACTTTAAATATCATTAGACCATGTCTTACTCCCTGTCCCAGTAGAACCCGTCACTAGGACAGGAAGTTGAAAAATATCTTTGCAGTGGGAGCACAAACACCAGTAAAAACCCAAGAGATCCCAGCCCCTCTCTTCTCTACTAACTGGGTTGTTTTACTAGGTGATCATTTACAATCACTCTAATTGAACAAGCTGAAGTTGGAAGCGGATTGGCTACCATGCACAACGGCACCAGATTCTGAGTTCTCCAGTTTTTTTTTAAATCTCCCCCAGTGTCCCCTAAAATACTTTGGAGAGATCTCTTATCTGGTCTTGCAAGCACATGCCGTAACCAATTCTTGTCTGTAATCTTCATTATTATGTTTTATTTGTATTGAAATATGAATCAAAAGCATAACACACACAGATCACCATGACAGACATTATTACCCATCTAAAAAATATATGTTTTCCCATTGGGCATACATGTGTATCTTCAATAATAGTCATATTGGACAATTGTAAAGCATATATAAAAAGTTAGTTTATCTCATTTATGTAAACCTGGAACTCATTTTCAGATAGCTCCACAGGTAGGCAAAGCAGACCTACTAACAATGAGCCATGCAACAATGGTATGCGCTATTGTGTACTAATACAGTAGATCTGAGTTGGTCCTAATGCAATCATAGTTGTTCTATATCAGAGCTAAGATGTCATTTTCCTAAAGAAAGAAGTGACCGGTGCCTAATTATACAATATTAGATGGCATTTTCTCATTCATGGTACTATGGTGATTAAAAAAAAAAGTAACCTGTTTTTCACCAAATTAATCAAGATATTATATAAGGATAGTGTTGCCTCAATATATTATATGTTGGTGGCAGTGTACTCATAACTGCATCCATCAAGATCATTTTTAAGGCTAGTATTGTCTTAATATATTATATGCTTGTGTCAGGGTACTCCCAATGAATTGCACAAATAATGGGAGTTTTTGTTCAAAACATTCAAAATGACCATCTGTGTTACACCTGTGCACTCAAATGCCAGAGCAGACTTTAATAGTAGATAGCCAGCCACAGTTTGGGGGTTATGTTGTACTCAATCCCTGGATCAACCACTGCTCAAACTGCTAGTTGTCCAACAAACATGGAGTATGGATTGCTACCTGTTACTTCTTGTTAAAGAGTCCTTCCACAGTCACCAAACCACTAGTACCAATGCCCTGAAAAGAAGGTTGGAAGAATAGGTCACCTAGTCAGGTGGTTCACAAACCAAATGTTATTGCATTCATCCTATTGTATGCTGAAAGTCATGGTATCCATATATCTGAAGCTCACTGGCGGGGACCACACCAGGCCGCGTGTACTCTGATTCCTTTCGGCCCAAATAGGTACTTCCACAGAGAGGATGTTGTCAGAGGGAGGGGAAATGGGTGGGAGAAGGGGACTGCAGTGTTGTAGAGATTTTCAATAGGTTTCTGGATATACACTAATCGGCTATAAAATTATGACTACCAACCGTAACCCATCAAGGCATGGACTCCACTAGACATTTGAAGGTATGCTTTGGTATCAGGCACCAATCTTTCAGTAGCAGATCCTTTAAATCCTGTTTTCTCACCTTCCAGGGCGGCCAACGCATGAGAGATGATAGGCTCCTCCCTACAGGAAACAAAATCCAGATACAATTTGTTAAAAGGCCCCACCCCTTCCCCTTGTCCCTCAGTTTAGATTGTGTTTCTTCCTACCGTGAAATGTTTGTTTTTTTTCTCTGACCTGAAGACTTGGAAGTCTGATGGTCCCCCTGTGAGCCAGGTTCAGGAATGCCGGTGAGAGCTGCACTCTACCTGCCGCCTCCTCAGGCTTCTCACAGGTCACCCCCATTTGCACAGGCCGTCGATCACCAGGGTGTCCATCTAGGCTATCCAGCAAAGTCTCCTCCAGAACGGCAAAAACTCAAAAAGCCCGCCGGGACGTGTGCCTCAGGCCGCGATGTGAGACCGGAACCTCCGGCCGAGCGTCGGCAGGTGGAGCATGCATAGCGCCGCACAGAACAAGAAAGGCAAGGTGGAGGAGACGCCGCACCCGCTTGGAAGCGGGAAAGCAGACTTCCAGGCCCCCGGAGCCCAGACAGCTGCAAAAGCAATGAAGCCTGCCGTAAACCCACCTCGTGGAAAAGGAAGAGACAAGGTCCGTTCAGGTGACTTCAAAGTCTGCCGCAACCCACCTCATGGGAAGGAGGAGGGAAGGTCGGTTCAGGTGGCTACAGGTAAACCCAGACGGAACCTGGTAAGCGCCGTGTTTCCTTGGCTGTTTGGGACTGATACCAGCATTAGGCTTAATCCTTGGTAAGTTCCCATGTGTTTCCTCAGCGGGGCCTGTAGCCAAACTTGCTATGAGCAGGAAGAGTGATCTGGTGGTAATTTCCTCTTCTCTTGCGGAATCCCCAGATGGGGTATTAACTGACTGGTAAGAGGCCTTAGACTTAATGTAAGATTCCTCCTTCCATGTGTTCAGGAAGATAGTAAAGCAAGCCCTGCGGATGTGATAAAAAGGGAGAAAGACAACAGTGGTATATACCCCCTCTTACCTGGGGAGCTTAGTAGCAGTATCCCTGATTGCAGCCAGGTGGTTTTCTTGGCTTGTATAGTACTTCCTCCTTTAATAGTACTATTATATAGTATAGGTAGGCAGGTAATAGCACTATATTTTTGTTTTAGCCCTGGGAATAAATAACCCAAAAGCCGCACTTTTACACCTGAGAACATGCAACCCAAAAAACCTCAGCTAAGACCCTTGCCACAGCTTCCTCTTAAATCGGGAGATGCTGTGATCTTTTCAACATTAAGTTGCCAGTTTTTTCCACTAGAAACCCTATTGCAGATAAGGGTAATTCTAGTGAAGGAGTGACACCTGTTCGACACAGAATCTCTTACAGGCTACTCCTGCCACTGAGCAAGATAGACATTCCTAAGGGGTTAAACAATTGGAATGTAAGGTGTTTTTCAAGAAAGGGGTACCCTTGGGGAACCTTTTCTTTTATGGAGTTGCTGGCTATGTTTTACATGCAATGAGTATCAACTTAAACAGCCATAGCATTGGTGTGTTAGGCTACATTTACACTGGTACAACGCCAAAGTCGTGCGACTTTGCAGTGCGACTTTGATACGCCTTTTAGTGCAATTTTGATCTGATATTGCAGCCTCTGACTAGAGGGCGTGTCAGGGTAGTGCAGGCACCATTTCAGAGTCCCTGCACCTTTAAGTCGCAGAGGACCAGGGAAGGTTGCATGACAAATCTCACCAGTAGAAAGAAAACCTAAGGGTTAAGTGGGACCCCTGGTGGTTTGGGCTACTACCCACCCCGTGATGAACTAGATGCATTATTGTCTGCAACTCTAGTTGATGATTTTTTTTGGGGTACAAAAATCTCTGTACAACAGCTACATATATATTAACCTGTATTTAATGCTTGCTTGTCCAGTCTTTCAGGGGTCTGATTGCCTCCAAGCAAAGATTATGTCCAGCCCTTCCTAAAAAAGGCTGAGGTAATTGATCTCCAGACCTGTGCTCGTTAAGATCTTAGATGCTGGGAAAATTGGATTCCCACCTGGGTGGTAAGGTAACAGCGGCTACTAATGTGATGTATACACCCACCTTAGACTTCCATTATTTGGAACTACCCGGGTTCTCCTCCGGAGGAGGAAGGTTTAATATCTAGAGTCCAAACTATGCTTATATAAAGCTTGTCCTCTGCTGGCTATTTTTTAGTTGAAATCACCATGACTCTGACTTTATGCCTGGGTTGGCAGCATCTCACAAATACACAATGCGGTAGCTTATTGGTGTCTTTGGAGTGTTTTTGTCGGCTATCAAAAATATGCAACATTAGTTGTCTGTCTGTCTTTTTCTGTTTTTGTTTGGCTATATAGTTCTTTTTCTTACTAAAAATGCTCCACATGGAAAGTTGGGGGTGTCTGCCTATTGCACCCTTTTCTTCTGTATATTAGAAATGCACTACATTGTGGGTAGCAACATTTCTGTTGGTTACTTGGCGGTAACCTGACTGCTAAGCCAGAAATGTGCAGAGGTCCCCAGAGTCAGTGCTCTTATAACTACACTGGTGATAATCAAAGGAGCAACTTTAAAGTGTTAGTAACATCTCTGTTACACGGCTGTACCAGTTTACTATTCGGAAATACGCAACCTTAAGGTTTGCTAGTGGCATTTCCAGTATCATTTCTGTCAGGTCTACAATTTTTTTCAAGTTACACAAACTTTGAAATTTTATTGGTAACATTTCAGTTACATGGCTATACCATGTGACCATTCAGAAATGCACGGCATTAATAGATGGCTAAGTGACTTCACTGTTAGGGCTACCCAGCTACTTATCAAATAGCACAAAATTGTAAATTTTGTTGTGACTTTATTTGTTGCATGCCTAGTACATGCCTATACAATGTTACCATGCAAAACGCACACCAACAAAGAGATGACTAGTCAAGGTGTACCCTGTTGCTAATCAGATATATGCAACATTGATGTTAGCAGTACGTTGACACTATATGGCTATACCTGGCGGCCAATTGTAAACGCACAACATTGACATGGCTAGTGTCTTCTGTATTTTGTTGACTATCAGAAATGCACGACATAGAAGTCTAGTGGTTTTCTGACACATAACTATACCTTGTTGCTCATCAGAAATGAGAAAACTTGAAAGTTTGTATATTTTCTGGTATGTTTGTTACATGAAGGTACCTTGTCGGGTATCAGCAATACACAGCATGGGAGTTTGTGTCCCTTCTGTCTTTATATGGGCTTTGTTGCTGATCGTGTTAGACCCTGTTCACACTGGGGCGACCTGTCAGGCGACCTGGTCGCCTGACAAGTCGCCATGGGTCTCCTGCCATAGAGCAGCGCAGGACCCGTTCTAATAGGAGCGACACAAGTCGCTCCGACTTAGAAAAAGGGTCCAGAGCTTCTTTGGGGCGACCTGGAGCGACCTGCTTTAACTTCAATGATATGAAGTCCGTTCCGGCCGCTCCGAGGTCGCGGTGCGAGCTGTGCACCGCGACTTCACAGGTCGCCCCGGCAAGTCGGGTCGCCCCAGTGTGAACGGGGTCTTATACTTTAGAAATACACAGCAGGAATGCTCTTGTGTCTTTCTGTTTCTATCTTTACATTTGGCTGCGCATCTGTATACTCAATAGGGCAGACATTTGGGCCTTCCTATTTTTATTATAACCCGTGTTTATTGCACCTTTTAAAATATACACAACTAGGAAGTTGTTGTCTTGTCGGGTCTAGTTTATCTAGCGGCACTTCAGAAATACACATGCCTGCATCTTTTTTTGGGGGGCTGTGCGTTAGTAACGCACAATTAATGGCCTTCTATAGGTGTGATATTAATTATACATATATCACTTTTGTTACAGACCTTGTATCCCCAGGGAAATGGAAGGGCCAGAAGCTCTGGCTGCAGAAGCGTCAGATGCCAGAAGACACAGTCCCTTTTGTTAGGTCATACCAGAGGCCTTCCTCTGCTTAAAAACCTGGTAAGGTTGTAGGACCCTAGAAGAGGGTGATAAAATATCCTCCTCTTGCCTTTAAGAACTTTGTGCATAGGAGTATGGTAGTCTAACGAGGCGGTATCAGAACCTGTCTGACCCTTATACCTTACACAATAGGTTTCATTTTGGGATGTATCCCTCTTAGGTACCCAATGGTATGGAAGTGGCTTAGCTCCTTTCCGCTTAATTGCGGACAGATCTATAAGGAGTGGTTTAGGGTGCCAGACATCAGGTAGGATACCTGATCTCTACAATATGGTCAAACAGTCTGGGACCTTGCTCCTTTCCGCTTAATTGCGGACAAGTCTATTAGGAGTTGGTTTATGGTGCCAGACATCGGGTAGGATACCTGATCTCTACAGTAGGGTCAACATATTCTTTTACCTAGCTCCTGTCCGCTTAATTGTGGACTGATCTATAAGGAGTGGTTTATGGTTCAGACATCAGGTAGGATACCTGATCGCTAAGATTTGGTTAAAAGCATTCTTTTAACTAATTCCTTTTTTTTCCCCGCATTTGCGGGCAGGTGTATAAGGAGTTTTGTCGGGTATATAGAACTTTTTTCACAACTAACGTGTCAACATTCAGTTGTGACGGAAGTCATAGGTTGCTGTGCCTTGGGTATATACCAGTCCAGCCCTTTTGAACCTATAGAAGAGGTTCCTTTTTAAGTTTTGGTCCTCAAAACTAGCTTTCCTGTTATCTGTCACTTCAGCCAGAAGAGTAGGGGGTTTACAAGATCTTTCTAGGAAAAGACCTTTTATGTTTATCTTCCCAGATAGGATTATTCGCAGGCCAGATCCCTTATATCTGCCCAAGGTAACATCTTCCTTTAACAGGAAGCAAGAAATAATTTTACCATCCTTGGGTGGTAACCCTAAGAATGTAAAGGAAATTAAATTTCACTGGTTAGATGTGAGGAGCAGCCTCCTCACTTAGTTACAGAGGACCAGAGAATTTAGGATATTTTAATCATCCGCTGATCCTCTACTCTGGACGAATAGGACTGCGGGCCTTAAAGCCTTCAGTCTCTAGGTGGATTAGATAAGCCATTAACATGTCTTATGAAGTTTCAGGTGTTCCTCTGCCAGCAAAGCAAAAAGCACACTCAACAAGAAGCCCTGGCAACATCCTGGGCCGAAAAAGCTGGAGCATCTTGGGAACAGATCCGCAATACGGCCACCTGGTCCAGCCATAGCACGTTCCTGAAACATTACCGTGTAGAAGTGCTGTCTCAACAAGACCTAGACTTTAGCCGAAAGGTCTTACAGGCAGTAGTCCCACCCTAAAGTAGTCCTGGGGTTAATCTATTATCCTCTCATGCTTTGGCCGTCCTGGAAGATGAGGTTAGAAAACCTACCGTTAGTAGACCGGTAACAGTGTTTCTACGAACCTTCCAGGACGGCCGGCCTACTTCCCGCCCTGTTAAAAGGGGTGTGGTAAAAATATATAACATAGGTGGTAAGTACCTATAGGAGTGTAAGAACACTTCCCTTGCAATTGGTTGTGGAAGATACTATTTTACAACTGAGGGACAAGGGGAAGGGTGGGGCCTTTTTAACAAATTTTATCTGGATTGTGTTTCCTGTAGGGAGCATAGTTTGTATAAAGTACTCGAAACCCATACTTGAGTAAAAGTACAAGTGCTCGATCAAAAAGTGACTTGAGTAGAAGTGGAAGTGCTCAATCAAAAAGTGACTTGAGTAGAAGTACTAAAGTATTCAACATTTTTTTTACTTAAGTATTGCAAGTAGTTTTTTAAAAAATTTTGCTACTCAAGTACTGAAAGTAAAAGTACAAGTACTGTGTTATGTAGTTATTAAAGAAAGAAGTCAAAAGTTTGAACATCATATTGTTTTTTATTATTTCAAATGCAGCTTTTATTTATACATACAGTAGCATTTATTTTTGTATGCGCTGATAATACACATGTTTTGAGTTTCATGAAACCTGCCATCTACTGTTCTGGCAGTGGTAATTTTTATAAATGTAACGAGTAACTATGCAGCACAAAAAACAAATATCGGAGTAGAAGTATTGAAATCATTGAAAAAATGTAGTGAAGTAAAAGTGGAAGTAGGAGAAAAAATTCTAATCCAGGAAAGTACAGATACCGCCTTTCGGTACTTAAGTACAGTAGTGAAGTAGTTCTACTTAGTTACTATACATCTCTGGTAGGGAGGAGGCTATCATCGTTAATGCGTTGGCCGTCCTGGAAGGTTCGTTGAAACACCGTTACCAGTCTACTAACAGTAGGTTTTTGCTAGGTAGGGCCTCCATGGATTGGATTTGTTTTTTCAGCACATCCCACAGATGCTTGACTGGATTGAGATCTTGAGAATTTAAGTTTAATTGCTGTGCTCTCTTTACAATTACTTAGTATGGTGTGGCAAAGCTATATACATACAAGGGAATATGCTAGGTGGTTGTTTCCAATTGATGAAGTGCTCCTACATTTGCCAGCTTTGTTCTGATTGGCCACCCTATCACTTTTTGCTGTTGGTGTGTTCAAGGTTAACAGATCTAACTAAAACTGTAACAAAACTCTTGTCATTTGCGACATGTGAAAGTAGCCATTTATAGCATAAAACATCTGTGACTTGTCAGCTTCTTAGAATCTAGTGACCTCATGGGCCAAAATAAGTTAAAATAATCCTTCCTTTTTAGAACTTACAGCCTATTAAAGTGCTAGAACCCAGTGATATGACCTCATTGTTAAATTCTAACATAACAGTCCCTCTCAGAGAAATTTGCTTGGGTATTCTGATTCAGCCCAAAATGGCTGTTGCTGTAGATTAATGATACACCTGCACTGTCCTGAACGAGGATGAATACTTAGTTACATAGTGAGGTTGAAAAAAGATATCAGTCTATCCAGTTCAACCTATGGTGTGTGTGTGTGTTTGTTTGCTGCTAACCATACATTGTATACCCCTTTATGATGTGGTCTTTAAGGTGCCCAGCTAATAGTTTTTTGAAACTATTGATGCTCCCTGCTGATACCACTGCTTGTGGAAGAGAATTCCACATCCTTACTGCTCTGACAGTAAAGAACCCCTTACGTGGTTTAATACTGTGTTTTGTACTTTCAGAGACATTCAGGTTTAATGAGATTTCAAAGTTCTCCCCAAGAACAAGATGTCATTTTGAAAGACATTTTCAATAGTCCTAAATCTGTAGATTTCATTAAAAAAATTCCTAGTGATTCTAATATGAAGTTCCTTGTGCTGGTTCAACAACACTCTTCTAACTTTGTTCCTGTGTTGTCACCCAGTAACAAGTTCTCCCAAGAGAGACTACAAGCAGTACCAACACATTTTGCACAGGCATGTCCAGCCTTGTCACCGTTAGGAAACCCTCCCTGAGAAATGAAAACTGTATTTTAAAGTGGTTGTAAAGGTTGAAGGTTTTTTTTTTACCTTCATGCAAATTATGTGTGTGCTGCTCCCCCCAATCCCCCCTAATACTCAACTGAGCCTCCTCTCGATCCAGTGATGTGCAGAAGAGCCTGTCCTGGGACTCCCTCTCCTCATTGGCTGAGGCAGCAGTCAGAGCCATTGGCTCCCACTGCTGTTAATCAGAGCCAGTAAGCAAATGAGGAGAGAGTCGGGCAGGGCCAAGCGGCTGCTCTGTGTGTCTTATGGACACATAGAGCTGGGCTTGGGAGCGAGCACGCACCAGTGCCCCCATAGCAAGCGGCTTGCTATTGGGGGGCACTGGTCAAGTGGGAGGAGCACCTGTGGGGAACCCGAGAAGAGGAGGATTGAGGCTGCTCTGTGCAAAACCACAAATTTTAAAAAAAACATGCATTCGTTTAGAATACACATTGCTTTTGCAAAACTAAATGTAATTAATTTAGGGTTCACATCAACTTTATTTTTATTTCTTTCTCATGCATTGAGGGATAACAGAAGCCTTTAACTTTAGGGTTCTATTGTTGCCTACAGGAGGATTGGAAACAGGCATGCAAAAAAGGATGCCCAGGATGACCCCTGCTACAATCAGCATGCCTTAGGATTTTATTGGAGCCCTATGGTCATAGACCTCTTTTCTGGTAAAGGCTAAACTTTTATTTCTAGAGTTATTCTATTTTTATCTTCACTCAAATCTCTTCTCTGTTCTACAGCTGGAGGTTTCACCTCCCTTCGACAGCCATCTAGCACAGTCTGTCTCAGCCTGACTTTTGGACTGTACATCTAGACCCTGCTGGACTAGACTTTAGTGGCTAGCCTGGTGACCTTCAGATGCAGTTCTGTATGGGCTGCTTTCAATACTCTGTTTCTGATAAAAGTGAACTGCGGAGCACTTTCTAGCACCATTGGCATCGCTTCCTCACTTGTCCTGTCTCTGAAGATTCACAGTAGGACTGACAGACTGAGCATCAGGGGCTTGCTTTAATTTTTTTGGTCACTTGGTGCCACTACTCCCTAATTCTCTGTTGTAGAAGGGGTTAATGCTGTGAATGTTGACCTCATCCACTGTGTGGATTGTCATGTCCCTCCATACAGCATAGAGGAAGCATCTCCCTGCTGCTGCTCCTATTGCAAAAAGCTGCATGAGACTCCAATCTGCCCCTGCTGTTCACCTACAGTTACTTCACTCACTTCTGATTATTGACCCTCGCCTACTACCAGCTGTCTGGGTTTCATCAGTACTATAGGCCTTGCAATTAAATATCACAAATATATTCCCACCTCCACGTCCAGATCAAGCTCCTGTACACCTCGTAAGCAAACATTTGAAGAGAGAGCTGGAGTCTGATAACAATTGTTCACAGTACTTTGTTAACCTCTTGACTATTTACTGCGGCGGTCGGCAAGCGGTTAACAAAGTACTGTGAATTCTCCCCTGTGTAGAAATAGTGATCATACGGTTCTACTATGTAGGACCGTTGATCACTGTTCCTACACCTCAAGCCACAGCCAATCACAGTTAGAATCACGCCCCTAGGGACACACACCACCCCTCCCTCTCAAAAAAAAGTTAACCCCTTCACTGCCAGTGTAATTTTACAGTAACAGTGCATATGTATAGCACTGATTACTGTAGAAATGTCACTGCTAACCCCAAAAGTGTCAAAAATGTCTGTCAAGGGTCCGATCTGTCCGCCGCAATGTCGCGGTACCGCAAAAAAAATTGCAGATCGCCGCCATTACGCGTTAAAAAAACCAACAAAAATGACAATCTTTCCCTTTGTTAGTAAACACGATAACTTTTGCGCAAACCAATCAAAATACGCTTTTTGCGATTTTTTTTTTTTTTTACCAAACATATGTAGCATAAAACAAATTGGCCGAAAATGTTAAAAAATGTAGATTTTTACATTTTTTTGGGGAATTTCATATAAAAAAATGTGAAAAATATTGTTATTTTTGAAAATTGACGCTTTTTTTTGTTTATAGCGCATGATCAAAAAAATCACACAGGTGATCAAATACCACCAAAAGAAAGCTCTGTTTGTGGGAAAAAAAGAACGTCAAATTCGTTTAGGTACAGCGTCGCACGACCGCGCAATTCTCCGTTAAAGTCACGCAGTGCCGAATCACAAAAAAAAACCCTGGTCGGAATGGGGGTAAAATCTTCCGGGGGTTAAGTGGTTAAAATATAAGCAATCTGTTACATCTAAACAACGCAGCAGAGCACTAAAGTAGTGGGAAGGATAGTTATCAGACTCCAGCTCTCTCTTCAAATTTATATGTTTGGACTTGCCTTTTACCCCTGACCTTGTGCATTGCCTGTCCATGCTTAATTCTAGACTCAGGGGGAGTTTCTGCTAATGGGTCAGGGACTCTGTTTTCAAACCATCTCAGCTATTTCTGAACTCCTGAAAATTCTAGAGTTTGTCATATTGATCCTCTGGCCTCAGAGGAAATCTCTTTAATTGACAGACAAAAGAATGAAGAGCATCTAGAATCTTTGAGGTTTTCTTTTTTACTCCGTGTCTTCACTCGGAAAATTCCCTTTCATTCACATTCTGGTAACACCAACCCAGATAGGAAGTGGAGGAAAATTTCTCTAATGGGGACACAGGAAGAGGTTCTAACCATTCCCCTTTTAATCCAAAACGAAAACAATATTTCTGGCTGGAGCTAGGCTTGAAAAATTCTACTTTTTCTGTTCTTGATGTCGAACCACTTAAGCCCCGGAAGATTTTACCCCCTTCCTGGCCAGGGCCTATTTTGCGATTCGGCACTGCGTGACTTTAACCGACAATTGCACGGTCGTGCAATGCTGTACCTAAACGAATTTGACGTCCTTTTTTCCCCACAAACAGAGCTTTCTTTTGGTGGTATTTGATCACCTGTGCGGTTTTTTTTGATCATGCGCTATAAACAAAAAAAGAGCGTCAATTTTGCAAAAATAACAATATTTTTCACATTTTTTTTATATGAAATTCCCCCAAAAAAATGTAAAAATCAAAATTTTTTAACATTTTCGGCCAATTTGTTTTATGCTACATATGTTTGGTTAAAAAAAATCGCAAAAAGCATATTTTGATTGGTTTGCGCAAAAGTTATCACGTTTACTAACAAAGGGAAAGATTTTTGTTGTTTTTTTTTTTTTTTTTTGCGGGACTGCGACATTGCGGCAGACAGATCGGACCCTTGACTGACATTTTTGACACTTTTGGGGGTACCAGTGACATTTCTACAGTAATCAGTGCTATACATATGCATTGTTACTGTGGAAATGACACTGGCAGTGAAGGGGTTAACTTTTTTTGAGAGGGAGGGGTTAAGTGTGTCCTAGGGGCGTGTTTCTTGCTGTGATTGGCTGTGGCTACTAGTGTAAGAACAGAGATCAACGGTCCTACATAGTAGAACCGTCTGATCTCCATTCTTACACAGGGAAGAATGACAGGCGGCTTTGTTTACATCAGCCGCCTGTCTTTCTTCCGATGTAACGGACGATCGCGAGTGCCCGGCGGGAGTGGGAGCTGGAGCACGCCTCCGGCGGCGCGCACTTGCTCCCTAGAGCCTCACAGGCTAGCGACGTAGTACTACGTCACTTTGCCTGTGAGGGGCTGACCGCCGCAGTAAATAGTTGTGTGGCGGTCGGCAAGCGGTTAAATAGATTAAAAAAATACTATACGTGTTAAAAAAAAGACATACATACGTACGTAAATACATACGTTTTACACAAATTTTCTAATTCTTATGGTGGGCATATACTATAGGAAAAATTGCCCGAAATTCGGTCATTAGGACAGTTCATTCATTTTTTGGCCAGTTAATTGGTACAAATTGGTAATCGGTTGTGACGTTTTTGAGCCAAAAAAAACGACAGACCAGTTTGAAAATTTTTTTGCCGAATGAACAATAAATTTAAAGGTTAATGTGTTTCTTGTCCAAACTGTATGCACTAGGCATATGTGAAAAAACCAAACAAAAAATGAACTGATTCATTTATGTCCATTGAACGATTTATCAGTAATTACATGATGGCACAATCGTCTGCTCTCACAGCCGAGTGTTCGTTTTTTGAAAATGAGTTTGAACCATTTTTTGTTTAGTGTATGGCCAGCATTACAGAGCCTTGAAAAAGTATTTATACCCCTAAAATTCTCAACATTTTGTTATGTTACAACCAAAAACTTAAATGTATTTTATTGGTATTTTATGTGATAGACTATTTATCATACAGCATTTGTATTCAGCCCCCCTTAGTCAATACTTTGTAGAACCACCTTTCTCTGCAAGTCTTTTTGGGGATGTTTCTACCAGCTTTGCAAATCTAGAGAGTGACATTTTTGCTCATTCTTCTTTGCAAAAAATAGCTCAAACTCTGTCAGATTGGATTGAGAGCGTCTGTGCACAGCAATTTTTTTCAAGTCTTGCCACAGATTCTCAATTGCATTTAGGTCTGGACTTTGAGTGGGCCATTCTAACACATGAATATGCTTTGATCTAAATAATTCCATTGTAGCTCTGGTTGTATATTTAGGGTCGTTGTCCTGCTGGAAGGTGAACCTCCACCCCAGCCTCAAGTCTTTTGCAGACTCTAACAGCTTTTCTTCTAAGATTGCCCTGTATTTGGCTCCATCCATCTTCCCATCAACTCTGACCAGCTTCCCTGTCCCTGCTGAAGAAAAGCATCCTCACAACAACATGCTGCCACCACCATGTTTCACGGTGGGGATGGTGTGTTCAGGGTGATGTGCAGTGTTAGTTTTCCGACACATATAGGGTTTTGCTTTTATGACAAAAATTACATTTTGGGCTCATCTGAACAGAAACCCTTCTTCCACATGTTTGCTGTGTCTCCCACATGGCTTCTCGCAAACTTCTTGCAAAACTAATAGTTGTTCTGTGGACAGATTCTCCCACCTGAACTATGAATCTCTGCAGCTCCTCCAGAGTTACCATGGGCCTCTTGGCTGCTTCTCTGATTAATGCTCTCCTTGCCCGGCCTGTCAGTTAAGGTGGACGGCCATGCCTTGGTGAGTTTGACGTTGTGCCATACTCTTTCCATTTTTGGATGGATTGAACAGTGCTCTGTGAGATGTTTAAAGCTTGGTATTTTTTGTTTATAACCTAACCCAGCTTACACCTTTTCTACAACTTTATCCCTGACCTGTCTGGTGTGCTCCTTGGCTTTCATGATGCTGTTTGTTCACTAAGGTTCCCTAACAAACCTACGAGGGCTTCACAAAACAGTTGTATTTGTACTGAGATTAAATTACACAGGTGGACTCTTATTTACTAATTAGGTGACTTCTGAAGGAAAGGGGTTCCACTAGATTTTAGTTAGGGGTATCGGAGTAAAGGGGGCTGGATATAAATGAGCGCCACACTTTTGACATATTTATTTGTAAAAATATTTTGATAACTGTTTATCATTTTTCTTCCACTTCACAGTTATGTGCCACTTTGAGTTGGCCTATCACATAAAATCCAAATAAAATACATTTATGTTTTTGGTTGTAACATAACATTTCAAGGCACTGTATATTCCAAACACACCCTTTTTTATTTAGTATAATAATAAAAAAAATATATATGTGCATTTTTATCATAGTTCTGTTTAAACTCTACAATAAAATGTATTGAAATATTGAGCATTTTAACATTACATTATCAAATTCCTAACTTGTTTTCGCTATACTGTACATACTCTGGGATATTTCAGGGTATCAGTTATGTACTATAAACTTGATTGTTACATCTACACTTTCTACAAAGCTCTGCTAAATCTGCTAAAGATCAAAGGCCAGAATTGAATTAGAAAGTCAATGTGTATGAAAATGAAAAATAACAATCCATATTCAAAGTTCTAAAAAGTGCCGGACCTGTAATAGGAGTTAAGTGTCTTTGGCTTTGATGAGGGAAAATAAAAATCACACCTGACCACAAGAGGGAGACAACTTCCTTATCTACTAAAAGAACACATCAACCTAATACTACAGCTAAACAAAGCACAAAGGTTGGTATTTATACAGTATATTTACTGTATGTAAACAAGTATATCTTGGTTGTAAAAAAAAAAGTCATAATTTTAACTAGATTCAATACTTTTCTGCTAATTTTTCTGTGTGTCTTTAAGAAAACCTGTTACCCACGAAAGCACATACTGCTTTTATTTCTTTAAAAAGTGTTCTAATGTTTGCCAATAGATTGAAGGAAAAAAAAATCAGTGCCAATGCAATCTAATTTACTATCTTTAGTATGCAGTAAACTAGGTTGTGTACAGAGCAATATAGTATATTAATGTGTAACAATGGAAAAATAATAATATATACCCCCCCCCCCCCCCCAATAGCATCAGTGTTACAATAGTCAGCTGACTCACGCAGACGAAAATGCAGACCCATGGCCGTACAGCATAAAATATAGCTGTATTTACAGCACCCATGTTACTAAATACACCCGTGTACACAAGAATTTCCGGTGTGCTCACAATTACATGTGCCTGTATTTAAATCCTAAAAGGTGTTAACTAGACTTGGGCTATGTGTTAGTCTCTAATTTAAAGAGTTACTTCTAATTTAAAGAGTTACTTCACTCAAACCCCCCTCCTTTGTTTTTTTCTATCCTCTGCATACCTAATACTATGTTGTCCCTAATTATATATTTACCAAGTTACAGAAATTTAACCGATCCAATGCATTGTCCTGCTGCAATCCACTTCTCTCCCACCTTTCAGGCTCAGCACCATCATCTTCCCCAGTGACGTCATCAGGAGATGTCATCAGAGCTGTCTCCTCTGGATTCAGGCAGCCACCTCCCGAGGCCTGCAACCCCCAGCCCACTCCTTCCACGAATAAGAGCCAATGCCTTCTGAGATACACTATATTACCAAATGTATTGCAACACCTTCCTTTACACGCACATTCATTTTAATGGGATCCCAGTCTTAGTCCATAGGGTTTAATATTGAGTTTGCCCACCCTTTGCATCTTTAACAGCTTCATCTCTTCTGGGAAGGCTTTCCACAAGGTTTAGGAGTGTGTCTATGGGAATGTTTGATCATTCTTCCAGAAGCGCATTTGTGAAGTCGGGCAGTGATTTGGACAAGAAGGCCTGACTGGCATTCTCCGCTCGAATTCATCCCCACAGGTGTTCTATTGGGTTGAGGGCAGGACTCTGTGCAGGCCAGTCAAGTTCCTCCACCCCAAACTCACTCACCCATGTCTTTATGGACCTTGCTTTGTGCGCTGGTCCAAATCATTTGATGGAGGGGTGATTATGGTGTGGGGTTGTTTTTCAGGGGTTGGGCTTGGCCCCTTAGTTCCAGTGAAGGGAACTCGTAAGGCGTCAGCATACCAAGACATTTTAGACAATTTCATGCTCCCAACTTTGTGGGAACAGTTTGGGGATGGCCCCTTTCCTATAAGTATTGCACTCACGTAAACAATAAGCAACTCTATACAACAGGTGGCGTGGAAGGTGGCTGGTGGGCCAGTTTACTAAAGGAGTTCATCGAGAGGCATTGTAACCAACTCTGCGTCACACTTTACAGACCTCTAATTAGGCTTGTCCCACTGGTGCTAGGTGTATCTGTCCAGAACATGTTACCTGGTACGTACCCATTTGTAAGCCTGGCCCTGACCACCAGCTGATTGCTACAGACTAGAAGCCCTGTACAAACTGACAATTCTGGATTTAATATAATTTTCTGCTTGGTGACGAGGGTCACAAGGACAAAAGAAGAAGGTGAACCTTCACAGTGGGGACATAAACACCTGACAGAGATACTAAGCCTTCACCATCATAAGTCTTGGATTTAAATACACATTGTCCAATATACTATAGTACATACAGGAAAGGGTGGTACGTGGCACAATAACAAGGACAGTGTTTAGCTCTAGACTATTCTCACACACTATTTTTGAATCCTTCTACTGCATTTAATGGACCCCCTAAATAGATTTTATTTTCCTTGCATGTGAAGTTATAGGGCTTGATTTACAAAAGGAATAGAGACTGTTTACTTGAAAAAGTGAATATTCACGTAGTTTAGTGAATAAGGTGAATCTGTGTTTACTTAAAATAGCCAATCACATGCAAGGAAAAAGTAAAAAAAAAAAAAAAAAATGTAATTTTTACTTCCTCTTACCTAATTGGGTGATGGTAGTGAACACAGCTTCACCTGTACTAAACTAAGCGAACTTTCACTTAGCTGACAGCCTCTACTCTTTTATTAAGTCAACCCCATAATGTCAACTTCCCGACAGTGCCCTTTTCTAAAATGGCCTCAGGTCAAAGTACTTGCATGCAGTTAACAGAAGCTTCCTAAATATTGAAGCTGGGAGACACACAGTGTATTCTTCTAAGAGCCTTTTTAGGGCAAACCACAAATCAATCCTTCCTCAAGTCTGGACACCGACCTCCCAGAGATGACCACTGGTGTCCATAATTGTGAACATTTTAGCCTGCTTTGCTTATATTCATAAACCTTCTAGCAGACTCAGCTGAGCCACAAGCAATATAATTTGGCCCAAAAATATCCACTTTGATTACTAATTCCTTTATGAACATGACTCTGAGAGTATCCGACATTTTGGAGATATGTAGTATGTCTGTGGCTGCAGATTGAATTGAAAAGGTAATTTTTATCTTCAACAAATTGTAATATGTTATTTATATGTATATACAAGGTGTGTATAAAAAGTTCTGTAAATGGTCTGATATATCTAAAAGGCAACATGGGCTAGGTCCATGCCCATGGCTATCCAAGCACAGGTCGAGAAGCACCACTCAGTGTGGAGTACACATGACCATCAGGGTAAACCCGCTGAGGAACGTAGTAAGTGTGAGAGATAGGGTCACAGTGCAATGGAGCAACCGATGAACATCAAGTTCTGCTGCAAATTGGGAAAAACGGTGACGGAAACACATGAAATGTTGGTGAAAGTGTATGGGACGGAAGCCATGAGCAGAAAATGTGTTTACAACGGGAAGGAAACGACTAATGCCTCGTACACACGCATCGATAGTTGGCCGTGAATTTTCGGCCAACATCCGATCGGCCGATTTTCAGCTTGTTAGTATGATGCTTACGACAACCGACTCTGACTTTTCGGCCGAACAAAATCTGGTGTGCAGGCTATAAAATTTTTGTTGGCCGGCAACAGAACGGCCGATTTTCCGTCAGTCAGTACAGATTTCGGCAGACAAAAATCTGATGAGCAAGACTGGGCATGCTCAGAGAAGAAAAAACACACGGAAAGTAAACCAGCACATGACATCACTTCTGAAGTTGGTTTTTGTTGGCCGATAAAATTCGTGTGCAGTCTAGAGCACATTTTAACCAACACAACAACACTGGACAAAAGACGGCAGATCGGTCAGCCGATAATCGTTGCGTGTGTACGAGGCTTTAGGATGAGCCACGTTTGAGTCGCCTGTCAACAAGCAGAACATGATCGAGGAAATGTGACAAATGCTGGCATGAGATCGGCAAGAGCATGAGACCCTATGATTGATTGAGGAGGATTGATAGGATAGAGAAGGATTGATAGGCATTATCAAGTACACAGTGTGCGAAGATTTGAGTAAGTGAAAGATCTGTTCTTGGTTTGTGCCACACAAGCTGACATATGAACAGAAAACAAAACGGATGGAAACCTCTTATCTTATCATCACAGGGGATGAGACCTGGTGCTACCAGTTCCACTAGGAATCTAAGCGGCAATTGATGAAATGGCGTTCACCGTCTTCCCCGCGACCCAAAAAGAGTCGCCTGCAAAAGTCCAAGGTCAAGGCAAAGTTAATCACCTTCTTTGACAATGATGGCATCATCCATAAAGATGTGGCAGCGGTCTAAGAATTTAGGACATCGGTTCTGCGATTGATTCCTTAAGAGGCCTTTGATGACAGTTTCCAGAAGCTTTATGAACATTGCCAAAAGTGTGTTGAGAAGGATGGTGATTATTTTGAAGGCCAATAAAGGTCATTTTTTTGTATCTTCTGTTTTGTTTGTTCTCTGATACCATTCACCAAACTTTTTAAACACACCTCATTTACTTTTTTTTGTGATTTTATTTTATTTATATCAGTTTTTTTTTATTTTTTAATTGTATATATATTTTAGTGATTTTATTTTATTTATATAATTTTTTAGTGAAAGTAGAGTCTTTCTTTAGCAAGCCAGTAGTTTATAGCCCCACAGCAAGAGTCGTAAACTTAGAGATGCCAAAGACCATTGATGGGAGATAAGATAACACCTTTTGTGTTTGGCCTATCACATTAACTTCACATAAGCAGCTAATGTCTATTCAACTGTTTTATTGCTGTGAACAAAAAGTTTTTTTTTTCTTTACTGCTTGTTATCTGTTAGAAAACAAACCGAGCTTAGAGCAGTTATGTTCATTGATTTCATCTAAAGTGGGGTACACACTAGTAGAAAATCTGCCGAAAATTCCCGTCCGAGGTAAAATTGTACGATTTTTGGCTAGTGTGTACACAACTTTCAGCAGCCGATGCCGACATTTTCAATGAAAAAAAATGGAGGGACAAACACCAAAATTTTTATCGTCCTTCCCCAGACGACCAATTTTCGTTTAATGTGTATGCAGTACGTCCTCAAAAAATCATATATACGAAAGACCGCGCATGATCTGAAGTTGCTGACGACCCGGAAGTCTAGGAACAAATGTCCCAATAAAAAAAATTGGGACGAGAAATTTCGAGAGAGAGAAAAATATTTTCTCCGATTATTTTGTCCGATTTTCGTCAAGTGTGTACGAGCCTTAAGTTCCTAGTAAAACTGAATATGAGCACGTTTCTAAGTAAAATTTTACCTTTGCACTTGGAAACTTAGAATGCTATGATTTTTTAATTCCTTTCTTCAATCATATATATATATACGCTGCTTAAAAAAAATTAAAGGAACACTTTTTAATCAGAGTATAGTATTAAGTCAATTAAACTCCTGGGAAATTGATCTGGTCAGTTAAGTAGCAGAGGGGGTTGTTAATTTCATTAACACCAAAGCCGCTAAAACTGATTAACAACAGATGCACTAGATGGGCAACAATGAGACAACCTCCAAAACAGGAATGGTTTTACAGGTGCAGGCCATTGACATTTTTTTCCCTGCTCATCTTTACTGACTGTTTTTCACTAGTTTTGCATTTGACTAGGGTCCAGTGTCACTACTGGTGATACCTGGACCCTAAAGAGGCTGCACAGGCAGTTCAACTCCTCCAGGATGGCACATCAATAAGTACCATTCCCCGAAGGTTTGCTTTGTCTTTCAGAACATTCTAAAGAGCATGGAGGAGATTCCAGTAGACAGGCAGTTACACTAGGAGAGCTGGACAGGGCCGTAGAAGGTCCTTAACCCATCAGCAGGACCGCTATCTGCTCTTTTGTGCAAATGAGCACTGCCAGAGCCTTACAAAATTACCTCCAGCAGGCAACTGGTGTGAATGTCTCTGATCAAACAATCAGAAACAGAGTTCATGAGGGCCCAATGTCCTCTAGTGGGCCCTGTGCTCACTGCCCAGCACCATGGAGCTTGATCGGCATTTGCCATTAAACACCAGAATTGGCAGATCTGCCACTGGCACCCTGTGCTTTTCACAGATGAGAGCAGGTTCACCCTGAGCACATGTGACAGAGGTGAAAGGGTCTGGAGAAGCCGTGGAGAACGTTATGCTGCCTGTAACATCGTTCTGCATGACCGGTTTAGTGATGGGTCAGTTATGGTCTGGGGAGGCATATCCATGGAGGGACACCCAGACCTCTACAGGCTAGAGAATGGCAACCTGACTGCCATTAGGTATCGGAATGAAATCCTTGGACCCATTGTCAGACCCTACGCTGGTGCAGTGAGTCCTGGGTTTCTCCTGGTGCATGACAATGCCCGGCTTCATGTGGTGAGAGTATGCAGCCAGTTCCTGGAGGATGAAGGAATTGATACCATTGAATAGCCCCCACGCTCGCCTGACCTAAATCCAATAGAACACCTGCATGACATTTATGTTTTGGTCTATCCGACGCCACTAGGTGTCCCCTCTGTCTGTTCAGGAGCGCAGCAATGCCCTGGTCCAGATCTGGGAGGAAATACCCCAGGACCCCATCCATCATCTCATTAGGAGCATGCCTGATGTTGTCCGGTATGCATACAAGCATGAGGGGACCATACAAACTAATACTTAATTTATTTTTGTATTTAGTGTTTTACTTTTGGATTGAAAATATCAATGTAATGTAGTAATATAAACCTTTACATTGTAATTTTTTTTTTGTAAATAAGGAAAAAATACAGCAGAATAGCATACATCCTTTCCAGGTGAGGGATTAAAATACATTTTTTTTCTGACATCTGATGGGCTTAGGGCCTATTTCAATTGGCAAGTCAGTTTGAGACACTTCTAAGATCATTAGGAATTAATTGACAGGTGTGTTTGGCCTGTAGTTGACCACTTTCTGGCCTGAATATGACCGGGTTCAAGCCAGTTTAGCATTACCATAGAACTAGGTGGGAATGAAAACCCCATTTGAAACAAAGTCCCATCAATGCAGCCTCTTAAGCCTCGTACACACACAATGAATTTCCGCCGACCGGTCGTCCATCTTTTGTCCAGAGTTGTGTTTTGTTGGTTGGAATGTGCCTAGACTGCACACAAATTTTCCCGCACGACAGAATTCTACTTCAGAAGTGATGTCATGTGTTGGTTTGCTTTCTTTGTGTTCTTTCTTCGCTGAGCATGCCCATTCTTGCTCATAAGATTTTTCCCCGTCGAAATCTGTACTGACTGCACGAAAATCGGACGTGTTTTGACGGAGGACAAAAGGTTTACAGCCTGCACACCAGAATTTTTTCGGCCGAAAAGTCGGAGTCGGTTGTCGGAAGCATCATACTAACAAGCCGAAAATCGGCAGATCGGTCGTCGGACGAAAATTACCGGCCGAATTTCGACTCGTGTGTACGGGGCTTTAGGGTCTGCAGAAAACATACTAAAAGGTGAAATTTTATCATGTTTGCTCATTCCTCAGGTACACGTCTACTGTTGATTAACAAGGTTGGCTAGAAGGAAACTTTAAGAAAGACTTTACAATTCTTCACATAAAAAAATAAAATCATGAAGTAGTGTTTTGGTCAAAAAAATATGTTCACTCCCCCACGTCAAGGCTTCCTAGTTCTCTACTGCTTAGGGTGGGCAGCAAAATGGAACATTGTTCCTAACAATATCACAGTAGTTTTGCTTTTCGAACAAATCTTCATGGCAGCATACAGATGAGGTCAATGCTGTCCCCTAAATCTGATAGAACCGATCCATAAATTAAGCTTTGAGATGTTCCACAGGCTCTTATAACACAGGGTGCATTCCTATACTACCATGGAGAGTGCAAAATATTGCAAACATTATTCAGGCTGCAACTTTTTCTTAGCTAGACCTCAGAATATAGAACTTCTGTCATGCAAAAATATTCTAATGAAAACCTAAAAGAAATTTGCACAAATAATCTTAGAAATCTTAGGAAAAACTCAAAATTAAAAAAATACCAGGGAACTTATTCTGCTTAAAAAATACAGTTTTGACATTTTTTTCTACCATTAACACTATGCCCGTATCTGTGCAGCAAATATGTACAACGTGAGTTCGTGTAATTCTTCTCTTAGCTCTCCTATTCTGCTTTTCTTCTTTCACTTATCACCTACCTTTTTTTGAGAAAATGTGATGGAGGGGAAGAGATACAGCAGAGGACAGCTGGGAGCCATTTTTATTTAGTTATTGCTTTGTATTGAATTAATAGGCAATATTCTATGTATAATGAATCACACAACATGTCAAAACAGAAAGAAGGCGGTAGAAAAAATGTAGAAAATAAGAACAAAAGATATACAAAACACACTCTGCGATGTTGAAGGGGAAATAATTGTTTTATTTTAGGTAAAGCTGAACTCAGCAAGCAGTTAAATACACAGATAAAATACATATACCAGCCAAAATACCTATATTCCTGTCCATCCCATCCCAATATTTATACAGCTTTGTCACACAGCACATCCATGTCTGACAGGGAAGGTGAACTTATTTTTCTCTGTAAGGGCTCTTTCACACGGGCGGTCCGATCAGATCCGCCTGTCAGTTTTTTAGGCGGATCTGATCGGATCCTCCATGCAGCTCTATGGGGCAGCGGATGTCAGCGGAGACACCTCCGCTGACACCCGCTGCCATCCGTATCTGATCCTGTCCGTGAAATCTGGACGGATGGAAACCCTATTTTTCCATCCGTTCAGGTATCGGATCCGATCGGATGACAGCGGACAGGCGGTCCGCTCTCATCCGATCCCCCATAGAGAGCAGCGGGGGCTGTGACACCTCCCTCTCCGCACTGCAAGCAGAGACTGAGCTGTCATCCGTCGGCTCAGCGGGGATCGCGGATCGATCCCCGCTGAGCAGCACGGGTCCGCCTACGGAGGCGGACTGTGTGAAAGAGCCCTTAAACAAAATGAGGTCCAGAAACTCTGAAGAGATTTAAATGTCAACAGAATATGCAATACATTTTCAACACTGCCACAATGACGCCAACACAGAGGGGACGCGTCTGAGTGCCATTTAGAGAGTTTTATATGGCGTGAGATAGCTTCTATAGAGGATTTTTAGGGCATTATCCCAATGATTTACGAAATGGGATGCACTCATATTGTTAGGTAAAACATGTTGTGTTTGAGAAGGATCTAAAATCTCAGTATTTGCAGATGATACTAAACTAAGCATGCCAATATCTTCTATGCAGGATGTGGAAACCTTACAAGCGGACCTGAACAAAATAATAGGGAGGGCAACTACATGGCAGATGAGGTTTAATGTTGAAAAATGTAAAATAATGCACTTGGGGGCCAGAAACCAGAAAGCAAGCTACTCACTAGGGGGGAAAACCTCTGGGTGAGTCTAGGATGGAAAAGGACTTGAGGGTACTGGTAGTCAACAGGCTTGGCAGGGGCATGCAATGCCAAGCCGCTGCAAGCAAAGCCAACAGAATACTGGGATGTATAAAAAAGGGGATTCACTCCAGAAATAAAGAGATTATTCTCCGGCTCTACAAGACTCTGGTCCGGCCACATCTGGAGTATGCTGTCCAGTTCTGGGCACCGGTCCTCAGGAAGGATGTGCTGGAACTGGAGAGAGTCCAGAGAAGGGCAACAAAAATAATTAGGGGAATGGAGGACATCAGCTATGAGGAAAGACTACAAGCACTGAACTTATTCTCTCTGGAGAAGAGACGATTGAGGGGGGATATGATATCAATGTACAAATACTGTACTGGCAACATTAGCATATGGAAAAACCTATTCAGAGAAAGGAGATACAATAAGACACGTGGCCACTCACTAAAACTAGAGGAAAAACGGTTTAACCTTAAAATACGCAGGGGGTTCTTCACTGTAAGAGCGGTAAGGATGTGGAATTCTCTTCCACAAGCAGTCGTATCAGCAGGGAGCATTGATAGTTTCAAAAAACTATTAGATGGGCACCTTAGAGACCACAACATACAGGGGTATACAATGTACGGTTAACAGCAAATACACACACACATCATAGGTTGAACTGGATGGACTGATGTCTTTTTTCAACCTCACTAACTATGTAACTATGTAACCATGTAACTATGTAAAAACATTTTTTTCCCCAACTGAGCATCTGTGCAGATTTTGCGAAAGGTTCTGACTGTTAGAGGTAGTCATAAAACCAGAAGATGCCCCCTCTACTAGGATTCTGCAAATTTAAATATTGCCATAATTTGGAGTGTATTTCAATGCCTAATGCCCCGTACACACGTTCCGATAATCGTACGATAAAACTCACTTTAGACCTGATCGCACGATAATTTGATCGTTAGTACACAGCTTTCGACAGCCGATCACAACAGTTCGTCCAACAAAATCCGAAGGGACAAACAGGAAAACTTCTGTCGTACGATAGCCCCACGAATGACAATCGTTTAATCAGTACAGTATGCGTCCGCTAAAAATCCATCGACAAAGACTGGCTGTCATTGTTTTTGTTTTGCACCATCTGATATGTAGCTAAGCAACCAGGAAGCTTTTCCCGAATCGTACGATAAAAATCATATGTTTAGTACGCATTGTTGAATTCGATGTTAGTATCATGCAACAAAATGCGAACGATTAGTCGTCCGATTATCTGAACGTGTGTACGAGGCTTAAAGCGGAGTTCCACCCAAAAGTGGAACTTCCGCTTTAGGGAGTCCTGACCCCTTGACATGCCACATTTGGCATGTCATTTTTTGGGGGGGGGGGAGCGGGTACCTAGTTTTGACAGGTACCCGCTCCCACTTCTGCTCGGAGCGCCGCGGCGCCCTGAGCGGAAGTTCTCCTCTCCCCCTCCCTCCCTGCAATCTTCTGGGACACGTCAGAGGTCCCAGAAGATTGCCGGCCAATCACGGCGCGCAGCGCGACTCGCGCATGCGCAGTGGGTACCCGGCTGTGAAGCCGCAAACTGTAACAGCCGGGTGCCCACAGCAGTGATGCCGGCGCAGAGGGAGAGGATCGAGGCTTCCGGCGGCCGCATCGCTGGACCGTTGGACAGGTGAGTAAATGGCTGGAACTCCGCTTTAAGGAAGGGTATATTCTTCCTATTGTTTTCAGACAAGGAAGCTGCCATCTGTTTGAGTTTCACCTGCCATAGTTCTGCACATGTGATCAATTATGACACAAGCCATTTGATGGTTTGACAGTTTGGTTGAGAGTACAAGTAAATGTGACAGTTATATTCCCGGCACATGCCAAGATGTAATGTTTTTTTGAAACTGTTAAATTCATGGGTTTAGTTCCGCTTTAAATTAGAGATGACAATCTCATGTGATGTCTGTGCGATGTGAATTCAGCCATACAGATTTATGGCTGAATTTGCATCTGATTCAGACACAACTCACACAGGACCCTTTTTTGGGTCCGCAGCAGAATCGGATCGCATGGTGGTTCCGATCCGATTCATGTCCGAACTGACTGTTCGCACTGCGATATGCATACTGATCTGGGGGTGTTGTTAACTTTTATTGAAACCCCCAGCGATTCACATATGGCTGTGTGAACTGCCTGCGATTTGAATTCATTGCGGGAACCCGCAATGGATTTGCAGGGTTCCCGCATCGCATATATGTGAACCGAGCCTTAGTCAGAAAGTTAAAGTGGAACTTAACTCTGTTAATCAACATTGGCTATTTTTAAACCTTATACTGCTAGCATTAGTTCATAGATAGGAAGGTATAATAAATTCTTATGTTCCTGCTATGTTCTACTTCCTGCTTTTCATGCCTAGGCAAATGATATCATACATCCTATTAGCCTTCAGGAAGGGAGGAGCGATTTTCTCAGCTAAACACACCCTCCTGCCTGCATGTTCAAGCTCAGGGCAGATGGATTCCAGGAAGTAAATGCTACAGGAATCGTCTGCCCTTACTCAAGATGGCCACGGCCAGAAATGCTAGGGGGTGTTTTTCTCAGCAAAAAAAAGCATGGAAATATGGATGGATGGGAAAGTCGGCTTTGAATATGAAAAATAAATGAAAGAGCGTTTTTGGTTTGTGGTGCTCAGATACAGTGTAGTTCCACTTTAAGCCCTGCTATATCACTACAGGCTGGCCAATTTTGGAGGTATAGCTATGCAAAACATTAGAAATAAGTGTTTATACTGTTTTAAATCTAGTAATACACTGTCTCACCCGCTCTGCACATGCTCAGTTGCCCATTTTAGGCATTTTTAGACACTGTTAAGTTTGTAGAGGCCGATCTGATGACAGCCTTAAAGTGGAATTAAATCCTCCTATCCTGCTTGACTTGCATCTGCCATGGTGCTGCACATGTGATCAGTTATGACACCAGCCATTTGATGGTTTAACTGTTTGGTTGAGGACGCAATAAACTGTGACAGTTATCAATCCTGGCATTTCAGGAATGTAGCTGTTTTTTGAAACCGTTAAATCGATGGGTTAAGTTCCTCTTTATGATTTATTGCTGTTCAGGAGCTCTGGGCTTCAGCAAAATGGCACCCTTCCAGCATGAAGAAACAGGAGCAATGCTGGAGGCAATTTACAGCACACACTCATTTTGGCAGCATAATTATTAATGTGAAAAGTATGTTCCTTGCTAATGAACATAATTCACATTATTTTTTTCCAAGTTGTTCTGGGTAAAGTTCCACTTTAGGTAACACTTTCCGATCTTGTCCTTCTCCCAAGCCTGTGATTGGATAGTGAAAGAAGCAGCAGCCTGATGAGCTCATCTCTTTGTTCTTCTCTCTCCTCCTATCAGCTTGTCCATTGTTGGAACATGAACATTACAGCAGAACTGATTATGCTTTGCATTTTTTTTAGTCTTAGCTCTGCTGTACAGAGAATACAAGTGGCTGATACCAAATCATCACCAAGGTAATTATGCAAAAAGAATACACAAATTTAATGCAGCTCTCTAACTGAAATACGGGTGTACTGTGTCTGTATATTCAGGCTAGCTAGCCATTGCACTCCTACCTACTCTGCGATCCAGCGCTGGTTCCTCTTCCAGGACAAATTATGTCAAGCACATTTAAACCCATTTATTAGGCGAGTGGGACATCATGGGCCCACTTTTTAGGGGATCACTACTGCACTCGCCATATAACAAGGCGGAGGACCATCTAAGCGATGGAGAAGAGCTGAAGAGGAGAGGACCCTGCACATCATATAACTGGCCTAAGGACTTCTAAATAAAGATGGTCTACATGGTGTGTATATGGTTATAAGGAAAATGTAAATAAAATAGTGGTGAACCTTCCACTAGAATAGGAGAGGAGTGGAATAGGTCTTAACTAAATACAGAGCAACATTCATTTTTGCCTTTTATATCTGCCCAGAGTTCAGCTTTAACCACTTGTGGACCAGTCACGTTGACTGTACTGTGTACTGCGGCAAAGTGGCTCGATTCCGTCCAGCGACATCGCTGGACTCCTCCCCTTGTAGGCGGCACTCGTGCGCCGCCGGAGGCGCGATCCCGCTGTTTTCAGTCACAGCGGGAGTCGGGCCAGGGGAGGAGCGGCGGCAATCGCCGCTGCTCTTCCCCGATCGTCGGGGAATCGAGTTTGGAGATCCGCCTGCTTGTGTAAACAAAGCGGGCGGATCTCCTAAGTGACAGGCAGGGTCAGATTGCAGGGTTCAGCATAGCTGAACATGCGATCTGTCCCTGTGTCACTCAGTCATCTCCCCCCACACATGTCAGTAAGCACCAGGCATACATTAACCCCTCCCTCTCCAATAAAATTAACCCCTTCCCTGCCAGTGTCATTTTTACAGTAACAGTGCATATTTATAGCACTGATTACTGCAGTAATGTTACTGGTACCCCCAAAAATGTCAGTCAAGGGTCCGATCTGTCCGCCGCAATGTCACAGTCCCGCAAAAAAAATTGCAGATCGCCGCCATTACTCGTTAAAAAAAAAAACACCAAAAATGACAAACCAATCAAAATACACTTATTGTGATTTTTTTCTACTAAACATAGGTAGCAGAAAACAAATTGGCCAAAAATGTAAAAAAATTTTGATTTTTACATTTTGGGGGGGGGGGGGGACTTTCATATAAAAAATGTTAAAAATATTGTTATTTTTTTCAAAATAAACGCTTTTTTTGTTTATAGCGCAAAAAGTAAAAATCGCACAGGTAATCAAATACCACCAAAAGAAAGCTCTGTTTGTGGGAAAAAAAGGACGTAAATTTAGTTTGGGTATGGCGTCGCACGACCGCGCAATTGTCAGTTAAAGTCGCACAGCGCCGAATCGCAAAAAGTGGCCTGGACGTAAGACAGCAAAATTCTCCGGTGGTAAAGTGGTTAATCAGGATCAAATGTTCTTTCCTGTAACACAAAGCTTGTTAAATCATACGAGTAATTTGTTAGTTATCACCATTGAGAGTAACAGACTAAGTGAAGAATTAGAAACATGGTTTGAGCCAATTGTTCATAGCTACTGTTCTGGATATCATAAGGGCAGGAACAATTTCCTTTACATCCTGGTAATTTTGGAGGACCACATGGACCACCCAGTACATACCAGGAGAAATGAAATGTATAGGACGTCCTGGTGAATGTCCATAAATTCAACACCCAACTCACCTTACAGCAATATCCACCACAGCCTCAATCCTCCACCCATGGGCCCCATACACTCTCTCATAATGGATAAAACATAAGAAAATATTATGAATGCCAGGAAAAACATGCATGTTTAATCATCTTAAAACAGAGAAGAAACCTAATGAAAGCCATATTTTATTCCCCATTACTAAATGCCGATCTGGATTTTCCCAGGAGCTCAGCCAAGATTTCAGAGTACTGGTATACAGTCAGAAACTGCTGTCTAACAAGTGACGTCAGTGGGAATTCTCCAGTGTCACCATCCTAGAACACCACAGGGAAACATTTTATGTTCTCAAAAGCTTCTCCATCACTGCCACTGGCAAAAGGAAACTAGAGCTGGGTTTCAGTCAGTGCATATTCTCATTCTTTAGTAACATCTGCCTAAAAGTGGGTGGCAAATTCTCATTTATTTGTTCTCAAGAAAACGACTTTCGGAAGAATCCTGAGCGTCAGACAATTTGGGGTGTTTTGGATGCCTGGCTGCATCTCCTGCCGCGTGCCGTGCCTTCTTCCTTCTGTTACATCAATACAGAAATACAGCAGTGGCATCGGGGCCCGTGGGAGTAACCAAGGTGCACATTGGAGGATGCAGGCATCTGACACACCCGGAAGATTTTTCTGTAGTTCTTGAAGATAGTAAAATGAGGACTTGCTGCCCCCCAGAGAGAGTACTAAGAGGAGTGGAAAATTAATTAAAAAACAAAAATGGCGCATACGATTGTGCCATCATTTGTTTTGTTTATCTAAACAAAATCCAGTATGTTGAATCAGGCACACAAAAATCGTGTGTTGCAGCTGGCACACAAAAGGCTCGTACACACGATAAGAAAATTTGTAGGGAAATTTCGTCCGATGACCGATCTGTCGATTTTCGGATTGTTAGTATGGTGCTTTCGACAGCCAACTCCGACTTTTCGGCTGACAAAATCCTGATGTGCAGGCTTTAAGATTTTTGTCGACCGTAATACAACGTCCGATTTTGGTCTCATTAGTACAGATTTCGACGGAAAAAAATCTTAAGAGCAAGACTAGGCATGCTGAGAGAAGAAAGAACACATACAAAGCAATCCAACACATGACATCACTTCTGAAGTAGAATTCTGTTGTACGGGAAAATTCGTATGAAAATAACCTCTTCACTTTCCACATCAGACTAGCATGCCACAAAAAATGGACGACAGATCGTTCGATAATCTGATCGTGTGTACGGGGCTTAAGGCCTCTTGCACACGATACTTCTGTTTGAGCATCTCGCAGCTTGAAAAACCTCAGTACAGCTTTTTTTTTTTTTTCTGAGCTAAAATACAGCCCATTAATTGTAATGTACCTGTGCACACAGGCGCATAAACAAGCGATGTGCAGTCTTCAGTAAAAACAAAATAGAAAAATCTGCATTTTTGGTTAGTAATTTAAGCCTCAATGCACACGAATACTCGCAAATACATACAAAAAAATGTTCTGGAAAAAGTAGATGCTCAAACAGGAGTATTGTGTGCAAGAGGTCTTATAAAGGCAAAAAACAAATGACCAAGAATTTTCGTTCGGTTTTCCATCCGTCTATGGCCCACATAAGTGTCTTTTTTAAAAAGCATCCTTTATTAGATTTTTTTTTTTCTTTACCAGCAACAAAGCTGCTTTAATATTATTCAAATTTTTTATGCACTTTTGGTTTTATAGTTTTTGACTAGGTTTATACATATTCTATACATATATTTAGAGGATATTTAGACATAAGGCCCGTACACACGTAGCGATTGTCGGCCGTAAATATTCGGCCAACGTCCAATCGGCCGATTGTTGGCTTGTTAGTATGATGCTTCCAACAACCGACTGCAACTTTTCGACCGAACAGAATCTGGTGTGCAGGCTTTAAAATTTTTGTTGGCCAACACCAGAACGGCCGATTGTTCGCCAGTCAGTACAGAATTCGGCCGACAAACAGCAGATGAGCAAGACTGGGCATGCTCAGAGAAGAAAAAACACACGGAAAGTAAACCATCACATGACATCACTTCTGCAGGCGGCTGTTGTTGGCCGACAAAATTCGTGTGCAGTTTTTAGCACTTTTCAACCGACAGGACAGCACCGGACAAAAGACGGCCGATCGTTCGGCCGACAATCGCTACGTGTGTACGGGGCTTTACTCTATTCCTTCTTTATGCTGGGCTCAAATGTTTTCGGCTGCTGTTTGCAGTCTGGTGTCCTGTGCGTTTCAGTGCAGCAGTACAGGTGCGATACGGGAGCAAATTTTTCCCTGAATTCGCACCTGAACCGAACCCAAAAACACACAGGATCCTTTTCAAAACTGCACCGCTACTGCCCCGGACATGTGTGAACCGGCTCCATTGAAAGTATCCAATTCGCATATATGTGAACCCAGCCTTATGGATTGGGTGTTGCATCCGATATTCATGCTCAAAGACTGCTGAGACTACAGGATAAGTCACATGGAGGTTTTACTGTTTTCACTCAGCTTGTGCAGAATAGTAGACATGCAGTGAGAGAGGAGAACAATAAAGCTGATTAACTGTCATTAGTATAAGAAAATGGCCTACATGTGTAACAAGCAAATATAAATGCACAACCTTTATATACAATAAAGACTTAACAACAATGTTTTTTAAAACTTGTGTACACCAATAAGCCACATTCTCATCTATAATATATGTTTAATATATGGGGGAGAAAAAAATGAAAAAAAACAAATAATACCCTTACTTCCAGTTCGGTTTTCATTTATATTGTATTCAAGTTAAAACAAGTTTTTAGACCTTTTGTTAACAATGTATGTTTTGGTGTAAAATATATGTATATCTATATATATAAATTATATATATGCCACAACCCCTTCTGGATAATATATATATATATATATATATATATATATATATATATATATATATATATATATATATATATATATATATATATTATGTGTAATCATAACATATTGTCAACAGTTTTGGGCAATTAGCTCTTCTTTAGGCCAAAAATATATATTTATAAATATATACTGTATATATATATATCTTCATATTTAGAAAATGACATTATATATATATATATATATATATATATATATATATATATATATATATATATATATATATATATTATATATATATATTAGACATTGACATTCCCAAAATATACGGAGTGGGCAGTACAGTCAAGGACATTATTATAGAAATTAATAAAATGTGCCTGATGAAAAAAAAAATTAAAAAACAGCTTATACTCAGGTGTTACCAATAAACTCATTTTTTTTTTTTTTAAAGCAAGTGCAGTGGCCTCTACACACGATCCGAAAATCAGATGAAAAATACCGCTTTTGAAGTGATAATCGGATCGTTAGTACACAACTTCCGAGAGTCGATCCCCGACTGTTCATCCGATAATATTAGATCTGACAAACACAAAACTTTTTCTCGTACGATTTTGGTTTAATCAGTACAGTTGTCGCTCAAAAATACAATACAAATATACTACAACACATTACATCACTTTCTAATTTTTATTCTGTGCTATGAGAATTTGCGTAACTTTAGTAACCTCTTCAGTTTCAATCTGAGATCAGCATGCAAAACAAAATAAAATGGACGATCAATCGTCTGATTATCGGATCATGAGTACGGGCCATAACATCTTTTTGGGACCGGTTTTCTTTGAGCTGGACACACACAGTCAGTTTTTCGCTGCTAGGTTCAATAACTGCCGTTCTAGGAGCATGAAGTGCTGCAAAATCTCTAAGACTGTCTAATGGCTTATCGCTGATATGTGTTCACAAATTGTTTCTTACGCTCTGTACTTTACAATTATTTCAAGTGATATCCATACAGAGAAGATGAGGCACTCTATAGTTAGCAATAATGGTGACAACCCAATAAATTAAAATTCATTATCAAAAGCTTGGGTCAGCTTTAGCCTCTGCTTACAAATGTTGTCTGAATAGCAGTAAAAGAAACATTTCAAACCTATTTCCTCTATTACTTTTCCGTCTTTTTTCTATTTTTTTTTATTTGTGTTTTGTGCACTGGTAATAATTGCAAGCAATATCAATTAGTAGGTGTATATTTAATCTAGTATATATTTAATCTTATGTTGTTATTATTATCTGCTTTTCACCTACTCATTGCTTTGGCATCCAGTTTCAGCCTAGATATTTGCTTGTAAACTACTAGACCAATGTTGATGCATAAACATAGACACAGAGTTTCCTTGTTAGTTGAGGCTCCTAATTTGGCTGTCTTAAAATGAAAAATCTTCCAATACATCAGTTATTTTCCATACTTTTTATAGTATGACAGACAAAACATAAAAAATATACGTATGCCTGCCTAGTACCTATGTTTAGGTTATTCCTCCAATATCTTTATTATTTTTACAAAAATTTGTTTCAGAGTTGTCTATTTGTGTTATTTTAATTAGCAAAAAAAAATGTTTAAAAAAAAATAAAACAAAAGAACTTTGCGTTCAGCCTGTTTCTTTAAAATAATGCTATAGGAAATAAAAAAAAACGAACAAAAAGACATTACAAATAAAACATCAATGATTTAAAAAATAATTACTACATGCAAAAATTAATAAAAAATTGCATGTGCTCGACTATACATAAATAATAAATAGGACATATAAATAAATATAATACATTGTTAAAATAAAATTATATTTAAAATATTTTATAATAAACATTTTAAATAAAATTTGTTCTATATCACTTTCAACAAAATCACAATGCTGCTAAATGATATATTCTTTACATAGCACAAAGGGCAGCTGCAAGACTAAATGTACTAATGGTAATATTTCAAATAAGCATACTAACTCAAATTTAAATATACATTTTATATGTAAGTACATGTATGTTTATTACCTATCCAAATGGCTTTGAATTTGAAAAATCATGAAGTTAATAAATGAGGTACAGCTATGTTCACTTTAAATAACCAATTACTTGCAAGAGAAATAAAAAAGCAATCTAGTACTGTACTTGATTGGTTGATTGAAGTTATCAATAGCTTCAATTTATTTCACCTTGCATTCACTTTGCAATTTGAACAATCAGTATCTACTACTTATTATATCAACCTCAGTGTGGGAGAGATTTACTAAAACTGGTGCACACATTATCTGGTTCAGCTTTGAGTAATTACAAATCAGCTTCTAGGTTTTATTACCAACGCCTAATTGAACAAACTGAAGTTAGAAGCTGATTGGTTACTATGCACAGCTGATTCTGTGTGCACCAGTTTTAGTAAGGCCCCATTCACACATACGGTCCGTTCAGATCATCAGTTCAGTCACATCAAAATGTATGTATATGTATGAATGTAGGTTTTTCGTCCGTTTTCATCCATTTTTCATCCATTTGTCATCCGTTTATCATCCATTTGTCATCCGTTTTTTTTTTTACATCCACTACCAATGCAAAAACGGATGAAAAACCAGACCGTTTGTCCGTTTATATCCGTTTTTCGTCCAATCCGTTTTTTTGACAGATGAAAAATGGGGCATTCATCCGTTCCAAAAAACAGACATTGACGGAAGTGGATGAAAACGGATGTTAACGGATGATCATCCGTTGTCATCCGTTTTTACATAGAGATGCATTGATGTCCGTTTTTCATCCGTGAACGGATGGATGAAAAACGGACAAACGAACCGCATGTGTGAAAGGGGCCTAAATCTGGTGTTCACTTTACAAACGGACACGTTATCTTATCTTAATAAATATGATGAAGCTTTGTTCACTTTGAATACCCAGTCATGTGCAAGGAATAAAAGGATTTTGCTTGCATATTATAAGAGGTAGGAGGTGAGCACAGATGCACTTTTTTATTTCCTGAGCTAAAAGAACATTCACTTAGCAAATTGAAATTTGTTTAAATTATCGCTGCTACGTAGTCTGTTAATTTTTGCATTATCATAATTGTTATTATGGTGCATTATATACTCTAGTTCTCTCATCTCTAATACCATAAAGGCAGGCCTCCCACTTCTGTTGTGTGTGGCTGTATAAGGTTGACCCTACTATTGTATTCTTTATTATTATTAGTAGTAGTAGTAATTATTTTTTATTATTTTTAAATGTCTTTTTATGTTATGTAATACCATTGTTTTCCAAGAGATGGTAGTACTATACATATAATTAATAACAAAGATGATGGCGATGAAAAGCCAAGCACTGGAAGAGAAGAATGCTAAGAAGCTAGAAGCTGGTTGACACATGGAGAAGTGTGTATGTGTGTAATGTGGACACACGTGTGTGTGTAGCGAGGTGTTGCCCAGGTCACATAGAGAATTTACTGCTTGTAATCCCACCCTCACTCAAACAAACAGCATTTTATTGGTGGAGAATGTTCTTATGTCTTTCCCTGCCCTTCTGATGACCTCTCTAAAACACCCGTCAGGTCTGAGAGCGTAAATCATAAATGTACACCCAAGAGTGGGCTTTACAGTTCAGCTGTTGCCTAAATATATGACCCCGAAAAAAAACAAGACACTAAAAAAGTACACAGGGGTATTGGGGCTCATACATTAGAAGTCATTTGACGGAGGTTTTATTTAAACGGCACAATTCAGGGTCAGAATTTTCTGGTTTACATTATTTTAGTTGATCACGTTTAATAAATATAAATATGGCAAGAAGGAAAACTGGTGAATTTGATAGGCAAAGCTGATTAACATTTCTAAAACATGGAGAAAACATCTGAATTTAGTCTTCAACCATATGTCCTTTAATGTAGAAGATTCCCTAAAATCACCACTTTCCAGAATTTTTGGCACCTGTGAAATATTTAGAAATAGATCTCATAACTTTCCTCAAATTTGAAGACAATCTGATGAGAATCGCCAATTCAGATTATCATAACACATAATAAAAAGTTATCAATGGTCATACTGAACTCATTTATTTGGGCTCTTTTACCGTCATTAAGTGGTAACGATATTTTTAGTATTTATATAGAGGTCACTAGAGAAGACTATCCAAAATATAGACAAAATTATACCCAACAGGAAAAATAATAGATTAAAAAGATAAAAGCAATCAAGGTGAACATAAAAATCAACTGTTTAATAATAACATTTAGAAAGTACAAATATCAACATGGTAAAATATTAAAGGAGAGGAGGAAATAGCATTGAGATATACGGGTTCATTTACTAAAGCTGGAGTGTTCAAAAGCAGGTTCACTTCTGCATGTAAATTATTCAGCTTTTTACCTGAGCTGGTTAAATTAAGCTTTGGCAATAAAACCTGGAAGCTGATTGGTTTCTATGTAGAAGCGAGCTTGATTTTGCACTCTCCAGCTTTAGTAAATAAACCCCATGGTCACTGTAGCATCTTAAAGTGGTAGTAAACTCTGTTTCACCACTTGTACCTACAGGCAAGCCTATAGTAAGGCTTAGGCCCCTTTCACACAGGCAATCCGATCCGATCCGCCTGTCAGTTTCTCAGGCGGACCTGATTGGATGCTCCATGGATTCCTATGGGGCAGCGGGTGATGCTATGGAGATGTCTCCGCTGACACCCTCTGCTATCCGATTCCGATCCTGTCCGTGAAATCCGGACGCATGGAAACCCTATTTTCCAGCCTTCTGGAGGATCAGATCGGATGGGATCGGATAAGAATGGACAGGCGGTCCATTCTCATCCGATCTCCCCATAGAGGAGAGCGGGGATCTGACCGCTCCGTCTCTGCACACAGAGCGGAGATGGAGCTGTCATCCCCCTGCTCAGCAGGGATTGGCGGATCGATCCCCCGCTGAGCAGAACTGACTTCATCGGGCGGTGTGCCCGTGTGAAAGGATACTGTGACTATCTCCTAAACTTGCACTGTTAGGAGATATTCAGAGCGCAAGCAGCTGGTGACGTCGTTGCGCCCCCGGGCACTTATGTAGCCGGAGGACGCGAACCCGGTAGGAAGACCGGGAGAAGATGTCAGCCCTCTCAGTGGTGACAGCACCACACTGGAGGGCTTCATTCTAAGAGAAGTCTCTAATAATGTGCTAGTATGTGATGCATACTATCACATTATGGCATTGCCTTGAAGGGGATTTATTTTTTTCCATCAACAGCGGTTTACTACTGCTTTGAGTAGCACTTTTAGTATTTGGGATTCCATTTTGAATCGATTTATAAGGTATTACACCCCAGATTTAATGTCATGTCCATGCTTCTTATTTAATTATTAGTATTATTTTTACTACAGGTGTTTATATAGTGTCATCGCTTTACATATACTGAATATTGTACATATATTTCAAATTGTGTTCAGGCACTCATTTAAATTTAAATGATTTTGTATTTCTGATCAGTGATTGCAGAATCAATGTTTTAGAAAAAAAAGAATATTGTTTTTTGTGCATAAAGCTTCAAAACAACTAGAAATGATTGTACAACTGGCTATAAATGTTAGGGACTGATACAGGATATGATCCAGAATACTGGAGAAAGCAAAGCCAGATTTAAAGAGTGAGTATGCCCAAAAATTACTGCCGGAAAGCTAAAGCACATTTCTATGTCTCTTCAACAACACCTTAAAGAGGAGCTCCAGGCTCTCCCCAAAAAAAGAAAAGTCAGCAGCTACAAATACTGTAGCTGCTGACTTTAAATATTAGCGCACTTTCCTGTTCACAGATCTAGCAGTGTCCTAACCCAAATAAATTTTTCAATCGGCTATTTGGTGCTGGTACCGCCATCTTGACTAAGGGAAACGGCAGTGAAGCCTTGTGGCTTCACTGCCATTTTCATATGAAGGTTTATACAAAAATCTCCTAGTGTATGGCCAGCCTTACACACAAACACACGGATGCGGAGAATGGCCAAGCAATTGTGTATTTGTATATGAAGAAGAAGCTACAGTTTGAGCTTTGGCTCCATTACATCTCACAGAGATTAGTAGCAATCAAACCAGGTTTCTAAACCCGTCCATAGGATCCTTCTCCCTTGAGAGGCTGACTGCTGGTACCATAGGCATGGGGAATTCAGCTGGATCAGAAGATGCTCATATGGTTTAGGGTTGATTTACTAAAACTGGAGAGTGCAAAACCTGGTGCAGCTCTGCATAGAAATCAATCAGCTTCCAGGATTTTTTGTCAAAGCTTAATTGAACAAGCTGAAGAGAGAAGCTGATTGGCTACCACGCAGAGCTGCACCAGAGTTTTGCTCTCTTCAGTTTTAGTAAATCAATCCTATTATGTTTATGGCCAGCTTTGAAGCCAGTGGATACATCAGCCCACCAGATTCCACCTATAAAACTGAACTACCATTTTAACCACTTAAGCCCCGGAGGATTTGGCTGCTAAACGACCAGGGGGTATTTTGCAATTCGGCACTGCGTGACTTTAACGGACAATTGCGCGGTCGTGCGACGCTGTACCTAAACGAATTTGACGTCCTTTTTTTCCCACAAACAGAGCTTTCTTTTGGTGGTATTTGATCACCTGTGCGATTTTTTGATCACGCGCTATAAACAAAAAAAGAGCGTCAATTTTGCAAAAATAACAATATTTTTCACATTTTTTTATATGAAATTCCCCCCAAAAAAATGTAAAAATCAAAATTTTTTAACATTTTCGGCCAATTTGTTTTATGCTACCTATGTTTGCTAAAAAAAAATCGCAAAAAGCGTATTTTTATTGGTTTGCGCAAAAGTTATCGCGTTTACTAACAAAGAGAAAGATTTCTGTCATTTTTGTTGTTTTTTTTTTAACGCGTAATGGCGGCGATCTACGATTTTTTTTTGCGGTACTGCGACATTGCGGCGGACAGATCGGACCCTTGACTGACATTTTTGACACTTTTGGGGTTACCAGTGACATTTCTACAGTAATCAGTGCTATACATATGCACTGTTACTGTAAAAATACACTGGTAGTGAAGGGGTTAACTTTATTTGAGAGGGAGGGGCTGTGTGTGTCCCTAGGGGCGTGATTCTTACTGTGATTGGCTGTCTGTTGAGCTGTAGGGACACTGATCAACGGTTCTACATTGTAGAACCGTGTGATCAGTGTTTTTACACCGAGGAGAATGACAGGTGGCTTGTTTACACAAGCCACCTGACTTTCTCCCTCTCCCCCGCCGATCGCCGAGTGACCGGCGGACATCGGGTCCGCCGGTCACACGCGCGGGGGGGGGGGGGGTCCGTGACCGCGCGGGAGCGCGTTTGCTCCCCAGAGCCTCACAGGCTAGCGACGTAGACCTACGTCGCTCTGCCTGTGAGGGGCTGACTGCCGCAGTAAATATACTGTGAGCAGTCGGCAAGCGGTTAAGATGGAATGACCTTGTAACCCATTTGCATGGAACAACCTGCTGCTCAGCATGTATGGCTGCAGAGATTGTCTTAGCCTGCAGCTAAATCACTGGGTCTCCTTTGTTGTCCCGGGCAGTATGTCTGAATGAAGATAGACTTAATAAAGTGTGAATGAGGACATAAAATCTGTTTGCTTACATGGTAAGAAAGAACGGGGGAGGAGCAGTGTGGAAGGCGTACACTACTGAGATCATTTACGGGTTGTAAATGGTGTCAAATGTGGCAATTCATTTACATGAACTCGCCAGACTAAGGAATGAAAAGTCCCCACAACACCTTATGAAAGATCACACTCAATGAGGCTGATTTAGTAAAACTGGATGGTGCAAAATCTGGTGCATAGAAACCAATCAGCCTCAATTTTTTATTTTTTTTTTTGTCAAACCTTAATTGAAGTTAGAAGCTGATTGGCTGCCATGCACAGCTGCACTAAATGTTGCACTCTCCAGTCTTAGTAAATTAAGCCCAATGTATTTTTATGGGTGTTAGAGTTTGCTTCAATTAGCCCTCTTCTTCTATCAATCATACTCCTTATATGGTGACAGTAAGGCCTTAATCCCAGAGGAATGTGTGGTAGGTGTTTAGGCAACACACACAGTTCAGGCATATGTCAGAAAGTGATGCCAGAATCAGACACAGAAATAAATGTAAGCTCAGAAAATGCAGTCTCTCTCTTTCTTTAGCATAAAGCAACTATAAAGCACTGTAAAACTAAAGACTATCTGAAAAATAAAAGTTGTTAGGGTTTGTTTACATGGGCAGCTTGGGGCAGTAAAAGCAGGAAGTTAAGCCTCAGTTTACCACTCCCCCGACCACCTTAAACCCAGAAATGCAGCCACCCAGGCTGTAGCTATTCCACAGCAAAATGTAAAGCCCCGTACACACACGCAGATCGTCGTCATACAAATGTTCGTCTTTTCTCCCCGGGATGTCGGTGTCTGTTGAAAAGTGCAAAGACAGCACAAAGACAGCACAAGAATTTTGTCTGCAGACTTCAGCTGACTGCAGAAGTGATGTCATGTAATGGTTAACTTTCCCTGTGTTTTTAATTTTCTGAGCATGCCCAGTCTTGCAAATCTGCGGTCTGTCGGCCGAATTCTGTACTGACAGGCGAACAATCGTCCGTTCTGGTGTCCGCAGACAAAAATTTTCATGTTTGCAAGAAAGACTTTTGTCCGCGGATTGTGCGCAGACAGCTGTCGGAGGCACCATACTAACACGCGTACAATCGGCAGATCTTTCGTCCGCCGACGTTTGTATGCCGACGATCGGTACGTGTGTACGGGCCTTTAAGGTCAAGTTGCTTTCAGCAGACAGTACCACCGCAGGACGTGATCCATTTAGGTCAATGGGGACATGCCGCAACTGCCCTCCAACTGCATGCAATGCATTTGAAGGGCTATAGTAGGAGGTAAGCAGTCAATATTCCACTTACCTGATAAGAAGAACAGCAGTGCGCAATCTGAGTCTAGTAAGTTAACACATTTATTGTGGTGAAAATGGCAACTCACATTGTGACAATTAAAATCAGGTTTATCACATAGTAAGGGGGGGCTAGCTAGAGAAAGAGGCTTGGGCAGCTTAGAAATGCATAGCTCCGCCCCCCGACATCCTGATGACATCACTTCCGGTCAACTCTGCATCGCATAGGGACCTCTCCGCCATCTTGTTGGTTTCCACTTGCTCATCTAATCTGTCATCCAGCCTAACGTCCTGACTTTCCAGGCTGCTAGTTGTAGGAAGAGGTTTCCCATCCCAAATATATGAGCTGACCGCTCACGGATTACATAAAAAAGTGCCATTTCTTCTTTTCATGTGAGTTGCTCATTTACAAGTATTTCTCAATACTTTTAATGCTACACTTAGTTTGGTGCCCCCTGGTGTGTTCTCCTGGTCCTGCAGGTGTATCCACCCAGTACTCCTATGTTGGTCTGAGGTTCTCTGCTGTTGTGAGATTGTCCATTGGAAGTCCTTACTATGTGATCAGCCTGCCTTTAACTGTCACAATGTGAGTTGCCATTTGTCTTTTCACCACAATAAATCTGTTGTAGGTAAGTAGTCTAAAAAGGCTACCTATAGCGCTTGCTTTAAAATTAATAGGATTCCTAAAAATTTGTTAACACACTACACTCAGATTGTGCATTGCTGTTCTTCTAATCTGTTTGCCTAAAGATACTTCAGTCTCTTCAGAGGTGCTGCACCTGGTGCATTGGGATCAGCGGAACGTTATCCTGAACACTCCACCTGGACTCTATGAACTTTATGCTGGTACACAACACACAACACTTATTGCACCATACACCCCATTACTACAATATTTCACATCCTCTCTGCCTTTCAAAAACACTCTGGAAGGAGATCCACCTGCTTTTTGGAGCGACGACACGTGAGCATGGGGCCTTTACATGTACAGAATGCTTGCATCCAACAGTCAATCACAATATTGGGGTCCCAAAAGGACAATACAAAAATGGACAGATTGGATGTGAAGCCACAAAAAAAAAAAAAAAAGAAAATTCAATATATTTTCTATCAACTCAATATTTAAGGGCAGCTCATACCTGGATCCTTTTTGCAGTAGGCACAATATATATTATGTTTGGTTTGTTTTAGCATTTTAGCCCATCATATTGATTATTTTCACACTGACCTAAGAATTGCCAACATTTATTTCACTGTATAAAACACACACATCAACATTTTATCGTGGAGTTAATTAGTTTTAGTGAATGAAGTACTTTCTGACCATATGCTGTCTTTTTCTTGCAGGTAAAAGATTGCTATGACAGCGTAACCTTTACATCATTACTTGATATTCCTTACAAGCCAGGGCATGCTGCGGAGAGACTACTGAGATACTGCGAGTGCTCAGACAGCTTCCATCTGCCTGTGGAAATGTCTGAGAACAGCTGAGAAAATAATAAGCACATAATTCTCCCTTCCTGTCAGCCAAAAATCCCAGGCTTTCATCTGTCTCTCTGTCCATCTATCTATCTATCTATCTATCTATCTATCTATCTATCTATCTATCTATCTATCTATCTATCTATCTATCTATCTATCTATCTATCTATCTATCTATCTATCTATCTATCTATCTATCTATCTATCTATCTATCTATCTATCTATCTATCTATCTATCTATCTATCTATCTATCTATCTATCTATCTATCTATCTATCTATCTATCTATCTATCTATCTATCTATCTATCTATCTATCTATCTATCTATCTATCTATCTATCTATCTATCTATCTATCTATCTACCTATTTATCTATCTGTCTGTCTATCTGTCTATCCGTCTGTCTATCTATCTGTCTATCTATCTCTCTATCTATCTATCTATCTATCTATCTATCTATCTATCTATCTATCTATCTATCTATCTATCTATCTATCTATCTATCTATCTATCTATCTATCTATCTATCTATCTATCTATCTATCTATCTATCTATCTATCTATCTATCTATCTATCTATCTATCTATCTATCTATCTATCTATCTATCTATCTATCTATCTATCTATCTATCTACCGTATATTATCTTTAATATCTATCTGTGCCTATAATCTGCAAAATCTTTCACCATATCTATCCAATTATCAATCTATTTCTCCATTATCTTCAATAACTGTACCTACCATCTGCAATATCAGCATATCTATCTATCTTTCTATGTAATATAGAAAAGTTTCCCCCAAATATATCCAAATAAAGTTAAAAAAAAAAGTGTATATGATATACATAAGATATACTGATATTGCAGATGGTAGGTAGTATAAGATGTGCTGATATTGCAGATGATAGGTACAGTTATTGAAGATAATGGAGAAATAGATTGATAATTGGATAGATATGCTGAATGATTTTGCAGATTATAGGCACAGATAGATATTAAAGATAATGGAGATAGATAGACAGACAGACAGACAGACAGACAGACAGACATTGATTTACTGAACAAAATTATAAAAGGCAACCCTTGTTTTTGCCCCCCATTTTTCATGAACTGAATTCAAAGATCTATGAAAACCAGGATTCATCCGTGAAGAGAACACCTCTCCAAAGTGCCAGACACCATCGAATGTGAGCATTTGCCCACTCAAGTTGGTTACGACGACAAACTGCAGTCAGGTCGAGACCCCAATGAGGACGACAAGCATGCAGATGAGCTTCCCTGAGACGATTTCTGACAGTTTGTGCAGAAATTCTTTGGTTATGCAAACCGATTGTTGCAGCAGCTGTCCGGATGGCTGGTCTCAGATGATCTTGCAGGTGAAGATGTTGGATGTGGAGATCCTGGGCTGATTTGGTTACACGTGGTCTGTTGTTGTGAGGCCGGTTGGATGTACTGACAAATTCTCTGAAACGCCTTTGGAGACGGCTTATTGTAGAGAAATGAAAATTCAATTCACGGGCAACAGCTCTGGTGGACATTCCTGCAGTCAGCATGCCAATTGCACGCCTCCTCAAAACTTACGTCATCTGTGGCATTGTGCTGTGTGATAAAACTACACATTTAAGGGCTCTATCACACAGTCCGTCCGTCAGATGGACTCCGTTTATCTCAGCGGGGGATCGATCCGCCGATCCCCCACTGAGCAGGTGGATGACAGCTGTTCTCCATGCTGTGTGCGGAGACAGAGCTGTCAGGTCCCCATGCATCTCTATGGGGGAATCGGATGAGAACAGACCGTCGGTCCGTTCTCATCCGATCCCATCCGATCCCATCCGATCCGCTAGACGGATGGAAAATAGGGTTTCCATCCGTCCAGATTTGACGGATCAGATGTCAGTGGACATGTCTCCGCTGACATCCGATGTCCCTTAGACATGCATGCGGTGACCGCTCAGATCCGCCAAAGAAAACGGACAGGCGGATCTGAACGCCTGTGTGAAAGGGCCCTTACAGTGGCCTTTTATTGTGGCCAGCCTAAGGCACACCTGTGCAATAATCATACTGTCTAATCAGCATCTTCATATGTCACACCTGTGAGGTGGATGGATTATCTCGGCAAAGGAGAAATGCTCACTGACATGGATTTAGACAGATTTGTGAACAATATTTGAGAGAAACAGGCCTTTTGTGTACATAGAAAAAGTCTTAGATCTTTGACTTCAGCTCATAAAATATGGGGGCGAAAACAAAAGTGTTGCGTTTTTAATTTTGTTCAGTTTAGATGGATAGATATTTTTTAAATAAACTTAATTTGGATTCATTTAAAAGGAAACGATTCTGAGATAGATAGATAGATAGATAGATAGATAGATAGATAGATAGATAGATAGATAGATAGATAGATAGATAGATAGATAGATAGATAGATAGATAGATAGATAGATAGATAGATAGATAGATAGATAGATAGATAGATAGATAGATAGATAGATAGATAGATAGATAGATAGATAGATAGATAGATAGATAGATAGATAGATAGATAGATAGATAGATAGATAGATAGATAGATAGATAGATAGATAGATAGATAGATAGATAGATAGATAGATAGATAGATAGATAGATAGATAGATAGATAGATAGATAGATAGATAGATAGATAGATAGATAGATAGATAGATAGATAGATAGATAGATAGATAGATAGATAGATAGATAGATAGATAGATAGATAGATAGATAGATAGATAGATAGATAGATAGATAGATAGATAGATAGATAGATAGATAGATAGATAGATAGATAGATAGATAGATAGATAGATAGATAGATAGATAGATAGATAGATAGATAGATAGATAGATAGATAGATAGATAGATAGATAGATAGATAGATAGATAGATAGATAGATAGATCTATTGCTCTATTATCCTCAGTTATAGTCTGTACCTCTGATCTGTAATAACTTCCAGAATATCTATCTATCTAAAATAGAACAGTTTCCCATAAATGCATCCAAATTAAGTTTATTTAAAAAAAAAAAAAGTATCTATCTATCTATCTATCTATCTATCTATCTATCTATCTATCTATCTATCTATCTATCTATCTATCTATCTATCTATCTATCTATCTATCTATCTATCTATCTATCTATCTATCTATCTCATCATTTTAGTTATTACATGTACTTATGAAGAGCTGATATATCATGCAGAGAGCTGTACAGAGTTCATGGAACCATTCAGTCCAGCTAACAGAAATTGCACTCGTTACTGGGAGAAAAGTGGGCACTGTGGTTGTCTTTTGTTGGCAGAAAGTGAAATTCTTCTTTACAGGTTCCTACATACATACCTTAGTGTATTCTCTAAGGGGTGTAAGGGTTAGAATTCTATCTCCTTATAGAATTGGCACTGTATGCAGTATAAAGTAGTTCCTTGTATTATCTGTCATTATTGACCATTCTTGGCAGCAGCATTGGGTGAACTGTGCAGCTGTTGTAGTTAATGGGATGGTTGGGAGACTTTGTCTGTTCAGCTTTTTCTGTACCTTTTTTTTTTTTACTATAGCAAAAGGTTAGAACCTATCAGATTTCTATTTCTGCTTGTGCCTTTCTTGTAGATTTGTTCTCAATTCCCTTCAGGTGAAACTGTTGTTAGCAGGACAGGAATTGAGGTAAAATCTCTCTAAGGGCTCTTTCACACGGGCAATCCGATCAGATCTGCCTGTCAGTTTTTTAGGCGGATCTGATCGGATCCTCCATGCAGCTCTATGGGGCAGCGGATGTCAGCGGAGACACCTCCGCTGACACCCGCTGCCATCCGCATCCGATCCTGTGCGTGAAATCTGGACGGATGGAAACCCTATTTTTCCATCCGTTCAGTAATCGGATCGGATCGGATCTGATGAGAGCGGACAAGCGGTCCGCTCTCATCCGATCCCCCATAGAGGGCAGCAGGGGCTGAGACACCTCCCTCTCCGCTCTGCAATCGGAGACGGAGCTGTCATCCGCCGGCTCAGCGGGGATCGCGGATCGATCCCCGCTGAGCAACACGGATCCGCCTACGGAGGCGGACCATGTGAAAGAGCCCTAAGGGCTCTTTCACACGGGCGATCCGATCAGATCCGCCTGTCAGTTTTTTAGGCGGATCTGATCGGATCCTCCATGCAGCTCTATGGGGCAGCGGATGTCAGCGGAGACACCTCCGCTGACACCCGCTGCCATCCGCATCCGATCCTGTGCGTGAAATCTGGACGGATGGAAACCCTATTTTTCCATCCGTTCAGTAATCGGATCGGATCGGATCTGATGAGAGCGGACAAGCGGTCCGCTCTCATCCGATCCCCCATAGAGGGCAGCGGGGGCTGAGACACCTCCCTCTCCGCTCTGCAAGCGGAGACGGAACTGTCATCCGCCGGCTCAGCGGGGATCGCGGATCGATCCCCGCTGAGCAACACGGATCCGCCTACGGAGGCGGACCGTGTGAAAGAGCCCTAAAAGAGCCCCTGAGGCAGTTTAAATCACACTTTTTCCAAAACTAAGCTTGATATACACTTGAATTCTTTTATGGGAAGACTACTAACAATCAAATAATAGCATCAGGGAAGGAAGCCTAAAACTAGCCATATGCACATCGAATTATGGTCATTCATGCTGAATTGACCAAAATGTGCTCTATGGAAGGCTCTGTTGGCATCATCGGGATCGACAAAAGCTGATTTTCCTATCAACTTTTGTCAAAGGCACCGGCTGGAAATTTGTTGGCCGAACAGCGGCTGCATTAAACAGATGCAGGCACTCCAATGATATTCTGACAGCCAGCAGTGCCGGCTGTCATTATACAATAGCCCACAGAGGAATATTTGTCCCTCCCTGAGCTGAACATAAAAGCTTTATACAATACATGTTTGGACAGCTTAAGTGCAAGTGAGTAGTGGGCAGTGCAGAGGTTTAACAATTCAGGGATACAGATCATGTATAGATTATACTTACCTATGCTGAAACTTTTTTGAAGGTGTCCTCTGGCCAGTCACAGGTCCTTGGGTCCTTGGGTCTTCTTCCTCTTTTTTAATCTTGGGAGGTGGGAAGTAATTAATAAAACAGAAAGTGCAGATATGAAGTGTCTGCAGTATTGTACTGTGAGCCCAGGGGGTGTGTCCATGACAGCCTGGGCTCACAGAAAGTGGACTGAATGGCTCTGGTTGTCATTTAGCCTGAAAGAGGAGCACCTCCTAGAGCAGGGGTGTCAAACTCAATGTAATCGCGGGCCGCATCAGCATTATTATTGCCCTCAAAAGGGCCGGTTGTGTCTGTAAGACTAGATGTCCAGAGCATCCCCTACTCTTACATAAGCTGTCAAGAGCCTCCCCACCATCAGAAATTGAGCCCCCCACCCTCCCTTACATCACAGTGCATTCCTTTATCTTGTGCTGTTGCTGGGAAGAAGCTGTAGGCATTGCTGAAAAGCAAAACGTACTGGGTCTGGAGGAGGACCAGAAGAGGGCTGGAGCTCTCCTGCAGCTGCAAGGGAGGTGCAAGGACCACATGGAATGGCCTTGAGGGCCAGATACGGCCCGTGGGCCCTGTGTTTGACACCTGTGTTTGACACCTGTGTCTTAGAGAATGACCTGACATTCTGTGGGGTCCAACGCCAAAATAAAGGTGAATATTACAGTGAAAGTGCAGAGCAATAAATGAAAGTGTAAGTCCACCCTAAAACTAAAATCCCTGCATCTGTAGACATCCACAATCAATCACTAACCTAATCTAGCCCTGTAAAGAAGAAATCAGTATACATACCTTTTTTGAAGCCCATCCAATCTTATCTTTAGCGGCGGAAGCTCTGCAGAGGACATGCCCGACAACGGCTGTGAAATGAATGGAAGTGACGTCACCCATAGACTTACTATGGGGCTTCAGTTGTCAGCTCTGTCCTCTGCACCTGCTTACACAGCGATGCCGCCACTGACAGCTCAGCATGGGATCGGATCGGGTTGGATCGGCTTAAAAAAAGGTATGTATTCTGATTTCTTCTTTACAGGGCTAGATAGGTTAGTGTTAGAGATCGTAGATGTCTGTAGATGCAGGGATTTTAGTGTTAAGGTGGACTTTTAGTTTAAAAAAAAAAAAAGAAGAAGAAAAATGAACATAAAATTCTGCGTTAAATTTCCCTAAATTCTCCTTTAAAAGTCAAGTGTATGCCAGACAACCTCCAAAGATTTATGGGCACATTAACACACTTTATTTAGCTCACTATGCACACAATGTAGATAGTTGTGGCCCATTCCAACCACAAGGTGAGGAATATATATACAGTAAAACCTTGGATTGAGAGTAACTTGGTTTGAGAGCGTTTTGCAAGACAAGCAACATTTTTTCATAAATTTTGACTTGATAAACAAGCAATGTCTTGATATACCAGCAGCATCACATCACAACTGAGTATAAAAGAGAAGAGAGGCGCCTCTAAGTGTAGCAATATGGTTACATTTATTGAAGGTACAACATTTAGCAAGTCACATTGTTGATGATTAAAGAAGGCACATTTAATTATGCAGGCATCTGGGGTAAAAGCTGTCCACATATACCATCCTCCACACCGCCATCTACATCATCTCTTCTACACTGAGCTCCATGAGCACTTCAAGCTCACTTTAAGATCGCTCTACTGCAGGGCAGTCTTCCTGGTCACGATTACAGACTGACGGCGGTGAAAGCCGGCGGTGAGGAGGACGGTCTATGTGGACAGCTTTACCCCAGATGCCTGCATTCTTAGATGTGCCTCTTTTAATCATCAACCATGTGAGTTGCTAAATGTTGTACCTTCATTAAATGTAACCATATTGCTACACTTAGAGGCGCCTCTCTTCTCTTTTATAACCTGTAGCTCCGGCTGGATTTTGCTTCTAATCCTCTTTGTGGAGGAGCCATTTGTGGATGGACATTTTTTTTTGGTTACACAACTTATCACATTGCTATAATCTTTTTATATGGACTATAAACTGAAGAATTTATAAATGAATGGTTGTGGAACGAATCATCTGAGTTTCCATTATTTCTGATGGGGAAATTCGCTTTGATATAACAGTGCTTTGGATTACAAGCATGCTTCTGGAAGCAATTATGCTCGCAATCCCAATTCACATGTTCTTGATACTTTATCTGTTTACAATTCTACATGTCCACGAGATTGGCACTAATCTTGGTGCATGATCATGAGCCCTATGATGATTCTCAATACCACCCCCTAGGGTACCATGACCCAGTCCCAGCCAATGATCTCCAACAATGCATGGACCAGGCTCCAATCACTGGCTGAATACTGATAGAAAAAACACATCTACAGCTATTCAATTATTACAGAAAGGTAAACATCATTTGTTTCCAATGATGATAACAACTCATGAATAGACATAAGATGGTTGGTTGAACACACGCATGCTGCTAAACTTTTGCATAACAGATAAAGTTTCATTGTGTGGTTACATACTCTATGACATTGAGTTCCGGTTCACAAGTATGCGAATTCTATGCAGATCAGATGCGATCCGAAAAGCAATTTCCATGTCATTTAAAAAAGCATTATTTCCAAAGAAAGCTGTTCACATATACTGTATGTGGTGCAAATTTGATCTGGTCAAAAAAAGGGTCCTGTGCGAGTTTAGTGCGGGTTGGGTGCAAATTTTATCTCCAGCTATTCCAAATCCCCTCAGAATTCGCATTAGATTTGCACCTGTGACAACAGAAATCGCATTGTGAAATCGCATCAGATTCTCACCGCATGAGTGTGAACCAAGACTAAGACTTGCTTTATTGATTCTCTCTACCTTCCCTGCCCTATCTAATTAGCTGCTATGTCTTGATTATGTGTTTATAACCCTATTGCTTCACCAGTAAGCTTGTCTTTAATTACAGCACAGTTGCTGCCTTCATGTCCATTAGCATGCTTTCATACAGTAGGTCATTATACTAGTCCTGATAAAGAGAACTAAGTATTCTCAAAAGCTTGCTACTAAAATATATTCAATTAGCCAATCAAATGTATAACCTATGTTTGTGAAAAATCATTATAGGGATGATAATCTACACAGACTGGGTCAGATAAGTATTTTAGGTTATGAATACAGATCTTTAAAGCGTATTTCCAGTCTTTTTTTAACCTTACAATGTTTTCAATCCCCCCCCCCCCCCCCGATGTACAGTGCTAATTACCTTTTTTATATATCTTTGGACGGCACTTCCTGTTCCCACCGCCTAGGCAATGACGTCATTAGGCAATAACGTCATTAGGCGATAACGTCATTAGGCGATAACGTCATTAGGCGATTCCTATTGACTCCTAGGATATTGGCGTCATCTATCCCAGGAGTTTTTGGGAAGCTTAATGAAATCTCATGGTGTTTGAATACAACATGAAAACCTGCAATCAACTGCGCCACCCGGTGACATTACTGCGCAGGCGTGAGATCAGGAGATGTAGACTGGGTACACAAGTGGGCTTCAGATGCCCACATCATAGATGGCCACCTGCCTGCTTCTGAGATCGGGCACATTGTTAACCCTTTGGTGCATGCACGCTGGCCCTTCGGAATTTCTGGGAGGCGGGCTTGGACTTGTGACCATGTGACCGCCGTGATTGGCTGTCACAGAGGTCACATGAAACCTCTCAATCGCTAACTTTTCGTGAGCCGTGAGTTACTGTGTACTCCCCTGTTCCCCTGCTACTGTGCTGTCCCCCCCCCCCCCCCCCACTGTGCTCCCTCCCCTCTCCTGCCGGCTGCTGCAGGGGATGTGTCACAATAGAGAACCAGGAAGGGGTCGGTAAATATGTAATTTACCAGCTCCTTCCTTTTCTGAATGGACAGAGTCATGGTCAGCGACATTGTAAAAAAATGAAATGAAATGATAAAAAAGAATACAATAAAAACTACTGACACCAGTGGGTGAACTTCCAGGATCGCAAAGGTCACACTTGCGACCGGGCCCTGGCATTCGACCACCATGGGCCCAAGAGGGCAGGAAGGGGGACCACTGCAGAACTTGTGAAAGGGTCCCGATGCAGAACCGTAATAAAGGGCCCCGCAACGAGAGTAAAGGGCCACAGGATCAGTGGGAAAAGCCCCACGGATTTTAACATTTTTTGTTAAAAATTGATTATGGGGACTGAAGCTCCGCTTTAAGTATATGAGATTACAATCAACGGATCTGTCTTTTTTACCATTCGTTGGGTATTTTGTCTTTTTCTTTTTCAGTGACTTTTCTAACCTATCCAATCCTTGATCCCCCTCAGAAGCAGAGTGAGATTGTCACCTGATCTGGAACAATTCATGTCATTACCAGTCTGTAGGCACCTTGGCCAAAACCAGATTTAAAATTAAAAAAAATGTAATTTAAACTTTATATTATTATTTTTATTATTATACAGGATTTATATAGCGCCAACAGTTTGAAAAGCGCTTTACAACATGAGTGTAGACAGTACAGTTACAATGCAATTCAATACAGGAATTGGAACGAGGAATCAGTGGGCCTTGCTCGTTAGAGCTTACAATCTAGTATATCACAAATCTTTCCTAACATATATTTAAAGCCAAAATTTTTATAAATGTTATGTATAGTAGGGAAGGGTTAAAACTCCTCTTAGGTTTAGTTCTGTCTGTTTTCCATTGCGGAGATTTCTCTTCACTTCCTCTTCCATAGATACAACAGGGGGCAAGAGGAAATCTCATTGAAGTAACGTTGCCGCAATGCGTAGTAATGCATGGAACATGTGTTTCTACATTTGCAGTTCCCTTATTTTTAATGGCACCCTACAAAGGCTATGCATCTGTTATAGTGCAGCATAAATCAAGGCAAAACACACAAGTGCATTGTGGTACCTTGTGTTAGAAATAGGGTCATGTGCTTTTTAAAGGGGCATTAAAGGTTCATTTTAAAAATAAATAAATAACAAACATGTCATACTTACCTGCTCTGTGCAGTGGTTTTACACACAGCACATCCAAATGCTCCTCTTTCTGGGTCCCCTGCTGGCACTCCTGGCTCCTCCTCTTCAGTCAGTGCCCCTAATAGCAAGCCGCTTACTCTGGGGGCACTGGTGCATGCTCATTCCCAAGCCCGCACACACACACAGCCAGAGAAAAGCCCCTGCTCACTCCTGATTGACTCACTGGTTGTGATTCACAGTAGCAGGAGCCAATGTCTCTGCCAATGAGGAATAAGGGACCTGGTAGAAGCTCAGCTCTCGTGCACATCGTTGGATTGAGAGGGAGCTCAGGTGAGTATTAGTGGAGGGTGTCTGTGGGAACCGATACACACAGAAGGTTTTTTACTTCATGCATATAATGCTTTTTTTTAGTGCGTTTTTCAGTTTGCAGAAATGCACTGCTGTCCATTTAACATGGTTTCCTATGGTACACATTCACATCTATGTATTTTGCAGCCAGTACATTTTTGGAAAAGGTCGGGGACTTTTTTCCTGCTTTTTGCGTGTAATAGACTTCATTAGAATCGCACCATAAACACAAGTATTCTGTATGTGATGAGATTTTTTATGTGTTTTGCGTTATGCGGGTTTTTTTTTCAGTTTTAAACACTGTATATAGCTGGTTGCTAAGGAATGGGTGAGAGGGAGAAGAAGGCTACATCACCAGAGCAAAAAGGGAGAAGAAACCACTGGAGGAAGAAAAAACACCGGAGGGAGAAGAAACCACTGGAGGAAGAAAAAAACACCAAAGGGAGCAGAAACACCGGGGAGAGAAGAAACCACCAGAGGGAGAAGAAACACTAGAGAGAGAAGAACCACCAGAGGGAGAAGAAACACTAGAGAGAGAAGAAACACCGGAGGGAGAAGAAACTACTAGAGAGAGGAGAAGCACCGGAGGGAGAAGAAACACTAGAGAGAGAAGAAACACCGGAGGGAGAAGAAACCACTAGAGAGAGAAGAAACACCGGAGGGAGAAGAAACCACTAGAGAGAAGAAACACCGGAGGGAGAAGAAACCACTAGAGAGAGAAGAAACACCGGAGGGAGAAGAAACCACTAGAGAGAGAAGAAACACCGGAGGGAGAAGAAACACTAGAGAGAGAAGAAACACCGGAGGGAGAAGAAACACTAGAGAGAAGAAACACCAGAGGGAGAAGAAACACTAGAGAGAGAAGAAACACCGGAGGGAGAAGAAACCACTAGAGAGAGAAGAAACACCGGAGGGAGAAGAAACACTAGTGAGAGAAGAAACACCGGAGGGAGAAGAAACTACTAGAGAGAGGAGAAGCACCGGAGGGAGAAGAAACACTAGAGAGAGAAGAAACACCGGAGGGAGAAGAAACCACTAGAGAGAGAAGAAACACCGGAGGGAGAAGAAACTACTAGAGAGAGGAGAAGCACCGGAGGGAGAAGAAACACTAGAGAGAGAAGAAACACCGGAGGGAGAAGAAACCACTAGAGAGAGAAGAAACACCAGAGGGAGAAGAAACACTAGAGAGAAGAAACACCAGAGGGAGAAGAAACACTAGAGAGAGAAGAAACACCGGAGGGAGAAGAAACCACTAGAGAGAGAAGAAACACCGGAGGGAGAAGAAACCACTAGAGAGAGAAGAAACACCGGAGGGAGAAGAAACCACTGGAGAGAGAAGAAACACCGGAGGGAGAAGAAACACTAGAGAGAGAAAAACACCAGAGGGAGAAGAAACACTAGTGAGAGAAGAAACAACGGAGGGTGAAGAAACTACTAGAGAGAGGAGAAGCACCGGAGGGAGAAGAAACACTAGAGAGAAGCAGTGGCGGCCGGCCCATAGGGGGCGCAGGGGCGCCGCCCCCCCCCCCCAAAAAAAAAAGAAAAAGAAAAAAAAAAGATTAAAAAAAATAATAATTTTTGCCCACAAGGGGCGCCCGCCTCATTGATGCCTATGGGGGGGTGGAGTTTTCCACCCGTAGAGGCGCCGAGAGGCGGCCTTCTGGGGCGTAACTGTAGCGCAGAGCACTGCGCTACACCCACCCCCCTTTTGGAGCCCGCTCCATTGGTGCCTATGGGGGGTGGGGTTTTCCACCCACAGAGGCGCCAAATGGCAGCCTTCTGGGGCGTAACTGTAGTGCAGAGCACGGCGCTACACCACCCCCCTTTTGTGATGTCTTGGATCATGATTGGTCCAGACTCCAGCCTGGACCAATCATGATTAAGGACATCCATGCTGACCTCGTTGGGGGCGGTGCCGGTGCGTGCATCAGTCACTCACCGTCACCGCCCGGTCAGCTTCCCGCCGCCGCAGAAGAGGAGTTGCGAGAAGGGGAGAAGCCGCCGCCGGGAGCCGAGCCGTCGCCAGGTAAGTGTCTCAGCCAGGGAAGTGCTGACTCGTCACCTGTGCCATGCCTGTACCATCTGTGCCATGCCTATTCCATCACCTGTGCCATGCATATACCATCATCTGTGCCATGCCTATTCTATCACCTGTGCCATGCCTGTACCATCTGTGCCATGCCTATTCCATCACCTGTGTCATGACCTTACCATCACCTGTGCCATGCCTATTCCATCACCTGTGCCATGCCTGTACCATCTGTGCCATGCATATTCCATCACCTGTGCCATGCCTATACCACCTGTGCCATGCCTATTCCATCACCTGTGCCATGCCTGTACCATCTGTGCACTGCCTATACCATCACCTGTGCCATGCCTGTATCATCTGTGCCATGCCTATTCCATCACCTGTGCCATGCCTAAACCATCATCTGTGCCATGCCTATTCTATCACCTGTGCCATGCCTATACCATCTGTGCCATGCCTATTCCATCACCTGTGCCATGACCTTACCATCACCTGTGCCATGCCTATTCCATCACCTGTGCCATGCCTGTACCATCTGTGCCGTGCCTATTCCATCACCTGTGCCATGCCTATACTATCTGTGCCATGCCTATTCCATCACCTGTGCCATGCCTGTACCATCTGTGCCCTGCCTATTCCATCACCTGTGCCATGCCTATACCATCTGTGCCATGCCTATTCCATCACCTGTGCCATGCCTGTACCATCACCTGTGCCATGCCTGTACCATCACCTGTGCCATGCCTGTACCATCACCTGTGCAATGCCTATTCCATCACTTGTGCCATGCCTATTCCATCACCTGTGCCATGCCTATACCATCACCTGTGCCATGCCTATTCCATCACCTGTGCCATGCCTATTCCATCACCTGTGCCATGCCTATTCCATCACCTGTGCCATGCCTATACCATCATCTGTGCCATGCCTATTCTATCACCTGTGCCATGCCTATACCATCACCTGTGCCATGCCTATACCATCACCTGTGCCATGCCTGTATCATCACCTGTGCCATGCCTATTCCATCACCTGTGCCATGCCTATTCCATCTGTGCCATGCCTATACCATCACCTGTGCCATGCCTATACCATCACCTGTGCCATGCCTGTACCATCACCTGTGCCATGCCTGTACCATCACCTGTGCAATGCCTATTCCATCACCTGTGCCATGCCTATTCCATCACCTGTGCCATGCCTATACCATCACCTGTGCCATGCCTATACCATCATCTGTGCCATGCCTGTACCATCACCTGTGCCATGCCTATACCATCTGTGCCATGCCTGTACCATGACCTCAAAGTCACGCAATTCTTTACCGCGTTTTTTGCCGCGAAGCAATACCTATTACATTTTTCTTTTTGCGCCGCCCAAAAAATTTTGAGTACCAGCCGCCACTGGAGAGAAGAAACACCGGAGGGAGAAGAAACACTAGAGAGAGAAGAAACACCGGAGGGAGAAGAAACTACTAGAGAGAGGAGAAGCACTAGAGGGAGAAGAAACACTAGAGAGAGAAGAAACACCGGAGGGAGAAGAAACCACTAGAGAGAGGAGAAGCACTGGAGGGAGAAGAAACACTAGAGAGAGGAGAAGCACCGGAGGGAGAAGAAACACTAGAGAGAGAAAAACACCAGAGGGAGAAGAAACTACTAGAGAGAGGAGAAGCACTGGAGGGAGAAGAAACACTAGAGAGAGGAGAAGCACCGGAGGGAGAAGAAACACTAGAGAGAGAAAAACACCAGAGGGAGAAGAAACACTAGTGAGAGAAGAAACACCGAAGGGAGAAGAAACTACTAGAGAGAGAAGAAACACCGGAGGGAGAAGAAACACTAGAGGGAGAAGAAACACAGAAGGGAGAAGAAACACCAGAGAGAGAAGAGAAAAAAGACACAATTTTTAATAAAGGACTTCTCAAAAACCATCTCTTGTATTTTGTAAAACTACATTTCTTTGTTTTTTGATGAATGGGTAGGGGTACAATGTACCCCATACTCATTCACATAGTGGGGAGCCTGGATCTGGGGGGTCCCCCTGTTAAAGGGGGCTTCCAGATTCCAATAATCCCCCTGCCCGCAGAGCTGTCGGGAAGAGGCCCTTGTCCCCATCAACATAAGCAGAGCCCTCCACCCCTAACCTGTCCCCTCTCTGGTAAGTATTGATTTGGGGGGAGCCCTACACCATTTTTTTTTTAATTTTGGCATGGGAGTGTCCCCTCCAGATCCATACCTAACCCGTAGGGCATAATATGGACCTGGGGGGGGGGGGGGTGACCCACGCCAGTTTTTTCACAATTTTTTTTTTTTTTTTTGCCAGGAACTTTTTTTTTTTTACATTCAGCTGTCAGTGGGGAACCCATTCAATGTGAGGGGCTTGGTGGCCAGCTTCCTGATCCGCTCCTATGCAACCAGCTGTATACAATATGTTTGCATTGTGTTTAAAGAGAAAAAATAAAAAAATAAAAACACAAAATGCATGAAAACTGCATAAAAAACCTCAAAAACGATGGTTTAAAAACGCAAAACGCACTAAAAAACTTACCTGAAAAACGCATTGAGAGCAGCACGCATAGATTTGAACCTAGACTAAGTGGTTAGCACTTCTGCCTGACTGCACTAGGGTTGTTGGTTGGAATCCCAACCACAACACTTCCTGCCTGGAGTTTGCATGTTCTCACTGTTCCCTGCACCTGTGTGGGTCTCCTCTGGTTTCCTACCACACTCCAAAGACATATTGATAGATTAATTAGCTCCTGTCTAAATTGGCCGTGGTATATGTATGTATGAATGTGAGTTAGGGACCATAGATTGTAAGCTCCTTGAGGGCAGGGACTGATATGTACAATATACTGTACTGTATATGTAAAGTGCTGCGTAAAATGATGGTACTATACCTGTTGCTAACCCATCCCTAGCAAAACTGGTAATAAAAAAAGTTTTAGCTTAAGATACACTTTAACCACTTGCCGACCGCCCTCCGCAGATATACTGCGGCAGGCTGGCTCGGCTGCATGAACTGCCTTACCACAGGAGCGCTCCTGGTTTGGCGCGCGCGCCCACCCCCATTAGGAGATAGGGAAGCAGATCCACGGGACCAAATGAAATATATATAAACTTGGACACCCAATGTCAAGTAAAATATCTTTGCGCTTGAGGAGGAGTCAGTCTCTTAACTGCTATAATAAACAAATAATGCTGCTACTTGAACAAATAGTGGAAAATATTTGCAGATACATAAATGGAAAAGAAAGTAGCGCACAAAATCACTGTTAAATGACTCAAGATGTTGTAAGCAAACTGGCCAAGATATTGCTTGACAAACAATCAAAAAGGAAGAGTAAGATTCAGGAATAATGTCCCTTCAGTCCATGAAATCCAGGGGTGCGTGAGGTTAGTTACTGGATCACCATCCACCACCAGGTGTCACACCAAGTAATAGTAAGATTGGCAACTCACCAGAAATCAATGCTCAGGTGTTCTCACACAAGAGCAAACAGCGCAGAAGTGTTATATGGATATGGAGCCACAACCTGTTCACCACAGCTTCATAACAATTGCTTGTATAAACTCCCTCGGTATTGCGGTATCATGGAGAGAAAGAATGGCCCCACATAGTGAAGTACGTAACTATAGTCACTTTATTAAAAGGTAAAAAATATTGCACTCACATGTATAGGCACATCAATAGGCGTATTGTCCCATATCTTTTGGCAAAAGGAAACCTAACTCGTCCAGTCATCCGGGCTAACTCCACGCCAGCCCTATGCTTTCAGGGTAGGTCCCCCCACCGTCGTGTGATGTCGGATGTGTCGTCTGGTCACGCCCCGACTGGTTTCGTCATGTCCGACTTCAACTGGACCAGAGCGACAACATCCGGCATCTAAGTAGCCCTGCTGGAACGCTCTACGTCCAATCGGCAACGAGGTAAAGAACCGGAAGTTACCCAGCTCACCACGCCGCGGAACTTCCGACATCAACATAAACAAAGAGTCATCCCTTACAGGATTACTACATTTAATTTAGCTCTAGGAATAGTACAGAGAGTAAGAATAATCTTAACCCTATACTTTGGAAGAGAAAATAGAGCGGAATAGCTATAATACAACACCACTCCTTGCCGATATGGATCTGTAGCGCATTGCCAGTGACAATCTACACATACACTAAGCAATCTACACATATCGTAAATAAAAATGTAATACACTAATGATATTACAATGCATGATAAAATAATGCATGATAAAATGCATATACAACCAGAATAAAATATCATAAAACAATACTAGATGGATAAATTGCAATAGATAAAAATGCAATAGTTTACAAAACCTCATAACGAAAAACAAATAATAAATAAATAATAATAAAGCCTCATTGAAGAGAATGCAATATCATTATGAGGAATGCCAAGGAAGGGAAAGTTAAGAATCGCTAATATAGCAATTCAAGTCCAGTTCAATGTTTAACCCCGTCGGTGCGAGGGCCTGGGTGAGGAAAATCCATCTGGTCTCACATTTGGATAATTCCCTCACCCAATTCGACCCCCGCCACGACGGGGTAACACGCTCGATCCCCCAGAAGTGAAGACTTCTAGGGTCCCTCTGGTGGAACTGGCGAAAATGTGCGGACACATTGTGTTCGCGCTTTCCCTTTAAGATGTTAGTGATATGCTCACCCACTCTTACTTTTAAGGCTCGCTTAGTGCGGCCAATATAAACTAAATTACAAGGACACATTAGTCCATAGACCACATGTGTGATGTCACACGTAATTAAGTTTTTAATTTTAAAAGTTTTATTAATGGCCCGAACAGTGAAAGAGTCCCTTCTCCTGAAATTGGTGGGTGTAAATGAACAGGCTCTACACCTCCCACAGGTGAAGCACCCCTTCATGTCCGGGAAGAAGGAGACATTAGGGGGGTCTAGTACTTTTTTGACAATTTGGTCCCCAAAGTTAGGAGCTCGTCTGTAAATAAATGATGGCTTAGCAGGTAGAGCCGGGCCTAGCGTTTTATCCATTTGTAATATGGACCAATGTTGTCTAAAAATTTCCTCAACCCTCTTATAGTCGTTGGAAAATCTGACAAGAAGCTCCATTGTTTGGGGTCGTCATCAATCTTAACCGGTTTAGCTGCAGGTCTCAGCGGTCTAGGAGCATTTCTGATCTTGGTGATTTCTCTATTCAGATCACTCTCATCATACCCTTTGGCAACAAACCTGTCCCTCAGAACTACTACTTGTTCCATATAATCATCCTCAGAGGTACAGTTCCGCCTTACGCGGATGAACTGACCTCTGGGAATATTTCTGAGCCAGTTGGGATGGTGCCCACTTTGTATCGCCAAATAACTATTCCTGTCTGTCATTTTAAAGAATACCTTCGTACTCAATCTATTATTTTCTCTTTTAATAGTGACATCTAGGAAGTTAATTTCATTAGGGCTGTGATGGAACTCCAACTTTATGTTATTATTATTGGTATTCAGGTGTTCCATGAAGGCTACCAAATCTTCCTCTGCCCCTTGCCAGATGAAAATGATGTCATCAATGAAACGTTTGTACAATCTCAGTTCATGTCGTACCTGGTTGAAGACAAACTTGTCCTCCCACTCCGACATGAACAAGTTTGCCAGGCTCGGGGCAAATTTGGCGCCCATGGCAACACCCGTTTTTTGGCTATAGAATTGACTGTGATGCCAAAAATAATTGTGGCTCAGACAAAAGTCTAAAGCCCTACCAATAAATACTTTTTGCTCACGGGGTAGATCATCCCTTTGACTAAGTGCCCAATTTAAGGACAATAAAGCATCATCATGCTGGATGATGGTGTACAGGGACGACACGTCGGCCGTCACAAGAAAGACCGGCGAGTCGTCCCCAAGTACAACATCATCCAGCATGAGAAGAAGATCCGTGGTGTCTTTAAGGAAGGCCTTCGTCTGAACCACACTCTTCTGTAGAAACTGGTCCAGATATTGACCAAGCCTGGCACTCACTGACCCAATCCCGTTAACAATAGGGCGTGGAGGGGGGTTGGTCGCGTCCTTATGGACTTTGGGCAGCGTATATAGGATCGGGATCCGACACGCACTAGGTGTTAAGTAGTTGCGTTCCTTCTTTGTTAGGACACCGTCCCTGAAGCCCGATTCTACTAATCGTTTCAAATCACTCACAAAATCACCAGTTCCACGGGACCGGCGGCCGCAATTGCCGCCGGGCACCCGCGATCGCTCCCCGCTGAAAGAGAACGACGGTCTGCTGTTGTAAACACAGCAGACTGTTGTTCTCTCTGGAACAGTGTTAATTTTGGCAGCAAATTTCAATTTAGTATTAGTCTTAGTCTTAGGACTAAAATGGCATTTTAGTTTTAGTCCCATTTTAGTCTTCTGCAAGTGTTTTAGTTTTAGTCCTATTTAGTCGACTAAAACGTCCTACATTTTAGTCGACTAAAACGTCCTACATTTTAGTCGACTAAAACGTCCTACATTTTAGTCGACTAAAACGTCCTACATTTTAGTCGACTAAAACGTCCTACATTTTAGTCGACTAAAACGTCCTACATTTTAGTCGACTAAAACGTCCTACATTTTAGTCATCTATAATCGAATGGGTTTAGTTCAATAGTAATTTGTAATGCATTATTTAAGCATTTCTCTACAATTTCCAAACTCATTATATACTACTGCTGGTCCTGGAGTGAAAAATTGAATATGTTATTATTTATGGTATTAAGCTTTGAGCATGCACCAGTGTTAATTTTGGCAGCAAATTTCGATTTAGTTTTAGTTATAGTCTTTTGACTAAAATGCCATTTTAGTTTTAGTCGTATTTTAGTCATCTGAATTGTTTTAGTTTTAGTCATATTTTAGTCGACTAAAATTGTGTTAATTTAGTCGCCGAAAACGTTTTAGTCGGTTTTAGTCGACAAAATTAACACTGCTCTGGAATGAACACAGAGAGCCCGTCCCTCCCCCATACAGTTAGAAAACACCCCCAAGGCTCACATTTAACCCTTTGATCACCCCTGGGTTAACCCCTTCCTTGCCAGTGTCATTATTACAGTAACAGTGCATATTTTTAGCATTGATAACTGTAGTAATGTCACTGGTCCCCCAAAAAGTGTCAAAAATGTCAGTTAGGTGTCCGATCTGTTCACCCCAATGTCGCAGTCCTGCTAAAAAATTCAGATCGTCGCCATTACTAGTAAAAAAAAAAAGTAAAAATGACATAAATCTTTACCCTGGTTTGTAGATGCGATAACTTTTGCGCAAACCAATCAAAATACGCTTATTGGGATTTTTTTTTACCAAAAGTATGTAGCAGAATAAAAATTGGCCTAAAAGGATGAAAAAATTTGATTTTTAATTTTTTTTTTGAGGAATGTTATGTAGCAGAAAGTGAAAAATATTGTTTTTTTTTTTTTTTTTCAGAATTGTTGCTCTTTTTTTGTTTATAGCACACAAAATAAAAATTGCACAGGTAATTAAATGCCATCAAAAGGACATCAACTTTATTTGGGTACAGCATCTCACGACCGCGCAATTGTCAGGTAAAGTAACGCAGTGCCGAAATCGCAAAAAATGGCCTGGTCATAAGGGGGCATAACCTTCCGGTCCAGAAATGGTATAATAAAATGACTGAAAAAAAGTCCCAACAACCTTGTTGATTTACTTATTTGGATTGGTGTAGTCTGTCTCTGTTTTCAGGAACTGAATGTCATACGCTGGCAGTAAGATGGCAGTATTTACCAGTAATCTCCTGCAGTTGCTATAAATCCTTTCCAAGTATTTTCCAACCTGTGAATGACAGCTACATCCCTGTGTAATAAATGGCCTTTAATAGTCCCACACCTTGTTCACACACCCTAAATGAGGTTCAGGTTCTGCCAGTTGCCAGTGCATAGTGTATATTACGTACTTATTTTAAATAGCTTGAATGCTTTGATTAGTTAGAACTGAGGATTATTCTTTTAGGTCAATGGGAGGACTATGACTACACATTTACAAGCTGAATGGATTAATTAAATGGTGTCATGGTTTCATCTCAACACCCTTTTGATGAAAGCACTTGAAGCTATTTATTTAAAAGGGATGGGTTTATCTGTTTCCACATTAGAAACTTCCGTATTCTCCATTATGTTATAATATGTGAAGAATGGGAGCTTATGGGAGTTTCGAATTCCTGTACCTCTCAAATATTGAGATGTGCTGTGATTCCTTCCTCACATACAGGACATACTAAAAATGTAGGAGCTGGTTAAAGTTTAACGACCAACATCACTACAAAATTTGTATAAGGGACCATGACATAAACAGTAGATTTCCCATTCTAGTACTGCCAAACTGCAGTCAGCCTCAGACAATTGATAGTTCGGCCTTCTACAGGTTTTCTCCTAATTTCAGATTTTTGACCAGGCCTTTTTCTGACATTTGTTGTTTACAAGTAAAAACCAGTATTTTTTGCTAGAAAATTACTTAGACCCCCCCCCCCCCATATTAACCACTTTACCACTAGAGCATTTTGCTGTCTTACGTCTGGGCCACTTTTTGCGATTTGGCGCTGTGCAACTTTAACTGACAATTGCGCGGTCATGCGACGCCGTACCCAAACGAAATTTATGTCCTTTTTTTCCCACAAACAGAGCTTTCTTTTGGTGGTATTTGATCACCTGTGCGATTTTTACTTTTTGCGCTATAAACAAAAAAATAGCATTTATTTTGAAAAAATAACAATATTTTTAACATTTTTTTATACGAAATTCCCCCCAAAAAAGATTTAAAAAACTATTTTTTTTTAAATTTTTGGCCAATTTGTTTTCTGCTACCTATGTTTGGTAAAAAAAATCGCAATAAGCATATTTTGATTGGTTTGCGCAAAAGTTATTGCGTTTACTAACTAAGGGAAAGATTTCTGTCATTTTTGGTGTTTTTTTTTTTTAACGAGTAATAGCGGCGATCTGCGATTTTTTTTGCGGGACTGCGACATTGCGGCGGACAGATCGGACCCTTGACTGACATTTTTGACACTTTTGGGGGTACCAGTGACATTACTGCAGTAATCAGTGCTATAAATATGCACTGTTACTGTAAAAATGACATTGGCAGGGAAGGGGTTAATTTTATTGGAGAGGGAGGGGTTAATGTATGCCTGGTGCTTACTAATGTGTGGGGGGGGGGTGACTGTGTGAGCCAGGGACAGATCGGATGTTCAGCTATGCTGAACACTCCGATCTGTCACTCTCTGTCACTTAGGAGATCCGCCCGCTCTGTTTGCACAGGCGGGCGGATCTACAAACTGGATTCCCCGACGATCGGGGCAGAGCAGCGGCGATCGCCGCCGCTCCTCCCCTGGCCCGACTCCCGCTGTGAATGAAAACAGAGGGAGCGCGCCTCCGGCGGCGCGCGAGCGCCGCCTACAGCGGGAGGAGTCTAGCGACGTAGGTCTACGTCGCTAGACGATAACGAGCCACTGTGCCGCAGTAGCAGCACAGTGGCTAGAGGTAAAGAGGTTAAATATCATTTTTTTAGCAGAGACCCTAGGGGTTGTTGCAATATTTTATGTCAGTCATGCTGTATTTGTATTTTTTTGAAAAACAATACACTAAATTTTTTTTTTTTTTTTTAAAACAGTAAAGTTTGCCCAATTTTTTGTATATGTGTGTGAAATATGATGTTATGCTGAGTAAATAGATACCTATTTGCATGCTCTGGGAATGGCAACAAACGACATTACTTAAAAATCTCCATAGGCGACGCTTTAAAATTTTTTACAGGTTTCCTTTTTAGACTTGCAGAGGAGGTCTGGTACTAGAATTATTGCTCTCGCTCTAACGATTGCAGCAATACCTCATATGTGTGTGGTTTGAACACGGTTTACATATGCTGGTGTGACTTATGTATGCAATAGCTTCTGCATGCGAGCACAGTGGGATGGGATGCTTTAAGAAATTTTTTTTTGTTATTTATTTTACTTTTTATTTTTTATTTTTACACTGTCCCTTTGTTTATTTATTTTTTTAAATTAATTTTATTCATATTACAAGGAATGTAAACATCCATTGTAATAGAAATAAGCATGACAGGTCCTCTTTATTGAGAGATCTGGGGTCAAAAAGACCCCAGATCTCACATTTACCCTTAAAAGCAAAAGCAAAAAAAAAGATTATTTGACACTTTGGCTTTTTAAAAAAATAAAAAAGCCTCTTTAAGCCCTAAAACCAGAAGTGACGCCGGAGGTCACTCTGGTCCTCCAAGTGCATAGAGCAGAGTGGGGGCTATCTTTCCCTAGCTCAGCTTCCTGCCTAGCCATCGGCCGCATTGGATCGATTCCAGGCTTACTGATGACTCCAGTAAGCACGGAAACAACCAGGAAGCAGTGGGAGGTAGGGGGCACCTCTTCCACTGCCTATAAAAGTGATTCCGTGGTGAATCCGCTGCCAGGATCACTTTTATCTAAAATCTGCCCACCTAAGGGAAAAAACAATACTGGGGTTATGGCAGCTAGCCATTTAATGTCAAAATTATGACATACATTACCAGTTAGGCAGTCGGCAAGTGGCTAATTCTTCCTGTCTGCAGAGTGTCCCTGGCAATAGTGTGGGAATATCCAGTAGCCGAGTTTTGAAATATTTCTATCTCCTTGGCCTGTCTACCACTATGTAGTTTGTTGCCAGAGGTATATGCTGGGGAAGGGTATAAATATTTGGTGGAACCTTCTAAAAGCTTGCTTGCTCTGCCTCAGGAGGACCTATGTGCTGTTGTCCCTGACCTCCCAGGTCTGCTGCCTGGGAAGGACACATGTGCCTAAAATAATGTAGATACAAGGTTGGGGCTTTGAGCTTGCATTGTGAAAGCGGGTACCTTCTTCAGAAACCCGGCCTACAATTGGATAGCTTGAATATTGGGGAGTGGTGGACCGAAGCATTGAAAAATCAGCTACATAGAAGTGAAATGTGTCCAGGGAGACCTGAATAAATGTGAAGGGGGAAGGGGCAGGGAATGCCGCTCAGGTGTGCGTCCAATCTGGTGCTGGCTAGATCCGCCGTCCGGAAAGATGCATGTGAAAATGTGGAGCCGCACACAGATAGATGAAATCAAAAAGGGTGTCTTTATTCTTCAAAATCATCCAGGACAAACAGACAGTGTGAGGAACAGAATATGTCCAAGGTAGACGTGTTTCACGGCACGAACGGCCGCTTACTCATTACCACGGGGGTGGTAATGAGTAAGCGGCCGTTCGTGCCGTGAAACGCGTCTACCTTGGACATATTCTGTTCCTCACACTGTCTGTTTGTCCTGGATGATTTTGAAGAATAAAGACACCCTTTTTGATTTCATCTATCTGTGTGCGGCTCCACATTTTCACATGCATCCAGGGATACCTGACCAATCTGAACCAGATCCAGTATAAATAGGCCCCAAACCCTAGAAGTCTTTGTGTAGATCAGAATGCATAAATGGCGTGTCTGCCACTGAGTACAGAAAGGATCCAACTACTCTCAGACAATATGAAAGGCATAGTGGAGCACAAACTTGCCAGCTTGGTTTTGGAGATTGTATAAAAACTCCAGGCGTATCTATGTGTGAACAGTACTGTATGACTTCAGATGTGACTAGAGTTGTTACAGAATCATATAACAATGGAAATCACATTGTTTTCAAAGGTGCCCGTTCAGATCAATGCAGCAGCGCATTTTAGAAAAAGGGTCCTGTACCACTTTGGTGCGATTGAAGCACAATTTTGGCCCCATGGACTTCAATGGAACACACCAAAAATGCATTTGCATGCGATTTGATGTGCTTTTGATGTGTTTTTTATTTGAATTCCGTGCTTTTTAACCCAACCTACTCTCCGCATCAGGGCACAGCCCTTCTCATACAAATCTAATGAGGATAAGCATATGTACTCACCTTTTTTTGAAATGCATGTGTAACTGAAGAACTTTTCCTCATGTGCTTGGAGGTCATTATACATGACCCAGAACTGGCCTCTTTTCTATCTGCAATGACTGGATGGATCCAATATCTTTGCCAGTATCCTTTGCTCCTCAACTTCTTCAATAAACATTGTGGCAGTAACTGTAACGACTGCTGCCATGACCAATGGCAGAGAGGACGTGACTGCTTCAAGAGGAATTCCGTCCCCCTCCCCACCAAAATTATATGTCAACAGCTCAAATACTGTAGCTGCTGATTTTTACTATTAGGGCTCTTACCTGTCCAGACATCCAGCGGTGTCCTCACCCAAGCCGATTCTTGAATCTTGGCTAAGGGAAACCAGCATGAATCGTGATGGGCTTTGTGAATGGGCTGGCTTCTGGGAAAGGAGGGGGGCCAACTTTGGGCTTACTTCGCAGCTGAAATTGGGAGTGGGCACCTGTCAAAACTAGGTATCCCCCCCCCAAAAAAAAGGTGCCAAATGTGGCAGAGGTGCAGAGGAGGCAGACAAGCAGAGCTTCTCCTTTTGGGTGGAGCTCTGCTTAAACTACCATACAACACAGACAAACAAGGAAGTAAAAAGGAAGAGGACACCTTAAAATTTATGGCCAAAAACCAAAAACACAGAGGCATAAAAATCACATCAAAAGTGCATCAAAATCATGTAAATGCACACTATATAATTTCACTGAAAATCGGATCAAATTGCAGCAGCAGTAGCGTGAGCCTATATTGAATGTAAAAGGTTTTCGAAACCATCTGACTGAGCCTTTCTGAAGATATCATAGCCATAGTTGCTGAATTCTGCCATATTGGGATAAACTCACCTCGTGTCTATGAGTACTGTTCTACCATTAAAGATATGATGAGGTGGGCCATAAATAATAAAATGATTTTCTGTTGATGGTATTGCTGGTCTAGATAATAAGTTATTATTTTGTCACAATAAAAGAGTTATTGCAACCTAAACTTGACTGATTTTCATGGCTTGGTGCTCTCGTGGTTTCACTGCATGTAAGCTGCCTGTCCCAGAGACCCCAAGGCTCTGCCAGGTATTAGATTGCTGGCACACTACAGTATCCACTTTATTCATTCAGAATCTCCACTAAACCTGCAGTCCAATGCTTTAATATTCTGGAATGGTGTTATTATGACCAAGCCCAGTTACAGTTAGGTCTAAATACATATGGACACAGGCACAATTGTCATACTTTTGGCTCTGTATGCCACCAGAATACAATTAAAATGAAACAATCTAAACAAGTTTGAAATGCAGACTTTCAGCTTTAATTCAAGGGGTTGAACATAAATATCAAGTACAAATTTTAGGAACTGCAATACACAGTCCCCTCATTTTCAGGGGCTCAAACGTAATTGAATGTAAGATTCTGGTACCTCTGGTACCCTTATTTTCCATTTTCTTTCAATATGCGTCCCACCTTTCTAATTAGGTGGTACGCATACACCTTTAAGACGGATGACGTCATCGCCGAGCGCCGCAGAGCGGCTATTTCAACCGCCGGCGTTCTCTCTCAGGTTGTTCGTTCAACCTGCCTGTGTGTCCACATGCTTACAAGCTTGTCTTGCTGCCGGAACCTCCAGCTATTCTCTTTTACTTGGAACAGACCGAAACCTCGCTACTGATCCCTGTATCTCGCTACTGGATCACTCCCTCACTACTGGACCCTTCTACTACTAACCTTACTAGTGATAAGTACCCCACAGGGGAATCCTCCATAACCTTACTTACACTATCTACCTCTGCACATTAAGGACTGTTACTATCTATGCATACTAATTCTATCATCTGCACTGTTACATAGATTGCTAGCTCTTGAGCCTACTACCATCTATCATTGCACTGGGTTAGTCTATCCTGTATTTGTCATCTGCTGTCCTTACCACCTGTTACCATACTCGATTACTAACCTATCTGCATTCTACCTAATACCATCTAATACTCTCCTGAACATTTCTATCAAGTGCTTACCATCTCTGTCACTGTTCACACCTGTCCCTTCAGCACATCATCTTCATACTATCATATACATCCTATCACTCCAGGAACATCTTATTGAGTGTGTATATCTGTATGCTGAAGCTGACAGGCCCACAGTGATGAGTCTGGAGAGTTGGATCTGGTTATTCAACACATCTCTACATGACTACTGAGTGGAGATTCTGCAGCTGCAAATCCAGCCTACTACAAAAACGCAGGAGCGTTACATTGAACAAATGAATATAATCATAAATAAAATGTTAATTTTTAATATTTTGTTGAGAATCCTTTACTGGCAATGACTGCCTAAAGACTGGAACCCATGGACATTCCCAAAGACTGGGGTTCCTCCTTTCTGATGCTTTGCCAGGCTCTAACTGCAGCTGTTCTTTGTTTGTGGGTCTTTCTGCCTGTAGTTTTGCATTCAGCAAGTGAAATCCCTGCTCAATTGGGTTGAGATAAGGTGAATGACTTGGCCATTGCAGAATATTCCGCTTCTTTTCCTTCATAAGCTCCTGGGTTGTTTTTGCAGTGTGTTTTGGATCATTGTCCATTTGTGCATTTGGCTGAATCTGGGCTGACAGTATATCCCTAAATACTGCAGAATCCATCCGGCTGCTTCTGTCTTCTGTCACATCATTAATAAACACCAATGACCCAGTGCCACTGGAAGCCATGCATGCCCCTGCCATCACACTGCCTCCACCATGTTTTACAGATGACATTGTGTGCTTTGGATCATGAGCAGTTCCAAGCCTTCTCCACACCTTTTTCTTCCCATCATTCTGGTACAGATTAATCTTAGTTTCATCTGTCCAAAGAATGCTTTTCCAGAACTGGTCTGGCTTTTTTAGATGTTTTTTGGCAAAGTCTAATGTGCCTTTTTAATTCTGCAGGCTTATAAATGATTTGCACCTTGTGGTGAACCCTCTGTATTTTCTCTTGTGAATTGATCTTTTGTTTGTAGAATTTGACAATGATACGCCCACCTCCTGGAGAGTGTCCTTCACTTGTCTAGATCTTGTGAATGGGTTTTTCTTTACCATAGAGAGGATCCTGCGATCATCCACCACTGTTGTCTTCCGTGGATGTCCACGGCCATTTTATGTTGCTGAGCTCACCAGTGTGTTCTTCTTTCCTCAGAATGTACCAAACTGTTGATTTGGCCACTCCTAATGTTGCTGCTATCTCTCTAATTGATTTGTTTCGTTTTTGAAGCCTTACAATGGCCTGTTTCACTTGCATGGACAGCTTCTTTGAACGCATGATGTAGGTTTACAGCAATAGATTCCAAATGCAAATACCACACTTAGAATCAACTCCAGACCTTTTACCTGCTTAATTGATGAAGAAATAAGGAAGGAGTAGCCCACACCTGGCCATGAAACAGTTTTTGATTCACTTGTCCAATTACTTTTGGTATCTTGATAAATGGGGGATGACTATTCTTAAGAGCTGTAATTCCTAAACACTTACTTTTATTTGGATGTACATACCCTCAAATTAAACCTGAGACCATGCACTTTAAGCCCATATCCATTATATATCTAAAGCTTGAATACATTTTGGTAAATACCTAATAAAATATAAAATTGTGCCTTTGTCCAAATATGTATGGACCTAACTATATATCAGCCAAGTAATGTGCCTCTTGTTTTTGCACCATGTTTGTCCCATAATAAAAGCCTTGTTGAGATAGAAAAATATAACTTCTGTTTTGTCAGGCCTATGATAATATTATTATTATTAATAATAATAATAATAATATTTTTATTATTAAAAATAATAATAGTGATAATAATGCATTATGCGGGTGGGTGCTGCTTGTTAACCAACATTTAGACAACACAGGGGGGTCATACAGGGATGATGTTCCAGATAGCCCCCCCCCCTTTCAGTCCCACCACTATTAGACAGAATCTTGCTGATCAATTCAGATGTTAATAAACAAATCATTCTACTGGGACTCACTATCATGGTTGCCATGCCAACAACACTGGCTTTAGGTTTAGACTGGGCTGCCATCCATTGGTCTCCAGAGGCTTCAATCTATAAAACAGTCACCTCCAGAATCCCCTCACTATTATGTAAGAGCCAATATATCTCCTGCCGGATTAAAGTGGCAGTTCTACGTAGCTGGCCAACAAAAATACACAAAGGTTAGAACGGCCAAGAGAGACTTACATAATAGCAGGATTTCAAAAGTCCTTCTGGCACTAAAAAGTCTTGATGAAATGATTTCCCTCTACATTAAAAAACGTATATATTTTACTAGTTATGCAAATGGTATAGCCCAAATTTAATAACAATGTTAACTTTAATACAACCATAACCCTTTTTTTTTGTTATGCTGTTGTAACTTTTCCTGTTAATATCATGTTTATTTTCCTGATGCTTTCATATTCTCAATTAAAGTATTTTTTTTTTGTTAAAGTCTAGCAGTTTAGCATTACTTGAATTTTTTTTTTTAGCTTGATTCTGGACTATGTCAGGTGTTGTGGACTATAATGTTTCCAATAACTAGAGGTTATTGGGGGGGGGGGGGGGGGGGGTTGTGATGCGCTTCGGGGTGTTCTGAGTTATATGAAAAGTGCTTTTGTGTAATTTGGCACCTATTAGTCAATTTTGCCTATGTTGAAATGAATATCGAATCCTAATACATGCATCTTATTCCAAAATTCATAAATATATCCTTAATTCATATAAATATAAAGTGCTTATGTGAATATCCCATCAATTATTACTATAACCAAAAGTGAATAAGTGCTTCTTCTATATAACCATTATTATAAAAGTGCTCTGTGCATTCGGTGCCAATAAATATAAATTACAAAATATATATAAAATCTCTTCAGTGGTAAAACAATGTTTATATCACATATGTGCAAACAACGAATCCATATAGAAATAAGTGTTCAATCCAAATGGTGTGCCAAACAGTTCCAAATGTTATCTGGTTGTACCAGATCGCTTAATAAATAAATTAATAATGGTGATTGGATTGTGCAATCTCTTTTCCTCCACCTTTAATCTCCTTGGTGTGAACCATTTTCAGTGATTCCACTTCTAGGTGTGCTATATTCTCACCTTAAAAAAGAAAATAATACGCCTTGGTGGTGGTTCCTCCTCCTCCTCTATTCCAGCGTGGTGTTTGAGGGTCACACTCTCCTCCCAGGGATCTGTTTGTATCTTCCCGATATTGTGTTGTCTATGGGGACCTTTAGTGCCTTCCCTTGGATACGATCTCTTAGTTTGTGTGTTACCTCCTTAGGACTCATTAAAATGATGGGGCCATCATTGTGCAGCATTTTCTCATTTATTAAATAAAAAATAGCAGACTTACATTTAAATTAGCTGTTTCCAATGTCCGATAACCGATGTGGGGAGCTCTGTCCCGTACCGCACGTCACTTCCGGGTTCTGGGTTCCTATGGTGAAGTCTTTATAAAATGATTTCCTTCTATTTTTAAAAAACATGTTTTTCTTCAGCCCTTTTGGCTTTTATTAAATCTTTTTACACAGTGATGTGACTGGTTTCTGTTCTAAGAAGAATGCAGAATATATAGACATTAAAAAGTGGTTCTAAAGAGCTAAGGTTTTTCACCTTTAATGCATTTTATGCTCCCCCCCCCCCACACCCCCCCTTTTTCTAGCCTGAGCCCAATCCGATGCAGCGACTTGCACGAGAGTAGTGGCTCGCATCCCTGTCTCCCTCATTGGACAGATTGATAGCAGCGGGAGCAAGGGTTAGGGCCAAGTCCCTACTGTTGCATCAACAGATGCAGCAGTGGCACTTGGGAGCGAGCATGCATGAGTGCCCCCATGAAAAGTGGCTTTCTGTGGGGAGCCGCCGAAGAGGTCGGGTCTGGAGCACCGGCGGGGGACCCCAGAAAAAGAGGATTGAGGCTGCTCTGTGCAAAACCATTGCACAGAGCAGATACATATAACATTTTTAATATTTACATTTCTTTTAAAAGATGAGGCTTTAGTAACACTTTAGGGCCCAAGTTTTGGTAAATGAACAGTGAAGCGCATAAATGAACAATGTGAATAAATATTGCGTACAAAATAAACACACCGTGACAAACATTAATGAGTGCACCTCCAAAAAATTAAAAAAGAAGGTGAATCGAAAGTAAAAAGTCCCAAGTATAATTCCTTATGTGTTTGAAAAGAGATCCAGGAGTAGCCAAAGTGACATTTAGAAGAAAGTCCATACAGGAGGCTTACCGGAATACCAGTGACCCCCTTATGCAGGATGGACAATGTACACTTGTATAACTTAGAGGGAAAACGAGCGCCAGCTAACGGAACTCCTGATGGTAATATTAGTGTTATCCGATGTTCAGGCAATCTCCCGTTTGCTCTCAGCAGAACTGAATGTATGTAAAATAAGGGCTCAACATAGTGTGATACCGTAAAAGCAATAATTTATTAGGAAAGTAATGCATTTACATGTACTCAACGTTACCAAGGGATCCAAGAAAAGCTGAAAATTACAATTCGAAAGTAAGAATTATCTTTTCTTTTTCATGATGTTTTTTTTGGGGGGGCCTTCTAATTTCTAATAGGTGATGGGGGGGGGGGGGGGGCTTTACAGAGCTTTGCTACTGCACACAACAAGGTCCATTTTAGCCAGAATCACTATAATGCCAATTTCATAGATTATTAACCTAAAATAGTTACCATCTTTGTTTTCTGTTGTGCTTATTGTATAGTATGACTAGTTATTGGAAACATTAAAGCCCACAACATCTGAAATAGTCCAAAATCAAGCTAAAAAAAATCAAGAGTAATGCTATAATATTTAATTGAAAATATGAAAGCATCACGAAAAAATAAATATGATATTAACAGGAAATTTGACAACAGAATAATAAAAAAAGGGTTATGTTTGTATTAAAGTTAACATTGTTATGGAATTTGCATAACTATCAAAACATGTACATTTTCAGGCAATGGGATCACATGGAGTTTGTGTTTAGGCAGTTTAGGACCTTAACAGTGCGATGTTGCTTTTTCAAAATCCAAATAGGCAGGTAGGTGACGCAGAAAAGTAGAAAGCTGTAGTATTGAATGGTGGTGTGGCCCTACTGGCTAGGCTTTGTGGTAGAGGTGTGTCAATCAGAAGACTGGCTTAACAGAATTACAAATGTTTTGGCAGATAAAATGGTCCACATACATGTATTTTGATGGCAGCTGTTTGGCTAGAGTTCTTCTTTCATTTCTGGAGTTGCATGCTGGATTCTGGGGCTCTGTGTTCCACATAAAAATCTGTTTAGTATTCCAACACTGTATAAATACAGGAAATAAAAAATATACACTCTGGATACAGAGAAGGAAAGATACTCCACACCCGTGTGTCTCCGTCCCTTGTCACCATCAGAAGCGGTGCAGAAAATCCTTGGCCTTCGTACATCACCTCCGCTCGCTGTTTCCTGCCAGCTGTCACTTAGCCAGGGCCTCTCCTTAAAGGTCTCATCATATTCCAGTCAGGCTCCAGTTTCACCTATCAGCAAATAATAATGCTTCATTTGTGGTCATTTCACGCTTACCTTGAAAACTCGGCAGAAGAGGTTTTTCCGCTGCACTTCTGAGGACCTTTTCATGGCGTGTGGTGAAGGAGCTCAGTGTTAAACCTGTCTGAAGTGGATTTGTCACCACAGGCCAAAATTATTTCCTGATCCGATGGAATGCTGTAGGGGCACCTATAGAGCGTGACATTACTGAGCTTATGTAATAAGAAATGAGCAGTGATGATGTACAAAGTGTAGTGACCTGAAGCAAGTCACAGCGTATGTGGCCAGGAAGAGCTGCATTCAAATTATTGACTTAGCATTTTGATTTGAATTTGCTAATTCTAACCCCCCAACCCCCCACGTTCAGCTAACTTCAACCCAACCACACTTTTTTTTTTTATTTCAAATTTTTTTTAAATCCAGTACTAAATCCAAAAGTCGTCGGGCCATTCATGTGACATCTTTGGTCTTTTTACTTTTCCCCAGAAAAGGGGCACAAAAACATCGCTGATGTTATGATGTCAATATTTTGTTCTTGTTATATTATTAATTTTTGCAGTATTTTTATGTAAAAGCCAATTTAAAAAAATTCTATCATGAGCTTTTCCTCCACTTCATCTCTCACATCCTTATGAATCATAGTCCTTGATTCTGTGTATGCAAACCCAAAAACAAAACAAAGAAAGTAACATATTGCAGCTTACCAGTCCATAGATTGCATTTTATTCATAGAAGCTACTACAGTCGTGGCCAAAAGTTATGAGAATGACACAAACATTAAAGCGGAGTTCCAGGCATTTCACTCACCTGTCCAACGGTCCAGCGATGCGGCCGCTCGAAGCCTCGATCCTCTCCCTCAGCGCCGGCATCACTGCTGTGGGCACCCAGCTGTGACAGTTTGCGGCTTCACAGCCGGGTACCCACTGCGCATGCGCGAGTCGAGCTGCGCGCCGTGATTGGCCGGCAATCTTCTGGGACCTCTGACATGTCCCAGAAGATTGCAGGGAGGGAGGGGGAGAGGAGAACTTCCGCTCAGGGCGCCGCGGCGCTCCGAGCGGAAGTGGGAGCGGGTACCTGTCAAAACTAGGTACCCGCTCCCCCCCCCAAAAAAATGACATGCCAAATGTGGCATGTCAGGGGGGTAGGACCACCTAAAGCGGAAGTTCCACTTTTGGGTGGAACTCCGCTTTAAATTTCACAAAGTCTGCTGCCTCCGTTTTTATGATGGCAATTTGTATATACTCCAGAATGTTATGAAGAGTGATCAGATGAATTGCAGTTTATTTCAAAGTCCCTCTTTGCCATAAAAATGAACTTAATTCCATAAAAAAAACATTTCCACTGCATGTTTGATGAAGGCTTTAGGGCGCCCAAGTCATTTTTTATGATGAATCCCCTTTTTGACTGTTTGGGGCATCCGGAAAAACCCTTGTCCGGAGAAGAAAAGGTGAGCGCTACCATCAGTCCTGTGTCATGCCAACAGTAAAGCATGCTGAGACCATTCTTGTGTCGAGTTGCTTCTCAACCAAGGGAGTGGGCTCACTCATAATTTTACCTAAGAACACAGCCATGAATGATACAAAAACATCCTCTGGGAGCAACTTCTCCCAACCATCCAAGATCAGTTTGGTGATGAACAATGCCTTTTCCATATGATGGAGCACCTTGCCATAAGGCCAAAGTGATAACTAAGTGGCTTGGGGAACAAAATTTTGGGTCTATCGCAAGAAAACTCCCCAGACCTTAACCAGTTCTGGGCCGGAAGATTTTCCCCCTTACGACCAGGCCATTTTTTGCGATTCAGCACTGCGTAATTTTAACGGACAATTGCATGTGACACTGTATCCAAATAAATTAGATACCATTTTTTTCCCACAAATAGAGATTTCTTTTGGTGGTATTTGATCACTTCTGCGATTTTTATTTTTTGTGGTATGAACAAAAAAAAAGCGACAATTCTGAAAAAAAAACAAAAAAAAAACATAGTTTCTCACTGGGGGACCAGTGACATTACTACAGTAATCAGTGCAAAGGGTTCAGTGTGAGCCTAGGTGAGACCTGTGTTCCAAAATAGCAGGAACACAGGGGCTCTGTGTTGATAGCACGGGGAGTGACCGCAGGTGCCCGGCAGCAATCGTGACCACCGGCCCTGCACCTCGGCTTTCCCGCTTGGTTGGCAAGTGGTTAATCCCATTGAGAACTTGTGGTCAATCCTTAAGAGGTGGGTGAACAAAAAAAAATCCCACAATTTCTGACAAACTCCAAGCATTGATTATGCAAGAATGGGCTGCCATCAGTCAGGATGTGGCCCAGAGGTTGATTGACAGCCTGCCAGGGCGAATTGCAGAGGTCTTGAAAAAGAAGGGTCATCACTGCAAATATTGACTCTTTGTATAAACTCCATGTATTTGTCAATAAAAGCCTTTGACACTTATGAAATGCTTGTAATTATACGTCAGTATACCATAGTAACATCTGACAAAAATACCTAAAAACACTGAAGCAGCAGACTTTGTGAAAATAATATTTGTGTCATTCTCAAAACTTTTTGCCACAGCTGTATAGTACAACTTCTATGAATGGAGGAGGGTGATGGAAAAGGGCAGGCATAGCCAATACCCTTAATGAGTGCATATTGCAGGTCCCTCCACACTCTATTAACCCCTGCCGCACTGGAAGACTAGGGCGGAGGGGATGAAAAAGGGATCAGGGAATGGAAGGCTTCAATGAAAGCAGAAGTCGGCAGCACAAGGCAGGCACACATCACACTGATTGTAAGTAATGCCCCTTGTGCGGATTTTTTCAAAACATTTTGACTGAACTTAGGCTTCAAGCGCCTCTCTCTCCAACTCCCAGGGCCCAAAAACCTATGCAATTGACAACATGGGACAATCCACTAATGCAAACAAAAAATAATGGTAGCTGTGGATTGTGTGTAGACATATACAAAAATCAACACTGACATAAAAGCAAGAATTGTATTACAACAATAATTAAAATTGCACAAGCAGTGAATACTGCAAATCAAAAATAATGTGTCTATTTTTGGTTCATATTGGAGGAGAAACAACTCCACCTCCAAACTCGACACATTTCGAACAACCCCCAACAATTGTTCCTAAAAATACACCAACAGGTAGTAAGGGTGATGGACAAAGGATGATGATTTCAGCGTTAACTACCTATTGGTGTAATTTTTAGAACAATTGTTGGGGGTTGCAGCATTTCAATTCTACTTACAGGCACTCCTGAAGAAGGAACTTGGAAATGCATTGAGTTTGCACGTGTAGTGGTTTTTTATCCAATATGAACCAAAAATAGACATATTTTATGACTTGCAGTATTCTCTGCTTGTGTCATTTTAATCATTGCCTCTCCATGAAGACGTTAAATGACGAAACTAGTCGGGCAGGGCTAGGACGTTGGACACTATCACGCATGTCTGCATCACGCTTGCGGCTTTGACAGAGCAGCTAGAGGTGATACGAAAAGCCTTTTACATGCAGCGTGTGATCCCTAATGTCGGGTTGACTCTTTTCAAATGTGAGTGCTGCTATTATATTTTAATAAACTGATACAGTTTTAACAGACCTACGCTATGTGGATTCTCCTTCTTTCTTAACAATCTATACCTCCAAGCACCTCTATGAGAAAGTCTGACACAGAGACAGGGCCATCTATCCCAGTAGGCCGGCAAGTTCCCCCTGCCCTGGGGCTGCTAAGAACCTGTAAAAAAACTGCGCATGTGCCGCCACCGCTCGGGAAAGCCCGTACATGTTCGGCGGTTTTACCAGGGGAGACGGTGCATGCACGGTGACGTGTTGACGCCGGGCGGCACCATTTTTAAATGTAAGGCGCCTCAACAAAAGGTAAGTGAGACTCCTCAGGAGATGCAATGCTGCGGGCCTGGTACAGGAGATTCTCCTGTACCAGGCCCGCAGTACTGCATTTCCTGCACTATGCCCGCAGCCCTACATCTCCTGTACCATGCCCACAGCCCTGTATCTCCTGTACCATGCCCACAGCCCTGGTGAGTCAGTTTGTGGTGATCAGTGGAAGGATTGCACTGGGTGTTTTTTGCAAAACACAACTTCTTTCAACATTTCTTTTTTTTTTGGGACTGCATAAATTAGGAAAATTATTTTTGACTGATTTTTCATTTTCTTTTTTTTTTTTTAATATATGAGATTGGATTCATTATATACACCGCTATGTTTTTACGAATGTATTTTTGCACATTTGTATTAATGTAATTTTAGGGCACTGATTGCTCGCTCACTTGAGAGATTAATTGTTTATATGAGTTGCTTATATTAATTTTTGCACCAGTACTTTCAAGTGATTTATTGTTCATAGAAGTTGCTTATATCATTTTTGCACTAGCCCTTTAAGATAGAACACAGTCAATGGTTTTTGACAAATAGGTGATTAATTTTTTTACAATCCCTACCTGAGCAATTAAGGAAATGTAAATCTGCGCTGACTTTATATATTTTTTTTATCAGTTTTATGAGGCTATACCCACAGATAGTTAACAGCGGTCATATAATTACAATCCCTTTTCAATAACCAGTTGATAACCTAGGCGCCAGACCTCCTTTTTTCTAAAAAATCATTTATTATTATTTTTCATTGCTGTAAAATTCTTGATTGTATGTCAGTGTTGTTGACTTTTCTGTCTACACCCATGCCATGGCTACCCTTATTTTGGTTTGCATTGTAAACCTTATGTGTATGTAGACAAACAGCACACCCTATTCTTCTGGTAACAACATTAGATTATATGCAATACACCAACACCTATTCACATTGCACTTTCAGCCCTCTTTCACATTGAAACGATTTGTCATATGATTTGACAGGTCAAATCGCATGACAAATTGCAGCCTATTGCCGGCAATGGCACTGTTCTTTGTGGCGCCGCACTGATTTGCAAAAGTAGTTCCTGCCCTACTTTTGCCGATTTTGGGTGCGAATTCTATAGACACCCTCTGCATAAAGCTCCACAGATGTCTTTGAAGTTGCAGCTTTGAAATCGTGCGATTTTAGATGAAGTTGCACCATTTTAAAGCTGTGTTCAGTCATGAGTCATATTAGCAGTTTTTAAGCATAGTTTTGTGTGTTTTTTTTTTTTTTTAATAAAACTAGACTAAAGGGTGTTTTTTCATTTGTGGCTGTGGATCCACTTTGCCTGGGGTTTCCACTATTTAATTTTGAGTACCTGAGCTGCAGGATTTGATAAATTCCTCACTATATCCCCTCAAGATGAATGATTAACACAAATGTCTGGAAAATGACTTCAAAGCATGTGGAAAGAGCAGATGTGTCAATCAAGCTGTTGGGTGACAATCACTTCTCCCTCTTCTGAGGACGGCCCCCCTCCCTCCTATTAACCCTTTATTTAACACATAATAAAGACTCTAAAGTTCTTTTTGTCTTATCTGACTGTGCCATCCATGTCTCTTTCCTTCTAGAAGGGCCAGGTGGTCCAGCAACGCAGCTTGGGCCTACCATTGTCTGTCACCACCAGAGGCGGCACTCTAATTAGGCAAATTAGGCGGTCGCCTAAGGCCTCGCGCTCACAGGGGCCTCATGGCCACTTAATTTACAGAGTTAAAGAGCCACCTATGAGGCTGGCAGCAGGGATCTCCCTGCCATCAGCACAGTCCCAGCCGATCTGTAAGCGGATTCAGGGCTGTGATCAGGAGCAGCTCACCGGGGGATGGGAGCTCACTGACAGCTCCGGATCACAGCCAGATACTGGGCCGGGGCGCTGACACTTCCCCCTATCTCACAGAACACAGACGGGGGAGGAGAGAGAGCTGCTTCTGCTCCTCTTTCTGCCCTCTCCACCTGTGCTTGCCCCACCCACACTCCCCGACAGTTTTCTCCTCAGAGAAGATGAGGTGTGGGCGGGAAGATTGCAGACCAGGAACAAGAAGAGGAAAGATGGCACCTGATCCCTTCATCCATCCATCCATCCATCCATCCATCCACTCATCCACTCCCTTCTCCTTCCAGTGAGTACTCTGATGTAAGGGGCACCCTTTCTCCAGCTCTTTCCATTCCTTTCTTTCTTTCTTTTTTTCTTTCTTTCTTTCTTTCTTTCTTTCTTTCTTTCTTTCTTTCTTTCTTTCTTTCTTTCTTTCTTTCTTTCTTTCTTTCTTTCTTTCTTTCTTTCTTTCTTTCTTTCTTTCTTTCTTTCTTTCTTTCTTTCTCTTCTCTCTTCTTTCTTTCTTTCTTTCTTTCTTTCTTTCTTTCTTTCTTTCTTTCTTTCTTTCTTTCTTTCTTTCTTTCTCCATTCATTTTCTTTCTCCCCCCCCCCCTTCTTTCCCTCATGCGAGCACAAATCCTTCTCCTTTTTTTATTGCTATACAGACAAGAATCCCCCAGTTTCACTCCAGTTCTCCTCAACCCATCCCTCATCATCTACCCACTACCCCCTTTTTACCCCCTCCTCCTTCTCCCCTACCCCATAGTTCCCAGTCCCATCCTTTCCTATTTATCCCATGTGATTTCCACAGTACACATCCCACTCACACAAGCAGCAGTAACTAGATGCTCGGCCTCTGGGTTCTTCCTTAACCTCTGCAAAGGGGGTGAGTGGGGCCTCATGTCTAAATTCTGCCTAAGGCCTCCCAAAGCCTAGAGCCGCCTCTGGTCACCACCCCACTTTATGACTTCATCACACTGCTGTTGGAGATTTCAGGACCTGGGAGGACCCCACTGCTGGATAGGAAGCGTTTCCCATTCACCAGAAAGTTATTTGGGAAAGTGAAGAGGGATCATAATGTCAGTCCTTTGCGCTTAATCGCTAATGCAGCGATTGCCTGTGGATGATCCGCCCTGACAGTCTGCATGAGTAAATACGTGTGAACAGCAGCAAATATCTTCAGGTGCTGTCAGGCTCCCATTGCTTTCATTGGGGCTTACAGGCAGCACCTATTCACATGGATCTCCGCAGGGGAGCCTCCAGAAAGTAATAGCAAACTTCCCTATTTTCAATTGTGAATGGGGTCTTAAAGTATAACTAAAGGCAAAGCATTTTTTTTTCTGTTTTAGAAATCTGAGGTGGGATGCCATTTGTAAATGTAATTCAGGTTCTTATTGGCATCATCCCAATTAAAGAACACAGTGGATATAAAAAGTCTACACACCCCTGTTAAAATGCTAGGTTTCTGTATTGTAAAAAATAAGACAAAGATAAATAATTTCAGAACGTTTTCCACCTTTAATGTGACCTATAAGTTGTACAGCTAAGTTGAACAACAAACTGAAGTCTTTTAGGTGGAGGGAAGTAAAAATAAAAAAATAAAATGATATAGTCGTGTAAGTGTGCACAACCTTAAACTAAGACTTTGTTGAAGCACATTTTGATTTTATTACAGCACTCAGTCTTTTTGGGTATGAGTGTCTATCAGCATGGCACATCTTGACTTGGCAATATTTGCCCAATCTTCTTTGCAAAATCACTCCAAATCTGTCAGATTGCGAGGGCATCTCCTGTGCACAGCCTTCTTCAGATCACTCCACATATTTTCAATTGGATTCAGGTCTGGGCTCTGGCTAGGCCATTCCAAAACGTTATTCTTCTTCTGGTGAGGCCAATTCTTTTGTTGATTTGGATGTACACTTTGGGTCGTTGTCATGCTGAAAAATGAAGTTCCCCTTCATGTTCAGCTTTCTAGTAGAAGCCTTAAGGTTTTGTGCCAATATTGACTGGTATTTGGAACTGTTCATAATTCCCTCTACCTTGATTAAGGCCCCTGTTCCAGCTGAAGAAAAACAGCCCCAAAGCATGATGCTGCCACCACCATGCTTCACTGTGGGTATGGTGTTCTTTTGGTGATGTGCAGTGTTGTTTTTGGCCAAACATATCTTCTGGAATTATGGCCACAAAGTTCAACCCTGGTTTCATCAGACCATAACACATTTTCCCCACATGCTTTTGGGAGACTTCAGATGTGTTTTTGCAAAATGTAGCCGGGCTTGGATGTTTTTCTTCATAAGGAAAGGCTTCCATCTTGCCACTTTACCCCATAGCCCAGACATATGTAGAATACGGGAGATTGTTGTCACATGTACCACACAGCCGGTACTTTTGCCAGATTTTCCTGCAGCTCCTTTAATGTTCCTGTAGTCCTCTTGGCAGCCTCCCTGATCCGTTTTCTTCTTATCTTTTCATCAATTTTGGAGGGACGTCCAGTTCTTGGTAATGTCACTGCCATATTTTCTCTCTTCACTGTGTTCCATGGCATACCTAATGCCTCGGAAATTATTTTGTACCTTTCTCCCCTTCTCCTGACTGATACCTTTTAACAATGATATCCCTCTGATGCTTTTGGAAGCTTGCTGGGGACCATGTAGTAGGATGCGACTAAGAAAATGTCAGGAAAGACCTACTAGAACAGCTGAACTTTATTTTGGGTTAATCAGAGGCACTTTAAATGATGGCAGGCGTGTACTGACTCATTATTCACTATTTAACATGTGTTTGTTTAATTCTGAACACAGCTACATCCCCAGTTATAAAAGGGTGTACACACTTATGCAACCACATAATTTTAGTTTTTTATTTTTAGAACAAAAGAGTAGAAAAAATGTCACAAAAACAACATATGTAAATGTATACAAGATAACATCAATAAGTAAGATATTATATTATGGTCGGCTCCGACAAGGACACCCACCACAAAGAAAGAAAAAAAAAAAAGAAGGGAAAAGTTGGGGAGAGGATTATACAAACCCCACAGTAGGTTTAATAACTGGTAAGTAAATTCTACATCATACCTTTAATAGTAGGTGATGGGAACCATGAGTGGTGTAACCCATACAGAAATAGGGTAGACAGATGAAAGATCTCCAAGTGGTAATATGCCTACCGGCCCATGGGAAACACCCAAGATCTATACAAGCCATAGAAATAAATTATAGATAGTGAAAAACAAAATACTAAACATAACAAAGGAATTGTAATATATGATTAAACAACCACATAAAAATAAGTAAGTAAGGATCTTACCCTAGTGCGTAGATTGGTGGACTAAACAATGCGGGTAAACATTTTTTTTATGTTTTGGATATAGGGGAGAGGGATTAGAATGTCTGTTCCTTTTCATTACTGTCTGTGCCCCGGTAGGGAGATTCACTCTCCATATTTGTTCTGTTTGAGGTTATCATCCAAAGTGAGAGTAAAAAAAAAATCCCAAATTTTGCTTTGACATCAGAACAATAATAGAGAAGAAATTTTCCTTTGGGGACACTAGTTCTGGTGGTGATCCTGGTAACAGCCAAACATTCCCTCACTTTAAAGGGATTTCCTCTCACTTCCTGTTTTGGCTATGAGTCAGGAAGTGAAATCTCCCCAATGGGATAAAGATGGCAAAAAAAAAAACTGACATGGGTTATAAAACTCCTTTACTCTATTAAAGAAAAGTGTTGCAGATCGGTGCGGCAGCAGTGAACACACAGCTGAAGAAACAGGACTGTCCCCAAAAGGGGAAGCTCTGCTTTTTTGCCTCCTCCCCCCTCCGCTGCCACATTTGGCATCTTTTGGGAAGGGGGGAGCGGCTACCTGGTTTTGACAGGTACCCACTCCCACTTCCGTGCCACTTCGCCACGGCAAAGTCGTCTAGAAGTTCAGCCCCCCTCCTCCTTCCCCCGCCCATGGGCCATTCATAAAGCGCAGCGTGCTTCGAGCATGTGCAGTAGAGCAGTGGTTCTCAACTCCGGTCCTCGGGACCCACCAACAGGCCAGGTTTGCAAGATAACTAAATTACATCACAGGTGATCTCATTTGCTGCTCAGTGATTGCAGTATTCTAGTCTGCATCCCCCAAGGTAATACTTAAAATCTGGCCTGTTAGTGGGTCCCGAGGACCGGAATTGAGAACCACTGCAGTAGAGAACCAGCTGTGAAGCCACAAGGCATCACTGCCAGTTTCCCTTAGCTGAAATGGCGACAGCAGCACCCGAGAGCTAGGGTTGCCACCTTATCCCTTTATTCCAGGGCATATAATAATCACACAGGTTGTGAGGCTGATATAATGCAGATAAGGCACTAAGTGATTTTTATTACCACCTTAATCAGCCACCGAACCTGTGTAATTAATGTGTGTCCTGGTTTAAAGGGACGAGGTGGCAACCCTACCGAGAGCTGATTGTAAAATCGGCTCGGGTGAAGACACCGCTTGATTCGTGGACAGGTAAGTGTCCTAATATTAAAATGCAGCAGCTACAGTATTTGTAGCTGCTGACTTTAAAGTCCAATAAAAGCACAACTACCTGGAAGGAAGACAACCTGACAGAACTCACAGAATATTGCAGCGAAGAGTATATCAGTAGGTCTCGGGTGCACCGACAGCTTCTGTCTCAAAGGGATTAAATGCGGCTTGGTCGGTCCAAGTCCAAACAGGGAAGTTTCTAGAAAGGATGGCGTGTCCCCAGTACTTTGACAGGTTTGTCTAGCGCCTAGGGCAAGGATGCGGAACCGCATCCCCTCCCCCTCTGTTAGTGCATGTCATAGAATGGGTTTACTGCCCTGTGTCCATTTTTTTCCCTTACTCCGCTGTGCCCACGGCAGCAGGGAGTGCCCCTGCTCTTTCTTTACTCATCTGGAACTTTTCCTTAGTGTTAATACTGTTCCTGACAGACGGCTGACTTGTCCCTACAATGCCCAAATGCAAAATGCGCAACAAGCCTGGAAGCCAGGGTTCTAAATAGACTTTGTCTGACCCTAGATGGCCACCAGAGCCAAATTGGACAGTAGCATCCAGTCAGATAGCTTCCCCAATGACTAAGAAAACCATAGAGGGACCATGTTTCTCTTGACCTCCTCTCCAACTGCATTGCTGCTGCGGTTGGGCGCCACTTGCAGTTGAAAAAGTAGACTGCACCTGCCTGCACACTTATCTACTGATGTTTATTATTGGTGAAATGGTGGGCGCTTATTTTTGTACTACTCTTTAAAAATGGCACTGCAGAAATCATGCCAGGGGGGCTATAGCACCAGTTATTAGCTGTGAACCAAGCCACCATCAGACGGCTCAGTTTGCAGGGCCTATCCAGGCAGCTCTGTGCCATGTAACCCCACATATCATCCACCCTCCTGAAACTGGGACAGGTAGGTTATACAAATAGTTTGTATTCAGAGATCCAAACCGCTCTGCCATTAAAAAGAATAGGAAAGTCTTTGTTTAGGCCTGAGATGTAGATAACAATCTGTGGTTAATTCCGTTCTTTTTAATTAAAATGACATGTTTAAAGACTTTTAATTTGATGATTTATTGTTCCTCAAAGCATTTCCAAATGATTTTCCGTTGGCCTGTGAAATGCTGAGTATTGAAATGTTTGGAGTTCTTCGGAGGTCTGTTCGGCCCACGGAACTGCAGTCTGCGCTGTCACATCTTCACAATGATTAACTTGCTTTGTTTAAATTTCAAGGACACTTTCTTAAATGTTTGTGGTGGGCATTGACGGGGGGATGAATGCGCGATTGTGTCCCAATTTATTATTATCTACTTAAAGTACAACTAAAGGCAAAACTTTTTTTTGTGTTGGATGGAGAAGGATTAGAACCCCTGCCAGTTTTCATGTCTGCCTGCGTCCCCGTTATGGAGCTTCACCCTCTCTATTTGTCCTGTCCACCATTACCATTGAAAATAAAAGAAAATCCCAAATTTTGGGTTGTCCCCAGAAAAGTAATAGAGGGGAAATCTTCCAATGAGGACACTAGTTCTGGTGACCTGGGGGTCCCCCAAGGGATTCCCTTAATTTGTAGGGATTTCCTTTTACTTCCTGCTTTTTCTATGGGACAGGAAGTTAAGGGAAATCTCCCCAAATGGGACAAAGACGGAAAAAATACACTGACAGGGGGTACGACTCTCCCTTACTCTATTCAAAATGAAAAAAAAGTTTTGCCTATAGTTCTACTTTAACCACTTCTGGACCAGAAGGTTTTACCCCCTTAATTACTAGGCCTTTTTTGCGATTCGGCACTGTGTTACTTTAACGGACAATTGCGCGGTCGTGCGACACTGTACCTAAATAAAATTAATGTCCTTTTTTTCCCATTAATAGAGCTTTCTTTTGGTGGTATTTGATCACCTGTGCGATTTTTATTTTTTGTGCTATAAACAAAAAAATAGCGACAACCCTGAAAAAAAAAAAACAATATTTTTCACTTTCTGCTATATAACATTCCCACTAAAAAAAATGTAAAAATCAAAGTTTTTCATCATTTTAGGCCAATTTGTATTCTGCTACCTATTTTTGGTAAAAAAACCCCCCCACAATAGGTGTATTTTGATACTAGGGGAAAAATTTGTCATTTTTATTTATTTATTTATTTATTTCTAGTAATGGCGGCGATCTGCGATTTTTAGCGGGACAGCGACATTGCGGCAGACAGATCGGACCCCTAACTGACATTTTTGACATTTTTTTTTGGGGGGGGGGGGACCAGTGTCATTACTACAGTAATCAGTGCTAAAAATATGCACTGTTACAGTAATAATGACACTGGCAGGGAAGGGGTTAACTCCGGGGTGATCAAAGGGTTAAGTGTATGCCTAGGGGGTGTTTTCTAACTGTGAAGGGGAGGGACTTGGGGAATCAGCACAGAGAAATGTGATCATAAATAGGAGGATCACGGGAGCTCTGCATTGATTCATGAGAGAACAACGGTCTGCAGTGTTTACAATGATCGCCGCCATTACTAGTAAAAAATATATATATATATCCCATAAATATATATAGATATATCCCATAATTTGTAGACGCTATAACTTTTACGCAAACCAATATACTCTTATTGGGAATTTTTTTTTTTTTTTACCAAAAAACATGTAGCAGAATATAAAATGGCCTAGATTGATGAAGAAATAAGATTTTTTTACAGTGTTTTATTGGGTATGTTTTATATGAGAAAGTAAAAAAAAAATGTTTTTTTTTCTATATTGACGTTTTTTTTTTTTTTAGTTTGAAACACAAATAAAAACCACAGAGGTGATCAAGTACCACCAAAATAAATCTCTATTTGTGGGGGAAAAAAGGACATCAATTTTATATGGGTACTGCAGTGTAGGACTGCGAAATTGTCAGTTAAAGTGACGCCGTGCCGTATTGCAAAAAATGGTCTGGTCATGAAGAGGGGCTGAAGTGGTTAAGCTGGCATACCCTAGTAGATTTTTTGAATGAAAATTCGTACTGAAATTTGTTCAAAGATTTCTCTGAAAGTTCTAAATATGTTTGATGGCTTGACGAATGTCGTTCAAAATGTAGTTTGCTTTTAACATCCAATTTTAGAATGAATACATTTTCCTGAACCTAAATCACATACACTGCCTTCTCCTTTGAATTTTCCTGCCTTTATGGTTGCAAACGATTTGCCTTTTGCATTTTTATGCTTTTTTTCCTTTTTTTTTTTTCCAAAAATTCTTTTTTTTTTTTCTTTTTTGCTTTTTTTTGGCCAATTTGTGGTTGGACAAATTAAAAAATGCAAAACACAAATTGCAGCAAAATCCCCATAAGGCTTCATTCACATGCGTTTTATGGTGCTTTTTGCAGAAATGCACTACAGTCTATTTATCATAGTTTCCTATGGGACATGTTCACATCTATGCTTTTTTCAACCACTGAAATTTTCGGAAAGGGTCAGGGACTATTTTAAAGGCGAAACATGCTTTTTTTTGTTAATTTGGTTCAATAGACTTGGAGAAGCTGCAGAAAAGCATGTAGTGCATTTTTGCTGCAATTGTGATGCAATTTGCATATTTTAATCTGCCCAACAACAAATTGGGCAAAAAAAGCATAAAAAACGCAAAACGCAAATCGTGGTAAAATAGCCTGTACAAAAAATGCAAGACACACAGCAAAAAGCACTGCAGAAATGACCAAATGCAGCCTGCATAGATGTGAATTGATCCTTAAGGCCTGTATACTCGATCAGAAAATTATATGAAAAATACCGCTTTTTAAGTGATCGTACAATAATCTGATCGTACAGTTGTTGTCCAAAAATACAAAACAAACAGGGCTTTTTTTTCTCGGCGAATAGGGGCAGGTACTCTCCCCTTTCAAATTACTCCCTTGCTTCCGCCTCCTACCTACCTTCCAGTACCACCCCTTTTAAGGAATACAGAACCAAGTAATTTGTATGGAATTTGACAATGATAACAAGAAAAGCAAAAAAAAAGATACTCTACAGCCAACAACAACAGATCCCCCACATCAACAATAGACCCCCCAGCAACAAAAGATCCACCAGCAACAATAGACCCCTCAGCAACAATAGAGCCGCCACTAACAAACACCCCCCACCACAGCAACAATAGACCACCACTAGCAAATATAGATCTCCCAGCAACCAACATCAGTAGACCCTCCAGCAGCCAGCAACAATAGACAACAATAGACCCCTCCTTCAACAGTAGATACCTCACAGCAACAATTGACCCCACCCCTCCAGCAACAGTAGATCCTCCACCAACAACAATAATACTCCCCAGCAATACTAGACCCTCACCCCCACAACTATAGATCCCTCCAGCGACCGCAGATCTCCCAGCAGCCAGCATTAATAGACTCTACAGCACATTCTAGTACCCCATGCCATTGCATACATTCTGTGCTGGAGGTGCCAGAACTGCGTTGCCCCTGAAAAAAAGCCCTGAATATGAATACACTACAACACATGACATCACTTCCGATTTCCATTCTGTAGTATGAGAATTTTTGTAACTTTAGTAAACTCTTCAGTTTCGATAAGGAGCCTAGCATACAAAAAAAAACCACAAAAAAAACTAATGATCATTCATCTGATAATCTCAGCGTGTGTACCAGGCATTAGCCTATGTTCACACTTTGGCGGGTGGGTGAAACCACCTGCACACAAAATGCAGGACCCGCGGGCGGATACCATTAATCTTAATGGCACTCCGCCCGCACTGGAAATCACACCCACAGCGGGAACTGCACTGTAGTGCTGTTCCCATGCGGGTTGTGCTTTCTGGAAAGGTCTAGGAACCTTTTTCCTGTGTTTTGCGAGGCACGGCAGCCCATTCAAATGACACGAGAAAAGAGCGCGCATGCCCGCTGTGAGCTTGTGGCGTGCTCTGAAACATGTTGTGTCTTCTCCTCGGCCTCGTGACGTCACGTGGCGCAAGCTGCTTTCCAGCTTGGTTCCCGAAACAACCGAACCCGGAAGACGCCCAGCCGGCCTCTCCGTTTCCCGGTCCATCTCCTGGCTTCTACATCTCCAGACGCTGGATTGGCTAGCCTTTCCCGCAGACCACCGGACCGTTTTTGAGCCTATTTTAATTCACCAAATGTGAGTTTATGATCGTTGTGTGCATTTTGGAATAATAAATAATACTGCAATTAGAGGCGCTCCGCTTCTTTCTTTATACATTCAAATGAATAGGCTGCCGTACCTGCGCAAACGCAGCCCGCACAGCATGCGAAGGTGTGAAAGTAGGCTTACACTGAATTGCCAATTCTGTTTGCCTGGAGGAATGTGCTGGGAATTGTAGTTCAGCAATTAAAAAACAATTTCCAGCCTCAGTCTAGAGCCATATGTCATCCTAAAGCTGGCCATGAAATGGGCACACTTGGTATTTCTTTTATAGCTTACTGAATAAAGTAACCGTTTTACAGAATTTAGAAAAAAAAAGAAACATAATAAAATTGTGATCTCTGGAAAATATCTTGGAATGTCTCGCTGAGTGGATTTAAAACAAAAAAAAAATCTTTATGGAAGATTCAATGTGTTTATCCCTCTTTGCTTTATTTATGGCAAACATTTTACTAGCGTCATCTTTTAGTCATTAAGCCAGTATCTGTTTCTTGTTATGTGTCAGAAAAGGAGGTTTGGTGCCACGCTGAATAATTCCATGTGATGAAGTGGATGTATAGATGTGTTATATGGAGCAAGATATAATTAAACTGCATAGTTTCTAAACTCTTTTCATCTACGTGTTTACGTAACGTAAAAGCACCATCAACATTTTTTAACTACTTGTCTTACTTATTGGTGGGTTTCTGACACTGTTCAGGTTTTCATTTCAGTTTTTCTTTTAAACATGTAAGGGTCCTTGTACACAGTACTACTGATGTCTCAACACCAGATCTTGAAAGCTCCTGCCCAAACAAACACGTATGGTCTGTATAGCGTGCGAGGTTACACGCGTATATGTGCACTTATGTATGTAAACATTTTTCTGGCTCTTACAATGCTAAATAATATAGGAAATTTGTGGTTTTCATGCAGATTGCCATAGATTTGAGTGGACCTGTACCTACATGCATACATTTCGAACCAGTAACACAGATTTTTTTGGTCTAAGCATGGTGCTAGTTTACAGGTATTTACATGCCTGTGTATACAGGCCCATTGACAGCAATGGGCTGCTTTAACCACTTGCCGACCGCCGCAAGTACATATACTGGGGCGGTCAGCCCCTCACAGGCAAAGTGACGTATGGGTACGTCACTAGCCTGTGAGGCTCTGCGGAGCGAGTGCGCGCCGCCGGAGGCGCGCTCCCGCTCCCACGAGGTCATGGACCCCCCCGCGCGTGTGCCCGGCGGACCCGATGTCCGCCGGGCACTCGCGATCGTCCGTGACAGCGGGAGAAAGGCAGGCGGCTGATGTAAACAAGCCGCCTGTCATTCTCCCCTGTGTATGAACAGTGATCATACGGTTCTACTATGTAGGACCGTTGATCACTGTTCCTACACTTCAAGCCACAGCCAATCACAGTAAGAATCACGCCCCTAGGGACACACACCACCCCTCCCTCTCAAATAAAGTTAACCCCTTCACTACCAGTGTCATTTTACAGTAACAGTGCATATCTATAGCACTGATTACTGTAGTAATGTCACTGGTAACCCCAAAAGTGTCAAAAATGTCAGTCAAGGGTCCGATCTGTCCGCCGCAATGTCGCAGTCCCGCAAAATAAAAAGCAGATCGCCGCCATTACTCGTTAAAAAAAAAATAACAAAAATGACAAAAATCTTTCCTTTTGTTAGTAAACGCGATAACTTTTGCGCAAACCAATCAAAATACGCTTTTTGCGATTTTTTTTTACCAAACATATGTAGCATAAAACAAATCGGCTGAAAATGTTAAAAAATTTTGATTTTTACATTTTTTTGGGGAATTTCATATAAAGAAATGTGAAAAATATTGTTATTTTTGCAAAATTTACGCTCTTTTTTTGTTTATAGCGCATGATCAAAAAATCGCACAGGTGATCAAATAACACCAAAAGAAAGCTCTGTTTGTGGGAAAAAAAAGGACGTCAAATTTGTTTAGGTACAGCATCGCACGACCGCGCAATTGTCCGTTATAGTCACGCAGTGCCGAATCGCAAAATACCCCCTGGTCAGGAAGGGGGTAAAATCTTCCGGGGCTTAAGTGGTTAAGATAAAAAAAAAAAATTGATTGCCTAAAAACATGGCATTTTGGGCACCCATGTGCAAGAAGCAACACAGTGGATATGTGGTTAGCATTCCTGCAGCACTAGGGTCGTTAGTTCAAATCCCAACCACAGCACTACCTGTGTGAAGTTTGTATGTTCTCTCTGTGCCTGCATGGGTTTCCTCCCACACTCCAAAGACAATGGATGTGGGTAAAAAACTCTGAGCCTTTAAAACCACTTTAAGCATGTCATGGATGGGAATGTGTTCCTACTAGGGGCCGACTGGTTGACCAGGACTTGGTAGTAGGTGGTGGTATAAGACAAAGAGTGCCTTATGGATTCACAAACTTTGCAGACTAGATACACAATGGCATCGAAAAGAATGGTGACAGTGAGCCCATTCATTCAGCAAAGGGGGCAGCCTTTAGAAGGGTCAATTGGTCATAAAACATGGACTTTATCGGCACAGTTGTATAAAAAATAGCCCCCATTCACATAGGGGCGATCCGACTTCGGGTGGCGACCTCCGAGATCGCGGTGCGAGCAGCGCGCCGCGACCTCGGAGCGGCCGCCACGGACTTCATAACATTGAAGTCTATGGCGGTCGCCTCCTGGTCACCCCAAAGAAGCTCCGGACCCTTTTTCTAAGTCGGAGCGACTTGTGTCGCTCCTATTAGAACGGGTCCGCAGCTTCCCTATGGAAGGCGACCTGCGGCGACCTGTGAGGTCGCCTCACAGGTCGCCTCTATGTGAACGGGGGCATAAACATTTATTGTTGTAAAGTTTAAAAACAAAAACAAAGATTATTTGGCACAAATATGCTGGCAAGTCTGTGGATAATAAAAATCAAAAAGAAAAAACAGAAAATAACAAATATTAAACTAACACATAAAGCATGTACAACTAGAGTAGTTATCTGTGATGTTGTCCACATCAAGGGGGTCCGTCATAGGGGACAGGAAGGTACCATTATCCTCTAAGGGGATCTGTAGATGCGGTCATCACAGGTAAAAGTGACTTTTTGAGTGTGAGCTCAATTCAACTCAACATGTTTCGCATTTGTGCTTCATCTGGAGCTTAAGTTCATCATTTTGTAATATGCTTGTAAAAAATGAATAACAGGGGGTGTGAAACGGATAGGATGACTAGGACTCGTAAGATACTGATTCCTGTCCAACTAGATGGTAATTCATTTGGATAAGGAATCATGTAAACCCTCAAATATATCACATAATGGTCAGTTCCATTGGCCAAAATACCGTATGAACGGTCCGATCATAAATAAAGAAAAGGGGCAGGTGAACCTTAGACGAATAATCCACCATCTAAGGTAGGATACTTGTATTAGACTCAGTAGTAAAGAGTATAAAGACCTATCACCGACTCCTATTAGTTACGATCACTCCCCATGGATGGGGAACAATGGTGGTGGTTCCCCATCCATGGGGGGTGATTGTAACTAAAATAAGTCGGTGATAGGTCTTTATACTCTTTATTACTGAGGCAAATACAGGTATCCTACCTTAGATGGCTAAATTATTTGTCCAAGGTTCACCTGCTTTTTTATTTATTTCTGATTGGGCCGGTATTTTGGCCAATGGAACTGACTCTTACGAGTCCTAGTCATCCTATGATGGACCCTCTAGATGTGGACAACATCACAGATAACTACTCTAGTTGTACATGCTTTTATGTGTTAGTTTAATATTTGTTTCTTTCTGTTTTTCTTTTTGATTTTTGTTATCCACAGACTTGCCAGCATATTTTTGCCAAATAGTCTTTGTTTTTGTTTTTAAACTTTACAACAATAAATGTTTATTTTTTTATACATCTGTGCCAATAAAGTCTATGTTTTCTGACCAATTTTCCCAGTTTAAATGTTAGGATGTGGAACTTTTGTACAATAAATATGCACTCAGAAGACCGCCATCTGGTAGTGCACTCCTTTCCCACTAAATTTAGAAGGGTCATGGCACAGGGTCTAAGGGGCCACCAGGGCACTCTGCAAAGGGTGAGGAGTGTTGCTTCCAATAACTCCCAGGCTGCTGCCCTCAGACTCACGTAAGCAGACAGCTACTACAGCCTGTGTACAGAATTACTGGGGTGAGCCTCTTGCAGCACTGGGCTGCTGGGTTCATTAGTAGAAATAGAAACAAGTCTGTTGTAGCATTGGGATACAGGGCTCAAAAGAGACTGGATTCAGGCTGGAGTGCTCAGAAAATCACACAAGTGCTGATAAATTTTGACAACACTACATTAATTTCACTGCAGAAGGAAGAGTGTTGTCACCCTGTCAAAGCAGGTGCCTATTCAATGGTTCTACTGACAGGTTAAAGAGGCATTTACAACATTTTCCAGGGGGTACTTAGAAAAACATGGAGCCCGGTCTTACTGGGGGAGAGTTACTAAAACTGGAGAGTGCAAAATCTGCTGCTGCTCTGCAAGGAAAACCAATCAGCTGTCAAATTTGTCAAAGCTTAACCACTTTAGGACCGCTCACTGTGCTGCTACTGCGGCACAGCAGCTTCCCTGGGTCAAGTGACGTAGACCTACGTTGCTGGACTCCTAGTGGTCTTGGCGGCACGCGTGTGCCGCCGGAGGCTCGCTCCCGCTGTGTTTAGACACAGCGGGAATCGGGCCGGAGGAGAGGCGGCGATCACCGCCTCTCTTCCCCGATTGTCGGGGAAAGTGTGAGAACATCCGCCTGCTTTGTTTACACAAGATCTTTTCTGTGACAGACAGGGAGAGATCACAGGATTTAGCATAGCTGAACCTGCGATCTCTGTCTGTGTCACAGAACACCCCCCCCCTCCACACACACACACAAGTCAGTAAGCATGAGGCATACATTTAACCCCTTGATCACCAACAGTGTTAACCCCTTCCCTGCCAGTGTCATTATTACAGTAACAGTGCATATTTATAGCACTGATTACTGTAGTAATGTCACTGGTCCCCCCAAAAGTGTCAAAAATGTCAGTTAGGGGTCCAATCTGTCCGCTGCAATGTCCCGCCATTACTAGTTAAAAAAAAAACAATAAAAACGACATAAATATTTCCTGTAGTTAGTAAACGCGATAACTTTAGCGCAAAGCAATCAAAATACGCTTATTGCAATTTTTTTGACCAAAACAAAAATATGTAGCAGAAAATGTTAAAAAATTTTGATTTTTACATTTTTTTTTGGTAATGTTATATATCAGAATGTGAAAAATATTGTTTTTTTTTTTCAAAATTGTCGCTCTTTTTTTCAAAAATTAAAAACTGCACAGGTGATCAAATACCACCAAAAGAAAGCTCTATTTGTGGGGGAAAAAAAGACGTAAATTTAATTTGGGTACAGCATCGCACGACCACGCAATTGTCCGTTAAAGTAACGCAGTGCCAAATCGCAAAATATGGCCTGGTCAGGAAGGGGGTAAAATCTTCCGGTCTTAACGTGCATAAAAATGCACTCATTGAGAATTTTTTTGTCAAATACATGGAGCTAAATACATTTTGGCCTAAATATATGACAAAAATTTAATACATTGGATATTTTTTAACAGTCAAAGTAGAAAATGTCAATTTTTCGCAAAAGTTTTGCTCTTTTTTTTATTAATATCGCAAAAAAAGTGCAGAGGTGATCAAATACCACCAAAAGAAAGCTCTGTTTGTGGGATAAAAAGGACATCAATGTTGTTTGGGCACAGCATTGCATGACTGCGCAATTGTCAGTTAAAGTCACGCAATTGTAAAAAAGTGGCCTGGTCATTGAACAGCAAAATCTTCCGGGGCTAAAGTGGTTAATTTAACAAGCTGAAGGTAGAAGCTGATTGGCTACCATGCCCAGCTGCATCAGATTCTGAGTGCTCCAGTTTTAGTAAATCTCCCCCACTGGTATGGGCAACCTATATCACATATGTGGTTTTATTGTATGACAAAATAATAATTTAAGTAATAAAAATTGAAGTATTATTTATGTCAGGTCAACTCTGGTTAAGATGTTGCAGATAATATTGAGGAATTTAGCTACAAATATTACACTTAGAGACATTTTGCATACAGAATTATAAAATAGAAATTGGGAATCTAAATCCAGAGCTACAATCTGTTCAAAAAGTGAGTAAAATGAAAAACCAATGTCCCATCCATTGTTCTAAATACAGGACAATAACAAATGGCAAGCCACATCCTATTCACACAGCTGTGGGGACCAACAAATTTTTTATGTTGCAGGAGAAATCAGTTCTAGCTTGCTCATATTTATGAACAAATAAGCTCTATAAACTTGAAAAGACAGCATGAAATACCTAAATAGGACAGAGCCTCAGTGCCCGAGTGTTTTGCAGTAGCCGCTACACTGGTGTTCTGGGAAAGGTTAATCCCGAGCCTGCAAATATTCAGGTCAGGAACTCTTGACCCTTCTTATCAAAGTCTGTTTTAAGCCTTATGATTCACACCCTGATGAAGTCGCCTAAAGTGTATTTCCACTTTCACAGCCAAATTGGGATTACAGCTACTTAAAAATTGGCACATGTCCCATTCACATTCAAATATATTTTCACATTAAAAAAAAATTATTTAAAGCTGAACCACGGGCAATTTTGCTTTCCGCATGCAATGGGGCTCTGCCGTCACTGCACAGGTTAACTATCATTTATCATTCACAGGAGAGCGGAAATATACTTACCTAATTCTCCTATCCTCCCAGCACAAGATTGGTCCCTGTGGCTCCTGCCCCCCTGCAGTCCAGCACTGCAGTCTTATGCAGTGGACTGTTCCTGACGTCATCATGCCTATAGACCTGCTCTAGACATAAGGATGTCACCGCTGTATTATGGGGGAGTGCATTTTGCTGGTGGAGCAGAGGATCAGGTGAGTATAAACTTTCTGGTCTCTCCTGGACAAAACAAAGACTTACCCATGCAGTGCAGGCACAGACCCACCACGTTGGAAAGCTTTTTTTTTTCGTCCTGAGTTGGGCTTTAAAAATTGCAGCTTACCTATTTTAAGATGCTCTATTCAGAACCCTCCAGCAGGAAACAATCTTAGGTAGTTCTCTTTGTTTAAGAAGGGTCTGAGCAGCGGTGTTTGCCCTAATTAACCCTGTCTGTACTGTGCAGGTAGATCTTAATTATCAATTTAAACTAGATTTGAACACTGTGCGTTGATTTACTAAAACTTGAGAGTGTAAAATCAGGTGCAGTATATATAAGGTTTTTTTTTTTTGTAAAAGCTTGTGAGAGCTACAATGCACAGCAGCTCCAAATTTTGAACTCTCCAGTTATAGTGTATCAACCCCTGTCTGTCCTAACCAAGGGTTAAAAGTGCAGAGGCTGGGCTTCTTGCATTGTGTGCTAATAAGGACAGACTTGGGACAGGCTCACTCTAACATTAGGCAAAAAACGTTACCGACAGCCATGACACTCTACTCCTGAGAAACCTCTAAGGCTGGGCTAACAGTTATGCGAATTAGATGTGGATTTTCCCGCATGCAATTCGCATGACAGGAGAGTGTGACAAGCACTCAATGGAGCCGGTTCACATACCTCCAGGGCGGCCGCAGTCCGCACTTAAAAAGGGTCCTGTGCATCTTTGGCTCCGAATCAGATGCAAATTTGGGCAAAATTTTGCACCTGATTCGCACCTGATCAGGGAAGCACCGGACCCCCTGCTGTGAGTCACAGCCGCAGCATATGGAAACCCAGCTGAAAAGTTACAAAATGTTTTTACCCCTTTTAGGCGTGCTGTGTCCGTGTGAATACATAAAAACAAATAGTGGGATTTTCTCAAATTTGACTGCAAAAGCAGAAATACGCTTTAATGCATGTCAGGGTACACTGAGAAATAAATATTTCACTTCACTGTCGCAACAAAACTGCAATACAACAAAACCTTGGATTAAGAGTAACTTGGTCTGAGAGCGTTTTGCAAGACAGGCAAATTTTTTTTTTAAAATTTTGACTTTATAAACAAGCAATGTCTTAATATGCAAGTAACGTCATGTCCCAACTGAGTATAAAAGAGAAGAGAGGTGCCTCTAAGTGTAGCAATACGGTTACATTTAATGAAGGTACAACCTTTAGCAACTCACATGGTTGATAATTAAAACAGGCACATCTAAGTATGCAGGCATACGGGGTAAAGCTGTCCACATAGACCATCCTCCGCACTGCCATCGACATCATCCCTTCCACACTGCGCTCCACGAGCGCTTCAAGCCTCACTTTCAGGTCGCTCTACTGCAGGGTAGTCTTCCCAGTCACGGCTGCAGACTGACAGCGGTGAGAGTCGGCGGTGTGGAGGATGGTCTATGTGGACAGCTTTACCCCGGATGCCTGCATACTTAGATGTGCTTGTTTTAATTATCAACCATGTGAGTTGCTAAATGTTGTACCTTAACCACTTAAGCCCCGGAGGATTTGGCTGCTAAACGACCAGAGGGTATTTTGCGATTCGGCACTGCGTGACTTTAACGGACAATTGCGCGGTCGTGCGACGCTGTACCTAAACAAATTTGGCGTCCTTTTTTTCCCACAAACAGAGCTTTCTTTTGGCGGTATTTGATCACCTGTGCGATTTTTTGATCACGCGCTATAAACAAAAAAAGAGCGTAAATTTTGCAAAAATAGCAATATTTTTCCCTTTTTTTTTATATGAAATTCCCCCCCAAAAAAATGTAAAAATCAAAATTTTTTAATATTTTCGGCCAATTTGTTTTATGCTACCTATGTTTGGTAAAAAAAATCACAAAAAGCGTATTTTGATTGGTTTGCGCAAAAGTTATTGCGTTTACTAACAAAGGGAAAGATTTTTGTCATTTTTGTTGTTTTTTTTTTTAACGCGTAATGGCGGCGATCTGCGATTTTTTTTTGCGGTACTGCGACATTGCGGCGGACAGATCGGACCCTTGACTGACATTTTTGACACTTTTGGGGTTACCAGTGACATTTCTACAGTAATCAGTGCTATATATATGCACTGTTACTGTAAAAATACACTGGTAGTGAAGGGGTTAACTTTATTTGAGAGGGAGGGGCTGTGTGTGTCCCTAGGGGCGTGATTCTAACTGTGATTGGCTGGGGCTTCAACTGTATGCAGAGTGATCAATGGATCTACATAGTAGATCCATGTGATCATCTCTCATACAGAGAGGAGAATGACAGGCAGCTTGTTTACACAAGCTGCCTGACTTTCTCCCTCCCCCCCGCCGATCGCAGAGTGGCCGGCGGCGATCGGGTCCGCCGGTCACACGCGCGGGGGGGTCCGTGACCACGCGGGAGCGGGAGCGGGAGCGCGCCTCCGGCGGCGCGCGCTCGCTCCCTAAACCCTCACAGGCGAGTGACGTAGACCTACGTCACTTTGCCTGTGAGGGGCTGACCGCCGCCGTAGATAGTCGTGCGGCGGTCGGCAAGTGGTTAATTAAATGTAACCATATTGCTACACTTAGAGGCGCCTCTCTTCTCTTTTATACTCTGTAGCTCCGGCTGGATTTTGCTTCTAATCCCTTTGTGGAGGCGCCATTTATGGATGGAGATTTCATGGCTACACAACCTATTACATTGCTATAATCTTTTTATATAGACTATGAACTGAAAGACTTATGAATAGAGTTTCCATTATTTCTTATGAGGAAATTCGCTTTGATAGAAGAGTGCTTTGGATTGCAAGCATCTTTTCTGAGTTTTCGGTGTTTTCAAGGCTGTACTGTATACAAAGATCATGCAGATGGGTGTAAATGTGGTGGAAGAGTGACACTGAATGATAGAAGGAGACTACATAGAATGCAATGTCCATGTCCATGCTAAACCTACATGCAAGAGATTTTGCTAAATTTATATAAAACCAAAATTTTAAGAAGAATATCTGGCATAGCAAATTAAAATGTTACCTGGATTATTAGGTTGATGTTGAATTTTAGTCTTTGCATGAACTTGTTCTATAAATTGCAACTCCAAAAAAACAAATATTAAAAGTTAATAGTTAAATGCCACCAGGCTTTCAGATTGGTTGACAGCCAATATAATTCAACTCACATTCTCTGAGCCCAGGCTACTGCATTGGACTAGGGTTGCACCGATACCTGTTTTTTAAAAGCAAGTAAGAGTACCGATACTTGAGCTTGAATACTTGCAAATACCAATTACTGATACCATGCGGTGCGCGTGGAGCCCATACAAAATGAATGGGCTCAAATCCCACTGCAATGAATCGCATGGGATTTGAACAGTAAAACTGTGTGATTCCTGTCTGAATAACATGTGTTTTCCCGCACCGCTCTTGTGTGAACCCAGGCTGAAGTCACTATGACAAGCCTGGGTTCACACAGCAGCAGTGCGGGTAATCGCATGTGATACCGGAATCGGTGCAACCCTAGTACTAACCATTTTTTTTTTGTTTCTGTTTATAGATTGTACCTGCATATGTAAATCATTGTGGCAATATCTGTTCATTACATAGTTCAATAGGTTGAAAAAAGAAACAAATCCATCGAGTTTAACCGATAGAAATAAAATCAATCAAAAAATACAAAGAAAACCTCCATATACAGAACCCTACACCCACGGTTGATCCAAAGGAAGGCAAAAACCTTGTAAGATGGAAATCTCTCCATTCATCAATACAATCCTAACACCTGTTACTTCCTTGCGCACATTTTCTCTGCTTTCCAGTGATGGCACAGATAGTCCTTCTGTAGTTCAGCGCAATCAATAAAGTGTGATTTCTCTCCTTCCATCCTATTAATATCTGAGAAAGAAAACATTACAGTGGATGACAGGCCAAATAATATGTTTCACGGTATGACTGGCGAAATTCAGTTCTGCCCGAGGCCGAGTGACTTTTCAGTAACATCGTGTTTGTAAGACAAAGGAAGCTCTTTAATTATATTCTTTGATGTCTCAGCCAACTTTCCCTACAACCTCATAAAGATATTTCTCTTTAACCAGTTCAAATTCCGGGCTCCTCTCATTGTCCTGGGCGGCCTGATCCCATTGTTAAAGACTCGGACTTCCTAAAGCTGGATTCACACTATACAATTTTCATTAGATTTTTTTCTTTAGATGTACCAAAACCATATAATATGAGGTCAAACCTAAACACTTTCAATTTGTATACAATCAGGCAGGCCCTTGCACTACATAGTTGAAGGTAAACCTAAAGGCAATCTACCAATAAAAGTTGTATAGTGTGTATCCAGCTTTATTCTACAAAAATAATCCATACACATCCATTACTTACTGGCCCTGAAATTTAGGCTGGATACATATTATACAACTTTTGTTTTTTGATTTCCTTTAGATTTACCATTAACTATGTAGTGCAAGGTCCTGCCTGATTGTGTTCAAATTGAAAGTGTTTAGGTTTGACCTCATATATGGTTTTTGTAAATTGTAAAAAAGCTAAAGATAATTGTATAATGTGTATCCAGCCTTATTTTTAATTAAATTGTTTCTTTAACCACTTCAGCTCTGGAAGGTTTTACCCCCTTAATGACCAGGCCATTTTTTGCGATTCGGCACTGCGTTACTTTAACGAAAAATTGCGCGGTGGTGTGACGCTGTACCCAAGTACAATTGATGTCCTTTTTTCCCCACAAATAGAGCTTTCTTTTTTTTTTTTCACCTCTGCGGTTTTTAGATTTTGCGCTATAAACAAAAAATTTGGAAAAAAAAAAACAATATTTTTTACTTTCTGCTATAAATCATTCCCAATAAAAAAAATGTAAAAACTCAATTTTTTTTTAAATCAGTTTAGGCCAATTTGTATTCTGCTGCATATTTTTGGTAAAAAATTCCCAAAAAGCATATTTTAATTGGTTTGCGCAAAGTTATAGCGTTAACAACTACGGGATAGATTTTTGGACTTTTTATTTATTTTTTTTTATTAGTAATGGCGGCGATCAGGGATTTTTAGCGGGACTGCGACAGATCGGACCCCTAACTGACATTTTTGACACTCTTTGAGGACCAGTGACATTACTACAGTAATCAGTGCTAAATAATATGCACTGTTACTGTATAAATGACACTGGCAGGGAAAGGGTTAACACTGGGGGTAATCAAAGGGGTTAATGTATGCCTAATAATGCTTACTGACTGTGGGGGGAGGGGAAGGACTCTGTGACAGGCACAGAGAGATTGGGGTTTCAGCTTAGCTGAAACTAAAACTCCTGATCTCTCCCTGCCTGTCTGACAGAAGATCCGCCTGCTTTGTTTACATAAGCAGGCGGGTCTTCTGTCAGTTTCTGTGACAATACCGGGAGGCCAGTGGCGGCTGAGGCCATGTGCACATAATCACGGAGATCTATGTGATTATGCACAGCCGAACCACCCTGCTGCAGTAAATCTGCGCGGGGCGGTTGGCAAGCGGTTAAAGGTCCTTCTCCTGAATGCAGAAGAATGGCATTCAGGAGAGGAACATTTTGTCAAAGAAATGCAAACGTGGCAAAAAAAACCCGAAGCGCTAGACGCTTTTAGCGCTTGGGTATTTATTAATTTCAATGGCAAGTACTCTGGCCAATGAAATGAATGAACTCCAAGCACTAAACCCGGCAAAACCATGGTACCGCTTTTTTGCCGCGTTTAGCATTTTACTGCTGCCATTAGAGATATGGTTGGAAGTGGCCTAAGACTACATGTATACTGGCCAACCCTAAACGTAACTCTCCTATTCCATGTTTTTGCCACATTTAGCACTTGGAGCTTATTTATTTAATTGGCCAGAGTACTTGCCATTGAAATGAATAAATGCCCAAGTGCTAAATGTGGCTAGTGTTTTTGCCACATCTTTGGGTTTTTTGGCCAAAACATTCCTCTCCTGAAGGCGGTGATTCTGCGTTCAGGAGAGACACGTTTACTGCCCCTAAACTCTGCTGCTCCTAAACTCTGATCAAAGCCTACATGTACATGGAAACAAAAGCTTTCATTGATTTGAGTTTGAGATGCTTTGGTTAAAAAAACAAAACGCCAAAAACTCTCAAACTTATGTTTAGGAGCAGCCAGTGTACATAAGGCCTTACTGTGTTTTCTGCCTCCTTGTAACTTCCTCGTCTTTTCCCCCTCACTTCCTTTTGTTTGGAACAAGCAGCTCATGTTATGCCCCGTTTCCACTGAGCGGTACGGTACGCAATTTTTACCGTTTCCATTGTCAAAAGTTGTAAATGGTACCCTAATTCCGAACCGTACGTACCACTTTTTTGGTACCCTTTCGTTGGGGTACCAACAGTGGCGGCCGGTATACTTAGGGCGCAGGGGTGCCGCCCCCCCATCCATGCGTCCGGCTCCCTAATCTGCATGCAGGGGTGCCGGACGCATGGAGTTCAATGGGGATTTTTTTTTTGGCATCACCTGATTAGAGCCAGAGGCTCTGATAGGGCGATGCAAAGGGTGGACCCGGGGCGCAGAGCAGTGCACCCCGAGCCCACCCATTGTGTGACAATAGCTAATTAAAATTTGCTATTGTCACACCGATCCTCCTCCTGGCCAATCAGGAAGCGCGTCCAATACGCGCTTCCTGATTGGCCGCAAGGCAAACCCCATGCCATTGGCCAAGGAGGAGGAGGGAGCGGAAGGACTGGAGGAGACGCGCCGCCGGTCACCGGGACTGAGGGACGCCGCTGCTGCTCCAGGTAAGTAAGGGGGCACGCACGCTGATCTCTGCATTGGGGAAATGTATGCTGGTCACTACATTGGGGGCACGCACGCTGATCTCTGCATTGGGGCATGTATGCTGGTCACTACATTGGGGGCATGTATGCTGATCACTGCATTGGGGGCACGCACGCTGATCTCTGCATTGGGGGCATGTATGCTGGTCACTGTATTGTGGGCATGTATGCTGGTCACTGCATTGGGGGCACGCACGCTGATCTCTGCATTGGGGGCATGTATGCTGGTCACTACATTGGGGGAATGTATGCTGGTTACTACATTGGGGGCACGCACGCTGATCTCTGCATTGGGGGCATGTATGCTGGTCACTACATTGGTTGCATGTATGCTGGTCACTACATTGGGGGCATGTACGCTGGTCACTGCATTGAAGGCATGTACGCTGGTCACTGCATTGGGGGCATGTATGCTGGTCACTGCATTGAGGGCATGTACGCTGGTCACTGCATTGGGGGCATGTATGCTGGTCACTGCATTGGGGGAATGGTATGCTGGTCACTGCATTGAAGGGGGCATGTATGCTGGTCTCTGCATTGGGGGCATGTATGCTGGTCACTGCATTGAAGGGGGCACGCAAGCTGATCTCTGCATTGGGGGCATGTATGCTGGTCACTGCATTGGGGACATGTATGCTGGTCACTGCATTGGGGGCATGTACGCTGATCTCTGCATTGGGGGAATGGTATGCTGGTCACTGCATTAAAGGGGGCATGTACGCTGGTCACTGCATTGAAGGGGGCATGTACACTGGTCACTGCATTGAAAGGGGGCACGCTGGTCACTGTGCATATATAGGGGGCACTCTGGTCACTGTGCATATAAAGGGGGCACGCTGGTCACTGTGCATTAATAGGGGGCATGCTGGTCACTGTGCATTGCAAGGGGGCACGCTGGTCTCTCTGCATTGAAAGGGGGCACACTATACCTTAATTACTGAAGGCCCCTTTCACCCTTTTGTGACCTCAAAGTCACGCAATTTTTTACAGCGTTTTTTGCCGCAAAGCAATGCCTATTACATTTTTCTGTTTGCGCCCCCCCCCCCCCAAAATTTTGAGCACCAGCCGCCGCTGGGTACCAAACACATTAGTACCATACCAACAGGTTGGAGCAATACTGTTGAGGTACTGTTGAGCTTAGGTACTGTTGGCGGTGGAAACGCAAGCCTGATCAAGGTGTACCGTACCGATCTGTACCGAACCGAACCATACCGCTCAGTGGAAACGAGGCATTAGTTGCAGTCATGTGCACTGCTCTATGCACACTACCAATCCTATAGTCCAAATCTGGAGCAATACAGAGAGGCTACATTCCTATATGCAGTGGCATGATAGAGAACGAACGAAGCCACCCAAGTCGGATCACCGCAACCAAAAAAAGGAATTTGGATGTTTGGTCAAAGTTGAGATCAACAGAAGGTGCTTAAGGGTCCTTTCACACGGCCGCTCCGTGTGTCCGCAAATCATCCTATTTTTTTGCAGATGATTTAGTCCGCAGCGGACTAAAGCAGCGGAGCGGCCGTGTGAAAGAAGCCTTACTGAGTTAGAAATATATACTCAAATACTTTTTTTCAAAGTTTAGTGCCACTTTAAAGGGAAACCAGTGTGAATACACATTTTCAGTTAGAAATGTAACAACTTTTCATGGCTTTCACATTCTTACTTGCTTGCTGTTGTATATCTTTTTTTTTTTTTTTTTAATTTGCATATAAAAATTACATGTTTCTCACATATGGTTCTATAAGGGATTTGCATAAACATACAGATTTATAAAGAAATTGATAATATTCACACCACAGTAAACTTATAATACTTTTCTCCCTTTGTTTATCTTATTACACCATTCCTTTAATTTTGGACTGTCCACCTCTCTCCACTTTTTTGGTATTATTCCCTTTGCTGCGTTTAATAAGGTTGGGACCAGTGTTGGTGTGTATTTTGTTAGTGGTATTGTTGCTTTATGAAATAGGCATACCCATGGGTCGTTTGGGATCGTTATTCCTGTAATTTCGCCAGTAAGTTGTCGGACCTTTGTCCAAAATTCTCTAATCTTTGGGCAATGCCAGAACATGTGATACATTGTTCCGGTATTGCCACATTCCCGCCAACATTTATCTGTCTTATCTGGTTGGAATTTATTTATTAATTCTGGTGTAATATACCATCTTAGGAGACATTTGTAATTTAATTCTGTTGTACTTACATCTATGGCTACGGATCCAACCGCTTTCAGTACTACATCCGATTCCTGTTTTAACTATTGTGCCCCTTTTTACCATGAACGGTGGTTTCTCCAGACTGTGTCACTCTGTCAGCATTTTATATATTTGTGATACTCCATGTTTTTGGGTGGATGTATAACTTAATTTCTCGATAACATTTAAATTTTTTTCCGATCTGATCGGTTGTGGTAATGACTTTACAAAATGGCTCAGCTGGAGATATCTCCATTCATCTAGTTTCATATTTTATTATTTTGTTTTAAGTTTTGAAGTGTTTTGATGTGACCTTTGTGCTGTTGTATATCTTGATAACTGTAGGAAGACCCTCTGCTGGTCATCTGTAGAGCAAGGTAGGCGATTGGCAGCCATACTCAACAACTGCTGGAAAAAATGCATTAAAAGTATATGTAAAGCCAATCACTAAAAAAGTCTTTAACTTATCAATGTAATTTAAAAAAAATAATAATAATTTAAAATCTGCAGCTTATGATGCTGCCAAAGAGCTCCTTTTTCAAGCATTTCATGTAAAAAAAAAATGACATAGAACCTTTGGTCATTAGGAAGAGGAATAGTGTCCCATTGTTGGTGTCAGTGGGAGGAACAGTGCCTCATTGTTGGTGTCAGTGGGAGGAATAGTGCCTCATTGTTGGTGTCCATGGGAGGAATAGTGCCTCATTGTTGGTGTCAGTGGGAGGAATAGTGCCTCATTGTTGGTGTCAGTGGAAGGAACAGTGCCTCATTGTTGGTGTCAGTGGGAGGAACAGTGCTTCACTGTTGGTGTCAGTGGGAGGAACAGTGCCTCACTGTTGGTGTCAGTGGGAGGAACAGTGCCTCATTGTTGGTGTCAGTGGGAGGAACAGTGCCTCATTGTTGGTGTCAGTGGAATGAACAGTGCCTCATTGTTGGTGTCAGTGGGAGGAATAGGGCCTCATTGTTGGTGTCAGTGGGAGGAACAGTGCCTCACTGTTGGTGTCAGTGGGTGGAACAGTCCCTTATTGTTGGTGTCAGTGGGAGGAACAGTGCCTCACTGTTGGTGTCAGTGGGAGGAACAGTGCCTCACTGTTGGTGTCAGTGGAATGAACAGTGCCTCATTGTTGGTGTCAGTGGGAGAAATAGGGCCTCATTGTTGGTGTCAGTGGGAGGAACAGTGCCTCACTGTTGGTGTCAGTGGGAGGAACAGTGCCTCATTGTTGGTGTCAGTGGGAGGAATAGTGCCTCATTGTTGGTGTCAGTGGGAGGAATAGTGCCCCATGGCTATGATGTCAGTGGGAGGAATAATGCCGCATCTTTGGTGTCAGTGGGAGGAACTGTGCCCAACTGTTGGTGTCAATGGGAAGAAAATTGCCTTGTATCAGTGGGACGAATAGTCCCACTGATACAAGGCAAGGTAAAAGGGCCAGGTAAAGGCTGGCAAAGGGCTGCCTCTGGCCTGAGGGCCATAATTTGGAGACCACTGTTCTAGAGGGATCCCACAGATAAGGTATATTCATTGTTACATGGGTCCAAACTGTACTCATGTAAACATTTCCCTACCTGGAATTCTTCTTTAGGGATCAGTTTTAGGTATATTAAAACGTTTTTCTTATCTTCAGTGGTTCATTAAATGAAGACTTTTCACTTTTAAATTTACATTCTGCTTGACTAAATTCCTAATGTGCCGTATTATATAGCAACAGTAACATTTTTTTGCAGAGAATCTGTAGCTTTTTATCACTGAAAACAGCTTTTGAGCTCCAGCCTCCAGGCAAATGACTTTGCCTAGCCTGAGATGATGTCATAAGTCTGTTGCAGGCAGGAGGAAGCATTCTCTCAGTCTCTTCTCGCCCAGTGATCAGACTGCAACATTGTAACTTATTTATTTAAAATAACAAACGTCATACTTACCTGCTCTGTGCAGTGGTTTTCCATAGAGCAGCCCGGATCCTCCTCTTCTCGGGTCCCCCCTCGCGCTCCTGGCCCCTCCGTCCTGCTGACTGCTCCCACAGAAAGCAGCTTGCAATGGGGGCACCCGAGCAGACTCGCTCCTGAGCCATGGCATGTCCATTCACACACAGAGCCATGGCTCGGCCTCGCCCCTTCTCTCTCCCTATTGGCTCACTGGCTGTGATTAAAAGTCTTAGGCCAGTGATGGCGAACCTTTTTGAGCTTGAGTGCCAACACTGCAATTTATAACAGCCACAGATAATAACCGCAAGGGCCTCTCACCAATTCCAGCGACACAGCAACACTTCCTCCGAACAGATGTCCACTCACTCTCGGTTGCCCGAGGCAACTGGCACTGCAGGGGGGTATCCTCGCAGCCTCTCTTTCCCCTGGCTCGCAGTGTGCTGCTCCAGTCTTTCTCACAATCTCAATCTCTTTCTCTCTCCCCATAGTCTTCCGGGACTAAATGTCCCATGGTGCACTTGTCAACCTCCTCATTGGTGCTTGGCTGCAGCCAATGGGGAGGCAGGAGGAATCAGACCGGCGTTCGATCTCTGCAAGCGCCGCTCTGTCCCTGTCCTGTCCTCTGCTTGACAGAAGGAGGGCGAACACTGAAATACACTGACAGTCCAAGCTCGCTTCCCCCCTTGTCACAGCGCCGCTGCCGTGCGGGGGGAGGGAGGATTAGAGAGCCCAGGCATCAGCAGCGGCAGCTTCCCAGTATAGCTGGCGTGCCCACAGAGAGGGCCCTGCGTGCCAGCTGTGGCACGCATGCCATTGGTTCGCCATCACTGTCTTAGGCAATGAGAAGGGAGGGTCCCCAAAGAACCGAGGCTCTCGTGCACATCGCTGGAGAAAGATCGGGCTCAGGAAAGTATTAGGGGGGCTGTTACACAGAGAAGGTTTTTTACCTTCGTGCATAGAATGCATGAAAACAAAAACCTGCAGCCTTTATAACCACTTTAAGGCTAGGTTCACGCCTATACGTGTTGCGATTGATGCATTTTCTGGTGCATTTTGCCTTTTTGAACACATGTTTTTGATGCGTTTTGAGGGTTTTTTCTGGCCAATAGGAAAGTATGACAGTTCTGTTTGTGGAATGTGACTTTGATGCGACTGGAGTGCCACAGAATGTAAAGTTGCACCAAAGTTGCACTCCATTAACAGAACTGTCATAGTTTCCTATTGTGAAAAAACCCCACAAAACACAAAGTGCTTAAAAAATGCAACACTTGTGTTTTTGGTGTGGGTCTATTGAAGTCTATGACACGCAAAATGCAATCTCTTGTGGGAATAAAAAGTCCCTGACCCTTTCCAAAAAACGCACCGGCTCAAAACGCACAGATGGGAAATAGATTCATAGAAAGCTATGTTAAGTGGACTGTAGTGCGTTTCTGCAAAACGCTTCAAAAAAGTGCATATGTGTGAACCAAGGGTAACATGACTACCATCTCTGAGCCAGCCTGTCATTCCTAAAAAAAGGCACTAGAGCCTAAACAAACATGGTGCCGTTCTTTGGGGAGAAAAGCAGATGAAGGGATAATGATGTCTGAGAGGTAATAAATACCTGTCAGTGTTACACTTACACATTACTAATCATAGATGCATCTTGCATGAAAAATAAATATGATGTTAGTTCTATTTCAGCAATAGCGCTAAAGGATAACATCTAATACCAGTATAGGTTAGTGCTCTGTGCACATTGCTCTTTGCCTCATTAACCAGGTTTTCTTTATGCACTGGACAACGATATCTGCTGGTCTGCAGGGACTTGATGGAGTGCTGTGAAAAGTGCTAGGAAGGTCACTTTCATAGGCTTCCTATTTTTGGTAACCTGACTCAAGTTTAAAGGAATGATTGTGATGGCTAAAGAAAACATCCGGGTTGCAGAGTGCCCGGGCACTGAACAGAACCTCATATTAGGTTGCTCTTTGCAGGCTTTTAGAATGAGCTCTTGTCAATCCATGCAAAGCTAGGATGGTGGGATTAATACGAGGATGTCTTTATGAAAGGCCACAGGTCACCGCACATGGCTTATGAAAGTAATCCTTGTAGGAAGCAGGAGACAGCTGTTGGGTTGAGGCTGTTCCTTGTCTTTATCATGCCTGTGATTTTAGGTTTCCTTCAGCGCTTTGAGGAGCCCTGGATGCTGTCTCTGGTCAAGAAAACCTTCTAGGGTACTTTTCATGCAGGCCTGCATGCTGATAGTAGGATTAACCTCTTCACTGTAAGCCTGCATGTTTTCTGTACTGGCCAGAGGACTGACATGACAGTTATTAAAGTGATGCTAAACACATACTGTTTAATTTACATGGTCCCTTCTATTTCTGTATGTGGATAATAGCACTGTAATTATTTTAATAAAAAAAAATAATAAAAATTGAAGTACCTTTTTCCTAATCGATATACAGCTGTCACATGACCCAGCTCTTTCCCAGCCGATCTGCAGGGAAACAAAGGCAGGGGGAGCTTCTATTCCTCTGCTGCTGGTCACATGTTCAAAAAAAAATGGAAAAATGAATAATTCATATCAATAAACAATTTCAATTGGCATATAAATATATATTTAAAATCAAATCTTTATTATTTTGTGTAAATATCATGGTGGGGACGGATTTCTGCCAGTCACAGGCTGTGTCACGCCCCCCCCCCCCCCCAGTTTGTGTCTTAGTATAAGAGGGAGGTGAAGCCATGAATAGTCTACATTTAATATTCCACCCGAAGGGAGTTATAACTACATTAACCACTTCTGGACCTCCTGCCGCATATACAGTGCCTTGCGAAAGTATTCGGCCCCCTTGAACTTTTCGACCTTTTGCCACATTTCAGGCTTCAAACATAAAGATATAAAACTGTATTTTTTTGTGAAGAATCTACAACAAGTGGGACACAATCATGAAGTGGAACGAAATTTATTGGATATTTCAAACTTTTTTAACAAATAAAAAACTGAAAAATTGGGCGTGCAAAATGATTCAGCCCCCTTAAGTTAACACCTTTTGCTGCGATTACAGCTGGCTTGGGGATGTCTCTATCAGTTTTGCACATCGAGAGACTGAAATTTTTGCCCATTCCTCCTTGCAAAATAGCTCGGCTCAGTGAGGTTGGATGGAGAGCAGTTTTCAGTTCTTTCCACAGATTCTCGATTGGATTCAGGTCTGGACTTTGACTTGGCCATTCTAACACCTGGATATGTTTATTTGTGAACCATTCCATTGTAGATTTTGCTTTATGTTTTGGATCATTGTCTTGTTGGAAGACAAATCTCCGTCCCAGTCTCAGGTCTTTTGCAGACTCCATCAGGTTTTCTTCCAGAATGGTCCTGTATTTGGCTCCATCCATCTTCCCTGTCCCTGCGGAAGAAAAGCAGGCCCAAACCATGATGCTGCCACCACCATGGTTGACAGTGGGGATAGTGTGTTCAGGGTGATGAGCTGTGTTGCTTTTACGCCAAACATAACGTTTTGCATTGTTGCCAAAAAGTTTGATTTTGGTTTCATCTGACCAGAGCACCTTCTTCCACATGTTTGGTGTGTCTCCCAGGTGGCTTGTGGCAAACTTTAAACAACACTTTTTATGGATATCTTTAAGAAATGGCTTTCTACTTGCCACTCTTCCATAAAGGCCAGATTTGTGCAGTATACGACTGATTGTTGTCCTATGGACAGAGTCTCCCACCTCAGCTGTAGATCTCTGCAGTTCATCCAGAGTGATCATGGGCCTCTTGGCTGCATCTCTGATCAGTCTTCTCCTTGTATGAGCTGAAAGTTTAGAGGGACAGCCAGGTCTTCGTAGATTTGCAGTGGTCTGATACTCCTTCCATTTCAATATTATCGCTTGCACAGTGATCCTTGGGATGTTTAAAGCTCGGGAAATCTTTTTGTATCCAAATCTGGCTTTAAACCTCTCCACAACAGTATCTCGTACCTGCCTGGTGTGTTTCTTGTTCTTCATGATGCTCTCTGCGCTTTAAACGGACCTCTAAGACTATCACAGTGCAGGTGCATTTATACAGAGACTTGATTACACACAGGTGGATTCTATTTATCATCATTAGTCATTTAGGTCAACAATGGATCATTCAGAGATCCTCACTGAACTTCTGGAGAGAGTTTGCGGCACTGAAAGTAAAGGGGCTGAATAATTTTGCACGCCCAATTTTTCAGTTTTTTATTTTTCAAAAAAGTTTGAAATATCCAATAAATTTCGTTCCACTTCATGATTGTGTCCCACTTGTTGTTGATTCTTCACAAAAAATTACCGTTTTATATCGCTATGTTGGAAGCCTGAAATGTGGCAAAAGGTCGAAAAGTTTAAGGGGCCGAATACTTTCGCAAGGCACTGTATACAGCAGCAGGGCAGTCCAGCTGCGCTAAATCACGTACATATACGTGATTTTGTGCACGAGATCTGGGGCGCGCGCTGGCCACCGGAGCCACCACCACTGTGATTGGACACAGTGGGAGCCAATCAGTGGGTCCAGCGGCCGCGATGGTTGCCAGGACCAACTGATCGTTTCCGAGGAGAAGCAGAGTTGTGGTCTGTTGTGTAAATAAGGCAGACCACCATTCTGTCACAGAGGAAAATGGAGAACTTTTGTTTCAGCTAAGCAGAAACAGGGATCTCTGGTTTCCTCTAGTGCATCCATTCCTCCCACAGCTAGAAAGCACTCCCTAGAAGCACACTTAAAGGAGTTGTAAAGGCAGGAAGGTTTTTTATCTTAATGCATTCTATGCATTAAGATAAAAAGCCTTCTGTTTGTAGCAGCCCGCCCCCCCCCCCCCAGCACCCCTTAAAACTTACCTGTGCCCCCTCTCTGTCCAGCGCTGTCCACGAGTCCCTTGACCATCCTGGGACTCTCCCTCCTGAATGGCTGAGATACAGTAATGGCGCCATTGGCTGTCAATCAAAGTCAGTGAGCCAATCAAGAGAGAGAGGGGGCGGACCGAACGGCAGTTCCGTGTCTGAATGGATGCACTTGCTCGCGTGCCTCCGTAGAAAGCTGCTTGCTCTGGGGGCACTTGATAGGAGGGAGGGGCCAGGAGCAGGAACGAGGGACCGGAGAAGAGGAGGATCCGGGCTGCTCTGTGCAAAACCAACTGCATAGAGGAGGAAAGTATAACATGTCTGTTATTTATTTATTTATTTTTTTTAAACAAGACTTTACAATTAATTTAACCCTTTGATTGGTTAACCCCCTTCCCTGCCAATGTAACTTCTACAGTGAAAGTGCATTTTTTTTTTAGCACAGATCACTGTATTGGTGTCACTGGTCCCCAGAAAGTGGCAGTCAGATTTGTCCGCCGCAATGTCGCAGTCCCACTAAATATCGATGATCGTCGCCATTAATAGTAAAATAAATAAATAAAAAAATAAAAAGTCTATAAATCCATCCCATAGTTTGTAGACGCGATAACTTTAACGCAAACCAATCAATATACGCTTATTGAGATTTTTTTTTTTACCAAAAACATTGACCTACATTGAAGAAATTTGATTACATACAAGAAATTTGATTTTTTACATTTTTTTATTGGATGTGTTTTATAGCAGAAAGTAAAAATATTGTTTTTTTTTTTTTAAATTGTCGTTTTTTTTTTTCAAAAATTTTAGTCTTTTTTTTATTTTTAGCACAAAAAATACACAAGCCAGTGGTGATAAAATACCAGCAAAAGAAAGCTCTATTTGTGCGTAAAAAAAGATAAAAAATGTCATATGGGTACAGTGCCGCATGACCGCGCAATTGTCATTCAAACTGCGACAGTGCTGAAAGCTAAAAATTGGCCTGGGCAGGAAGGGGGTAATAAAGCCCATTATTGAAGTGGTTAATTAAAATTTTTTAAAAACATTTACTTACTATATGCCTTATGTAGCCACTGTATATGCTATATTATTTTTTTTATATGCTAATTCCCCCCCCCCTACAAAAGTGGAGTTACTCTTTAAGTCTAGATTCATTTGTATCGGAAAATAACTTGTAAAGATGGGTGTAGAATATTATCTCTCAACTAAAATGGGCAAGGCTGCCACCTGTGCATTCTTAGCTATGACGCCAAGTAATTCATCAGAGGAGCAGACAGCTGAGAGCCTTCCACATGCTGGGTGTGGTCTAATGAGCCTGGATCGCATTAGCAGTTCAAAAGAAGGAAGGATCAGAACCTGAGCTAATAGACATGGCGGCTTCATTAATAAGTCAATGGCAGCAGTGATTGTGTCGGGCAGTGAGCAGAAGTCTTTAGAAACCAGTCAGAAATCATACCAGGCTGCAACAAATATAATTCAGATTAGTTGGTATGGTTTAGCGCACTTCACATGTTTTTATTGGTTTTCACATCTTATTGATTGGAAGAACAAAAACCACCCAAAGGCACTCAGCAGCTGAGAAGGACGAGAAGGACGCTCTTTACATTCATTAGAATCCAGCCCTCTTCTTATAATAAAGCTGAACTCCAAGTAGAGTTAAAAGGCAAAAATTGATGCAGCTCGGTAATCATTAATGCATTAAATATATTTGTTTAAAGTGTTATTTCACCTTTACAGAAAGAATTAAAGTGTTATTAAACCCTCAACAGTAAAATCAGTCTGTATATGCAGTAAAGCATGCTTGTTATACTCACTGTGGAACCTAAGGGGTTAATCCTCTGTATTGTGTAAAAAAGGCTGTTTGATCCTGTCTTCTCTGATCCTCCCCTTATTTCCCTGTCCCCAATGCATCTCCTGATAAAACAGAGTCAGGGGACAAGCTGCACATGCTCAGTTTGGTGTGTGCTAGAGAGTTTTTTTTTTTTGTGTGCAGCACAGGGCCAATCAGCACTGTCCAGACAGAAGGTCAGGGGTCCTGCATCCTCATAGGGCAGCAGGGGGAGAATGAAAACTCCTCCTACAGGCTTTAACCAGACACTGATAGAATTCATAATAGATTGAAGGTGTAGCGCTAATCTAAAGCATGTCAGTCCATTAATAAGGAAAGTCCACAGTGTGTTTAACAAACACTCCACATCAACGTATCAAACAGGTGATAAGAATCCAGATTCCAAGACCACCACCAAGCTGAAAGACACACTGCCTCTTACCGGATAACATGGACCCTCATTACAAAGGTCATGTTCAGCATTCACATAAGTGTACAATCAATACGTCTCCTGGGCAATCAGCACATCTCCAGATCCCCCGGAACCATGGCCTCCAAGTATGTCCTCCTGTCACGGGAAAAGTTTGCAGGCTGCAGATTCCTCTGCTAGAGCTGCAATGAAGGGACACCTCCTGTCCATGCACACATAGGCTGTTATCAGCAGTTTTTGGCAGGGGCGTTTTCTGACATGGGGAAAAAAACCCCAGAACTAGTGGGTTTTGAGAAGAGTTTTTCAGCTGTAAAAACGCTCTAATTCTGATAAAAGCTGTAAAACGCAGAAAAACGCAGAAAAATGCAACTATTCAGCATTTATCAATGTTTTTGAGCCATAAGTTTTTGTGGGAGTATAGTTTTGCTAAAAAAAAAAAAGCTAAAAAACGCTACAGCTGAAAAAAACGAAAAAATGCTGAAAAACGCTAATGCAAAAAAGCAGAAAAACTACAGCTACATCTTTCTACTAGCGTTTTCACAACATCCAGTGTGCATGAGGCCTTAAACTTAGAATGGGGTGGGAGGAGATTTAAGCTTTGATAAGCTTAGACCAGACTTCCACTTTAAATGTACGCCTGTGTGAGGGCCAAGTTTTCTTGCACAGGTTTTCTATTCATTCCCGTGCAGGCAGTCCCATTGATGTCACTTAGGATGCAACAACTGCATTGACACAGCAGATGCTCTCAATTTGATAGATGTGAGTTCGGGTCACCATACACAATCTGCGTTTGAGGACCTGCACCCGCATGGATGTCAAATTGGGAGCAGCAGCTGTGTTTGTGCAGCTGCTGCATGCTAATTTACATGAATGGAACTGCCTGCACAGGGATGCATCCCCATGTGGGCAAACAAGGCCCTCGCATGTTTAAAGTGGAAGTCTGGTTAAGGGATATCGAAGCCTAAATCTACTATGCTTAATTACCCCAGTGTGAATGAGGCCTAAGGCTGGCCATACATGGATCAGTTTTTCGATCAGCCAGTGGGCTTTAAAAAAAAAAAGAACTGATTACCCCATCCACACAAGTGAGGTGGATGGAGGAATCCTTCCCACTGTGATATTGTATTCTGACAGCGGGGACTCCTAAGTTGTGGGAATACACTGATCAGTGCTGCAGCTGATTGGCTACAGCGTTGACTAAAGGAAAGTTTTCCAACAAGCCGGCTTGAAATTGACTTTCATGAGACAGGAACAGCCAGCTGAACCGGCCAATTTCAATCAATCTAGGGCCAACTTTAGGATCAATTCTTCAGTTTTCTGCTCAGAGGAAAAAATTTAGTCCACTCATTAAAAATAATTAAAGCCTAACCCCACCTTAAATATTTTTTTAAAGTTCCCTCTAGCTGCAATATTCATCCTCAATCCAAAGTTGTCCCCTGTAGTAACAAGATGTCCTCAGTCTTATGGACTGAATGACCTCAGTCTCACTTAGCCCGGAAGATTGAGCTGTGAGTATGGGGTATCTTGGCGCGTAGTTACAGCATTCTTCATTCACAGCGTAGTGGCGCAGTCTGCATCAGTAAGGACCACCCAGCATAGAGAAGATCCCAAAAGTCCCCTGCAGCTTTACAGTACATGACTTGCCTGAGATAAATAGATAAATATTAGAGCAAAAAAAGAAAAAACATTTCCAGTGGAGGAGGGTATCGATTTGGGGGGGGGGGGGGGCACAGAGTTGGGATTGAGAAGTCTTGCAAGTAAGTTCTACTAACTGTAGTTTTGGACTCTGCATTTACTATTTGAGATTGGTTGCTGGATGAGGCTATTACTTGGCGGAGCCAGGTTAGAAGGAAGGCTTTAAGCAAAAAGACACGATTACTATTACAGCATCAATGGGGTCATCTCGCCAACAGGGACACAGAGGGCAACTAAAACCCGATAATATTTCTAAACCTTTTTTATTAAATTTAAAAAGAAAAAATAAGGTTGTAAATTAGTATTCCAACTGCAGATATTTCCTCTCACTTCCTGGTCCAGTGAGTCAACAGGAAGTAAAGTAAATTTCTCTAAACGGAGACACAAGCAGAATGAAAAGCCCCAGTCAGTTTCTACCCCTTCTCTATTCAATCCAAAACATTTTAAATGCAATAAAATGGCTCATGTGTTACACATAATTTATAGGGATGGGCTCAGCAAGTCAGAACCCACCAGCTATCCCACTAGAAAGCTGTCAACGACATCAGCCAATCATAGGTGGCTTAGGCATTCCCTTCTCTGCCACCGCACATATGCACGCCCATAGTATACATAGTGCTGTGGGGCAGGGAATGCCTTCATAACCTATGATTGGCTGTCAGCTTTGACAGCTTCCGGACAGGATAGCTCAGACGGGTTCGAACTCATGTACGAACCCACCTTAGCTCATCCCTAATCATTTATAATGTGAAGGCCAAACTAAACAACTAAATAATTAATCTCCAAATACAATGTGTATGTACTTTGTAGGTCCTTGTAGTACATATTCTACATATTATATTTGGTACAATCAGGTTATAAAGTGTGTAGCTTGCTTTAATTTGAGGTTTTTAATTTAGGAATTGATTATACATATCTTGACAGCAGATAAGAGGACAAAAGACAGGTGGGAACGTTTTGACTTTAGCGAACCATAAGGTTAGATATTTTTGAGTGGTATTGACTGACCACCTAGAGAGGCATGTATTTCTTGAAGCCATTGACTTGCACCTCCTGACGCACCTCTCCATATTAAGTAAGGTTAATGGATGGAAATGAGAAGCACCAGTAGAAGGGGTTCCTTTCATTTACTTAGCTGGATCGAAGTGCTTGAGGACACAGCTTTCACCCAGTAATTACTCTCAAGGTCTCTTTTGATGGTAATCAAGACAGATGTAACTGAAATCTGACTGTGATGATCTATGGATTTTCCAGATTTCCAGAGACTGCTCATATACAGTATGTTCTTTGATAGAACTTTATTATAAAATACCAGACTGTATTTATTATACTGTATTGGCTTTTATGTATGTCATGTGTACATGCTGTTTTTTTTAGTATGTTTCCATACATGGCGTAGTTAATGTCTTGTAATAGAACTATGATTGGTGAAATGTTTTATATATAGATATATCTATATATATATATATATATATATATATATATATATATATGTATATGTATTTTATTAAAAAAAATTGTACATTTCAAAGTTAAGGTTCTTTGGGCATGGAATGCTTTTTTTTTTTACAGAGCCTGAATGCTATTGGTGTACCTTGGAAATGTTATAATTATGTTAATCTGAACTTCAGTGTGGATGGCGGCTCCATTGTTTTGTGGAGTGGTATAATCTCTCGGCAGGGCTCAGATATTAGCATTTTAGGGGTAAGGTTTAATAACGGGCCTGGAGGTGGCTCAGTCAAGGTACTATTGCCTCCAAAACAAAAATCATTGAGTATCATGCACATATAGCATTGTATCACACTTTAGTAATATATGAGCAAAATACAGGTCACATACTAGCAATTGTGATGATATGTGGGTAATAAATGTAGCTAACACACTGGCAATCCTAACAATCATGACAATGTATATGCAACAAATGGGCAATCGTGACAATCCATGAGAAACAAATTAACATTTACAAAAATACTTGGGCGGCGAAAAAAAAACAATCTTGACAATACCTGGGAAACAAAGGAGCAACTGTGACAATCCATAGGCAAGACTGACAATCCATAGAAACAAATTAGTAATTTTGACAATCCATGGGAAGCAACTGTGACAATACACAATTCTGACAATAAATGGGCAACTGAGCAATTGTAGCAACACCTAGGCAGTCTTGAGAATACATGGGCAATAAATAAGCAGTATTTCCAGACCTGTTCCAAAGAATTCCCAGCTATAACTATCAGTGAAGCTTCTGGTGTAGGATGAGGTAAGTTTGCAAAAAAAGGTTTTTTTAGAGTTAGGCCTGTTCTGATTAAAGCATGTTTAGCAATGGCTATGCCTTAGTCCCCACTGCACATATACTGGCCATATATACTGAGGGTATCCAGTGCGGCTGGGGAGGGAGGAGGAGTGCAGGGAGGGAGTAGGGGGCAGTTTAGCTTATAGAGTGGAAGAGAGTATTTAGCTGGAGGTTAACAGAAAGGTACACGTGTTTAAGATACATCTGTATACTCATACATCTCACAGAAAGTGACAATCTTTTGAATCTGCAATAGCAGGAAAAACAGAACACCTAAATAGTTTAAAATAAATAGGAAGGGAGAGAAAAAAAAGGGAAGTGAGGGAGAAAAAAGGAGATAAGAGAAGGAGAAAAGAAGGAGATAAAAGCGAGAAAAGAAGGAGATAAGAGAGGAAGAAAAGAAAGAGGTAAGAAAGGGAGAAAATAAGGAGGTAAAAGAGAAAGACAAGAAGGAGATACGAGAGGAAGAAAAGAAGGAGGTAATAGAGAGAGACTAGAAGGAGATAAGAGAGGAAGAAAAGAAGGAGGTAATAGAGAGAGACTAGAAGGAGATAAGAGAGGAAGAAAAGAAAGAGGTAATAGAGAAAGACTAGAAGGAGGTAAGAAAGGGAAAAAAGGAGGAGATAAGAGAGGAAGAAAAGAAGGAGGTAATAGAGAGAGGCTAGAAGGAGGTAAGAAAGGGGAAAAAGAAGAATATAAGAGAGGGAGAAAAGAAGGAGATAAGATGGTTAGAAAAGAAGGAGAATAGAGAGGGAGAAATGAAGGAGATAAGAGAGGGAGATAAAGAGGAGGTTAGAAAGGGAGAAAAGAAGGAGGCAAAAGAGAGAGACAAGAAGGAGAAAAGAGAGGGTGAAAAAGGAAGTAATAGAGAGAGAATAGGAGGTAAGAAAGGGAAAAAAGAAGGACAGAAGAAAGGTGAGAGAGAGAGAAAATAGGGAGATATAGGAGGGAGAAAAGAAGGATGTAAGAGAGGGAGAAAAGAACGAGATAATAGATGGAGAAAAGAAGGAGGTAAGATAGGGAGAAAATAAGAAATTAAGAGAGGTAAGAGAGGGAGAAAAGAAAGAGGTAAGATATGAAGAAAAGAAGGAGAGAAGAGAGGTAACAGAGGGAGAAAAGAAGGAGGTAAGATATGGAGAAAAGCAGGAGGTAAGGGAAGTAGAAAAGAAGGAGGTAAGATAGGGGAAAAAAAAGGAGGAAAGAGAGGGAGAAAAGAAGAAGAAAAGGAGGGAAGAGGGAGGGAAAAAAAAAGGAAAAAGAGAAAGAAAAGAAGTGAAGAGAAGGAAGAAATGAATGGAAGGAAGGGTAGATTCTGAGTTTTGCTAAATAATCACAATGGAACCAAAAACTATTTAATGCAGTTACTTTAAAAAAAAAAAAAAAAAAAACAGTCCCAGGCGATAAGAAACCGTTAACTGTAATGTGTGTTGCATTAAGCTTCCCTTTTATTGGAATAGGCACTCACAGTATGAAAAATTGGTTCTGCACCATTTTTTACAACTTATGGCAACACAGAGCACGCACTAAGAATGAAAGGCAATGCACCGCAATGCATGTATACAGTGTATTACTGTGAGTATCTGTAACTGGCATTATCAGAAGCATTAGGGTGTAAACTAACCATAAGTGAAACTAAGCCATAAATGCTTCCCAGGTGCTACAGATGAGTCAAAAGGTTTGTTCTGTTTCATTTTGCTGCAAGAATTCAGAGCACACCACCCAATTTCTTAGAATTGTACTTCCGATTTCTGAACGGTATAACATCCCTGATCCTGTACTAATTCAGCAAGCAAAGCAATAATCTTCCACAGAAACATGGACACAGATTTGTTAAAGTCACACTGTTCCTCTTATACCTTTTTTTTACTTCATGTGTAATGCATTAGGCACCATTCATTAATGTAAAATATACATTCTTTTAAATATAATGAAAGGGACACTTAATGTAAGGAACATTTGTAATTTAATGGCAGAATAAGATGTATACCTTGGAGTGCAATGCTTTGCAGCTCTTTCACAAGTATGAAGTCCGTGTATAAGATGCCAAGGATTTTTCTTTCTTGGAGATGGGCTTTAAGGAACCACTACCTGGCAAGTGATAATTGTAAGTTTCTATGAAATGTCCATTGAGGACCCCAGGGTAAAGATCTCTTTCCAAAGGAAAATAAAAATACCAAATCATCTGATATAAAGATTTGCTGTGGTTAAATAACTATGTCATGCAGAAAAATAAGTATCCGTAACCTATGCAATGCTTTACACTGTATGTGAAGCAAATGTTTTGATCTTAGATTGTAAGCTTTAATGAGCAGGGCCCTCAGATTCCTACTCTATTAAAGTGTATTTGTACTGTCTACCCTCAAGTTGTAAAGCGCTGCATAAACTGTCGGAACTATATAAATCCTATATTATAATAATAATAATAATTAGAAAATGATCAGGTGTTAACAAAAACACATGTAAATGAACTACAGCTAGTGAATTGAGTCAGTTCAGGGTTTCCCACATTTCGCCATCTTCCATGCATCTAATCAGATCGCAGTATTTTCTGTTATGTTATCAGACATGGTCTGTACAAAAGACTTAAAATTCCTGATGTCAGGCTAAATCTGTCAAGATAAATTTTCAGTCACACAACAGGGAAACAGAGATAAGTCAGTTTTACAACACAGGGCTGGGTCATCCAGTTGCAAGAAATTGAGCAGGTGTTTGAAAGGGTGCAAAGTTGAAGGCTAAGTTAATAAAGTAGTCAATGAGCCAGTAAAATCAGGACAAGTGTCTTAGCCATCTGACAAAGAACCTTTTTATGGATTTTACTCAAGTTTTTACGGCATTTCCTCTTACACGACTTTCTTAGGAGTGACAGGATTGTGAGCGCTCTATGAGCCCTCTATAACGTCTACATAAAAGACTGCCCTACTTAATGACAATTGAATGGGTCAGCTTGCATTGACAAAATATAAAGGATGATTAAAAAACTGGGTGAAATAAAGTTGTATTGGTCATAGAGTGCCATCAGATCAGTGAAACCTTACAATTTGTTGTTTCCAATCATTTTTTAGGCTAGAGTTATTCATTAGTCATGATATATGGGATAATGTACCCCCTTCTATAAGGAGTTTTTTTTTAATTTTAAGCAGCTCAGAAAAATGCAGAAGGCTAAAGGTCAAGAGCATTGTAAGGGTCCTGTCTATAGGGGGTTACACTGGGGCCCAGAGTCATTTATCAGCGATGTCTAGATCTGCTTTTAAATTGGTAAATACAAATCATGAATTAGGATTGCCTTGATTCCCGGACCATGGTACTTTACACACAAATCTTCAGGAACATAAAAAAAATCATAGAATCAGTGATTCCTCGGATTTGATCAATATTCTTTATAAAGGTGAATCCTGTTAGCTAACTTAATTCAGTAAATAAGTACCCCTACTACATCAAAACTTAGACAATCCATCCAACATTTCTAACGAAGACATTGTCAAAAATAGAAATTTGTAGACACAGATAAGGCTTTACATTTAGAATACTGATATACACAACAGCTAATGTAAATGTTCACATATAGAATTTAATTTATAGTGATTAATAAATATTTAACATACTACAGGAGGAAATCTCTAACTGCATAGCTATTTGTAATAAGTATGTGCAGCCTGCTATAACTACACAATTTCCAATGATACTTGACTGCTGGATAGACACACCTAATAAATGTTTAGGTAAAGTTAGGTTATGATTCTATAGAATCGTAAAAAAATGTAAACTCAAGAAATGTAATATCCTCACGCATGATTGGGTAATATTTGCAAATTGAATTTCACCACATTCACTGGGCTCTGGGGCAAATTCCCTTGCAAGTGAGCATCCAATTCGGCTTTAGCAAATCAACCCCTTAGAGCAGAGAGCAGGGATCCTCAGACTACGGATTGACGGATGACGCAACGCGTATAGGGGGCGGAGTCTTCACCAGCAACCTGGACGCCAATAGCCATTTCGGAAGAGTTTACTGAGCTTTGTGTTCTATTTGCACTATATGTAGTGCCCACACATGTGAGTGCTTTATTTATCTTATCCTGATTAAAATCTTGTTTATACTGAGAGCATTAGATCCTGTGCCTCTTTTGTCTTTTATGCCATATCCACGATGAGAACTTTGTTCCAGTGTATAGCTGTTACTGATCAGCAGTGATCTTATTGGAAGTGGAGATAATGAGCTTTTTAACCCCTGCTTGTTTGACCTGCTTATTTGACCTTGTGGTGAAACACAGGTCTAAACCTCAGGTGAGAGGCTAATCGTTTATGTGGTGGTGGTGGAAGCACACATACTTACCCTTGAGCACTGGTTGAAGCACCTTCTCTAAGCATATTTTGCACAAGTTTTTGCACAAGATTACCGGACTGTTCATTTATTCATATTCATCTATTATGATTGATATGTATTTATTATATTTATTTGATTGACACTTACTACATTGCAAGCACAATATTGGCACCGTAGCACTTTATTTCTATTTCATCATTGCACAGATGTATTTACTGTTTACGTATAGTCACTGAGTGCACTTTGGTTCATGTAGCGCTGTACCATTAATATTTTGATCCTCAAACTACGGCCTTCCAGCTGTTGTGGAACTACACATCCCATGAGGCATTGTAAAACTCTGACATTCACAGACATGACTAGGCATGATGGGAATTGTAGTTCCTGAACAACTGGAGGGCCGTAGTTTGAAGACCCCTGTCTTAGAGCCACAGTATCTCTTAATACCAAAGCCTAGAAATGAGGGCCTTCATACATTAGAACAAGAAGATATAAAAGGGTCTGTGTTGTTCACAGCAACCAATCACATGGTAGTTTATTTTGTCAATGGCAAAAAAGAGGTTCCAGAAAGATCTGATTGGTGGATTATGACACCTGGGTATCGACCAGGGGCATGTGTTCCACAGGGGGTCCTGAAACAAGTATTCAAATTAGGAAATTCAAAGTTATGTCAGAAATCCTGATCTTCAGACTTGTTTTGGCTTCATAACTTAAAGTATTGAAGCCAGGGGGGTCTGCATGGCAGTCAGGTAACGAGAAATTAAAAGCAGCAAAGACGTAAAGCTAAGCTAATACAGTCTCCATGTTTTTCTCATTATATATTTCCTGTAACCCTCTTCTTACCCAAACCCTTAAATTTAACCAATCCTCTTAATTATTCCTTAAAGAGAATCTTCACCCTGAAAACAAAAACGTAAAAGTCAGCAGCTACAAATCCTGTAAATGCTGACTTTTCCTAATAGGACACTTACCTGTCCAGGGATTCAGCGCCGTCCTCTTTGGCCTCCTTTGGGTCCAGGTGCCAGCATGCCTTCTTTAGGAAGCCAGCTGTGACTGTTTGCAAATGCACAGCCGGCTTCACACTGCACATGTGCAAGCCGCTCTTTGTGAATGGTCCCACAGCTTTCTGGGACCTGTGATGTGTCCCAGAAGGTTGTGGAGGAAGGACGTGGGGCCAAACTTCTGCTCAGATCGCCGCGGTGATCCGACCGGAAGTGGGAGCCGGCACTTGTCAAAACCAGTTAAAAAAAAAAAAGAAGTGCCAAAACGTAATCCCTTCGTGCCCTAGGGTAAAACAAATCGAAATGCCTAAGCACAATTTTGCAAGTTTGACATGTGTTAGTAAAACCGTATATATCACCGCAACTGCTTTGTGCATCCAGGTGGACTATACCTTGTTTTTTCAGGGCTTTCATTTGGTGGTAAATGGAAATGGATATCTCCTCATTTTTTATTTTTTTTTGTTATTATCAAATGAATGCCTGGCTCAAAATAGTAAAAAAAAACATTTTTTTTATGTTTGTTCTTTTTAAATAGATCAGATCTGTTTTATCGGATCTACAAATGTTACCAACCCAGTTCTCATGTAAGGGATTAAGCGTGCCCATAGACTTTTTGGAGCGATAAGTCATGCATGAACTAACCTAAGCCAGTGGGATTGCATAACATCTCTATGAACAGGAATGCTCTGCCTGGCCGGATGTTCTTGTTCACGTTGTCAGAGCCAGGAAGGGAAAGAGGTTAAGCAGCATTAATAGATGCTGGTTCCACTTAACCTAGGAAGGAGCAATAATATTTGGGACATGTTTTCCAACTTGCCCAAACATGGTTAATGAAAGGGGAGGGGGCTGGTATACCATAGACAGGACATTAGATAACGGTTCTTTCACAGGGGCTTTCCGCCTGGCAGACTCAGTTTTGCTTAATGGGGATCGATCCGCTGATCCCCTCTGAGCAGGCGTGTGACAGGTCCGTCTCCGCTTACTTTGCAGAGACATACCTGTCAGATCCCCGCTCTCCTCTATGGGAGATCGGATGAAAATGGACAGCCTGTCCATTTTCATCTGATCCTATCTGATGCGATCCTCCAGATGGATGGAAAATAGGGTTTCCATTAGTCTGGATTTCACAGACAGGATCGGATAGCAGCGGGTGTCAGCGGAGATGTCACCGTTGACATCCACTGCTCCATAGAGGTACATGGAGCATATGATCGGGCCGCCTGAAAAACTGACAGGCGGATCTGATCAGAAACCCCGTGTGAAAGGGGCCTAAAACTGTGATTCTAAGACTCTCAGATACTCAGGCTGGCAGCACACAAATTAGGCCATTGGTTGACACATAGAAAAAATACATTTGTTAATAAAAAGAATGACTTCTATAGTTATTTCAGGTACTTATACAGCGCCATCACTTTATGCAGCACTTTAAACATTTATATTGTACATTCACATCAGTCCCTGCCCTCAAGAAGCTTGCAATCTAAAATGTGTAAAAAAATGAAGTAGGACTATTAAAACTGGAAATGTCATATATGTGACAAGATCACGCTGTTGAAAAATGGACTGATATACTGTAAATCACATTTCATTTTTAAATTCATGCTGCTGAGTAAGTCAGGGCTTTTGATGCAGCTTTGGATGTTGCAGACTATCACCAATGTAAAACTATTTAAGAAGTAACTCAACTTTTGTTGAGAGAAAAACAATTCCCTCTGGGTAGTCAATGTACTTTGCCAGGATATTAACACATTTTGAAGTCCTACCTGTTTCGGCTTTGAAAAAAGAGCTGTTTGTTTTTTGATCCAATGTGCACAGTGAATCTTTTTTAATTATTATTTTTAGGGATGTGGCGTGATTTCTCTTGGCATATTGACATTTAGAGTTTTGCACCCAAAATGTCTTTTTTAATTATTAATCATCTGATGAACTTGCAGTGTTCTTCTGAGGAAAGTTGTAGTGTCAGTATCCCTTTAGAAGTAATTAACCCTTTAAAAATATATCACCCAAAGTGAAATGAATGTTGCAGAGGATGCCTAAAATTCGACTTGTATCTTAGTGCAGACTTCTGGGAAAATGAGTGAGCCAATCACACAATCAGGAAATTATATTTCTGAGAATGTACTCTGTGTACAGAATGCCTCCAGGTTGTCATATTGCATTGAATTTAACAGAAAATTACAGCGCTGCAGATTGAAAAAGAAAGGTGATTTTTAATTTTTTATTAACATTCAATTACAGTATGGTTTGCGTAGCAATTATATATGCTATATTATTATTTTGTTTTTTATTTTGCTAATTTTTTCCCATGAAAGTTACAAATGTATTTACTTGTTTGTTAAAATTTAGTAAAGATTCAAAATCAATGCATGTAGTAACTGTGTGTATACAAGGAATAAATATAACAATTATAAAATGAGACAAATATTAAATGGCTTTGCAATACACGGCATAAAGTAACCATTATGTTGTTCTGGTTTTCTTCTTTGAAGTGCAGGAATATTTCCTGGTGCAAATAAATTACTGATGATGTGTTTCCAAATGTCTACATTTAAGGCAGCAAGAGGTATAATATGTTTCCACAGAGAAGATTTTTGTGTTTTTAGCTCCAAGGGCAAAAGACACTGGTGTACGTTTAGTAAACTGAGATAAGCCGAGATCTGGATGATCACGGCTTGTCTCAGAGCATTGCAGGTTTAAAATACTGAGAAGAGTAGTGGAGAACATAGTCTTCTCTTCTCATCTCAGTACACAAACAGCTTGCATTCACTGCAATAGAAACGGCCAGTTTAGAAACACATGATGTCACCTGATCACTGTGCTTCTCTTTGAAGATCTTCTCTTCCTACTTCTCCAGCTCAGAGGTGGAGATAGCAGGAAGAAATAGGAGATCTCTGCTGTGAATGTCCCAGTGCCCAAAAGTGAAAGTAAAAACTCTCCCTACTGCAGTGAAATATACATCAACAGCAGGTTAGAAACACATTAACTATACAATCACATATATATCTGTGTGTATGTATGTATATATACATATATATTTTTTTTTTATTTCAGGTACTTATATAGCACAGTCAATTTACACAGCGCTTTACATATACATTGCACATTCACATCAGTCCCTGCCCTCAAGGAGCTTACAATCTAAGGTCCCTAATGCCTCGTACACATGTACCGATCGGCCGTCTTTTGTCCAGGGCTGTCCTGTCCGCTGAAAACTGCAAAAGACTGCACATGAATTTTGTCGGCCAACAACAGCCGACTGCAGAAGTGATGTCATGTGATGAATAACTTTCCGTGTGTTTTTTCTTTTCTGAGCATGCCCAGTCTTGCTAATCTGCTAGTATATAGAGGGGGATTAACCGCGCTTAAAGAAAATAATATTGAACAGCAGCAACTTCAAGTGTGACCACACCCTGTAGAATATTTGTAAATTAAGTTGCGCTAAGTGTGATAAATGGAGATGTAAAGTCCATAAAGTCCCAATAGTAAATGATGATGACAAAATCCTAGATGTAATCCTGGACCAGACTCCCTTAAGGGTATAGGCTTACCAGATTCAGGTAAGAGAAAAGCAGATGCTCAATGAATCTTGTCACCTTGATAGAAGATCCAGGCCCACGTGAGCGGTAGACTCAATGGTCATTGGATCATGAAAAAAATGTAAAATACGCAATAGCGTAAAACCCAACAAATAGGTAAATATCACCAATGTGACTTGAGAATAACGTGTGTAAAAATTAGACCACCACCAAAGATTCTTATTATCAGTGGGCAAGTGTATATTAAAGAAAATGGTGTGTGTTAAATACCCCTTACCAAATATAAATAAGGGTAGGTGTATATAAACCAATAAATAATTCCAGCTGAAGTTGCCTCTTACCAGACGACTATAATGGATGTGCCAAAGTGAAAAAAACAATGATGAAAGATAGGTGTAGAACCATCACCAGCTAGATGAGCCTCTTACCATGTGAACGAAATCAAAATGTGTAAAATCAGATTCCAATAAGACACCAAGATTCAGTACCGAAAAGGAACCAGTAGGGGTCACCTCTTACCAGATCTTTAGATCAACCACGCTTGTATGATATTAATTGGTTGGGGGTCCGGCAACAGACTCGAGCAACTGATCCTCAGATGTTCCCAATGTACACCATTCAAAAAGAGAGAGAGAGGCTCCCATAGCGTAAAACAGTAAAATTTATTCCAAAAATAAAAGCAAGAACACTCACAGAAACCAGGATGGAATGAGCAATTGTATACAGCCGCCGGCCGAACGGCTTCGCTCGCCCGCACTCTCTGGTCGCGATCGGATGACGTCAGTACGCCGTGCCCTTATTTTTTTACACGTTAATTTTTACACACGTTATTCTCAAGTCACATTGGTGATATTTACCTATTTGTTGGGTTTTACGCTATTGCGTATTTTACATTTTTTTCATGATCCAATGACCATTGAGTCTACCGCTCACGTGGGCCTGGATCTTCTATCAAGGTGACAAGATTCATTGAGCATCTGCTTTTCTCTTACCTGAATCTGGTAAGCCTATACCCTTGCTAATCTGCTGTTTGTCGGCCGAATTCTGTACTGACTGGCGAACAATCGGCCGTTCTGGTGTTGGCCAACAAAAATTTTAATGCCTGCAGGACAGATTCTGTTCGGCCGAAAATGCGCTGTCGGCTGTCGAAAGCATCATACTAACAAGCATACAATCGGCCGATCGGTCGTCGGCCGAATATTTACGGCCAACGATCGGTACGTGTGTACGAGGCATCACTCACATACATACACAGCAGGGCCAATTTTTTATACAGGATCCAATTAACCTACCAGCATGTCTTTGGAGTGTGGGAGGAAACCAATCTGTCACGATTCAACCACGCCCACGGCGACTAGCTAAACGAGACGTGATGAATCGTGACTGGGCAGTACAAGGGGATAACGGAAATAAAGAAAATTCCTACTAAAGGCTCGTACACACGTACCGATTGTCGCAGAAAAGATTCGGCAGACGACCGATCGGCCAAATGTAGGCTTGTTAGTATGATGCTTCCGACAGCCAACAGCGCACTTTCGGCCGAACAGAATCTGTCGTGCAAGCATTAAAATGTTTGTATGCCGACACCAGAACGGCCGATTGTTCGCCAGTCAGTACAGAATTCGGCCGACAGACAGCAGATTTGCAAGACTGGGCATGCTCATAAAAGAAAAAACACAGGGAAAGTTAACCATCACATGACATCACTTCTGCAGTCTGCGGACAAAATTCGTGTGCAGTCTTTTGCACTTTTCAGCGGACATGACAGCCCGGGGACAAAAGACGGCCGATCGTTCGGCCGACGATCGGTACGTGTGTACGGGGCTTAAGTAATTAGATTGGTTGCAATACTTTCACAGCCTGCACTGCCTTCGGTCACCACTAGAGGGAGACTCCAGTCCAATCCAGCTGGCTGACCACACACAGGCAGATACAAATCTTACATACAATCTGATGCACTCTAAGGGTTGGGGAGCAGTCTAGCAATTACCACACACTACTAGGATTCCTCCAGCTATCCTACAAGCCAGAACCCCTGTGTTGATCACTCTTCCCACTGTCCCCACACCCACACACCACAAACGATAGCCTGTGGTCTGGTGTACAATCTGCATGCAATCTGCCAACACACAGTGCAATTGCATACAGATTGGCATGCATGTATGTACTGTATGTATGTGTGTATATATATATATATATATATATATATATATATATATATATATATATATATGTGTGTGTGTGTGTGTATGTGTATATATATATATTTATATACTGTATGTATATATACCGTGCATGTGTGTGTGTGTGTATATATATGTTTTCATGTGTCAGAACATGTCATTACGAGTTCTTTTAAACTTTAGTTTCACTTTTTAAACTTAGCAGTGCCTGTAATCTCACAAAATCTCGTGAGATTACAGGCAGTCCACCCAGTTATACAGAGATCACGGCAGTTCTCAGAGAAAAAACTTCTCCTCTGATCACCCTGTGAGAAGTGAAGTTCTCCGCCTTCTAAACTGGGTGCCAGAGGAGATATTTTTTCTCTGAGAACTGCCGAGAATTGAACTGAGAGAAAACTTCTCAGTTTACTAAACGTACACCACTGTCTGTAACTGTAAAGAGAGGAATAATAGGAACTAGTGGCATCACCAAGAAAAAAGTGCATGGACTTTAGGCAGTTCACCAATAATGTAACGCGTGCTTTCAGAGCCACAGCACTGACAGTCTGACAATTACTTTTACAGGGGTTGATTTACTAAAACTGGAGAGTGCAAAATCTAGTGCAGCTGTGCATGGTAGCCAATCAACTTATAACTTCAGCTTGTTCAATTAAGCTTTGACAATCAGCCCTAGATCACATCGACGTGATTTGACATGCGATTTGACAGGTCAAATCGCAGCCTATTGCCAGCAAAGGGAGCGTCCCAATCAGTGCGTCACCAACTTTGCGGCGTTGCACGGATTTCCAAAAGTAGTTCCTGCACTACTTTTGGTGACTTCAATAGACATCCATGCATGAACCCACACAGATGTCTTTCAAGTCGCCCTCGAAGTCAGACTGTAATGCAGCTTTGAAATCATGCGAGTTCAGATGAAGTTGCATAAATTCAAAGCCTCGTTCACACTTTAAGAAAATCAGGCGAACATTTTGGTCCAAAGAACTTTCCTACAATTTTAGTACTTTCCACAGCCGATTCCAACCTTCTGAACAAAAATTTCAGAAGGGACATGCTCCAGAATGGTTCTAGTACCAGAACAGAATAGATTTTTGTGTAATGTGTACCGTTTTTGTATGATTTGTGTAAGAGAAAGATCAGGAAGAAAAAAGACTTTGTCGTACGAGAATTTTCGTACATATTTTCCTTAATCAGATCTAATTTGATGTGAAACAATGAGGAAAATTGGACGTTCGTTTGCGTGTACCCCATTTTAGGGCACATTGAAGAAGCTCAAAGAAGCGGCTCCTACAGGCTTTTGAGCTTTTTTGAGCTCTCATTTTTTCTGTCTAGAAATTCCCCTTCATGTTAAGCCCCGTACACACGATCAGATAATCGGACGACTTATCGTTCGCATTTTGTTGCATGATACTAACATCGAATTCAACAATGCGTACAAACCGTATGATTTTTGTCGTACGATTCTGGAAAAGCTTCCTGGTTGCTTAGCTACGTATCAGATGGTGAAAAACAAAAACAATGGCAGCCAGGCCTTTTCTGTGCTATTTTAGTGTTTCTGATCATGCGCGATCTTTGTCGATCGATTTTTAGCGGACGCATAGTGTACTGATGAAACGAGTGTCGTTCGCGAGGCTGTCGTACAACAGAAGTTTTCCTGTTTGTCCCTTCGGATTTTGTTGGATGAACTGTCGTGATCGGCTGTCGAAAGCTGTGTACTAACGAACAGATTATCGTGCGATCAGGTCGAAAGCGAGTTTTGTTGTACGATTATCGGAACGTGTGTAAGGGGCATAAGTCAGAGTGTCCATGCACACTATGGCTTTTTTTTTAGGAGTTTATAGGCAGAAAGAAACCACCAAACTCATGTTTTTGAGAGGAGCCCTTGAGCAGAAAAGGTACCTAAGTGCCCTAAAAATGTACGAAAAAAGCATGAAAGAGCACAAAATGAAAAGAACATGAAAATGCACAAAAAAATTAAACAAGCAGAGGGAAGGGTTTGTGAAAAAAACGCAAAAAAAAAAAAGCACAAGCTTCACCAAGCTTTTAGGCATAGAAATAAAAGCTCAGTTGTCTGTAAAAGCAGCTTTTTTTGAGCTGCAGTGTGCATGAGCCCTAAAACCTGGAACCTGATTGGTTTCTATGCACGGCTGTACCCCATTTTTCACTCTCCAGTTTTAGTAAATCAACCCACGGTGTCATACAAAATTCACTCTGAGTTTGACCATTTAAATATTAATTTGCAGTATCTAGAGATGTGATCACCACAACTGATTGTAGTTGAGTTACCAATAAGAATAAAGACTGTTCACTAAGTAAAGTGAATATTCTCCTATGTTGGTGAATCAGGTTAAGCTGTGTTCATTTTAATCATAAACAAGCAAAAATCCTGTTTTTTTTTTTTTTTTTTAAATTCTATTGCACATCATTAATTGTTTAAAATGAATACAACTTTATCTTATGCACTAAGCTAAGTGCTGAAAGGATGTAAAAAAGCAAAATCCTATATTTTTCAACTCTGATTACTCAGTAACATCAACAGCGGTTTAAGATCCACATTTCACCCCCATTGAAACTGCTCTTCAGCACTGGATTTTGGTTTCTGTGGGATTGATTATTTTTTCTCTTATTAGAAATTGTATTTTGCCAAAAGAGTAGTATATATGAGGAGTCAACTGCCAACTGATGCAGTAGGAAAACAGAAACTGGATTTAAGCATATTTAAGATAAACACTGAACTATCCTTTATCAAAGTCATTATTAGGAAAATACTTAGTAAGATGCGATGGAGAACTTTGTGATATCTACAGTAAACTTGCTATGATTCTATCAAAATACCAGGACTGGGAAAAGTGCAGCCATGTGCTTTAAAATCACCTTTCTCCTTGGTTATAACTGCATGCATTGGTTATGGGCAGCTCTAATTGTACTTGCTCATTAGTTAAAGCAATATTAAACCCAAAAGCAAACATTTATTATATTGCAGCCTACCGATTCTTAGATGTAATGGCTGCATTTGTTTTCTTTTTTAGGCTTTCTTTCCTTTATTTTCATCTGGTGATCCAGACAGTATGTCTATTTTTTTTTTTAAATAGAACAAGCTGTAGTGTGAATTTGGCAGATTGATGGTGGAGTCAAACCATTTACCGCTGAAAGGGGTGCTTGCCATGAACAGCTTTTATTTATGCATGGAAAACCTTTATCCCAACAGAAAATGAACTGCTTGTGTAACTGCAGTGTGAGCTGGAGCTTGGCTTCAATTTACATTTTAATCTGCTAATACATTTAACAACCCCCCCCCCCCCCCACACACACACACACACACCCCTGAATGACAATGCTGCTGTCCAAAGGTGCCCCCTGTGCTCCTTCATCCAGAGTAGAGGCACTCCAATCCAGGAGGTGTGTTACTGGCCAGATCACCAGGTGAAAACAAAACGGAAAAAAAAAAAGAAAACTGAATGCAGCCCCCACATCTAATGATTGGTAAGCTGCAATATATTACATTTTTTGGTTTTGGGTTTAATACCAATTTAAAGATTGGAGACCAATCACTTAAAAAAGTAAATGTGAGGGAGTTTAGTGAAAAAGTATGTCACATGGTCACAGGCACATGATTGAGTATTCAAAGTAAGCGTAGCCTCATCACATTCACTAATTATATTGAACGATCACTTTGCTAACTGTACATTTCATCTCTTATAGTAAATAGCAGGTAGGAAGGGGGACTAGAAAAGCCCCTTTAAATGAAAGATTCTACAAATACACAGAAAATATACACAGTAATATTTCCCTGCACATTACATATTACTTATAGGTAAAGTACAATTCATCTGCATCTCTCCTGTGAAACTCCTCAGCAGTTCATTACTTACCAGATCAGCGTCCTTTTCAGTTATCTTTCAATTGTCATCATCTGTTCTACATGAATACATGAGTAGAATCACCCAACATGTATCATTTAATACTGATATGTGCAAAGATATATCTATTCATGATACCTGTCCATCTCACCTATATTGCTGTCTTTGTATTTATGTATTCTTTTATCTATCTATTTATCTATCTTTATTAATATAGAACAGCTTCCTTTAAATGCATCCAAATAAAATGTATCTTTAAAAAAAAAAATCTATCTATCTGTCTATCTATCTATCTATCTATCTATCTATCTATCTATCTATCTATCTATCTATCTATCTATCTATCTATCTATCTATCTATCTATCTGTCTATCTATCTATCTATCTATCTATCTATCTATCTATCTATCTATCTATCTATCTATCTATCTATCTATCTATCTATCTATCTATCTATCTATCTATCTATCTATCTATCTATCTGTCTATCTGTCTATCTGTCTATCTGTCTATCTATCTGTCTATCTGTCTATCTATCTGTCTATCTATCTGTCTGTCTATCTGTCTATCTATCTATCTATCTATCTATCTATCTATCTATCTATCTATCTATCTATCTATCTATCTATCTATCTATCTATCTATCTATCTATCTATCTATCTATCTATCTATCTATCTATCTATCTATCTATCTCTCTACCAGCTATGGTTATATAAATACATGTAGGTAATAAACCAATATATATATATATATATATATATATATATATATATATATATATATATATAGATTATAAATATATATAGAATATATATATATATATATATACATACTGGTACTGTATCTATCTATCTATCTATCTATCTATCTATCTATCTATCTATCTATCTATCTATCTATCTATCTATCTATCTATATATCCAAGTTAAAACAGTTTATTTCAAATATATGCAAAGTTTATAAAAAAAAAAATAAAAAAAAATCTATATCTTTGCATCTATTATCTATCTGTCAATCTATACATCTATATGTTCTGTGATAGATAGATAGATACAGTACCAGTATGTGTATATATATATATATATATATATATATATATATATATATATATATATATATATATATATATATATATATATATATATATATTGGTTTATTACCTACATGTATTTATATACCCATAGCTGGTATCTTTGGTATTTATTCTTCACTCCTGATCTGGGTCTGGCTTCTGCTTCTAGTAAATATGTACTAAACTGAATCTTGATTAAGAACTCAGAAAGGAGGACAAGCTTTGTTCAGGCTGTAATAACAATCTGGCAGAGAGAGCGCAGAGGATGGTTATTCCCACACTGCCCTATAGGAGGCAGAAGAGGTTTACGATTATTCTTTATGAGGCTTAAGGACACAAACACAGAATTTGCATTAACAAAGCAGGGATTAACTCTTTCACTCCGGGTTTTTATTTTCATCATGCAAACATAAGATGAAATGAGCATAAACCAATAAATTAGCATGAGGCCACACTGATTTTTTTTTTTGCCAGATAAACAGTGACACCTAAATTTTACACAATTCAATCGTTGAATTGAATTATTCGGCTTGGTACTTCCAGGCTTCCAAACTTCCAGGTGATGGATGAAGATGCGTTTGCTTTTCTTTACACAATAAAATTGTATCAAATGACATAAGAAAAGACTTAAAGCTGAACTACAGGGATATAAAAAAAAAAAACATTCACCCCTGAAGTGGCTCCTCCTTCCCAATGCAAGATTTAAATTTAAACTGAAGGCAAATTTCTTAAATTTTTTTGGATAGAGTGTAGAGGGATAAGAACCCCTGTCGGGTTTTTATTGCTGTCTGTGCCCCAATAAGGGAGATTCACCCTTTCGTATTTTTCATATTTACTGTTATTAACCACTTCAGCCCTGGAAGATTTTACCCCCTTCCTGACCAGGCCCTATTTTGCGATTCGGCACTGCGTTATTTTAACGGACAATTGCGCGGTCATGCGACGCTGTACCCAAACTAAATTGACGTCCTTTTTTTCCCCACAAATAGAGCTTTCTTTTGGTGGTATTTGATCATTTTAGGCCAATTTGTTTTCTGCTACATATTTTTGGAAAAAAAAAACGCAATAAGCATATTTTGATTGGTTTGCGCAAAAATTATCACATCTACTAACTACGGGAAAGATTCATGTAAAGTTTATTGTTTGTTTTTTTTTTTTTACTAGTAATGGCGCCGATCTGCGATTTTTAGTGGGACTGCGACATTGTGGCAGACGGATCGGACCCCTAACTGACATTTTTGACACTTTTGGGGGTACCAGTGACATTACTACAGTATACAGGGCTAAAAATATGCACTGTTACTGTAACAATGCCATTGGCAGGGAAGGGGTTAACCCTGTTGGTGATCAAGGGGTTAAATGTGAGCCTAGGGGAGTGATTCTAACTGTGGGGGGGCGTGGCTTCTGAGATGACCATAGAGACATGTGATCCTATATAGCAGCATATATGTTCTTTCCAGGGAAAAGAATGGTCAGCTGTGTTTACAACAGCCAACCGTCCTTCTCTCTCAGTGGGGAACGATCGCGGGTGTCAGGTGTCAATCGGAGCCACCTGCCCCGTGCATTGGCTTCCCTGCTTACGAGCGTGGGCGGGAGCGTATTGCCGGTGGTGCGCGCTCGCCCCCTAGCCTCCCGAGAGCGAGCGCCGTACATGTATGGCGATTTGCCTGGGAGCGGCTGCCTGCCGCAGTGCATCTGCGGCAGGCGGTCGGCAAGCAGTTAACGAAAGTAAAAGTGAATGAAAATCCCAAATTTTGGGTTGTCAGCAGAACAGTAATAGAGAGGACTTCTGGACTTCTAGTTCTGGTGACACCCTGGGATTCCCTCACTTTGGATGGATTTTTCCTCACTTCCTATAAATATTAAGAAAAATTACAAGAAAATCCTTTTCCTAATTTTTTCTCTTTCAGCAGCTTAGTAGATGCCCCTTACTTATGCTTCTGCGGTGGTGTAATACATGTTTAAACTTTAATGTGCTATTATTACAGGCTCTGGTTGGAATTGTGTTGCTGATTTAGAAATGGCCAGCAGAGGAGTGTTAATTTTAATGCCAATTTTCAATTTAGTTTTAATTATGGTCTTATGACTAAAATGCCGTTTTAGTTTTACTATTTTAATTTTAGTATTTTGGTCATCTGAATTGTTTTAGTTTTAGTTGTATTTTAGTTGACTAAAATTGTGTTAATTTAGTTGATGAAAACATTTTAGAAATGACGAAATGAACACTGTCCCGAAGTCTGAGTCATTTTTTTTATGCAAAAATGGACTGTTTGTCCATTTACATCCGTTTTTCATCCAATTCGTGTTTTTTTACCAGAAGAAAAATTGGACTTTGATCTGTTCCAAAAAACAAATGTTGATAGAAGCAGATTTAAAAGGATGACCATGCGTTTTTCCATAGCGATACATTGATGTCCGTTTTTCCTTGTCTAATTTGTTTATTGGAATTTAACAAATTAGAAGACAAGTACAAAAGCGGTACAGGAAAATAACAGGTTAGGATATGACAGAAGATTTTATTTCCTTAATATAACTGAAAATGAATTCTGTCTCCTAATTAATTCAAAGGATTGGTACTCCAAAAGACAATTCCCTATAATATTCGAGAGAAACTAAACACAAACATGAATAATGATAATATAACGTAGTCTAAGTCTAAGTGCCGCTTCACACTAGCGTGATGCCAGACATCGCATGTGATTCGCACTGCATTGCTGTGCAGATCACATGCGATGTCTGTGCGATGCGATTTCAGCCATACAAACTGTGTGACTGAGATCGCATCGCATTCGCAACAAAATGGGGCAGGACCCTTTTTATGATTCGTACTGGAATCGGATTGTATGAGTGTTCACAACTATGCGATCCAATTCCTGCACCATTTCATAGTTCACACTGCGATCTGCGAACCAATCTGGGGGTGTCATTAACTTTACATTGACACCCCCAGCGATTCGCAAATCTCAGTGTGAACCACTGTGCGATTCTGGTGCTATGCAGGAACTGGCAATGAATCGCAGAGTTTCCTGCATCGCAACAGTGTGAACTGAGCCTTAAGTTAATAGTAAATTGAGAATTTCCAGGGTATTCAATAAAAGGAGTATTAAGGGTTTTCGTTATTACAGAGCAGGAGCATATTTCAGGAATTTGTAGTATCATAAAAAAGGAAAGTACAGCAAACCCCCCTCCATTGCGGGGGTTACGTTCCGGACCCAGCCGCGAAAAGTGAAATTCCGCGAAATAGAAAAACCCTATTAAAATGCATTGTAGGCACGTTTTTTTTACTGTCACTGTACGTGTAAAAGCATTTTAAGGTCTTTAAACACACTTTTAAAACAATAGAAACTCATTTAAACACATAAAAGATACTTAGAGACAGAGCAAGAGCTATGAAAAACACAACAATCTTTCATTTTTAATGATTTATATAGTAAAATAACATTACAAAAAAAACCGCGAATTACCGGGACCGCAAAAACTGAACTGCGATGTAGCGGGGGATTACTGTAATTCAATTAGAACTGCACTGCATCTGAGCTCCACAAACCAAAAATGTTGTTTAATCATTTTTAACATGTTTGTGTTTGCCTATAAATAGTTTTGAAAAACACCCCCTGGCATTTCTGGCAGTGGCCATCTTGAGTAAGGGCAGATGATTCAATGTATAATTTACTTCCTGGAATCCATTTGCCCTTAGCTCAGGGATAGGCTGGGCTTAGAACCCTTCCTCCCCTCCTGAAGACTGCTGGGATGTATGACATCATTTGCCTAGGCATAGAAACCAGGAAGTAACTAAATAAATGTAAAAAAAAAGTTTAAAACAAGTAAACCTGATATACTTTCTGATCTATTTACTAATGCTAGCAGCACAATGACTAAAAATAGTTACTGTTGATTGAGAGAGTCAGGTTCCGTTTTAAAGGTATCGCTACTTGAACCTGATGAAGAGAAAGAAAAAAGTAAAAGAAAGGTTTAGTTGGGAAGGAGTTAGGCTGAGTTTAAACTGGCATTAACCACTTAAGCCCCAGAGGATTTGGTTGCTCAAAGACCAGGGCCTATTTTGCGATTCGGCACGGCGTGACTGACTTTAACAGAAAATTGCGCGGTCGTGCGACGCTGTACCCAAATGAAATTGACGTCCTTTTTTTCCCACAAACAGAGCTTTATTTTGGTGGTATTTGATCAACTGTGCGATTTTTACTTTTTGCGCTATAAATAAAAATAGAGCGACAATTTTGAAAAAATAACAATATTTTTCACATTTTTTTATATGAAATTCCACAAAAAAATGTAAAAATCAAAATTTTTAACATTTTAGTCCAATTTGTTTTCTGCTATATATTTTGGTTGAAAAAATAAGCATATTTTGATTGGTTTGCGCAAAAGTTATTACGTTTACTAACTACGGGAAAAATTGATGTCATTTTTATTGTTTTTTTTTTTAACTAGTAATGGTGGCGATCTGCGATTTTTATTGCGGGAATGCGGTGGATAGATCGGACCCTTGACTGACATTTTTGACACTTTTAGGGGGTACCAGTGACATTACTACAGTAATCAGTGCTATAAATATGTACTGTTACTGTAAAATGACACTGGCAGGGAAGGGGTTAACTTTATTAGAGATCAAGGGGTTAAGTGTGTCCCTAGGGGCGTGCTTCTAACTGTAAAGGGGCGTGGCTTTTGATGTAACCACAGAGACATACAATCCTACATAGCAGGATCATATGATCTCTGCTGTTACACCAGGGAGAATGACAGGCGGCTTTGTTTTCATCAGCCGCCTGTCTTTCTCCCTCTCCAGCGGGAGATCGCGAGTGGCCGGTGGACATCGGAGCCACCGGTCACTCGCGCGGGGATGGCAGTGAACGAGCGGGGGCGGGAGCCTATTGCCTCGCGGACGAGTGACGTACCGATACGTCACTTTGCCCAGGGGGGCTGACCGCCGCAGTATATGTACTTGCGGCGGTCGGCAAGTGGCATACAATAGACAGCACACAGTGCTGTTTACACTATCAAAACATGAAGCGTTAGCGTTGTGTTGCTTCAAAATTAGAGCCTCATGTTGAGGTGTGGAGGTGTTTTAAGCCTTTCAACACCTTCCATTTAAGTCTATGGTAATGCTTTGCAAACGCTCTGGCAGGCAGCTGCAGGGCATTAAGCTTAGTTTATTGACTGTAATGTAATAGGCGTTTGTGGAGCAGTTTTAATGCGCCTTAACGCTCATCAAACGCTTCAGAACTCCCCACAGGGCGTTTGGGGAGCATTTTTAACTTCTCATTAATGCTTGTAAAACGCCACTTAACCACTTCTGGACCAGAAGGATTTACCATCTTAATGACCAGGCCATATTTTGCGATTCGCCACTGCGTTACTTTAACGGACAATTGCGCGGTCATGCAACGCTGTATGTACCTAAATAAAATTGATGTCCTTTTTTCCTCACAATTAGAGCTTTCATTTGGTGGTATTTGATCACCTGTGCGATTTTTATTTTTTGCGCTATAAACAAGAAAAAAGGGGGACAATTCTGAAAAAAACACAATATTTTTCACATTCTGCTATATAACATTCCCCCAAAAAATTTAAAAATCAATCTTTTTTAACATTTTAGGCCAATTTGTTTTCTGCTACATATTTTTGGTAAAGAAAATCACAATAAGCGTATTTTGATTGGTTTGCGCAAAGGTTATCGCGTCTACATACTACAGGAAAGATTTATGTCATTTTTATTTATTTATTTTTTTTACTAGTAATGGTGGCGATCTGCGATTTTTTGCGGGACTGCGACATTGCGGTGGACAGATCGGACCCCTAACTGACATTTTTGACACTTTTGGGGGGACCAGTGACATTAAAAATATGCACTGTTACTGTAATAATGACACTGGCAGGGAAAGGGTTAACACTGTGGGTAATCAAGGGGTTAAATGTGTACCTAGGGGCGTGTTTCTAACTGTGGGGGGGCATGGCTTGTCGAATGACCATAGAGACCTGTGATCCTATATAGAAGGATCACAGGCGCTCTGTGATCATTCCAGGGAGAAGAATGGTCGGCTGTGTTTACAACAGCTGACCTTTCTTCTTTCTCAGCAGGGAGCGATCGCGGGTGTCAGGCAGCAATCGGAGCCACCTGCCCTGTACATCGGCTTCCCTGCTGAAGGACGGGGGCGGGAGCATGCCGCCAGTGGCGCGCGCTCGCCCCCTAGCTCCCTGCGCGCGACCGACGTATACCTAGGGCGGTTTGCACAGGAGCGGCTGCCTGCCGCAGTATAACTGCGGCGGGCGATTGTAAACTGGTTAAAGCTCATTAAAGCGACTCTAATGCCCATGCTAACACTATAGGAGAGTTTGTTAAGCGTTAGAAATGTATTCAAGTGTGAACAAGCCCTAAGAAAGGGAAGGAAAAAAAAAAAAGAGAAGAAAAGGCAATGTAAGATAAGGATCTCCGGGGCAATGTGTTGATGTCCATTTTTCACCTGTCAACGGATGGATGAAAAACGGACAAACGGTCCACATGTGTGAAATGGGCCTAAAGGCAAATAGACTGTGCAGTGTGCACATTGCAAAGTGCAGTTGCTCCAAAGTTTAGTAAATGAGGCGAAGCTTCACTTTTCAAAGAATACCCAATCACATGCAGGGAAAATAAAAAACAGTTTTTTTGCTTGCACATGATTGGATGATGGAAGTCAGCAGAGCTTCCCTCATTTACTGGAGCAACTGCACTAGCAGAGTGCACGGTCTGTTTGACTTTATTAAATCAATCCCATAGGTCGGGACTGGCCTAAGACATTGTGCTGCCTGGCTCCAAAAATGAAATGCCCCCCCAAAACAAATCACGCCCACCAAAAGGCCCACACAATTTTATTTTATTTACTGATAATTAAAAGTAAAATTAAATGTATCAGGAAGTCAGATTTATATACAACAGTGCCTTGTCTACATGCACAAATATATGACCTACTATTATATTCAATTCCAAACCACAAACTCCAGTATTATTTTGTTTGTCTGAATGTCTGACGTCATTGCGCACACCACAACAAGGGACGTTCCCCGGAGGAGACCCTCCGCCTCCTCATACTCATCGGTTTGCACTACGGGTGGCAGTATGAGATGGGGAAATGCCGCCCAAAACAAGCCACAAACTGATGACCCAAAACTGCTGGAAAAAAAATCTTGGGCATCAATTTGCTGCCTCTCTCAAGGTTCTGCCTGGGTCCGATGGACTCAGTGGGACCCATGGTAGGGCCGGTGTAACGTGAGAATTACCTACCCCGTGAGAAAAACCTACCCCTCGTCACTTCCGGCCAGGAACAGCTGAGCAGTGCAGCAGTGCGCATGCTCACAGCCCCGGATACCTAATGGAAGAGCTGAGGATCAGACTAGTGCGCATGCGCACTAGTCTGAAACGATCTCGGTGTCCGTTAAAAAAACCTACCCACGCGGCGGTGACATAAAATAGCTGTGCTGCACTATGAGTCATCTCCGCTCCTGTCCCGGTCACTTCCCTGATCTTGGCTAGTAAATATAAAAGCGGCTGGCGGCTCCGTGATTTATCTTTTCATACAGCCGCCCAGTGGCGTACCAATAGGGGGGTCGGGGGGGCGGTCCGCCCCGGGTGCCACACATCAGGGGGGTGTCAGCGAGCACCAGGGTGACACCCGGGGCCGGCCGCCGGACTGCCTCCGCCGCTCGCTTATACAGGAGCGCAGAGGAGGAGAAGCTGTATAGCAGAGAATGGGAGAGAGACTCACTTCGCTCACGAGCCCTGCATACACAGCGGGAAATGCCGAAGTTAACTCTGCTCGATAATGAGAAGGTGATTGGTTGCTAGGACCGCCTAGCAACCAATCACCGGCTCATTAACCAGCACTGTAAACTTCGGCATTTCCCGCTGACCGCTGTGTATGCAGGGCTCGTGAGCCTCTCTCCCATTCTCTGCTTTGAACAGTTCCTCCCTCTCTGCTCTCCTCCTCATAAGGTAAGGGGGGGACAATTGTATTGTAAAGACAGTCGGGGGGGGGGGAGGGGGTCTGCATTGTAGAGGGGTTTTATTGGAAGGGGGGGAGGGGTTGCCTGCACTGTAAAGGGGTTTTATTGGGGGGGGGGGTGTCTGCATTGTAGAGGGATTTTATTGGGGGTGTGTGTCTGCATTGTGGAGGGGTTTTATTGGGGGGGCGGGGGGGTCTGCATTGCATAGGGGTTTTATTGGGGGGGGGTCTGCATTGTAGAGGGGTTTTATTGGGGGGGTGTGTCTGCATTGTAGAGGGGTTTTATTGGGGGGGGTCTGCATTGTAGAGGGGTTTTATGGGGGGGGTCTGCATTGTAGAGGGGTTTTATTGGGGGGGGGGGGTCTGCATTGTAAAGGGGTTTTATTGGAGGGGTTTGTATTGTAAAGGGTTCTATTGGGGGGGTTTGTATTGTAAAGGGGTACTATTGGGGGGTTTGTATTGTAAAGGGGTTCTATTGGGGGGTCTGTATTGTAAAGGGGTACTATTGGGGGTGTTTTTATGTAAAGGGGTTCTATTGGGGGTTTGCATTGTAGAGGGGTTCTATTGGGGGGGGGGGTTGTATTGTAAAGGGGTTCTATTGGCAGTGGCTTTGTATTGTTAAGGGGTTCTATTGGGGGGCTGTATAATTTAAAGGGTTCTATTGAGGGGGGGGCGAGGGCTATGTCATGTAAAGGGTTCTATTGGGGGGGTGCGGAAACTGTGTAATGTAAAAGGTTCTATGGGGGGGTGGGGGCTGTGTAATGTAAGGGGTTCTTTTGGGGGGCAGGGGCTGTGTAATGTGAAGGGTTCCATGGGGGCTGTGTAATGTAAGGGGTTCTATTGGGGGACGGGGGCTGTATAATGGAAAAGGTTCTATGGGGGGCGGGAGCTGTGTAACATAAAGGTTTCCATGAGGGGGGTGTGGGCTGTGTAATGTAAAGGCTTCCAATGGGGGGGGCTGTGTAATGTAAAGGGTTCCAATGGGGGGGCTGTGTAATGTAAAGGGGTCCAGGGGTATGGGGGCTGTGTACTGCAAAGGGTTCCTATGGGGGGGCTGTGTAATGTAAAGGGGTCCAGGGGTACGGGGGCTGTGTAATGTAAAGGGTTCCAATGGGGGGGCTGTGTAATGTAAAGGGGTCCAGGGGTACGGGGGCTGTGTAATGTAAAGGGTTCCAATGGGGGGGCTGTGTAATGTAAAGGGGTCCAGGGGTACGGGGGCTGTGTAATGTAAAGGGTTCCAATGGGGGGGCTGTGTAATGTAAAGGGGTCCAGGGGTACGGGGGCTGTGTAATGTAAAGGGGGTCTTCCTACATTTTACTCGCAGTTATTACTGCAGTCCTATAGATTTTTTTCTGCATTTTCTGAAAGCGCACCAAAAGTCTTGCATGCTGCATCTTTGGCGCGCTTTCAGAAAACAGGAAAATAATTTTTTGGGGGGGGAGCGACACCATGGTTTACTGCACCAGATGACACCAACCCTAGTGACACCACTGGCAGTAGCACACAGTAAGTATGCCACTGCCAGTTACATGTATTTCTGTCTGGCGCCTCAAGTCAATCGGCGCCGTTTTTGCAGAGGAGGAGGGGCCTGGTCGCCGGGTCAATGTGCGGTTCGTCGCCTGCACGCCGGTGGGGGGGGGGGGGTGCCAGATATAGGATCCGCCCCGGGTGCCAAATGCTCTAGGTACACCCCTGCAGCCGCCGCCGCTTTTATATTTAGTAGCCGAGAGCAGGGAAGTGACCGGGACAGGAGCGGAGATGACTCATAGAGCAGCACAGCTGTTTTAATGTAACTGCTCGCGTTACACAGACTGCCGTGAACCGGAAGTGACGGGGGTAGGTTTTTCTCACGGGTAGGTAATTCTCACGGAACACCGGCCCTGCCGTAAGCTTTAAGTCCCCTTTCACACTTGTGCGGCCTGAAAGTCGCACGACTTTGACACGACTTCAACACGACTTGAAGCAATGCCTGGGTAATCTTGAGGTCAGTTGGACCAAAGTAATGCAGGGACTACTTTGAAGTCGCACAGATATGAACAGTACTCGTTGTAAATCATGGGGTGCGACCTGTCATGCGACTTTGCAGTCCCAAGTCGCACAAGTGTGAAAGGGACTTTATGGAGTTGAGTTTAGGAGCTTTGGCAAAAAAAATGCCAAAAAAAGCGCCTAAACTCAAGGCAGTGTACATGAGGCCTAAACAATGACCAGCTTTTATTCATTTATGTAGACCTTTATCCCAAGTGCTGACCGCCTAGTCACTGCGCTGCCCAGGTTTAATAGCGCTTTACCAATGGGAAATCAAGGGTTTGATGTTGCTGATAATTCTTACAGCGGCCTATGTACTAGTGATCGACAATATCGTATTTTCGTTGCCGATACCGATATTTTGGCCATTGAATATCGGAATTTTTTTACATTTAAAATATGTTTTATTTTTACACTTGACAGTTACTCTTGTGGAGGGATCTGGGGGTATAAAAGACCCCAAACCCCTCCTCTGCACTTAAAAGCATTCAAAAACGCCAAGTTTGGCTGTTTTGAATGCTGTCATTTTTTTTAAATCTGGCGCCGAGTACCCGGAAGTGGTGTCATGACATCACTTCCGGGTTTTTACATGGAGACCCAATCAGAGCCGAATGCGGCTTTGATCGCATCTTCTGTTCAGCGGTTGTGCAGGCTGGTTGCCCGAGTCTCCCGATGGAACGGGAAACCCGGGCGAGCCGCGGAAGGCGGCGGAAGGGAGAGGGGACGTCCCCTCCCGCTCCTTGTAATGACAGCTGAGTTGTAATGACATCGGTTGTCATTACAAGACAGTCAACCGTCGGCTATGGATGCCGGTATCGGGGTGATGCCTATAGCTGCAGGGATCACTCCGGTACAAGCACTTTCTGAAATATCGGTAATATTGGTCACCTCCTGGGCTGATTCCGATATATTGGGGAAAGTGCAGATCGGCCCTCGATATATCGGCTTCGCCGATAATCAGTTGATCCCTACTATGTCCCTGCCATCCCAACTATAGTGACCACGGATGAGGGGCTGTGAAAACGTGGCTTTGTGGTGTGGTTTTACCGTCCCCCAACCGCAAGTGTAAACAAGCTATTAAGTGAGGTACACACTAGTAGAAAATCTGCCGAAAATTCCCGTCCGAGGTAAAATCGTGCGATTTTTGGCTAGTGTGTACACAACTTTCAGCAGCCGATGCCGACATTTTCAATGAAAAAAAAAAAAAACGGAGGGACAAACACCACAATTTCTATTGTCCGTCCTCAGCACGACCAATTTTAGTTTAATGTGTATGCAGTACGTCTGCAAAAAATCATATACAAAAGACCGACCATGAGCTGAAGTTGCTGACGACCTGGAAGTCTAGGAACAAATGTCCCCAAAAAAAAAAAATCGGACGAGAAATTTAGTGATTTATGCACTCTCTACTAAAAACGGTAATGACCTCTGAGCAAGAGAGAGAAAAATCGGAGGATATTTTGTCCAATTTTCGTCTCGTGTTTATGGGCCTTTAGAGACGAATCACGGTGGGAATATAGCGACTCAGTCACAAGCTAAAAATCACTTGGAATCGTTGGCCATTTCTTTATTCGCTGCTACAACCTTGTCGTTATTTTTTAGTGCTGTGAATTTTTATGTGAAATGTGTATTTATTATACAGTGACAGGACTGTGTGTGGTGAAGCAGACAGGCGCACTGAGGACATTCCATGACTGATATTTATCTCTTTTATTATTTTACACATTTTCAGTCATGCTCAGTGTTGTGTCGGTCAGGTCTCCTCAGCTCTGTATTCCCGCCGCCAGGGAAACGCTCCTCTGAGCACACGTGAGGACACTGACTCTCTGCCCTCACTGTACAACATTCAACATGCCCCTGACGTTTCCATAGCAACCGACACGCAACCCCTCCCTCTTGGCCTGAGGCTACGGAATGTACCATCCACCTCGTCCGGCGGGGAGTGATCGGGTCTTTCTGATGTGTTGCCTTTAGGTCGGCCCGAGCTACACGTGTCGCCGGCTCGGCTCCCCCCAGCAATTCTAGTCTTTGGAAACGCCCGCATCCGCTGGGGTCGCTATGGAGACGGAGAATTGTTAGGCGCAAGCTGAAGCCGCATCCTGGAGACGGAGAACCGCTTAACGGAGACAGCGAGCGGCCTGAGGAGAAACCCCTGACAGAGCACACAGTCACCATGAGCCAGCGCCAGGTCCTGCAAGGTAACTGCGCCAAGCTGGCCATTGATTTATTATTGTGTCATTTATATAATAAAAGTTTAGCTGTATAAATGTGCTGTCCAGGGACGGTGAGAGCTCCTCAGGGACGTCCCTGGAAAAGTCCCTTCTGTATAGGGGTGTGGATTGTATTTTTACAGCACAAGGCACTTGTTTATTTTTTATTTATTTTTTTTACTTTTTTTCTAAACTATTTTTTTTTTAACTTTATTAAAACTTCACAAAGTGACAATTGTTCAGGGCGCATTCACACGATGGTAGCCTCTATCTCCAATCTGTCAATCAATTTTCCAAGGGTTGTATAGAATAATAGCGCCTGGGTAATACTGACGCCTTCTGAATGACCTTTTTTTTTTTTTTTTGGGGCTGCTTTTTTCTTTTTTTAGCTGTAAGACATTTTGCACGCATACCGCGCTGCAACTGCGGCTATAGGATCGCGTAGATGGGATTGTATGGTTGGGTTTTCATTACTGGTTTTTTTTTATTGGTTGAGCCAGATGGACTTGTGTCTTTTTTCAACCTGACTAACTATGTAACTAACTATGTAACTATATGTAACTGTGAGCCAATGTTTGGCTTGGACTTATTGATCAAAAAGGGCGAGTCGGCATGCTAATTTAAGCCGTTGTTCTATCAGAATATCTCTACCTATCAGATTCTATAGATCTGCACAACCAGCCTGCCCATACATGGAGCGAAATTCATCCAGTCTCTGCTGAAGCGGCTGAATCCAAGTATGGCCGCTGTTCTATCAGAATATCTCTACCTATCAGATTCTGCAACCAGAAGGGACGTTCAGATTAGAATAATTTACTGCGCATGCGCCATGCATTCCAACATGGCCACTATGCGTTCCAATAGGTTACCTAATGTGACAGAACACGAAGCAGCGGACATCTTCTTACAACCACCCAAGTCTTGAATTTTACATTTATTTTAGCAGTAAACTCTCCTTATATTCCAGGGGTGTCAAACCCTATTTCTTTGCAGGCCACATCAGCATTGCAGTTACCTTAAAGCGGAGTTCCACCCAAAAGTGGATCTTCCGCTCTTTTGCTTCCTCCCCCCCTCCGTTGCCACATTTGGCACCTTTCAGGGGGGAGGGGGGAACGGGTACCTGTTTTTAACAGGTACCCTTCCCCACTTCCGGGATACGGCGCCATCCCTCGGAAGCTTGGCCCCCTCCTCCTTCCCCCGCCACCGAGCCAATAGGAATGCGCAGTAGGGATCCGCCGTGATTGCGGCTTTACTCCCGGGTTCCCTTACAGGCAATGGCGGCGGCAGCACCCGACAGCCGATGGAAACCTTGGCTGCAGTGCCGACATCGCTGGACTCCAGGACAGGTAAGTGTCCTAATATTAAAAGTCAGCAGCTACAGTATTTGCAGGGCCGGCGTTAGGGGGGGGCAACCTGGGAAAATGCCCAGGGCCCCGAATGTCCAGGGGCCCCGGGCCCCGTGTCCATAGGCGTGGGCAATCACCCTCAGCCTCCTTGCACGTTCCGCCATGGCCGCCGGACCGCCGCTGAGTCTCTTCTGCGGCTCTTCCGCTGGCTCACTAGCTGCGGCTGGCCTCAGCTTGGCGGCTCGGATGCTCAGCTACAGCCTTCAGACCGGCCAGCGCCGCCCACTGTGGTGGAGGTGGAGACAGGCGTGCGGTATGTGCGTTATGTGCGGTATGTGCGGTGGGGAGGAGGGACTTTGCTGTGCAGCGCGGGAGAGAACCAGCAGAAGAAGCCTGCGGTGCGGCGAGGAGGAGGAGGACAGGACAGACAGCAACAGCAGTTCAGCAAAGGAGGGGGAGAGGCCAGAGAGCCTGAACTTCAAGCCCTGAAGTGTGGTGACGGATGGTCTGTGGTGCTGCAGGAAAATCTTGCCTGAGGACAGGTGAAAAAAAGGTAAGAGGGAACCTGCCCTTGCCTGGCCTGCTGTAAGGGGAGGGGGGAGAATCTATATGGGGGACCTCACCTCACCCTGGCCTGCTGTAGGGGGATCTATATGGGGGATCTCACCGACCCTGGCCTGCTGTAGGGGGATCTATATGGGGGATCTCACCGATCCTGGCCTGCTGTAGAGGGATCTATATGGGGAATCTCACCGACCCTGGCCTGCTGTAGGGGGATCTATATGGGGGATCTCACCGACCCTGGCCTGCTGTAGAGGGATCTATATGGGGGATCTCACCGACCCTGGCCTGCTGTAGGGGGATCTATATGGGGGATCTCACTGACCCTGGCCTGCTGTAGGGGGATCTATATGGGGGATCTCACGACCCTGGCCTGCTGTAGGGGGATCTATATGGGGACCTCACCCTGGCCTGCTGTAAGGGGGACTATATGGGGGACCTCCCCTCACCCTGGCCTGCTGTAAGGGGGATCTAAGACCCCATATAGATCCCCCTTACAGCAGGCCAGGGGGAGGTGAGGTCCGCCATATAGATCCCCCTACAGCAGGCCAGGGTGAGGTGAGGTCCGCCATATAGATCCCCCTTACAGCAGGCCAGGGTGAGGTCCTGCTGTAAGGGGGGATCTATATGGGGGGACCTCACCTCACCCTGGTCTGCTGTAGGGGGATCTATATGGGGGACCTCACCTCACCCTGGTCTGCTGTAGGGGGATCTATATGGGGGACCTCACCCTGGCCTGCTGTAAGGGGGACTATATGGGGGACCTCACCTCACCCTGGCATGCTGTAGGGGGATCTATATGGGGAACCTCACCTCACCCTGCCTGCTGTAAGGGGGGATCTATATGGGGAACCTCACCTCACCCTGCCTGCTGTAAGGGGGATCTATATGGGGAACCTCACCTCACCCTGCCTGCTGTAAGGGGGATCTATATGGGGGGACCTCACCTCACCCTGCCTGCTGTAAGGGGGGATCTATATGGGGAACCTCACCTCACCCTGCCTGCTATAAGGGGGGATCTATATGGGGAACCTCACCTCACCCTGGCCTGCTGTAAGGGGGGATCTATATGGGGGGACCTCACCTCACCCTGCCTGCTGTAAGGGGGGATCTATATGGGGAACCTCGCCCTGGCCTGCTGTAAGGGGGATCTTTATGGGGGGGACCTCACCTCACCCTGGCCTGCTGTAAGGGGGGATCTTTATGGGGGGGACCTCACCTCACCCTGGCCTGCTGTAAGAGGGGATCTATATGGGGACCTGCCCTGGCCTGCTCTAAAGGGGGATCTATGGGGACCCTGCTCTAAAGGGGATCTATGCCATAGATCCCCCTTTAGAGCAGGGTCCCCATAGATCCCCCTTTAGAGCAGGGTCCCCATAGATTATATTTTAGTTTACATTTATTTATAAAAGTGTGTGTGTATTTGTGTGTGTGTGTGTGTGTGTGTGTGTGTATATATATATATATATATATATATATATATACACACACACAAACACACGCGCACATGTGTTTGAGCTTTTGGTTTGAGGTGCACACACTAATGCCATAGGCTGCGCACGCCAGTGCCCATGTCACTGTCAGCAGCGGGCTCCATTTTACAAAGGGGCCCCGTCACTGTCAGGAGCCGGCTTCATCTTCCAAAGGGCCCCCAGCCGCCCCCTGTCAGTGTCACGCTGCCTCCGCTCCACTATGTGCTGGCGGGCGGATACAATGCGCTGTGCTGCCTGTGGCCGGGCCCAAATCCCCTCCCACCTTCCCCTCACCTCTGACCTTCTCCTCCGCTCCGGGCTCCGGCTCCCCCTTCCCTCTACCTCTGGGAACGTCCGTCCCCCAGTCACAGGCTCCAGCGCGGGGGCTGCTGGTAACTGACGTCACGTGTGCGCCATCACGTCTGTTGCCAGGCAGCAGAGACTGACGTCAGTGACGTCGCCAGCCCCACCGGAGAGGAGCCAGGCAATTTAAGTTAGTGGAGCCGCTGCCACAAGTCTGCACCGCATAAAAAAATAAGGGTAAGGGGGGTGGGTGGCTAGAAAATAATATATAGTGCAGCAGCAGCTGCATAGGATGTATCAGGGGCCAGGCATGCTGGGCATTGCAGTCACTAACTGCAACTCCCAGCATGCCCTGATACAGCCTATGGCTCTGCAGCTGCCCCAAAACACAACATGCAGCATGTTGCACTTTATAGTATTATATTATACTATATAGTGCAACATGCTGCAGGTTGTGTTTTGGGGCAGCTGCAGAGCCATAGGCTGTATCAGGGCATGCTGAGACTTGCAGTTACTAACTACAATGCCCAGCATGCCCTGGTGCATTGATTTTGTTATATTTTATTCTATTTAATGTTATTTAATTAAAGCATATTTTCATGTAGTTGTATGTTTTATTTGGCTAAATTGATTAAATGCGCCTATATTTTTGGTAGAATATAAAAAAATTTGGGGCCCCACTTTTAGGTTTGCCCAGGGCCACACTTTGTCTAAAACTGGCCCTGAGTATTAGTACAGTATGTGTACAGTGTGTGTAGCTGGTGACTTTGCCTCTGTATTTGATTATTACTGGTTTCATTAATACCTAAAGCTGTAAAGGACAGGTGCATTCTGGCCACTTACACTCCTTGGGGGGTATAGAGAAGAAACAAGCATCTCCATGGCTGCAAAGAGAAGTGCAGGATCTGTAGGTGGAGCTCTGTCCTCCTCTCTGTGGGACTGCTGGGACAAGGTGGAGGGGGGGGGGGGGCGGAGATGAGGGAGGTGCTTTAGCTGCAGGAGAGGTGATGTGAGGAAATGGCCTGGAGGGCCACATTTGACCTACGGCCTTGTGTTTGACACATGTACTATAGATTGAATGACAGTATTACATTTCTAATATTATTGTAATATAATAAATATAGCGAGAAACCTGCAGGTAAAAGTTGGTGACAGCCATCTTGTTACACCCCGCACTTCTCAGCCACAAACTGATTATATAGTGAAATAGTCTATTTCAGGGCTTGACAAATTTTCCTGAAATCTAGGAGCCAGCTAAAAAAGTTAGGAGCCAGCTTTTTTTTTTTTTTTTAAACAAACAACCAAGCTTTATTTCCAAAAAAATAATATACTAAATTTATACATAAAGACGACTAGAACCCCACTCTCCTCTATACTGTCTGTTTCCATCCGATGCCATCTGATCCAATCCACGGGATGGATAGAAAATAGAACCACCATCCGTCTGTTTTTGGCAGACAGGATCAGATGGCGGCAGATTACTGCTCCATAGAGGAGACTGAAGGGTCCGATCAGGTCTGCCTGAAAAACTGGCAGGCGGACCTGATCAGACAGCCCGTGTGAAAGGGGCCTTTGGCTGTGGCATGGCGATGAGGAAAAAAAAAAATTATATTATTATATAATATATAAATTTTTTTTATAATAATTGAAAAAAAATAGAAAAATAAATTATTTTTTATTTTTTTATACTGTAATTGAAAAAAGAAAAATATTTTTTTTAATAATAATTAAAAAAAAAAGAAAAATAATAATATTTTTTTAATAATTAAAAAAAATAAATTAATAATAATTAATAATAATAATAACCACACTCTATGTCCACTTACCTTTTAAGCAAAGGTAAGTGGACAGGGAGATGAAGCCTGCAAAAAACTTCCCTCTCATCTCCTCTTGGGGAAGGAGATGGACAGGCATTGAGGACAGGCATGGGAAACAGCCATTAGTTACTGCTTGTCAAACTCCCGGCCACCACAAGAGGGCGCCAGTTCCCCATTCTCTCACTGAAGGAGGAAAAGCAGCGGCCTAAATTTTCGGACTGCACGGAAGTCCGTGCAGTCGGTGAGTGATTGGGGGGCGCAAAAGGGACAGGACACCTCCAGCAGTGCACCCCAGGCGCCAGGTCGCTAATTCTAGTCGCCAATGCGACCTGGCGCCTGGGGTTTGTCGAGCCCTGGTCTATTTCAGTATATAAGGTGAGTTTACTGCTAAAATAAATGTAAAATTCAAGACTTGCGTGGTTGTAAGAAGATGTCTGCTGCTTCGTGTTCTGTCACATTAGGTAACCTATTGGAACACATAGCAGCCATGTTGGAACGCATGGAGCATGCGCAGTAAGTTGTTCTAGTCCAAATGTCACTTCTGGTTGCAGAATCTGATAGGTAGCGCTATTCTGATAGAACAGCGGCCATACTTGGTTTCAGCTGCTTCAGAAGAGACCGGATGAATTTTGCTCCATGTATGGGCAGGCTGGTTGTACAGATCTATCGATTGACTTGTGTACAACCAGCCTGTCAGGTTTTTCACAAACGATCATTGCCGCCAGCAACACCGATCATTGTAATATGCCGGCGGGGAAGGCTTCCCACCACCAGAACACAATGGCGCTGCAGGAAGGATTCCCCTTTCAGCACAGATTGTGTTGATGGGGAAAATCGTCACTTTGTTTTTTTTCTCGTTCAACCCACTTATGACCCCATTCGCACTTGTGCGACTGCAAAATCTTGCGATTTCATTTGCATCTTTACAGTGCAACTTGTTACGACTTAGGTTTTGACCAATGTGATTGTTTTGTTTGTGCTCAAAAAAGTCGCTAGACGTGCAAAAATGCAGAAACTTTTTATTTATTTTTTTAAATTTCTTCATCCTCTAACAAATTCCAAATTTTCAGAACGATGCAAATTCGAATCTGTCGAAAATCGATCGCCGATCCAAATTCTGTGTGAAGAATAGCTGGTTGTTAAGGAGCAGGTCAGGAAGCCCTTTATTTAAAAAAAAAAAAGATCCTAGATTTAGATTGTCAATCACAATGCCCGCCGCCACCGACGACCCCAAAAAAGAAAAAAAAGTTCACTCCTGAAGAAGGCTACCGCCATCTGGCAACGCTGCTGTCTGACAGTTCCTAAATAACCAAGGAGCGGGGCCACCTGGTGACAGCACCAGGTGACCCCCACCTTGTGATGTCATCAATCTGGGCATGCTGGGTCAATGACATCACAAGGAGCGGAGTCATTTGGTAACGTCATCGGTTGTCTCCACCCCTTAGTTATTTAGGAACTGTTAGACGGTGGGAGTCTTCATCAGGTGTGGACTTTTTTTCTTTTTTTTTGTCGGCAGCGGCGTTCATTGTGATTGACGCTGGATTTACTTCGGGGGGACATTGTTTTTGTTTTTTTACTAGTGTACTTGTCAAAATCTGTCTTTTAATTTATTTTTGACACTTTTTTCGGTGAATGAGTAGGGCTACAATGTACCCCATACTCATTCACATGGGGGGGGGGGGCAGCATCTGGGTGCCCACTTGTTTAAGGGGGCTTCCAGATCTTTATAAGCCCGCTGCCCGCAGACCCCCACAGCCACCAGCCAGGGTTGTCTGGAAGGGGCCTTTGTCCTCATCAACATGGGGGACTAAGTGCTTTAGGAGGGGGGCACCTGCCCCAAAGCACCCTCCCCCCTATGTTGAGGGCATGTGGCCTGGTATGGTTCAGGAGGGAGTGCTCACTCATTTCTCCCCCATTCCTGACCTGCCAGGCTGCATGCTTGGATAAGTGTCTGGTACGGATTTTGGGGGAGACCCCACACCATTTTGTTTTCCAAATTTCGGGCCTGGTATGGATGTGGGGGGGGGGGGGGGATCCCATGCTGTTTTTTTTTCCTTTATTTTTTATTGCCGGCACTCTTTGTTTAGGTTCAGCTGTCAGTGAGGAAACCCGCTGAAAGCTGATGAGTAATCGGTTAAGGACGCGGCGGCTGGCTTTCCGGCCCGCTCCTTAGCAACCGGCTATTTTTTACACTGAATTCAGATACATTTTTGACTGATTTGAATTCCAATCGTTGTGAAAATGTGGAATTTGTTTGAAAACTAATAAAGGAAACTAAACCAAATCAGAACAAATTGCTGATGTCTAAAGGACGCACACAATTCACATGTATATCATGCAGGTGTGACTTTCATGCGGTGCGATTTGCTGTGCGAATTTAGGCTTCTAAAGTTGCATGAAAAGTCGCATAAATGTGAATGGGGCCTAAAGTGAAACTAAGCCCTCCTTTTCTTTGCAGCCAAGAAAGATGCCATATTAGCTTCTCTTTGATCTGCAACTGCCATGCTGCTGCACATGTGATCAGTTATGACACCGGCCAGGTGATTGTTACACAGATTGGTTTAGGACACAACCAATGTGACAGTTATCAGTCCCAGCATGCTGGGAATGTAAAGGCTCTTTCACACGGTCCGCCTCCGTAGGGGGATCCGTGCTGCTCAGCGGGGATCGATCCGCGATCCCCGGTGAGCCGGCGGATGACAGCTCTGTCTCCGCTTGCAGTGCGGAGAGGGAGGTGTCACAGACCCCGCTGCTCTCTATGGGGAATCGGATGAGAGAGGACTGCCTGTCCGCTCTCATTCGATCCCATCCGATCCGATCCCCAGGACGGATGGAAAATAGGGTTTCCATACGTCCGGATTTCACGGACAGGATCAAATGCGGATGGCAGCGGGTGTCAGCGGACATGTCACCGCTGACATCCGCTGCTCCATAGGGCTGAATGGGGCATCCGATCAGATCCGCCTAAAAAACTGACAGGCGGATCTGATCGGACCGCCCGTGTGAAAGAGCCCTAACTGTTTTTTGAAACCATTACATTGCTAGATCGCTTTAGGGCCCATTTCACACATATGCTGAGGGATGAAAAACGGACATCAATGCATTCCTGTGGAAAAACGGAGTACATCCCTTTTCATCCGCTTCTGTCATATTCAATTTTTTGAACGGATGAAAGCCCTAATTTCATCTGTTAAAAAATTGGATTGGATGACAACCAGATGAAAAACGGATGAAAAATGGATGTTGACTGAAAAAAACTGATGACAAAAAAACGTGACTGAACTGATGAAATGAATGTGTGTGAAAGGGGCCTAAGGTATTGTTGTGCGATTTACTGGGCAGCAATTGCGGCAAATTGCATCTCATGAAGCTTGTCACTCAAAAAGGAGCTTGGGCAACAAGCTTCACGTGATGTGATTTGCCGTGTGATAATAGCACCGTGTTTTAGGTGCCAAGTAATGGCACCTGAACCTGCGTTTTGCGATTGTAGTGCAATTAAGATCATGAGCAGAATCGCAGCATTTCTGCTTCGATCTCAAAACACTGGGGTGTGAATGGAGCCTAAAGCAGAACTAAAGGGGTTAACATACCTTTCCAATAGTCCCTCACTGGCGCTTGTATCTTCTGTGTGCCAGTTATTGGCCATCTTCATTGGCTGATGGGGGATGACATCACTCCTGCACACTCCTGCACATGCAAATTCAGCCATACAATCTGTATGGCTGAATTTGCATAGCACAGACATCGCTTGTGATTTGCAGAGCAGTGCGGTGCGAATCACATGCGATGTCTGACAACGCTACAGTGTGAACCGGCCCTTATTGTCAAAGCTTAATTAAAGAGGTTGTAAACCCGATTTTTATTTTTTTTTTCACCCTGAAAGAGAAACACATAATGAGCTAGTATGCATCACCGTGTCGCCCGCTTACCTCTATGACGGGCGACATGTTCAGTCGCCCGTCTTCCGGGATCGCGGCATCCGGCCATCTGATTGGCCGGAGCCGCGGTGACGTCACTCCCACGCACGCGCGCGGGAGCTGACGGTCACGGCATGGGGCTCTGAAGGAACAGCACCAGCGGCCGTTCCTTCAGAGCACATGCGCCAGTGATGTCACTGGCTGCATATAAGGTAAATATCTCCTAAACGGTACATGTTTAGGAGATATTTACAGTACCTATAGGTAAGCCTTATCATAGCTTACCTATAGGTACAACTTGCAGAGGAGGGTTTACTTCCTCTTTAAACAGGCTTAGATACTGGTTGGTTACTATGCACAGCTGCACCTGCATACTTGCCAACTGCCCAGTTTTTGCCAGGACAGTCTTGGCAAATAGGAGCCTGTCCCGGGTAATTTACTCTGCTGGCACTGTCATGGCAAATGCGCTTTTTCGCCGAAGCACTTCCATATCACGTGATCACGGGGTGGCGTGATGTCATCGCCTGTCCCGGGTAATTTTTTTTTCAAATGTTGGCAACTATGTACCCGATTCTGTGTGCACCAGCTGTAGTTAATCTTCCCCAATGTTTTTGCATGCAGACTGCCTTAGGTAATTCCTACATGTGATGCTGAGCTAGGAAATGAGGTGGGCTCAATCTGATATGCGAGAATTTCAGTACAGGAGGGGAGCCATTGTGAGATCATGTAGCTGGTCTCATGTGTTTGAGTAGATGCTGCATATTTTATCATCGTCTTTATTTTTCCGGTATCTGCCAAAATAAACATGGACCCAATTTATCAAAGTGTCTTCATGAGAAATGTCTGTATTGCTCCACACTCACCCGTCATTTTCACACTTGTATTCTCTGTCATCTTCCAATACGGGTTTGAGTCTATGAGGCAACACAGACCTAACTTATAAAAAAGGCTTTGATAAATGAGGCTCCACATTACAATGAACAATCTTCCAATCATCAGCTGAGTCTGCAGGAAAAATCACTGCGTGTGCTCTTTGAATGTGTAACCCAATGGCAGTTCTCACAACAGAGCTGCCTGATCTCAGGAAATTCTCTGTATCACCATTATGTAACGCTCTGCCTTTTTCCTTTAGTTTTCGAGCAATATCAGAGGGCACGCACCCAATTCGTTCAAACAGTCGCAGAGCTTGCTACAAGACCGCAAAACATTGAAACGCTCCAGAATGCAGGTAATTAATTTTTGCCCGGTAATGCCTGGACTGACTAACCTCTGTTGTATTTCATATACTCCATTCAAAACACAGGTGTAAGTATATGCTGCTTCTTAAGAAATATCCCTACATATCTAAAGATACAAACACCAAACACAGCCTTTCTCAACACTTCTAACCCAGGGGAACACTTGAAATAACTTTCCAGTCTCAGGGAACCCCTGCTAATAATTCCTGTATCTACAACTCATGATACATTAGTGTGATGGTCGTTGGGAAGAATGACCTCCTTACAGATAGCTAAAAAGATCGGTGGCGTGAGTGGGAACTTATCTGAGAGGCAGAAATTGCTCCTTGCTCAAGGAACGCCTAGAAACCCCTGGAGGAACCCTAGTTGAGAAACTCTGCCTTAACAGAAATATTTTTGTATTTTAGCAGCTACCAAGCAATTCTATCTCCCTGAACATTTGTTTTTTTTTTTAAATTTACTTCCATATCATCAAAATATTAGTCATTGTTGTCTCTTATTTACTGAAGTTGGGAGATATATTATCCTCAATGCATTTCTTAGACCAAAGGTCTACTTCCTCAAACCAGAAAGTTTGTTTTAATGTCATTCTAAACGGGACAAATCTACAGTATTTTGCATAAAGTACCAAAACATTAGGTATGACATTGAATGAAGTGTGAAGAATTAAATCCAGCTTGCACAGTCGGAGGTGGGAGTATGGCATAGGATGTGAGGGGGCATATAAGTAGCTGGAGAGGGTTGGCTAAAAGCGGTAGAGGAGCAAGGGTTTGGGGGCATTATATAAGGTAAGAAAAAAGAGAGGGGATAGGAGGGGAAAAGGAAAAAAAAAAGGGAGGGGATAGGGGTCTTCTCTCCTCCAAGGGTGAACCGACCACCTGGAAAACCAGTGCCTAGTTTAACACTGGTTGTTTTAAAACTAACAAGGTTCCATAGAAAATAAAATTCTTGGAAGTTAACATTGACAAAAAGCAGTAGGCTCATAGCAGAAGTTAAAAATGGCTCTGCTTTAAAAAGAGTATACAGATACTGGAGATTAGGCAGTTAAAGGAGACCCAAACTCAGAAAGTCAAGATTGGCTATTTTATAGGGAACATCTAAAAATGTTATTTGTGCCTAAGTACCCTGAAAAATTACCCTTTGCCTTGAATTCTTTCTAAGAAAAAAAATAGTAACACACTTCCTGTACCTTGAACTTTCAAGTATTATATCTGCAGTGTGAGATCACCTAAAGCACTGCTGCTTCTGACTAAAAGTCTAATGTTATTAGAATCAGATTCGGTGATGTCACTCCTGTGCTGCTCACTTTACTCCTTGTTGGAGAGGAAGCTGTACCTGAGGACCTGACGTGCAAAGATCTCCCTGCTTCTGCTTCATTCATTCTGTGGATCTATGCTTTTTTAACCGTTGCTCCTGTTTCTTGATCATTACCGTATCTGTAATCAGATCACCAGTCATCATAGTGACAGCCCTGACAAAGCTCAGCCTCTACCAAAATGGCCATCTTCATACAGGGACATGGTGTGCAACAAGGTGCGGTAAGTCAGTAATGGAGAGAAGATCAGCTGCAGGGAGACCACAGTACTGGTGACCAGTTCTTAGCTTTCTGCAGTAATAGAGAGAAGATCAGCTGCAGGGAGACCACAGTATGGTGACCAGTTCTTAGCTTTCTGCTTGCCATGTTTTGGCACAGCTTTCACAGCTCAGATCTTCTATAAAGTGTCAGGAATAAGACCTCATGCACACAGGGCATTACAAAACGAGCTGCAAAGCCAGTAGCGACGGCAGGAAAAAGCGGCAGAAAAAATGCACATTTAGAAGCATTTTGCATTGGCGTTAATGTGCGTCTAGCCGTGTTAGTGTTTAGCCACGTTAGCGTTTAGCTTAAAAACGCTTGATTTAATGCTGTATACAATGTAAACATGCCTTTAGCCGCGCCAGGTGTTTTTACAGCTGTAACGCTGCTACTCCAGAACACACTAGCACTGGGTGCATGGACACATAGAATAACATGGAGAGGCGTTTTTAAGCTGTAAAGAAAAGTCTGATGCCCCTAGGAGCAGCTGTAAAAATGTCCAAGGTGCATGAGGCCTAAGACTTTTCTGACAGACATGAATCAGATTCAAACCTGATTTACAAGTTTAAATCTGATTGATGATACAGTAAGTAGAGAGAGAAAGGAAAACTCAGAGCACCAATTTACAAAGCAGACCTACATGCTTTATTACGGAAATTCAAAATTGACCATGCTAGTTTATAGAGTTGCTGTAGGTCCAGGGATGTAGAGAGCAGCTGTAGATTCTTTAACCTAGATCAGGGATCCCCAAACTACGGCCCTCCAGTTGTTCAGGAACTACAATTCCCATCATGCCTAGTCATGTCTGTGAATGTTAGAGTTTTACAATGCCTCATGGGATGTGTAGTTCCTGCAACAGCTGCAGGGCCGTAGTTTGGGAATCCCTGACTTAGATTATTGCTTATCAAATATCTTCCAGTGTTAGAACAAGGCAGATTAGTAGATTCAGTACTTTTATTAATAGGAAAATGCAGTGTGTTTTACCCAGCTGAGTTGCAAGAGGTTAGCATCGAAATCGTGCCTATTGTATCTCACAAACTTGGGGGAATGTAACCCACTTACCAAAATGCTACACCCTAGTATGCTTGGTACTCCAATAATAGGGCAGACTCCATTCCTTTCCATGCTTGGCAACTGTAGCTTAAGAATGGAAAACACTCGAAATAAAGAGTACCAAAAAAAAAATAATTGTTGCGTTTTTAACCAGGCTGTGAAAATTATTTGTTCTGTGTAATTACTTTTTGTTATAGCAATGACCAACATTTGCTTTGTATTCGGGGTGTCTTTTTATGGAGCAGACAGGTGGGTGTGATATATAGGGGATTTTAGTAGCTACATGTGCCACAACCTCATTTACAGAAGGTCAGACCTGTTTGTACCCCAAAATTTGTCACTTTCCAAGTCCATAAGTATTGGTTGGAAAGGACTTTATGTCTGCTGAACAGGTTGAACCATCACTTTTTGAAGGAAGAAGCCCCTTTTCACCGGCACTAGGATTTCTATTCTTCAATTATGCTGCGAAGGAAGAAACAAAGAACATATCATTATCCTCTATTGACATCCTTTGCAGAATCATCTATAATTTGCATGGTATATCACTACAGCTGGAAATTATATAGGTGCACTAAATAATTCTCTATAACCTAGCAGAAAGAAGTAATTGGAGAATACAGCTGATGCCCATCTTAGGGCTGGTTCCCACCATTCCTGCACTGTGCGTTCCTGTGTGATTCACATGCAGCCATAGTAACCAATACCGGAAACGTATTGGTTACTATGCACAGCTGTACTAGATTCTGTGTGGACCAGTTTTAGTAAATCCCCAAAATGACTCCATACTCACCTACTCTTTGTTGCCCCCACTCTGAGATCTTCCCAGTTCTTCCTCCCACATGCTTTGCTGGGAACCTGAGAAGCCACGCATCAGGACCAAGCGCTGTCACATGGGCAGAGTGAAAGTCTTTATCCCTGTGTAAGATTCAAACAAAACAAAGTTATACAAGCCTTCTTCTAATCATTCCTGAAGGCAAATGGAACAGAGGGTGTAAAAAAAAAAGGTTAGTATAAGCATCAGGGTGAAGGGGGCGTGATTTATGACCCAACTCCATGCCCTCCCTATCACTCATCCATCGCCCCAATCCTTTTCAGGTCCCTAACTTTTTTCCTGTAAGTTCTGCAGTCTGGACATCACGGTCCTCTTTCCCTGATTCTTCCTCTTGTGGTGAGGGGGTCCTCAATTCCTGCACCATATCTATCTGTTTATCTTTTTTTCCACTTTTTTCATTTGAATAATATTAATTCCGTGACCGTCTCTGAAATTTAATTTCATCCCAAACATGACTCATCTAAAAAAAAAAAATGGTAATAAAAGAAATGTGTTTTTTTTTTTTTTTTTTTACTTTCAGAGTTCTTACTGGGTTTCATTCCCCAAGTTTTATTAAACCAATAGGATTAATACCCCGCAGATTGCTTTTGTATTTATTAGTGGTTAAGAGTTTAAAGCCCTGCAAAGTGATTTTATTTTGATTAGCAGCAAAGTGATTATAGGCCTTTTGTAATGTGTCTTCCACTTGATTACCATTAAAACAGTTAATGCCCCGTAAAGTTGATTTATAGCCACCAAATCCCAATCGCTGCAAGTCAATCAAGGAGCTTTGAAATGGTGTCTCAATCCAAGGTTATACATTGTTAGAGGAAAGGAGAGGGAATTAGCTTAGTATACAGCTATCGCCTTTAGGCATTTCTTGAAAACTCATCTCTTTGGAAAAGCCTATCCCACTTCTACCTAAAAACTGATATTTTATTTTTCTTAAACAACTCATCGCTCACAGTTATAACTTTTTGTATCACTTGCCTTCTCTCTTACATTGTAAGCTCTCTTGAGTAGGGCCCAACTGACCCTCTTTTTTGGATTTGCATTGTAACTGTACTTTCTCCATTTATTTTGTAAAGCTGTCCATAGCTCCATATAGCTCCCTTTATTTTATATAGCAAAAACTTTCAAGATAAGTGGCAAACATGTACAAGAGTACATGGGGGAAGGGGGGATCTTAACGCGTTTCACACTTGCTGTGCTTCTTCCAAATTCTTCTTGTGCTGCTTCCAATCAGGACCAATGTAACTATTCAAAAAGCCATAACTAAACTTTATCTTAAAAGTAAATAATATCTGCTGGTAAGCAAGTGATACATGCAAGTAGGACCTATTTACTTTAACTTAAAGTTATCAAAAAAAAAAAAAAAACATATTGTTGCTGAGTCTAGTATCATATATGTTCCATATAACCCATGAAATGCATTGGCAGTACACTGCAAAGCCCCTGGTAGATGAGAGCTACCTAACAGGAGCCACTGAGCTTCATTAGCTAGATATAGCTAGTTTATAATCAGGCTGTAATACTTAGAATCTGGTGCCAGATATCCCATGTTTGTTATAGGGCTGATTCAGTAGAAAAAGCACTAGGAATGATCTATACCACATGTGTCAAACACAAGGCCCGCGGGCAAAATCCAGCCCTCCAGGCCATATTATGTGGCCCTGACACCTCTCCTGCACCTCCTCATCTCTGCTTTCACCTTGTCTCAGCAGTCAACAGCAGAGAGGAGGACAGAACTCCTTCTATGTGCAGCCACGGAGAGGCTTGTCTCTGCCCCCTCTCCCCCTCATCATCAGCAGCAGCAAAGGGGAGGACGGAACTCTTTCTACAGATCTCTGTGCAGCCACAGCACACCCTAATCTCCGTCCTCCCCTGGTCTCAGCATTCAGCAGACTTCGGCAGCTGACTCCAGCCCTCCTCTGGTCCTCCTCCAGACCCTGCACTTTCTGCTTCCCAGCTCAGCCTCCAGCTTCTTCCCGGCAGCAGCACAAGATAAGGGGGTTGCACTGTGATGTAAGGGAGGGTGGGGAACACTTGACATCTGATGTAAGGGGGGGTATTGTGCTCTGGAAATCTGGTCTTACCGATACAATCAGCCCTTTAAAGGCAACTAATAATGCTGATGCGGCCCACGACGAAATTTAGTTTGACACCTCTGATCTATACAGCACATGCTTCCAGCAATATGTCTGGAACTAGGGGTACAGACAGGCAGAAAATATTTTCCTGTGTAACATGAAAGGCATCCCCCAATATGGCTTCTAAGTACATGTTCCAAACTTGTAAAAACTGCTTTTAAGGCATTGGACTTTATAAATCCTGAAAACTTTGGGGGAGATTTACTAAAACTTTGCATAGAAACCAATCAGCTTCCAGGTTTTATTGTCAAAGCTTAAAGTAGAACTATAGGCAAAACTTTTTTCTATTTTGGACAGAGTAAAGAAGGGTTATATCCCCTGTCAGTTTTTCTTTCGCCATCTATGTCCCATTGCAGAGATTTCCCTTCACTTCCTGTCCCATAGCCAAACAGGAAGTGAGAGGAAATCCCTTCAAATTAAGGGGATTCTTTGGGGACCCCTGGGCCACCAGTACTAGTTTGGAATATTTCCCCTCTACTACTTTTCTGGGGACAACCAAAAATGTGGAATTTTCTTTTACTTTCACTTTCAATGATAATGATAAACAGGACATATAGAGAGGGTGAATCTCCTTAACGGGGGCCCAGGCAGCAATAAAAACTGACAGGTGTTCTAATCCCTCTTACAGTTTTAGCCCCAGTTGCACTGCCGCAACTTGCCATGCGACTTGTGAGTTCAAAGTCGCATGGCAAGTTGCACCCTATAAACGGCATTTGAACCGTTCTAATTGGTGCGACTCAAGTCGCTCCGACTTAGAAAAAGGTTGCTGCACTGCTTTTGGTGTGACTTTAACACGACTTGCATTGACTTATGTTAACCTATCCCACCCGGCCTAAAGGAGAATGACGGACGGGCTGTGGTTTCATTATCCTGACTGGGCATCATGTGACGTCCAGCAGGATAAGTCGCTCGCACGTTCCCCCGAGGGCGCATAGCGTGGCGATTGGTAGTGCGCTGTGTCGCTCTGACACACCACATCTCTGATCTCAGTAAACAGCCGATGACGTAGACTCTTTACCATGTGATCAGCTGTGTTCAATCACAGCTGATTACATCGTAACCAAGAAGTGCCGCCTTTTCTCTTTTTCTCTATTCATGCTGACAGGGTGTGAATAGAGGAGAGTCAGTAAGGGCTCTTTCACACGGCCGCTCCGCTGATCTTGTCCGCTGCGGGACTTTTTTTTTTTTTCACGGAGCGGGTGACACTTGTGTGTCCGCATATCATCCCATCCGTTTGTGGATGATATGTGGACATAATGTATGTCTATGGGCATTGCGGATGTCAGCGGATGACTCCGCTGACATCCGATTTTGCTTCCTTTACGTTTTTTACACGGAGGAAAAATAGGGTTCTGTTCCGTTCCAAAAAAAGGAACAGAACTGAAAGGAAGAAAATCGGATGTCAACGGATGGTATTCCGCTGACATCCGCAATGCCATTGACTTACATTATGTCCGTAAATCATCCGCAAATCATCCGCAAAAAAATAGGATGATTTGCGGACAAGTGGAGCGCCCGTGTGAAAGAGCCCTAAGCAGCTCTCTTAACAGGGGGGGGGGGGGGGGTCTGCACTGGTAATCAGCGCATTGATTATCAGTGCAGACCCATCAATGGTGCAGTGCCTTTTAGGGATACCTGTCAGTGCCCCCTCATCAGTGCTGCCTATAAGTGCCCATCAGTGCTGCCCCTCATTGCCGCCTGTCAGTGCCCATCATTGATGCCTATCAGTGTCCGTCAGTGCAGCCTAATCAGTGCGCATCAGTGAATGAGAAAACGTACTTATTTACAAAAAATCTATAACCGAAATGAAGAAAACATTTTTTTTTTTTTTTTTTAATTTTTAATATTTTTTTATTTCTTTAGCAAAAAATTAAAAAAACAGGGATGATTACTTACCACCAAAAAAAAGCTCTATTTGTGGGCAAAAAAATTATAAAAATGTCATATGGGTACATCGTTGCATGACCGCGCAATTGTCATTCAAAGTGTGAGATCGATGAAAACTGAAAATTGGCCTGGGCAGGAAGAGAGTGAAAGTGTCCGGTATTGAAGTGGTTAAAGATGTCGTATGCAAGCCGCGATGAGGTCGCGCAGGGATGTCGTCCGACTTTGAAGTCACGGCACTGTGAAGCGAGGCTAACTGAACATGCTGAAGTTAGAAACTGATTGGCTACAATGCTGAGCTGCACTAGATTCTGAGTAATCCAGTTTTAGTAAATCACCCCCATTGCATCTATAATATTTGAAGGTCTTTTGATACAATCACTCATTTTGATTGGAGCTCTTCTATTTTTAATATTGTCTTGTGTATTGTGGCAGCTCTATGTAAAAAATAATTTTCCTCAAACCTCGGGGGGAGCTTATTAATGCAGAATAAATCAAATCCAAAGCCAGCATTTTGGTTCACAATGAGAAACCTTTTTTAGGTTTCTTTGGAAATGCATTTTTCACCTTATTTATCAGCTGAATGCTCTGTAAATAAGAAATGTGACATGACAGTGAGTCTTGTACTGTAATAACTGCATGTCTCCAGTGGATCGGGCAAAACAATGTGAGCTTGATTATCTCTATTCACCCTGGGGAGTAAGGGTCTTCATGTCAGTGTGGGGAGAGCTACAAGTCTGCTAAATGCAGGAAAACCAGCAGGGAGGCAACAGACAGAGAGGACTGGGTGTAAGTGCGGATAGAGTTTCGTACATGATTACATTATTTGAAAAAAGGTGTTTGTTATATGACTGGATACAAACCAAAGATGATAACACCAAACTAAACAAGGATGCAGTAGGTGAATTTTCTACCTTTTGTAAAGCAAGCAATAAAGCCCTTGGGCTCTACTCACACCTGAGAATATCATTTTATAGGCGTTTTTTTGGGCGTTTTTCATTCTTTTTTTTTTTTTTGCAGGTGTTTGGAGGCAGGCCAATACATCTAACAAAAACACTGGTAATTTTCCAGTAATGTACTTTTTTGAGCTTCAAGTGTTTTGCTTCAGGAGACAAAACGCTCATATGTGAACAGGGGTCATTGAATTTATTATTATTATTATTATTATTATTATTATTCAGGATTTATATAGCGCCAACACTTTGCACAGCGCTTTACAATGTGAGGGAAGACAATACAGTTACAATATACAAATACAATTCAAATACAGGAGGAGCTAATGAATGGGATTTTTCTTGTTGGGCATTTTGAGACTTCAGAGATGAGCATTTTTCAGCTCATAAAACGCTCATCTCTGAACAGGGCCTTAAAGAAAGATAAAGAAAGGAAACCCGCGCTATGGAAATGTAGGGGAATGAAAGGGCTGCAGCCTCCCTAAAATATAGCAATGCTATATCTAATTAATGGGTGTATAAAGGAATAGGGAATTGGCGCTGCCCAAGGGGGTATTAATAAATAAATATCAAAAATCAATTTTATAGACTCTTAGATATATAGATATATATCTCTTAAAACCTCAAATTATTCATAGCCATATTATATATAAATATAAAGTGACAGGTGTTAAAAAAGTGATATAGTGCTGTGTAGAATAAATTCAATAAAATATATCAATAAAATATATCTAAAAACACATAAATTCCCAGCTGGTTATCAACGAATTCTTCCATTTCTACACTAAACTGTATTCCTCGCCAAACCCTCTCCAACGTCCGCAGTTTGACGCGTTCTTTCGTGAACTTCCCCTTCCGCGATTATCCGCCGAGCACGGTGATATCATGGATGGGGAGTTCACTGAGCCTGAAGTATTGTTAGCCATTAAACGTATCAATCCCTCTAAGGCCCCAGGCCCGGATGGCTTTTCGGGCCACTATTATAAAAAAGTCGGGGAAACCCTTGCCCCTCACCTCTATTCATACTTCAATGCGATTAGGCGCGGCTCTCCTATCCCCCGCTACGAAAATAATGCTTACATAAATGTTATTCCCAAACCTGGGAAAGACCATGGCGATTGTCTGAATTATCGTCCGATCTCCCTTATCAATCTGGACTGAATTCCTTCTTAGTTCAATATATTCATCCTGACCAAGTGGGTTTCGTCCCTTCCAGACAGGCCTCGGATCAGACCAGACGGGCGATCAGCATATATCGGCCCTCCAGTCAGACTGGAATGGGGAGGGACAGTGGAGGGGCATGCTTTTGTCCCTTGATCTCCATAAAGCGTTTGATTCTCTGTCATGGGAATACCTGTGGCTCACACTTTGGCTTTGGACCTTCGTTTCTTATGTTAATGCGAACCCTGTACAGTGAACCTGTGGCGAAACTGTCGGTCAAAGGCTATGGCTCGGACTATTTAGAGATCCGCAGAGGCACACGTCAGGGCTGCCCTTTTCCCCTTTATTATTCATCCTTGCCTTGGAGCCCCTGGCGATCAAAATACTGTTGGACCCGAACATTCAGGGTATTCCCTGTGGAGCTGCGATGCATAAATGCGCCCTAGTCGCGGATGATATTTTAATGTACTTGTCGACCCCGCTAGTCTCAGTCCCCAATTTGCTTAAGGTATTGGGGGCATTCACGGCGATTTCGGGTCTGAGGGTGAACCATACCAAATCACGGGCATTGAATCTCACTCTGGATGACTCCACGGTGTCCACTCTTAAACTTAATTTCCCTTTTAAATGGCAGGTGGGATCTCTCCCGTATTTGGGCATTCACTTAACTTCGTCGGTTGCCTCCTTATATGCTCGTAACTATCCCCCCCTTTACAAAATTCTGGGGGCGGATCTCTCCAGATGGTCTACTAACCCCCCGTCGTGGTTTGGCAAGTTGCACTCAGTAAAGGTGAATATTTTACCACGTTTGCTTTATTTGTTTCGTACCTTAGCGATTTCTATCAACATGACGGATCTTAAAGCATTTTAGAATAAGCTTGAGAAGTATATTTGGGGGGACAAGAGGCCCAGAGTTAACAGACGCACCCTATTTACACTAAAACCGCGGGGGGGGGGGGGGGGGGTTTGGGAGTCCCTGATCTCCTTAATTATTACTATGCAGCCCAGCTCACCCATTTGGTCAGATTCCATTCTAAGGAACCCTGCCCAATTTGGATGCAGCTTGAAGCCCGCCATGTACCTTATGTGCTGATTGAACATCTAATGTGGCTGCTGCCCAAGGATCGCCCAGCAATCTTATGCCCTACTCTGTCCCTTTCGCTTGGAATATGGAACAGATTGGCAAAACGCCATGGCTTCAAGTCTCCCCATACCCCTTTAGCGCCCCTTTTGGGCAACCCTAAGTTTCCTCCGGGCCTCTGTCCCCTCGCCTTTGCTTGGTGGACTAACAAGGGATTTCTCAGTTTAGCTGATTTATGTGATAGGAGGGGTGTTATTTCTAGAACCACGTTGCGAGACAAATACTCCCTGCCAGAGAGCGAGTTCTCTCGCTACACTCAGATCTCCCATTATGCTTCCTCTCTAAAGGGTCTCTGCAATTTGACAACTTCGACTCCCATGGAGTACCTGTGTAGTAATATCGACAAACTGAAGGGTTATATTTCTACAATATATACTGTACTGCTTGAGGATGACCCTAAATTACCTTATATGACCCGGTGGGAGGCGGACCTGGGGGAGGAGTTGGATAGGGCGGAGTGGAATAAGTTGGCACTCTTGAATTCCAAGTCCCTGATCAATACTTCCCTGATAGAAGCTAACTATAAAGTATTTCTAAGGTGGTATATGGTTGTCGGCAGCAGTCCGGGGGGCATCTTCGTTGTGCTTCAGGGGCTGCGGCCAGTCGGGCACGGTCCTGCATATTTGGTGGACCTGCCCTAAGGTCCGCCGTTTCTGGATCAGGGTGTACAATTTTGTCTATTCGCTCATGAACATTAATTTGATTAAATCCCCTACCCAGGCGTTATTGGGGAAACCGATTGACCAGGCCCCCAACCACACCAAACGCTTGGTCACTTTTATATTCACGGCGGCCAAGATCGCCATAGCTCGTTCCTGGCGGTCCCCGGTTGTTTTGCTTGAACTGCTTAAAGCTAAGCTAACCTGGATTATGGTGAATGAGCGAATGGTGGCCATCCTCCAGGATAAGCTACCTCTCTTCGAGAAGACCTGGGACCCCTGGATGAGATATCTGGCGGGACCCCGGTAACTTGTGGCTTTTCCCTTACTGACTTTTGCCTGAGTAGCCTATCGGACCCCTTCATTCCCCTTTCCCTTTTCTGGTTCTTTCCACTTCCTTTTTCTTCCTTTCCTGTTTCTATCTCGGCCCCTCTTTTCTTCTTTGTTGCTCTGTCGTCTGACAGACATGGTCCCCTGGGGATCTTTTGGAGTTGGTTGACACCGCTTATTGCGGCCTCGTTTTTATTCATTCATTGTTGTGTTTTACATTTCCCTGATGTTGCTTTGCTGTCCCGGGGCCGTTCGGTGGCGGTGGGTTGGGGCTGGGCAGTCGCCCCCCCCCCCCGTTCGCGCAGTGTGTTCCCTTTTTGGGGCGCCGGGGGGGGGGGGGCCTGGGTCTGACCCGGGCCGCCTAGGCTCGGTGCTTGGTAGAATTTATGTTGCTTAGCGGGATGTGCTTATGTTCTGTGTTCCCTTGTGGGCTGCGTCCCTTGAGCTCTTTCTCATATTGAGTTGTTATGTCTTATGACTACTGCTATTCCTTTGTTTTATTATGTATGTTTAACTTGCACTTAAACCAAATAAAAATCTATTGAAATCTAAAAACACATAAATTGATTCCTTTGGGTGACACAGTAAAATGCAATTACAATTCTAAATATAAATCCATATATGGCAAATCAATATAAATATTGTGATAATTAGGGATGCACCGAAATGAAATTCTTGGCCGAAGCCGAAGCTGAATAATAATAAAATGTTTGGCCGAAGGCCGAAGGCCGAATACCGAACGCGGTGTTTTGCATTTTTTCCATTTATTTTGCCAATTTTTTGTCCTCTCTCTTGTCCTCTCGTGTCTCTCTCTCTCTCTCTTGTCCTCTCACTCTCTCTCTCTCTCTTGTCCTCTCATGTCTCTCTCTCTTGTCCTCTCATGTCTCTCTCTCTCACTAAATGTTACTGTAGGGAATGGGATTCAGTGCACACTGCAGCCTTGTACCATAGGGTTAATGTTAGTGACACTGTAGGGATTGGGAAGGATGCTGGGAATGGAAATCAGGAAGCATGCAGGCAGCCTTGTAAATTTTAATTGCATATACAGGGCACTGGGCAGGTCAGGGTTAATGTGGTAACATCAATTACTCAGTGACAGTCAGTCAGTGTCAGTGTGGACTCGATCAGATTATACAGTGACAGACAGTCTCTCATAGTGGTGGTAGTAGGAGGCTGGAGGTGGACTAGTAGTAGCCTGGAAAGGAGCACAGCCGCATACATACATTACTCACTCGTGCACTGCAGCCCACCCCACACATTCAGTGAGTCTTACTCTCCTCCCTAGTTTTTTCAATGGCACATTCAGGAAGCCAATCACGCCGTGAGTAGCGGCACAGCGGAACCAATCAGGTGTGCAGGCACGCGTGATTGGTTCGCTGTGCAGCTAATCACGGCGCGATTGGCTTCCTGAATGTGCCATTGAAAAAACTAGGGAGGAGAGTAAGACTCACTGAATGTGTGGGGCGGGCTGCAGTGCACGAGTGAGTAATGTATGTATGCTCACCGCTGAAGTGTCCCGGCTTCCCCTGCCTAACACGGAAGTCTGTGAGTCCTCCTGTCCTCCTCCGAGTCCCTTCCCCCTGTAAATATCGTGACCTCGGCGATATGAATATCGCCTACGGCCACAGAACGATAGTCAATATCATATCGACTATCGTTCAGCCCTATTATTCGGCACAAAATTATTCGGCCTTTTGACTTATTCGGCCGAACACCGAAAGTGCTATTTTTTCTATTTTCGGCCGAATAATGTTCGGCCGCCGATTATTCGGTGCATCCCTAGTGATAATTAAACGAGTGATCTGTGCATATAAGCAATAAGGTGCAAGGTGATTGGTGACTCTAAATATAGACGTGGTATATAACTAGCAATTGTATATACACTCTTAGTGCCGGTTCACACTAGGGCGACCTGTGAGGCGACCTGGTCGCCTCACAGGTCGCCGCAGGTCGCCTCCCATAGGGAAGCTGCGGACCCGTTCTAATAGGAGCGACACAAGTCGCTCCGACCTAGAAAAAGGGTCCGGAGCTTCTTTGGGGCGACCCGGAGGCGACCGCCATAGACTTCAATGTTATGAAGTCCGTGGCGGCCGCTCCGAGGTAGCGGCGCGCTGCTCGCACCGCGACCTCCGAGGTCGCGGTGCGAAGTAGCGTCGCCCCTATGGGAACGGGGGCTTAGCGTGCCAAGTGATGAGAAATCCAAAACAAACTGGAAAAAAATATATATAGGTGCAGATATATTAACCACTTGCCGACCGCCTCACGACTATCTACGTCGGCGGTCAGCCCCTCACAGGCAAAGTGACGTAGGGCTACGTCACTAGCTTGTGAGGGTCTAGGGAGCGAGCGCGCGCCGCCGAAGGCGTGCTCCCGCGGGGTCACGGACCCCCCGCGCGTGTGACCGGCGGACCCGATGTCCGCTGGTCACTCTGCGATCGGCGGGGGAGAGGGAGAAAGTCAGGCGGCTTTTGTAATTAAGCTGCCTGTCATTCTCCCCTGTGTATGAAGGATGATCATACGGTTCTACTATGTAGAACCGTTGATCACTCTTCATACATCTGAAGCCACAGCCAATCACAGTAGAAAGCACGCCCCTAGGGACACACATAGCCCCTCCCTTTCAAAAAAAGTTAACCGCTTCACTGCCAGTGTATTTTTACAGTAACAGTGCATATGTATAGCACTGATTACTGTAGAAATGTCACTGGTAACCCCAAAAGTGGCAAAAATGTCAGTCAAGGGTCCGATCTGTTCGCCGCAATGTCGCAGTACCGCAAAAAAAATCGCAGATCGCCGCCATTACGCGTTAAAAAAAAAACAACAAAAATTACAAAAATCTTTCCCTTTGTTAGTAAACGCGATAACTTTTGCGCAAACCAATCAAAATACGCTTTTTGTGATTTTTTTTACCAAACATAGGTAGCATAAAACAAATTGGCCGAAAATGTTAAAAAATTTTGATTTTTACATTTTTTTGGGGGGGAATTCCATATAAAAAAATGTGAAAAATATTGCTATTTTTGCAAAATTTACGCTCTTTTTTTGTTTATAGCGCGTGATCAAAAAATCGCACAGGTGATCAAATACCACCAAAAGAAAGCTCTGTTTGTGGGAAAAAAAGGACGACAAATTCGTTTAGATACAGCGTCGCACGACCGCGCAATTGTCCGTTAAAGTCACGCAATGCCGAATCGCAAAATACCCCCTGGTCAGGAAGGGGGTAAAATCTTCCGGGGCTTAAGTGGTTAATACACTCCGCTCCTTAATCAAAATATATCTCAGATTAATTTAAACATATAAAAGATGTGACGTGGTAAATAAAGTTCATATAATGGAGTGCTTGATCATCTGGTGGTATTAGCATTCGATCTTCGTGCACTATAATAGGTGCTCAAAGTGGGTAGTGAAATAGGTTGCACTCACCAGAGTGCCCAACCCCACACAGGGGTATTAGGCAGAGTAAGTGGTACTGTAAGCCACAGCAAGAAAACTGTAAGCTCCTATGGGTCATCTATTTCTGTGCTCCTCTATGTAAGGGAGAGGGAAGGGACCCTGCTGTTCTCCAGTCCTCCGCTTGTTGTTGGGTAATGCTCCGGTGGTGTAATGTATGGGATGAATAAAGGGGAACATATAGCGTAATTCCGTATGATAGGTTTTATTTTAGTACATCAAAAAAAGGGGCACTCACATTACAGAAGATAATAAACAGCGTTAGTGGTGTGTCTCGATCAGATACCAAACAGGAAGCCGGCAATAGCGTCCTGTACTCCGGAACGCAATGCGTTCCACGGAAGATCCGGATCGGGAAGTGACACAACTACGCTGTACGCGTTTCGTCATTGATGTCTTCAGCAGCGGGAAGTGGAGTGACGCTGCTGAAGACGTCACCTATCCACCACAAACAGATCAATCCTAGAGTAGGAGTTGTGCCTGGCTGAGAAAAATGTGTCGTCCCTTTCATTCACATGCAAGCACTTCCATACATCGTACAGTTCTTCACTGTGTAGCAGGCCTTTTAGGGATGTTGTTGTGCGACCCCTAGACAGTGAGGAAGAGTCAAAGGCAGGGTCTGGTACCACATTAAAATCTTCACAGATAATCACATTTCCCTTTCGCACCAATGAGATTTGTTTCAAAAGTTTGCGAAAGAATCTCAACTGGTGCGAATTGGGAGCAAAAAAGGATACAAAAGTAATCAACCTATTTTCAAAAGTGCATGCCAGAAAAAGGGAATCTACCCTCCGGATCCGAGATTGGTTAGTGTAGGGAGAAGGCCACAGTGTCTTTAATTGCCAGTAGAATTCCTCTTTTCTTGGCGGATGCTGTTGAAAAGAAGATGTGTGGAAAGATCGGGTCTTTACACATAGGGAGAGTGTCCTTTAGGAAGTGTGTCTCTTGGACAGAGATAATTTTTATTTTTTTTAAAATTAATAATGGCGGCTATCACCGATTTTTAGCCGTGCTGCGACGTTGCGGCGAACAGATCGGACACTTAACTGACACTTTTGGGGGAACCAGTGTCATTACTACAGTAATCAGTGCCAAAAATATGCACTGTTACTGTACTAATGACACTAGCAGGGAAGGGATTAACACCAGGGGCAATCAACGGGTTAAATGTGTCCCTAGGGGGTGCTTTCCAACTGTGTGGGGGATGGGCTTGCTGAATGAACACGGATACCTGTGTAAATAAAAAAGAGGAACCCAGGATCCCTGTGTTCATTACTGACAGAACAGCGTTCTGCTATGTTTACAACGGCAGACCGCCATTCTGTTTCCACAGGGAGCGATCGCGGGTATCCGGCGGACATCTCCCTGTAGCCAATTGGCGCGTGCGTGCTCCCCCACTAGCGGTCCTGTGAAACTACGTACAGTTACGTTATTTCGCGGGACAGAGCCGACCTGACGCAGTATATTTACTGCTGGCGGTCGACAAGTGGTTAGTAAAAATAAATAAAAATATAAGCTTTAATGTGGCTTTAAGTGGATTTCACTGACATGAAGGTGTTTGTGGGACTTTGCAGGGGGAATCAAGAAGAAACTGTAATTGCAGATACACTTATAATTAGGTGGTGCAGTACATATTTTTTTTAATGGGTAACCATAGTTGTACTTTAAACAGGGCCGGTGCTTCCACTAGGCAAACTAGGCAGCTGCCTAGGGCGCATTGCCACCTAGGGGCGCAGCCACGAGTCAGCACTCACGCTCCATCATGAATTATCCTTGTGAGCTGAGGAAAGGGGCGGCAGTGGGGGAGGAAGAAGGGACAGAGGAAGATGCCAGGTATCTGGGGCAGTGGCAGAACTACCAGACCCTGGCTTTCCACCATTGTTGGGGGAGCCCCAAGGGGCAGGAAAGGAGCCCACCGGAGTGCTAGCTGCATAATGATCCTCTTCGTCTGGAGCAGAGCGGCCTAATCCCTGGGCGGGAAGTGACTCTCTAATCTGAGCTGGTGGGCAGCCGTTCATTTCCCTGGGTTGGTATTAAGCAGGGAGTGGAGGAGAGCTGAACCTGAGCCGGAGCTCGGCACTGGAGGGCGGCACCTTTACTGGAGCAGAAGCGACGAGGCAACGGAATGGTCTGAGGATGTTGGTGATGAAGGAGGTGCGGAACTCTCTGACTGCTGCTTCTCCCTCCACCAGGGGCCGGTTGGAGCTGTGGTGAGCACTGTGGTCCAGGAGAGGAGCGTCCTGGGAGAAGGAATAAGCAGGATCATGGTGAAGGAGGGCAGAGTGCAGGCCACTCTCTTCATACTGCCCAGTAAGTGTCCCCAGAACAGGGAATCAGGGTCCCTGGGTGTGGCATGGAGTATCCCTGGTGTGAAAGAGAATTGCGGTCACAAGGTATGCCATGGGGAATCTGAGTCACCAGGTGTGACATGGGGGAGAGGGGTCACAAGTGTAACAGGGGTTTGGGGTCACCAGGTGTGCCATGAGGAATTGGAAACCCTGGGTGTGCCATAGGGGATTGAGGTCCCCAGGTGTGACATGGAGGAACATCAGGGTCCCCAGGTGTGACATGGAGGAACATCAGGGTCCCCAGGTGTGACATGGAAAAACATCAGGTTCTCTGGGTATGACATGGAGGAACATTGGGATCACTAGGTATGACCGCATTACATGGAGGAACCATCAGATCAGGGTCACTGGATATGACATAGAGCAGTTTTTAACCCCTTACCTTTTTTATTTTTTGGGGGGGCGCAAGTAGCTGATCTTGCCTAGGGCGTAAAACAGTCTAGCACCGGCCCTGACTTTAAATGTACAAATATCTTAGTTCCTAGACTAATATATAACAAAAAGTGCAGCGATATCAAATATGGATTATGAAGATGATATCGAGGAGAGCAGTCCACAGGTGCAAATTATGGTGAAGCATGCACAAGATATAAACATTCAGTGCTCTTCAATGTGCTGGTAATCCTCCACCCAGTCTCATTAGCCTCTCACCTCACACTTAGCCCCTGTGTCACCAGACCGGCTAGTAAGACATAAACTTTCTCCAAGGATATCACCAATATAGATCAGATCAGTATTCCTCTTCATCAGAAGATAAGGCTCACAGGTAACAGATCACAGGTCCATAAAGCGGGTCACAGGTCCATAGGAAAACAAAGGTCCGTGCATTACCGCAATAAATACTTTATTGAACATAGCATAAAATCATAAAAATGACCTTGTAAAGCACTATACAAGTGCATGTGATGAGCAGATTGTATTACACACAGCGGTCTCGACCAGAATGGATGGCGGGTGACGTCACCGGCCCCTCCCCCTTCACACGCGTTACGTCCCACTGCGCAGGACTTCATCAGCCTGCTCTCCTCGATATCATCTTCATAATCCATATTTGATAGCGCTGCACTTTTTGTTATATATTTGTTATTGGGATTTTGGGTTTATTGATCCTTTAGTGCATAGCAGCTTTCTATTATATTATTTTATACAGTTGTGCTGATTTTTTTATCTATTATTAGTTCCTAGACTGTTGTATTTTATATGCATAGTTGTGACTTTTATTAATTTTACTTTAAAATAATACATATAATGTAACATAAAGATTAACATAGCTCAGCTCAGGCTCCCACTGCTATAAATCTGCCCAGGGAGGAAGGAGACAACGGTGAGAGCTGCTGTTCTCATGCGGATCGCTGGATCAGATCAGGCTCAGGTAAGTATAAGAGGGGGGGTTGGGGGGGGGGTTTTGCAGCACAGGTTTTTCACCTTAATGCATAGAATGCATAAAAGTAAATAACATCATTAAGTGTTCTATTATAACCCACCCTTGACCCTTTATTATAACCCTCCTTAATGGAGTTAATGTCCAATATGCGGTACTTGTCTGAGGATGTTTATTTAGCGGAGATTAAAAGCCAAATTGTATGTATTGCTGGATTTTTGTGATTGTTTTGGTGGCCACAAGCAGACCACAATTTTGGAATTCACCCTACATGTGGTCAGATGTTTTATTATTTTAATTCAGGCATAGCCTGTTTCCTCCATTCCTATCTAATGTAAATATTAGGGTAAAATATGTAAAATGTATACACTGTGTGTGCCGGTTCACATATGTGTGGCTGCGGAGATCACATGTAATTCGGAGCGCACTGCTCCTTCATTACATGCGATCTGATGTGGGGTGCGAATTTCAGCCATACACTTTGTATGGCTGAATTTGCACTGCATGCGCACCAAAGACGCACAGGAGGCATTTCTTCAGCTGCATCAGGATCGGATCGCACAGTGGTTCACACTAATGCGATCCGATTCTGTGGGAACTGTCAGATCGCACTGCGATATGCGTTCAAACTGGGGGTGTCGTTAACATTTAATTGACACCCCCTGCGTATCGCATATGGCAGTGTGAACTGCCAGAGGTGCGGATGCGATGGGGGAACACGCTGCATATTCGCAGCGTTCCCGCATCGCACAAGTGTGAACCGAGCCTGTATGGCTTCTGCTTGCAGGGCTTGGTAATCTTGCAGGGATTTTAGCAACAAGAAGAATGATTTTGTGAAACTTGCAGGAAAGGAAAGTATCAGTTTCATATAACAAATATTTTATGCCATTGTTGGTTTGTACAAGAAAATGACAGCTAGGTTGGTAGTGCAAAATAGGCGCATTGTGGGCTCTGGCATAATGCCTGCTCCACTCTTCTAAACTGAGAAAATGAAGCAGATCCTGATTTTAATTAACAAAGGGGGTGCATTCCCTGTCAATGCCCTGTGGCTAACAGGTGCTCTCTCAAGGCTCAAATTCTTTTCTCTGGGTGGGTAAAGGTAGTGGGCTAGGTTGGGGGTGTGGCTGCCTCCTCGTTGCAGAAGATGGGGCGATGCTGAGGAGGAGCAGAAATGGCAGCCTTCTCACGGGGCCCCTGCCTGTTATAGCACGTACAAACTGTTCCATCATAAGCTGGGCTTGGATACTGCTGGTTGCACAGTTAATACATACTGCCCTGCCTTGCCACTAGACACTGTCCTACACTGCTCACTGTCCTACACTGCTCACTGTCCTACACTGCTCACTGTCCTACACTGCTCACAGTCCTACACTGCTCACTGTTTGGCATTATTATGTTTAATCTTTTTTTATTAGACATGTAACTAAAAAGATGTCCCATGACTTCTAATGTTGGCTCTGACTGAGATAATTGTGCTGATCACATCCATTTTTTTCAAATTTTTTGGACCTTTGGCGTAAGGCCTACCCGTTTGTCCCCCAAGGGGAAAGAGTGCACATGGCTTACTGTTTCTTCTTTTTATTTCTTACAGACACCCCCTAACATAGTTTCCCTCTACACTTATATAGAACACACCTTCTCCTAGATAGATGAGGAACTCATACACCCAGAAAAGCAAGGAACAATAAAGCTGGGTACAAATGGGCCAAAAATCATCTGAAAATGGTCAGTTAAGCAGGAACGAGCCGAGTTTTGGTCCATGTGTACAGCTGTCTGTTCTATAGAAGCCTGTGTTACGACTGGCTTCTGTTGAACGGGCATGCTGGAAAACCAGCATCCAACTGGCATCTGATCAGCACTGGCAGCCAGTCCCGCTGTTTTTACACAAAGGCACAGCAGGGAAGATCGCCACATGAACATCACTTGTGTTAGTACGGAGATCTCCCTGTTTTTTTTGTTTTGCCCGTTGGGTTGAACAAACAAAAACTTCTAGTGTGTAACCAGCCTAAGAGTTAGTTTCATTGTCTAATCACTAGGTGACAGAGATCTTAGGCCAGGCTAGATTGCGCAGGTCCACTGTAGTCTGCAGGGAGAGCGAGGGTGTGTGGATAACAGGAGTGGCTGAACAGCATTTTAAATCCTTTGTCAGGTAACACAAGTTTTATATATGTATTTAAACTGTGTATTTAGCTATGTGACCGGGGTTCTGCAGACTGTGTGTTGCTGTCCAACCTCCTGTCTGCCTTTTTTACACTTCTGGTGAAAATGTCTGCACTACCACGACCTACCATGAGTTCTCTATCCCCCCACACGCCTTCCTTGGTTTCTCTTTGTCCTATTCATGAGTCCCCTCCCACTGCAAGCCTGACTTCATCTTACTGTGTGTGGCAGGTAATCACAATGGCTGGGTTGAAATAGCCTAATTGTACAGTATAGTGCACAGGGCTTGTATTCATAGACTATAGATTATCTGCAAGCTACCTTCAAGTGACTGGACATTAGTCCCCCAATGCATTCCCATATAATCCCACCCACTCCATGAGACTCCATTTGTGTGCTAGTGTCCTTAGGTGATGCATATCTTCTCTTTTGCGGAAGTTTTTTTTTGTTTAACTATTCCTTTTTACTACTTACACTTCTGTGAAGATCTGACTATTTTTGTTCCTGAGCTATCTAGCAGTTAATAGATCAGTACCCCTCGGGGCATACCATGGGGACTCTTCCCAGACTTCACTGTGTGGGGCTGTCTTGTAATGTTTACTTTAGGCACCGGGTGCTGTGTTAGGCACTCATTTTGGCATGAGGTGTGACATATATGGTGCTATATAGTTTAATGGCTGTAGTGCATCTCTTTGGTTTCCAGACCTAGAGTTGCCACCTTTCCAGGATTCACCCGGACAGTCCGAGTTTTGAATCATGTGTTCAGGGTTCAGTCTGCCTGCAACCCAGACACATTATTCAGACAGGAATGTGGCTCAGAACAGGGCCTGAGAAGGAGGGTGACGGGGCACTATGCGCCCTGCATTTCTATTGTCTTTGAAGCGCCCAAAGGTGTCCCAGGTCTGTTACAATCTTATAGTGTATTCTAAAGAATAAAATGTTGCTGTGCACTGCTAAAGTGGTGGGGGTTTGGCTATAAAGACTCCTTAGGGGGTGTGCACCCTGTGACAAGCAAAGCCTGGACCCCTAATGGGCCCAGTGCCAAGGATAAGATAAGACAGGGATTTCCTGAAATTTTGGGGCAAATTGAAGTTTTGTAGCTTTTGAAAAATTATATAAGTGAGCTAAAGGGTGTAATATTTTTTCCCAGAAATGACTTTTTAACAGAAAACAGTTGTTTCCATATTTAATGTATCCCACACAACTAATAAAGTCTTCTTTGCATAGCCCTTGCTATACATACCATTATTACAAGTGAATTATGGCAGCCAAAATAAACACTGCTTGGATTTGGTAGCCATAGAGATGGTGATATAATGGTGTCTGCTTTATGTTTTTTTTTTTTTTTTTTTTTTTACGTTAACTGAAATGATTTTCAGAATAAACTGGAATACCATACACTTATTAGTTTATTAAAAATCTATAATAAATGCAGTTGCAACTTTGCAGTCATCGATCAGTTTCTAGAAAGGGGTGTCGGGTATGCCATGCACAAATCTGTATGCTCTTGTGGTGCCATACCATCAGAGAACACATTCTTTTTGCAGAGGCCTGGATGAGGAGCATTCAGCTGGAGCACAGCCTTGCTTTCCTTGTAAACGGTTTCAGCCGACTGTGCATATTGTTACAGTTTACAAGGGAATCTAATCTGTCGAGCTCTGAGGAGGAGAGGAGCTGCTGGCGCTGAGCAGGCAGCTGTCCCTTTAATCAGTGTGGCAGTTTCTGCATCCAGTTTACTTACAACATTCAAAACTTTCATTCTAAAGTTGTGCTTCTGAGTATTGGAAGAAGGAACCTTTACTGATATATAGACTGCCAGTGCTGACCTCCTCCTGAAAATATTAGTTGCCTGGCTGTTTTCTACTTTATTACTTAAGGACACAGATCTGGAACAATAATCCAGATCTCTAAAGAAAGCTTGAAATCAGAGCTACTTATCTGCATTCTTGTTCTAAAGGCTAGTACACACCGGCCAAATATCGGCCAATAGGCAGCAGAAATCGGCCAACATTTGGCCGTGTGTAGTGTGTACAGCAGCCTGTCTGGCTTCTGTCGAATGGGCATGCTGGAAAACCAGCAGCCGACTGGCATCCGATCAGCGCTCGCAGCCAGTTGTGGCAAGCGCTGATCAGTGTGTCTTAGCTGGGGAGGGTAGCAGTCCCTGCAAAGCGAGGGAGATTGCTGTACTAACATTGCTTGTGTCAGTATAGCTTTGTTTTTTTAATTCAGCCTGCTGGGCTTGCAGGGGATTCCTGCTTCTCCACCAATGCTTTTGGCTTCAGCAATTCGTTGTTCATGCTTATCCCTTGCAGGAGAGGATGCCTCCCATTAAGGCAGTCTCCACTTGATCTGTGGGTGCTTCTTTGGGTCCTTTCACATGGGCTTTCGATCCAAGCTGAGCAGAGACGGACCTGTCAGATCCCCTCTCCTCTATGGGAGTTTGGATGAAAACGGACCACCTGTCTGTTTTCATCCGATCTGATTCCTCCAGACGGATGGAAAATAGGGTTTCTATCCATCCATTTTCTACTATTTTGTTTGTCACTTATTGCTTGCAGCTCACAAATTTTGTTTAATTTGTTTTATTCTGTTTTATTTTTATTTTATTAAATTCTATTTGGGATATTAAAGAAGAACTATAGGCAAAACTTTTTTTTTCTCTTTCATTCATTGGCGGACACAGCTCCTGATCCTCATAACCATTGGGTTTTACTGCCCCCTTCAGCAGTAGGACACTAGGCAGAAAAAGAATCTGTTAGAAATATGGATCTAGTGCCAAGGAGATCTAAAGCTATCTTCCAAGCAAAGAAGTACACACCTGCTGCCATTTGACTACAAAGATACTTGCAGTAGCAGGATAAGGAACACAAAATCGGCGCAAGGAGTGTTAAACTTCAATGCTATAAAGTGATATATGTCTAATCAATAAAAAATAATAAATAAATAAATGTACAAGCTTAAAGTGCACCGTGCTAATTTAATGAAAAATAGTGTAATTAAGATTCTCACATATTATGTGTGTGTAGTCATCCTAAAGAGTGACGCCACACACATACAGTGCCTTGCAAAAGTATTCGGCCCCCTTGAACTTTGCGACCTTTTGCCACATTTCAGGCTTCAAACGTAAAGATATAAAACTGTAATTTTTTGTGAAGAATCAACAAGTGGGATACAATCATGAAGTGGAACGAAATTTATTGTATATTTCAAACTTTGTTAACAAATAAAAAACTGAAAAATTGGGCGTGCAAAATTATTCAGCCCCTTTACTTTCAGTGCAGCAAACTCTCTCCAGAAGTTCAGTGAGGATCTCTGAATAATCCAATGTTGACCTAAATGAATAATCATGATAAATAGATTCCATCTGTGTGTAATCAAGTCTCCGTATAAATGCATCTTCACTGTGATAGTCTCAGAGGTCCGTTTAAAGCGCAGAGAGCATCATGAAGAACAAGGAACACACCAGGCAGGTCCGAGATACTGTTGTGGAGAAGTTTAAAGCCGGATTTGGATACAAAAAGATTTCCCAAGCTTTAAACATCCCAAGGAGCACTGTGCAAGCGATAATATTGAAATGGAAGGAGTATCAGACCACTGCAAATCTACGAAGCCCTGGCCGTCCCTCTAAACTTTCAGCTCATACAAGGAGAAGACTGATCAGAGATGCAGCCAAGAGGCCCATGATCACTCTGGATGAACTGCAGAGATCTACAGCTGAGGTGGGAGATCAGTCGTATACTGCACAAATCTGGCCTTTATGGAAGAGTGGCAAGAAGAAAGCCATTTCTTAAAGATATCCATAAAAAGTGTTTTTTAAAGTTTGCCACAAGCCACCTGGGAGACACACCAAACATGTGGAAGAAGGTGCTCTGGTCAGATGAAACCAAAATCTAACTTTTTGGCAACAATGCAAAACCTTATTTTTGGCGTAAAAGCAACACAGCTCATCACCCTGAACACACCATCCCCACTGTCAAACATGGTGGTGGCAGCATCATGGTGTGGGCCTGCTTTTCTTCACCAGGGACAGGGAAGATGGTTAAAATTGATGGGAAGATGGATGGAGCGAAATACAGGACCATTCTGGAAGAAAACCTGATGGAGTCTGCAAAAGACCTGAGACTGGGACGGAGATTTGTCTTCCAACAAGACAATGATCCAAAACATAAAGCAAAATCTACAATGGAATGGTTCACAAATAAACATATCCAGGTGTTAGAATGGCCAAGTCAAAGTCCAGACCTGAATCCAAACGAGAATCTGTGGAAAGAACTAAAAACTGCTGTTCACAAACGCTCTCCATCCAACCTCACTGAGCTCGAGCTGTTTTGCAAGGAGGAATGGGCAAAAATTTCAGTCTCTCGATGTGAAAAACTGATAAAGACATACCCCAAGCGACTTACAGCTGTAATTGCAGCAAAAGGTGGTGCTACAAAGTATTAACTTAAGGGGGCTGAAAAATTTTGCACGCCCAATTTTTCAGTTTTTTATTTTTTAAAAAAATTTGAAATATCCAATAAATTTTGTTCCACTTCATGATTGTGTCCCACTTGTTGTTGATTCTTCACAAAAAATTACAGTTTTATATCTTTATGTTTGAAGCCTGAAATGTGGCAAAAGGTTGAAAAGTTCAAGGGGGCCGAATACTTTCGCAAAGCACTGTATATAATACATAATAGTGCAAATTGTGCTGATAATTATGCTAAATTGTATGTTCACAGATTCAACAAAATATTTTAAGTTGAGTGAAAGTGTCTAAGTGCACTTAATAATCTTTTGAATATTATTATAAATTATACTGAAGCCAAATTCATAATTGTGCGTAAATACTTAATCTTATAAATAAAGTCATAAATATATAGTATGAAAAATATCAAGACAGTCCCAAGAGAAAAGTCCAAATAAAGTGCAACAGGAAAAGATGTGCAAGAAATGTCCACCGTGATCACTCTTCAAAGCTAATGTGCACTGTGAAGCACCCTTTGTGCTGCTTCCACCAGTCTCACCAAATGAACTCACCGGATAACAATTTTGTAACAATTTTGTTACATGCAGTGTCCGAAGAATTTTGTGTCAGTTTTTTTATGCCTAGTCAAGAATAAGGACCTAGTTCCTTGCTGGGATCTCTGGTCCTGGCAAATTTTTTCCTTATAGAAAGAAATTTTTTCTCCTGTTTTTTTTTTTCCTGTGAGATCTACAATAAACTGCTGGACTGGGCGACGGGCAGGGTAATCTAGATTCAGTGGTCAATTCAGTCTGGCCAGTGCGCGCACGTAGACCTCAGCTCTGCGCTAGGTCCGCCGCGACATAGGCCCACCGGACAGGGGGCCTTGCCTGCGAGTAAAACGCCTTGCGAGGTCCCATATGACCGGGTCTCGACCCAAGTCGCAGCGTTCCTCGCGGCCGACAGCCCCCCCATTTCAATGGTGAGGGGGTTCTGTCTGGGGCGGTGCCCGCCTGGTTCCTGGTATGGTGAGTAGCTGTCCCCCCCTCTCCCACTGGAGGGTTTTGGGGTGGACCCCTCCTTGGGACGGTCGGACCCCTGGGTTCCCCTCCTTCCCATCAGGCACCACCCTTTTCATCTGTCCCCCATCATACCCCCCCTCCTTCACTTATGCTGGGACTGTGTGGGTGGTCTGATCCACCTCCTAAGGGGCGCTATGCTGGCGATGAAAGCCGGGGGGGGGGGGGGTTGTGCCGCCGGCAACCAGATGATCAGCTGTGTCGGGGAGTTGTACCTTGTGGGGGCTCCTGCCAGGAGGGACACAAAGGACTCCAGGACCGCTGTCAGTGCATCGATGGATAGTTGGGACCTGGAGGGCTCCGCAGCCTCAGAGAGGGGGCCAGGTGGGGAGATGTTCTCCAAAGACTCCATGAGTCACCAGGGAGACCACACAAAAAGTGTAAAACACTGCAAAGGGACAACCCCCATGGCGCTGGCAGCACCACCCAGTCGCCAGGCACAAAGCACCAAGCGATCCTCAGCAGAGAGGGAGAGAACCCCACCAGACTCACCACCCAGCAGAAACAGGCACCTGCAGCCGCCAGGATAATCTGCACTCCACGGATCCAGATGTCAGCACCAGGGGATGAGGAGGGTCTCCCACCGCCGAAATTGCCGCCCACGGGGCAACACTGTCATGGCTGCCTCTATTTTTCAATGGCAAATCACTGCAAAAGGGCCACCGGACAACACAAACCTGGCCGCCATGCAGAAACACACAGGCTACAGCAAAATTGCGGCCCCACAAGGCTCCCAGGGACCCAGGAGGGATCCCTAGGCCTCAAGGACAGGCCCAGGCAGGACAGACAGGTCTCTGCTCCTCGGGTCTTCACAAAAATGTTAGCCCCGGTGCTAGCATTGTTACGCCAACGGGGGATTGCGGTACTGGACTACTTGGACGACCTCCTTCTGCGAGCAGAGTCCCCTACTGCTCTGGTGGAAAACCTGGAAATCACCATGCAAACTCTAAGGGAGTTTGGTGGGATTCTGGTTCTGTTCACAAAGCTGGACTATCTGGGTCTGACTCTGGACTCAGCCTTAGCCAGAGTGCTCCTTCCTCTGGACAAACTCCAGAAATTACAAGCTGCAATTCGTCTCCTGCTGTCCAGCAGATGGTCATCCCTCCAGATTTGCATGCGGGTCGGATGCTGGGCCTGATGGTGTCTACCTTCGAAGTGGTTCCATTTGCACAGTTCCATACGAGGTCCCTGCAAGGGTGATTCTGGCCAAATGGGACAAGACTCTACAGTCTCTAGGCAATCAGATCTGGCTGAGCCGGGGAACGAAAGAGTCCCTGATATGGTGGCTTAGTTCTCTGGTGCTTCGGCTGGGCAAATGCTTCCTCCCCTTGTATTGGACAGTGGTCACCACAGATGCCAGCCTGTCCAGCTGGGGAGGTGTCCTAGGCAACAACTTCTGCTCAGGGAATCCGGACACTGGAAGAGTCCAGGCTACCGATCAATGTCTTGGTACTCCGAGCGATCAGATTGTGCCTGGACCATTGGACAGATCATCTTCAGGGATGTCCAGTGCACATTCAATCCGACAATGCCACCACCGTGGCTTATGTCAATCACCAAGGGAGCACATAAAGTGTCCTGGCGGCTCTGGAGTGGTCTCTTCATCCGCAGGTGTTTCATCAGTTTTGTCTCCAGTGGGGCATCCCCGAGGTGGATCTGTTGGCGTCTCGGCCCAACAGAAAGGTGCAGAGGTTTGTGGCTTGGTCACGGGATTCCTCTGGCGGATGTCACAGACGCGCTGGTGGCCCTGTGGGGTCAGTATCATCTTATTTACGCCTTCCCTCATCTCAGGCTTCTGCCAAGTCTTCTACGCAGGATGGAGGCAGAAGAAATTCTGGTCATCTTAGTGGCTCCGGACTGGCCTCGCTGGGCTTGGTACGCCAATTTGGTGCGGCTGGTCACCGACGTTCTTTGGAAGCTTCCTCTCAGGGAGGATCTGCTGTCCCAAGGACCAATCTTCCATCCTGCTTTACAGTCGCTTGCTTTGACGGCTTGGCTGTTGAACGCCAGGTGCTGATGGATAGAGGTTTATCTGGGTCGGTGATTCCAATGCTGTTAAAAGCTAGGAAATCTACTTCTAGGAACATCTACCATCGTACGTGGAAGGCGTACATTGCGTGCTGTGAGTCTCTTGAGGTTCATCCTCGCACTTTCTCAGGGACTCGGATTTTGACCTTCCTTCAACAGGGAAAGGTTGAACAGAAATTTGCCTTGAGTACCATCAAGGGCCAGGTGTCTGCTTTGGCAGTCTTCTTCCAACGATCCTTGGCCACACACTTTCTGGTGCGTGCTTTTTTTCAGGGTGTCCGACATTTGGTTCCTCCAGTGCAGTCTCCGTTGCCGCCTTGGGACTTCAGTTTGGTGCTTTCGGTCCTCTAGAAGCCTCCCTTTGAGAAACTTTGGGAAGTTCCCTTGCTTACGCTGTCTCAGAACGTGGCTTTTTTGGTGGCCATCACCTCTACGCACAGGGTGTTGGAACTGGCGGTGTTGTCTTGTCGTTCACCTTACTGGTGATTCACAGAGATAAGGCGGTCCTTCGCCCTTGTCCGTCATTCCTCCCAAAGGTTGTCTCTGTGCATCAGTGACGCAGGTTTGCAAGTTCTATGAAGTGGACATGTTGGCATCTGAAGATGACAATTTTGCTGCTCTTTAAAGGACTTGATCCTCTTTAAGGGAGTATTGTTTTTTTCAGGTGGGCTCCAGTTGTTTTGGTTGAGCTCCTGTTGCCTGTTTGGCTACTGTTTAGCCTGGGGGATTTTTTTTTGCTGTTCCCACCCCTCATGTTTAACACTGCTTTGGGACGTCTCAATGGTTATGAAGATCAGGAGCTGTGTCCGTCAATGAAGGAAAGAGAAAATGGGATTTTTAACTTACCATAAAATCCATTTCTCTGATGTTCATTGATGGATACAGCACCGACCACCTCTGTGGAGTTCTAATTCTTCGGACACTGCTTGTAACAAAACTGAGTACCTATAGCAGCGAGAGGGAGTATACCCCCTGGGACTGCCCAAAGGCACAGCCAGATTCTTTTTCTGCCTAGTGTCCTACTCCTGTAGCGGGCAGTATAACCCAATGGTTGTGAAGATCAGGAGCTGTGTCTGTCAATGAACAACCGAGAAATGGATTTTACAGTAAGTCAAAAATCCAATTTTTTCATTTAAAATAGAGAAAGAGGGGGCTAAAAACCCTGTCAGATTTTTTTTCGTCATCTGTGTCTCTTTGCTGATATTTCCCTTCACTTCCTGTCCCATAGCCAAACAGGAAGTGAGAGGAAATCCCTGCAAATTAAGGGAATTCCTTGGGGACCCCCAGGTCACCAGAACTAGTGAACTAAGAACTAAAAAAAAACACATTGTGAAAGCTTGTAAATTTGCTACCATGAAGTATTGGCTATCCTGGATAATGTTACTGACAGGGATTTAAGGTACTTGTGGTCAGTCGGCCGAAACCAAACTGACCCTGTTCTTCAGGGGGACTGCCGAAACAGCCCACCCCAAGTACTAAGTGGAGCTCCCCCGAAGGGAGACCCCATGAGAGAGGGCGAATTAAGCCAAAACGCCATATCCACCCCCTCCCAAGACTCAAGGCAGGGCCCGAGGACCCACACCCTCCAGTCGTGCAAATAAGAAAACAAAGGTGATAGTGCAGGTGACGGACTCCAAAGAAAAAGACAAAACAAACAAAGAAGTGGGGAAGGGGAAGTGGGGAAAGTGCAATGGTGCCATGTAAGGAACCAAGGCACTGTAAGGACATATACTGCACATAGCCCTAAATTGGACTATCTTATCCTTTAGACCCCTGGTACCCAACCCTTTGTGTCTTTGCAACTTAACCACTTGCCCACTGCTCACTGTGCTGCTACTGCTACTGCTACTGCTACTGCTAGTGTCACTCAGTCACCTCCCCCCACACACGTCAGTAAGCACCAGGCATACATTAACCCCTCCCTCTCCAATAAAAGTTAACCCCTTCCCTGCCAGTGTCATTTTTACAGTAACAGTGCATATGTATAGCACTGTTTACTGTAGTAATGTCACTGGTACCCCCAAAAGTGTCAAAAATGTCAGTCAAGGGTCCGATCTGTCCGCCGCAATGTCTCAGTCCCGCAAAAAAAATCGCAGATCGCCGCCATTACTCGTTAAAAAAAAAACACCAAAAATTACAGAAATCTTTCCCTTAGTTAGTAAACGCAATAACTTTTGCGCAAACCAATAAAAATACGCTTATTGCGTTTTTTTTTTTTACCAAAAATATGTAGCAGAAAACAAATTGGCCTAAAATGTTAAAAAATTTTGGGGGGGGGGGGGGGAATTTCATATAAAAAAAATGTGAAAAATATTGTTATTTTTTCAAAATTGTCGCTCTTTTTTTGTTTATAGCGCAAAAAGTAAAAATCGCACAGGTGATCAAATACCACCAAAAGAAAGCTCTATTTGTGGGGAAAAAAAGGCCGTCAATTTAATTTGGGTACAGCGTCGCACGACTGGGCAATTGTCCGTTAAATTAACGCAGTGCCGAATCGCAAAATATGGCCTGGTCAGGAATGGGGTAAAATCTTCCGATCTTAAAGCGGTTAAAAATACGCTCATTCAGAATTTTTTTGTCAAAGACATGTAGCTAAATACATTTTGGCCTAAATATATGACAAAAATTTAATATATTGGATATTTTTTAACTGTCAAAGTAGAAAAATATTGTTATTTTTTCAAAATTGTCGCATTTTTTTATTAATATTGCAAAAAATAAAAATTGCAGAGATGATCAAATACCACCAAAAAAAGCTCTGTTTGTGGGAAAAAAAGGACGTAAATTTCGTTTGGGTACGGCGTTGCATGACCGGGCAATTGTCAGTTAAAGTCGCACAGTGCCGAATCGCAAAAAGTGGCCCAGACGTAAGACAGCAAAATCCTCTGGTGGTAAAATGGTTAATGTGCAGGCCTTGGGGCTTCTGCAGACCAAAGTCTGTTATACCTTGACTATGTGCTTGCTCAGGATAGTGAAGGTAAAATATTATTTGGAATGGGTTTTAGTAGTTAAATAGCTTGTTTTAGTACTTTTCTATGCTACTCTTCCCTTTCCACTGTTGGTTTTTCCCCTCTGATTTTTTTTACCTTGCTAAAAGACCTTTCTAAAAAAACAAAAAAAAAACAAATGTGGCACAAATAATTTTAGGGAGGCTATAGGGATCACACATGTAGAAGCATTGACTACCTTGTGTAAGGGGTTGTCATAGCCCATTCTATATTTATTTGTTTCAGGTCCGTGACCCTCCAGTCTCCAACAACTCCAATAGCTTTTTTTTTTTAGTCTTCGACCATTATTTGTAGCATGCCCACAGACTCCTATTGCATGTTTGTAATGTATGAGAGCTTTCTGCAGAATTGCATTCACTACATTTTTTGTGCAGCCCCATTGCTGATGTCAGGGGTCACACTTGTGGCCCACTTTTATCAATATGGTTAATAACACTGCTTTAGACCATGTGAGAGAAGTCTTAAAGCAGAGTTCCACCCAAAAGTGGAACTTCTGCTTTAAATACTGCTGACCCCCTTACATGCCACATTTGGCATGTCATTTTTTATGGGGGGGAGCGTGTACCTAGATTTGACAGGTACCCGCTCCCACATCTGCTCGGGCCGCCCAGGAGGCTCGAGCGGAAGTTCTCTTCTGCCCCTCCCTCCCTGCATTCTTCTGGGACACGTCACAGGTCCCAGAAGATTACCCAGCCATTCACAACGCATAGCCCAGGCTCGCGCATGTGCAGTGCGCATACGGCTGTGAAACTGCAAGCTGTCACTGCCGGGTGCCCACACTAGAGATGCCGGCGCCGCTGAAAGGAGAGGGAGAGGATCGAGGCTTCGGGCGGCCACATCAATAGATCGTGGGGACAGGTGAGTGTGTGTTTATTAACCTCCCTGGCGGTATGATTCTGTCAGGAATTACATACCAAAAGCGGTACAATTCTTTTCATGGAAATTTGGCATTATGTATTATAGGCCTACAATTCTTAGTAATTACTGACTTAAACCTGACCAAAGCAAGAGTCTAGTAGACATCCCAGATGTGATAAATTTGAAACACAAACGCATGAATTATAATCAAATCAATAATATAACTTTATTATTTAATATATAATATATATAATAAAATTATATTATTGATTAGATTATAATTCATGCATTATATATATATATATATATACACACACACATATATATGTATAAATATATATATATGCAATATATAACGCATGAATTATAATTGAATCAATAATATAATTTTATATATATATATATAATATATATATATATAATATGTGTGTGTGTGTGTGTGCATATATATATATATATATATATATATATATATATATATATATATATATATATACTGGTGTGTATATATATATATATATATATATATATATATATATATATATATAATATAAAATGTGTTATGTGTTTGTGTTTTGTGCAACGTTTTTTTTTTTTTAATTTCCCTCCCTAGTTCTGCTCCCATGCAGCATTGCTGCTGCAGGGAACGCAACTAGGAAGTGATCACACTGACTCTCGGCTGGCGATCTCAGCAATGAGAGATCATCGCTGGATCGCCAGGAGAAGGTAAGAGAACACCGCTGCGCTCTCTGCACATCTACCCCGAGTGTGACTCGGGGTTACCGCTCCTGATAGAAAAAATCAACCCCGAGTCACGCTCTGGATCACTGCCAAGGAGGTTAAAAGTCAGTAGCTACACTTTTTGTAGCTGCTGACTTTTAATATACACAAAGATGAGTGGAACTCTGCTTTAAATGACTTTTTCTATCATTTCCTGTCCCAAGAAGAAAAGGGTGAAACAATCCAGTGGGGACACAGACTGTATAAAAAAACGTACTAATCCTTCCTTAATCAATACAAAAAAAAAATGTCTGAGCCATGACTGGCTCTCTTTAGTAGATCACATGATATACTGATAAATATTTTTCTTCTCTCGGATAAGGAAGCTACATTTTCACTCTTCTTACAATGTAATATTTCTTCTTCATTTTCTCCTGTTACTTAGGCGTTATGTCTCTGCTGCGGCCCCTTCTTCTGGATGTGGTCCCAACTATCCAGCAGACCTCTGCTCTGGCTCTCGGGAGGCTAGCCAATTATAATGATGATCTGGCAGAAGCAGTTGTTAAAGGAGACATTCTTCCACAGCTTGTGTATTCACTCGCCGAACAGAATGTAAGTCAATAATCCATGGAGGTTTTTTTAGATTTTCTGCAATTGTTACAATTAACATAAGAATAAGAAACAAAATTCTGTCTCTAGACCAGTTCAATGGTGGCTAGCCTTTTATATTTGAACAACTTTCCTTCTGAATAAAGTAAACCTGTCACCTGTTTTTCAACCTATAAACAAAACTTTTTCTGAAAGTAACACAAAGATAGCCGTTTTCATGTCCCTAATGCTAGTTGCCTGGTTGTGATGCTTGTTCACTTGCTCGACCTCTTTGAATCACTAACCCAGAACAAGAACATTATTGAGGTCTGCTAAAGAGGTTGTAAACTCCGTTAATTTTTTTTTTTTTTTACAAGCTGAAAGAGAAAGACATAATGAGCTAGTGTGCATCGCATACTAGCTCATTATGAAATACTTACCTTAGAACGAGCCCCCGCCGTGCCGTCTGCTCACCTCTATGACGGGCGAAAAGGCCAGTCGCCCGTCTTCCGGGATCGCGGCATCCGGCCATCTGATTGGCCGGAGCCGCGGTGACGTCACTCCCGCGCACGCCGACAGTCACGTCACAGATCTCTGAAGAAATGGCACCAGCGGTCGTTCCTTCAGAGCGCATGCGCCAGTGAGGTCACTGGCTGCATGTAAGGTAAATATCTCCTAAACGGTACATGTTTAGGAGATATTTACAGTACCTATAGGTAAGCCTTATCATAGGCTTACCTATAGGTACAGGTGTCAGAGGAGGGTTTACTTCCTCTTTAAGTTGGCTATACACTAGGAGAATTTTGTCGTTTTAGGAACATTTGTTTGATTTCCTAAACATTAGCAGTGTCAAATGGAGATAGATTTTCAACTGCAGAAGTAGTAGAATGGAAAGTTTTTCTCTAACAAGCAAATTTGTAATAGGGTTTGTTGTTTTCACAAGGAAAAGCCTATTCATTTCAAAATCGAATCTTAAAAGCAAACCAAATTTTCAAGTACTTTCGAATGACATTCATTGAATGTTCTGAAGAATTCTTATACAAACGTTTGTTAAAAAAATTACTAGTGCATGGCTATACTTGTTTTAAGTTGGTGAATAAAAAAGTACAAATAACAGGTTACTACGTGAGCCAGCAACTTCCATTTTCAGAAGATGATCAGCAGTGGCAGCCCTCATAAATCCCTAAACATTTTCCCAGCTCTCTAAACGCCTTTCTCCTGGCATTAGTAAAGCAGCATCAAAAACACACCTAAAGCCTCATTTTTGTAAATTTAAATAGGTGCGTTTAGACGTGTTTAGGCATGTCAAGTGCTTGGGTGTTAATGTCATTTAATTAGCCAGAATAATAATTTATTCTGACCATTAAAATGAACTTACACTCAAGCACTAAACACACCTAACGTTAAGGTGTGTTTAGATGCGTTTACACACTTTTAGGCATGTTATGCCCCATACACACGTGCAGATTATCTGCAGACTTTTGTCTGCAGACTTACCAAAACCATATAATATGAGGTCAAACCTAAACACTTTCAATTTGTATGCAATCCGGCAGGCCCTTGCACTACATAGAAAAGGTAAGTCTGCAGACAAAAGTCTGCAGATAATCTGCATGTGTGTATGGGGCATTAGGCTACGTTCGCATCTTGGCGCTGCTATTTACAGGTGTTTTTTTCGGCGTTTTTTCAGGAGTTTTTATGGGCGTTTTTTCAGGCGTTTTACAGGCGTTAGGTTGACAAGTGACTAATGGAAAAAAATTAAAACGCCTGTAATCTGCCCAAAAAGAAGCTCATGTACTTTTTTGAACGTTGGGTGTTTTGGTTAAAACGTCAAAGCGCTCAGATGTGAACAGGGGCCATTGAAATAATAAGGATTTGTCTTGTTGGGCGTTTTTTGAGCTTATCCTAGAGCAGAAAAACGCCCCAAAATGCCTACATGTGAACTTAGCCTTAAGAATTTTTCTGCCTAAATGCTGCCGCTCCTGAATTCTGTGGCAGTTTTTTTTTTTCTGCTTCTAAACTCCTGTAAATGCCTATGTGTGCATGGATACATAGGCTAAATTTGAGGGGCATTTAGAGAAAGAAAAAAAAGTCAAACTCTCCTAAAAGTGGCATTTTAAACACCTGAGGCTTAAATGTGAGGACTTGCTGGTTCAAAGGAAACATCTTGCCTAATTGTGCCTAAGCAGCACCCTCGTAAGTTTACCTTTTTGTCTTCTGCTGAAAAAAAAACAGCGCAGTTTATGGTACAGTGTCTTACAAAAGTGAGTAAACTCCTCACATTTTTGTAAATATTTTATTATATTTTCATGTGACAACACTGGAGAAATTACACTTTGCTATAATGTAAAGTAGTGAGTGTACAGCTTGTATAACAGTTTAAATTTGCTGTCCCCTCAAAATAACTCAACACACAGCCATTAATGTCTAAACGGCTGGCAACAAAAGTGAGTACACCTCTAAGTAAAAATGTCCAAATTGGGCCCAATTAGCCATTTTCCCTCCCTGGTGTCATGTGACTCATTAGTGTTACAAGGTCTCAGGTGTGAATGGGGAACAGGTGTGTTAAATTTGGTGTTATCGCTCTCATTCTCTCATACTGGTCACTGGAAGTTCAACATGGCACCTCATGGCAAAGAACTCTCTGAGGATCTACAATAAAGAATTGTTACTCAACATAAAGATGGCCTAGGCTATAAGAAGATTGCCAAGACCCTGAAACTGAGCTGCAGCACGGTGGCCAAGAACCATACAGCGGTTTAACAGGACAGGTTCCACTCAGAACAGGCCTCACCATGGTCGACCAAAGAAGTTGAGTGCACATGCTTAGCGTCATATCCAGAGGTTGTCTTTGGGAAATAGACGTATGAGTGCTGCCAGCATTGCTGCAGAGGCTGAAGGGGTGGGGAGTCAGCCTGTCAGTCAGACCATACGCCGCACACTGCATCAAATTGGTCTGCATGGCTGTTGTCCCTGAGGAAAGCCTCTTCTAAAGATGATGCACAAGAAAGCCCGCAAACAGTTTGCTGAAGACAAGCAGACTAAGGACATGGATTGCTGGAAAAATTTCCTGTGGTCTGATGAGACCAAGATAAACTTATTTGGTTCAGATGGTGTCAAGTGTGTGTGACAGCAACCAGGTGAGGAGTACACAGACAAGTGTGTCTTGCCTACAGTCAAGCATGGTGGTGGGAGAGTCTGGGGCTGCATGAGTGCTGCTGACACTGGGGAGTTACAGTTCATTGAGGGAACCATGAATGCCAACATGTACTGTGACAAAATACTGAAGCAGAGTATGTTCCCCTCCTTTTGAAGACTGGGCCAGAGGGCAGTATTCCAACATGATAATGACCCCAAACACACCTCCAAGACGACCACTGCCTTGCTAAAGAAGCTGAGGGTAAAGGTGATGGACTGGACAAGCATGTCTCCAGACCTAAACCCTATTGAGCATCTGTGGAGCATCCTCAAATGGAGGGTGGAGGAGCGCAAGGTCTCTAACATCCCCCAGCTCCGTGATATCATCATGGACTCCAGTGGCAACCTATGAATCTCTGGTGAACTCCATGCCCAAGAGGGTTAAAATAATGACGGCCACACAAACATATTGACATATTGGGCCCAATTTGGACATTTTAACTTAGGGGTGTACTTACTTTTGTTGCCAGTGGTTTAGACATTAATGGCTGTGTTGAATTATTTTGAGGAAACAGCATATTTACACTGTTCTACAAGCTGTACACTCACTACTTTACATTGTAGCAAAGTGTCATTTCTTCAGTGTTGTCACATGAAAAGATATAATATATTTACAAAACTGTGAGGGGTGTACTCACTTTTGTGAGATACTGTATAGGAGGGTACCTAGGCACCCCTACAGCTTCCTTTCACTGAATATCAAACAGTGTGAGATCTAAGGCACTGCCTATTTAAGGAGATTTAGCCTGGGTTCACACATATGCAATGTCAGACATCGCATGTGATTCGCACCGCATTTCCATGCAGATCACATGCGATGTCTGTGTGAATGCAGATTCAGCCATACAGTATTATGACTGAACTCGCATTGGATTTGCACAAAAAAGGTGCAGGAATCTTATTTTTTCCCTGCACTGGATTCGGATCGCATGGGTGTTCAGCACCCAATGCGATCGGATTTCTGTCTAAATTCACAGTTCGCACTACGAACCGATATGGGGGTGTCATTAAGTTTGTATTGACACTTGCAGCAGTTCGCAGAGGGCAGGGTGAACTGCCTGCGGGGGAAATGCGATAGGGGAACCCGCACTAAAATCGTTCTCTTTGGAGGCTCTGACATGAGGAGGCAAAGTTCTGCTTTTACCAAGATGGACTCCACACAGAGGTACAATAAAGAACAAGAATTTGGGAAATATTAGCTGCAGAGATATCACAGGCAATACCAGTGACTAGTCTTTTGCCCTCTGTCTGCCTTTTTTGACACCGTTTCCAAAACTCAGTTCCTCTAACAAGGTTTGATTTAGAAGTAAAAGTTCTGTATACGAGCAGGAGCCACAAGGTAGCTGCTATTAACTTTCTCAGTCCCCTCTAAAATCACTGATATTAACTTTCATGATTCAAAGGCTACGCCTCTGTCTAATGAGAGTACCTTTATTGATTATTGAGACATATCGCCTCTACTGAGGTTGGTATGCTAGTAGAACTTCATCCCAAAAAATGAAATGAAAAGGTGAGGGTGGAGAAATGGGGTTGTGAGACACACCGTAAGGTTTTTGATTACCAAACATAATACCTGGCAGCTTGTGGTTTCAGCTCCAAGGACTTTTAAGGCTTTTAACACCATAATGCCCGTGCTAAAATGCTCATTACAGTAATATGTGCTGCCATGGGGTTTCAGTTGCATCGTGCTGCATTTTGTAAGAAGCCAAGAATGCAAGCTAAGAAAATGTCCAAATAAAAACAGATTTTTCTGAAGTCTATGCATTTAGCCATCAAAATACAGCAGTGTAACAGGTGCAAGCAAGTCAATGAAGTGGGCCTAGTAATAAAATTAATTTGTAAAATATATAAGGTGACGGACCCTAAACCTGCGCAAAGTGATAATAAGGAACAAAAATAAGTCTTTTAAAGTGAACTAGAAAAAAACATTCCTTAATAAAGGTGACAAATTGAAAACAATGGGGGAGTGATCCCAGATTGGAAGCTGCAATCACCACAAATACGTGAAGAATGATAAAAATGAATACTTATTACTAAATATACGATTGCGCTAAACCAAAACCACTGTGCAAAATGATATAGTGAAGAATTTGGTAAGTTAATAGCTAAGAATAGCATATACTGTATACCAAGACCACTGTGATAATCAAAATAGTGCAAATATAATAAATTAACAAATTGAGTGTAAAAAGATGCAATAAATCCACTGAGTTGAACAATGAAAAATCAATGTGTATGATAACACAAATTGCAGATCAGAAACACCAGGCATCAGCAGGAGGCACCTTTTCCACGTATCAATAAAGACCCCAATCTATTATCCTGGGAGATGGGCTTCAAAGTAATGCAGCCAGGGAAAAACAAGAATGGGCTCGATGGTGAAGTACGTTAAACCAATATAGTTTATTGAAGAAAAGGATGCACTTACATTAATATGGATATAAAAGAGCGTCTAATCAGAACATGCGGTCTCCGGTGTACGAACGCCTTTCGCGTTCCATGAGTGTAGCACCGAGAAGCCGGAAGTTTAGTTGGCGTAGTCACAGGTCCTAGCGTCCCCGACACGTTTCGTAAGCACGCTGGCTTACGGCAGAAGCCCATCTCCCAGGATAATAGATTGGGGTCTTTATTGACACGTGGAAAAGGTGCCTCCTGCTGATGCCTGGTGTTTCTGATCTTACCTGCGTGTTTGACCCTCTGTAACAAAGGGTCCACAGTTTCTGGTAAGCGCACATACATTTTGGGTGATCTGGTGGAGGTGTGCTGTGCCATTGTCTGTCTATATCCAAGAAATCTGCTGCTATTTATGGACTGATTCATGGACACTTCATTCAATTGAATGTGCAATTTGTGTTATCATACACATTGATTTTTCATTGTTCAACACAGTGGATTTATTGCATCTTTTTACACTCAATTTGTTAATTTATTATATTTGCACTGTTCTGATTATCACAGTGGTCTTGGTATATATGCTATTCTTAGCTATTGACTTACCCAATTCTTCACTATATCATTTTTACACAGTGGTTTTGGTTTAGCGCAATCGTATATTTAGTAATATGTATTCATTTTTATCAATAAAATTAATTTACCCCCTTGTAAAATCTCTGGGTAAAAAAAAAAAATACAGGTAAAAGGTAAAAAATACTTACCTCAGCGCCCAGTATCTGGCCTTCTTGTCTAGGCATCAGTGACATTACAACCTCCTGGGTAAACTGAGGATCCCTTATCCTGCAAGAATGCACAGTCCAGGACAATAAAGGTATTTTACTACAGGGTCTGGTTTTTAGGGAGAAGAGTACGAGTGTACAGCTCCAATTCCAAAAAAAGTTTGGATGCTGTGTAAAATCTACATAAAAACAGAATGCAGTGATTTGGAAATCTCATAGACCATCAATTGCTGCCATCAATTTCAAAATTACCTTATTTTTTTTTTTCTTAAAATGGTACATTTTCTCAGTTTAAACATTTGATATGTTTTCTTTTTTTTTTTTTTATTGTGATTAATGGATTCATGAGATTTGCAAATCACTGCATTCTGTTTTTATGTAGATTTTTACTAAACTTTTATCTTATGTGTATGATATTCAACTTTGACAGTCATTAAATTGCATAAAATACCACAGACCACCCAATGTGTAATAATGCCCATTGCTTGATTCCACCCCCTGGGCCCGCCTGCAGTTTTCCTTAAAGTGAAACTTTAGTCCGAAAACTAACCCCTGATACATCACTTCAGGCTGGCCCCTTTTGCAGGTATAGCTATGTAAAGCATAAAAAATAAGTGCCTATACTGTTTAAAATCCAGTAATGCACACTCTCATCCTGCTCTGCACATGCTTAGTTGCTCTCTATTCTTGACACTATGCTTAAAATTAGAGCCACTAGAGGCTGATCGGCTGACCGCTATCAGATTTTCTGTTGCTGAAGGAGGAAGAAAGCAACAGGAATGACAAAGACTGTGCTAAAGGATTAAAAAGGGAGAAAAGAAAAGAAAAGAAAAGCAGGAGAGGTGACAAGAGGAGACACAAAAGAGTTAAACCTACAAGGATAGTGTCTTATCTCACTGATTCTCTCTGCTTTCTCCCTCATCAGCAGGCTGTGAACTTCAAGTGGTTGTAAAGGTTTCTGTGTGCAGCAGCCCCCCTCCCCCAATACTTACATGAACCCAATCTTGATCCTGTGATGTGTATGACAGCCGCGGCTCTCCCAGGTCTTTCCTTCCTCATTGGCTGAGACAGCATTGGGAGCCATTGGCATCTAGTGTCATTCAGCTGTATGTTCAATCCAATCTCTGAAATTTTTCACATCAATAGCTCTTATCTGAGCCTCCAAAATGCTGATGTTGAAAACTCGCCACCTGCTGGCTTCAAGTGGTAAAATAATACACATAAAATAATATACTATGTGTAGCTGATTGCTAAGAAATAACAATTTAATTATGACATTTATTTCTAAATTTGTAAAATAATAAGTAATAAAAATATACAAACACACTTTGCATTAAACAAATTATAGCACACTACAATACATATCTCCATGCAGTACCTTAATCTGATGATAGAGTATCTGTTAGTAGAGTGCCCAATTATTGATCTTTGATGTAAATTTTGTGAAATATTTAGAACTATCAATAACAAACAATCCTGCAATGGCTGTCTGTAGGGCAACAAAAACAGTCCTACCTACAACCATACATCTGGACCTATGCAAGAATCTGCAATCGTTTTTTTTTTTGTTCCAGCCGAGACTTGGTTTTAGGCAGCACCTTTGCTTTAGATAAGAAATTTGGGAAATATTTACTTTAGTTAGGAAGCATCCTAAATTGTCCCACAATTGGTAAACCTATTGGAGCTTTAATCCCCACCTGACATTTCTAGCACAAAGTCTTTATGGTAGTTTGTAGGTGGCACTGAAATCTACTTATGTAAAGTTCTGCCTAGGAGCAGACACCACTGGAGTGCTACCCAAAAGTCCACCAAGAGCATTTGAATGGCTATAAAGTGCACTCTCATTGGACAGTTTGCAGGCAGGTGGTCAGGGCTTAACTCTTAAAACTGAGAACAACTTAGACTAAGGCTGACCATACACAGAGCAAATTTCTTTCCTGAAACCATGGTTTGCAGGAAAGACATTTTCTCTATTTCCCCCTGCAGAGCCATTGTGTTCTCACGCCGGGAGAAGACAGTAATTATTGCTAGCGGCTATAGCAGCCACTAGTAATAATCTCGGGTAAAACCCGACATGCTGGTTGTACCCAAGATTGACTTTTGTCTGCTTACACTTGTCTACCTCTGGGTCTGATCCAGTCCACTAAAAAAAACAGAAAGAGATCTGTCCTCCTTTTAGGCAGATCGGATCAGAGAGTAGTTGGATGTAAACGGATAGCAGGGTCAGTTTACTCCCAGCTGCCCATAGAGAAGAGTGGTCTGTGTCTGCAGAAACTGAGCGGATAAGGATGTGTCCTCTATCCGCTCTGCTCCAATCAGCAGGGGATCTGTGAGCTAATCACAACTGAATCCGCCCCGTGTAAAAGGGGCTTTAGTAAGAAGCATAAACAAAAAAAGTGAGTGTAAAATAAAAATAAAAAAAAGGTAAAGATAAAATGGCTGGATCAGGGTAAGTGTCAAGGTCATGGTTAGAGCCAAAGATCTGCATCAGTTTGTTTTAGGTAGGATTAAAAAAAAAAAGAAGTTTCTCTTTCGTTGACGGACACAGCTCCTGATTCTTCCTAGCCATTATACTGCATATGGGCAGTCCCAGGGAGTATACACCCACACTCAGCTATAGGCACGTAGGTTTTTTCTTCCTAGTCAGGAGTAAGGACCTAGTTCCTTGTTGGGATCTCTGGTCCTGGCAATTTTTTTTTCTTTTAATGGATTTTTTTCTATCTTTGTTATTTTGTTCCTGTGAGAATCGACTATCAACTGCCGGACTGGGCGACGGATTGCATAATCTAGATCCAGAGGGTCCCCCCAGTCTGGCCAGTGAGTGCACGCAGGCCTCCGCTTCGTGCTTGGTCAGCTGCGACATAGCCCCACTGGATGGGGGCTGGCCTGCGAGTTGAATGTCTCGGTAAGGCGCATATGACCTGGCCTCGACCTGGCCGACAGCCACCCACATCCCGATGGAGCGGTGGTCTTTCAGGAGCTGTGCCCACTCTGTTTCTGGTATGGTAAGTAGCTAGCCCCCCTCTACCCCTGGAAGGTTTAGGGGTGGACGTGGGCCCCTCCCTGGGACATTGGGACCCCCTAGTTCCCCTCCCACCCCCCCAGCCCTCTAAAAATTCAGTGGTCACTGTGGGTCTTCAGCTCCCCCACTCCCCCCCTCAACTGGGCGAGGTTATGAGCTGGCTTTTGCCACATGCTCTTAAGGGGGTTTGTTGGAGTTGCTGCTGACTGGGTTTTTCCTGGTGCACAATGGGGTGGTTGAGCAGGGTTCCCCTGCTACCCTGGGGGTTGGTGACTAGGACAGGGTTGTCCTCTGGGCTCCCTGCTGCAGTTGTTGGGCTGGGGGAGTAGATGGTTTGGCATCTGTGGGGCTGTGCCTCACTCGGCCGGATCTGGCCCCAAATTTAGGCTGTGGCTTTGGGGCCTACTGGTCGGGAGCTTATGGGGGTGGCCCCAGTGAGGGTGACTGAAGCCACTACCCTCCGCTGCCCCTGGGTGGTCGGCTTCGCTGAAGCTTGCGCCCTGGCGGCTGGTCATCCACAGAAATTTAGGCCGCGGCTTGCGGCCTACTATGCCATGCGGCCGAGTCTGCCTCCGTCGGGGGGGGGGATGGGGGTTGGGTGCGGCCCCAGTGAGTCTGGCTGGGATGAGTGCACTTGCAGCTGGGCCTCCACACAAATTGAGGTATGCAGCTTGCAGCCTACTAGGCCATGCGGCCAGCTTTGCACTTCCCTTGGAAGGGGTGGCGCTGTGGGGGCGGTTTAATTTTTTATGGCAACTATGCCGCCATTATTGTGGAGGGCACCTACCCCTTTTAGCCCTGCTGGATCACCAGGATACCCTGCCTGCGCGTTTGTGTCACAGCGGGTGGCCCATTTTTAAGGGGGCTATTTAATATTGTAAGGGACTCTATGGAGGGGCTCAGAGGGTGACCCCCTTGTTTTTTGCAGGGTCCAGTGGGTTGTCCATTTGTGGACCCTGGGACGGCATCCCCCTTGCTGGATCACAGTAGGCGGCCCTCCCCTGATTGTTATGTTTTTCCGGGGGACCTTAGTACAGTCAGGTCCATAAATATTTCGACATCGACACAATTCTAATCTTTTTGGCTCTATACACCACCACAATGGATTTGAAATGAAACAAACACGATGTGCTTTAACTGCAGACTTTAATCTTTAATTTGAGGGTATTTACATCCAAATCAGGTGAACAGTGTAGGAATTACAACAGTTTGTATATGTGCCTCCCACTTTTTAAGGGACCAAAAGTAATGGGACAATTGGCTGCTCAGCTTTTCCATGGGGAGGTGTATAATATTCCCTCATTATCCCATTTACAAGGAGCAGATAAAAGGTCCAGAGTTCATTTCAAGTGTGCTATTTGCATTTGGAATCTGTTGCTGTGAACTCTCAATATGAGATCCAAAGAGCTGTCACTATCAGTAAAGTAAGCCATCATTAGGCTGAAAAAACAAAACAAACCCATCAGAGAGATAGCAAAAACATTCGGTGTGGTCAAATCAACTGTTTGGAACATCCTTAAAAATAAAGAACGCAACAGTGAGCTCAGCAACACCAAAAGACCCGGAACACCACGGAAAACAACTGTGGTGGATGACCGAAGATTTCTTTCCCTGGTGAAGAAAACCCCCTTCACAACAGTTGGCCAGATCAAGAACACGCTCCAGGAGGTAGGTGTATGTATGTCAAAGTCAACAATCAAGAGAAGACTTCACCAGAGTGAATACAGAGGGTTCACCACAAGATGTAAACCATTGGTGAGCCTCAAAAACAGGAAGGCCAGATTAGAGTTTGCCAAACAACACCTAAAAAGCCTTCACAGTTCTGGAACCGCATCCTATGGACAGATGAGACCAAGATCAACTTGTACCAGAGTGATGGGAAGAGAAGAGTATGGAGAAGGAAAGGAACTGCTCATGATCCAAAGCATACCACCTCATCAGTGAAGCATAGTGGTGGTAGTGTCATGGCGTGGGCATGTATGGCTGCCAATGGAACTGGTTCTCTTGTATTTATTGATGATGTGACTGCTGACAAAAGCAGCAGGATTAATTCTGAAATGTTTTGGGCAATATTATCTGCTCATATTCAGCCAAATGCTTCAGAACTCATTGGACTGCGCTTCACAGTGCAGATGGACAATGACCCGAAGCATACTGCGAAAGCAACCATAGAGTTTTTTAAGGGAAAGAAGTGGAATTTTATGCAATGACCTGAATCTGATTGAGCATGCATTTCACTTGCTGAAGACAAAACTGAAGGGAAAAATGCCCCAAGAACAAGCAGGAACTGAAGACAGTTGCAGTAGAGGCCTGGCAGAACATCACCAGGGATGAAACCCAGCGTCTGGTGATGTCTATGTGTTCCAGACTTTAGGCTGTAATTGACTGCAAAGGATTTGCAACCAAGTATTAAAAAGTGAAAGCTTGATTTATGATTGTTAATCTGTCCTATTACTTTTGGTCCCTTTAAAAAGTGGGAGGCACATATACAAACTGTTGTAATTCCTACACCGTTCACCTGATTTGGATGTAAATACCCTCAAATTCAAGCTGAAAGTCTCCAGTTAAAGCACATCTTGTTTGTTTCATTTCAAATCCATTTGAGATCCAAAAAGATTAGAATTGTGTTGATGTCCCAATATTTATGGACCTGACTGTATATAATGTCCACCGTCCTCCCCTGCCTCATCTGTCCATCAGATCCTGAATCTGTATCGGCCGCACCGAGTGCTCAGACAGTGAGGATGTTTCCTCTGCTCCTCTAGCCGTGCATGAAAAGGCGCTGGGGGACGTAATGATTGTGTCAGAGCGTAGAATTTTAAACATGGCGGAGATGCTGCGTCGGTGGCACCAGTCACTTTTGGCACCACAGGTCCTCCACTGTGACGGGCTGTTCCCCTTTCCTGCTTACTTTGACAACATTGTCACATAACAGTGGGGTTGTCCAAAACGCACTCTTGTGGTCCCTAAGCGTTTTGCTTAGTATCCTTATAAGGATTCCCTGCTTAAAAAAGTGGATGGTCCCACCTGTAGTAGACTCGCCGGTTTCCAGGTTAAATAAAGCTACCTTAATTCCAGTTGAGGAGTCCTTGGCCTTTAAAGATCTGGTTGATAGGAGAGTGGAGGCTCTAGTCCGCCATATGTTTCACTATGGCTGGTTCGGCTTATTTACTATTCCCCTGGTGTCCTAAACTCTGACGAGTGGGCTAGTTGATCCAGGGGGATCAGTTGATCCAGGGGCTACAGTTTATCTGTGATACCTCTTTGGATGCAGCTCCATTGATTTTAGGCTGTCTGTATCAGCAGTGGTCCTACGGCGTCTTATCTGGCTGACAATGCTGGTCTGTGGACCAGACTTCTAAGAAGGCCTTATCTGATCTCCCCTTTGTGGGGGTTCGCCTGTTTGGAGCTTCCTTGGATGACATCATTAAGGGTCTCACAGGAGGGAAGAGTACTAGCCTACAACGGGGCTCTTTGCCCTCGGTAGCCTGCGGAATGAACATGGATTTTACGGTAAGTCAAAAATCCAATTTTTTTTTCTTTTATTAGTGACAAATAAAATATTTTAGGTGGGATATAAAAGCAAAATGCACACTATTGTGCCTCATCTGTCTCATCAGATTCTTAATCTGATTCGGCACCCGCGGACGTGGGTCACCCTACTGGGTCTGCAACTACACTCCTGGAATCCTCTGATAGCGAGGATGATTCCTCCACGTCTGCGACCACGCATGAAAAGGCCCTGGTGGTTGCACTGATTGTATCTGTGCGTTAGACCCTGAAGATGGAGGATGCAGCTGAAGCTGCGACGGAGTCGCAGGTACCCTTTGGCACTCACAAGCCATCCAGAGCGGCTGTCGAATTGTCGCTAAAGAGTGGGGATGACCAAAGTGTCCCCGTGGGGTCCCTAAGCGCTTTACTAGACTTTAACATATGAGGAGTCCCTTTTTAAGAAGTTGACTGTGCCACCGGTGGTGGATCCTCCGTTTTCCAGATTAAACAAGGCAACCATGATTCTGGTTGAAGAGTATACGGCCTTTAAGGATCCGGCTGACCGGAAGACGGAGGCTGTTGCCCGCCATATGTACACTCTGGCTGGTGCGGCAATGAGGCCAGGCATTCACCATTGCCCTAGTGTCGCAAACTCTGAACAAGTGGGCTAAGCTCTTATGCTGTGACCTGGAGGGGGGAACAGCTCCCCCCTGCCTTTGCCGAGCTGGCGGACCAGCTGGTCCAGGGGCTGCAGTTTATCTGTGATGCCTCTTTGGATGCGGCTCCCCTGATGGCTCGCCTCTCTGTTTTGGCAGTGGTCCTTCGGCGTGTCTTTTGGCTCAAATGCTGGTCTGTGAATCAGACTTCAAAAAAGGCCTTGACTGATCGATCTTCCTTTCCAAGGAGATGGCCTGTTTGGAGCTACCCTGGATGACATCATTAAAGGTCTCACAAGGGAAGAGTACTTTTCTTCCGCAGGCTACTAAGGGCAAGGAACCTCGTCGTAGACGTGGGCCCTCCTTCTCAGCTCATAAGAAGTTTTTTGTCCCTCATGGTCAACTGACATGGGCTTGAAGCTTTTCAGGGCATCTTCAGGAGGATCCAAATGAACCTGGTCTGGCAAGCCAAGATCAGACTTCTCCAGGCCCGTGGACATGGCTACTTCAGCATAAAGGTGCGCCCTCACCCGTATCGAGGGTGGGGGGACGTCTTCGCTGGTTTCCGGACCGGTGGACTTCCCTAGTGCAAGACAAGTGGGTCCACAAAGTCATTTAATCTGGCTACAAGAGCGAGTTTCACTCCTTGCACCCCGGCAAGGATTTTTCCTTCAACTTGCGCCTGTCCCCAGACCGCATACAGGGCCTGTTTGGGGCGGTACAAGACCTGTTCTTTTAAAGGGTGATTGTTCCGGGTCCGACTTCGGAACATTTTCAGGGATTTTACCCAAACCTGTTTACAGTCCCCGGAAAGGAGGGCAAAGTGCGTCCAATCCTGGACCTCAAGGCGCTAAACTGCTTTGTGCGGGTACAGAAGTTCAGAATGGAGTCTATTCGGATGGAGGTGGCATTCCTGTGTCAGCGGGATTTCCTCGCCTCTGTCGATTATCAAGGATGCCTACCTTCACATTCCAATATGTACCAGTCACCAGCATTTGCTATGCTTTGCTGTGGGAGAGGAGCATTATCAGTTTGTGGCATTACCCTTTGGTCTCGCCTCTGCTCCTTGGGTATTCACAAAAGTGTTAGCCCCAGGGCTAGCCTTGCTAAGCCAACGATCTCCTTCTGCGAACAGAGTCCCCCTCTGCTCTGGTGGACAACCTGGAGATCACATTATGAACTCTGCGGGAGTTAAGCTGGATTCTGAACTTTCAGAAGTCTGCTCTGGTTCCGCCCACAAAGCTGGACTATCTGGGCCTGACTCTGGACTTGGCCTTAGCCAGAGTGCTCCAAACTACAAAATTTGCAGGTTGCAATTCGCCTCCTGCTGTCCAACAGATGGTCGTCCCTCCGGGCTTGCATGCGGTTGCTGGGCCTGATGGTGTCTACCTTCATGGTTGTTCCGTTTGTACAGTTCCATACGAGGTCCCTGCAAAGGGAGATTCTGACCAAATGGAACAAGACTCCCCAGTCTCTGGAAAATCAGATCCGGCTGAGTCGGGGAACGAGGAAATCCTTGATATGGTGGCTTTGTTCTGTGGCGCTTCCACTGGGAAAATTCTTCCTCCCCTTGTATTGGACAGTGGTCACCACGAATGCCTGCCTCTTTGGCTGGGGAGGCGTCCTCGGCAAGCATTCTGCTCAGGGAATCTGGACACTGGAAGAGTTCAGACTACCGATCAATGTCTTGGAACTCCGAGCAATCAGACTGTGTCTGGATCATTGGACGGATCGTCTTCAGGGTTGTCCAGTGCACAATTAATCAGACAATGCTTATGTCAATAATCCGGCGTACACATTCCCGGGATGGAAAATTAGCAGACGGATTATCTCAGGTGGATCTGTTGGCATCTCAGATCAAGTGGGCTCTGGTTGTTTGGTTGAGCCCCTGTTGCCTGGTTGGCTTATGTTTAGCCTTGGGAATTTTTTGGTTGTTCCCATCCCTCATGTTTACACTGCTCTGGAACCTCCCAATGGTTATGAATACCAGAAGCTGTGTCCGTGGGATTTTTGACTTACCATAAAATCCATTTCTCTGATGTTTATTGATGGACTCAGCACCCCTCCCCCTGTGGAGGTATTCTCCTGACACTGCTTGTTACAAAACTGAGTGGCTATAGCAAAGAGAGGGAGTATACCCCATGGAACTGCCCATAGGCGTAGCCAGACTTTTTTTCTGCCTAGTGTCTTACTCCTGTAGAGGGCAGTATAACCCATGGTTATGAATACCAGGAGCTGTGTCTGTCAATGAACATCAGAGAAATGGATTTTATGATAAGTCAAAAATCCCATTATGTAATTTTCTTGGTTAGAAGGAGAGTATTTCTTATGTTATGTCTATATTTTTGGAATGTGCGCCACAGTCCTTCCCCATCAGTGAATGCATTTCTGAGCCTGAAAAACATACAATATAGCAGCCGGAGTTTATACCTATAAATAGCTCAGTTAACCCGTTTACTGGTGGTGGGGCCAGCTGTAAACGCTTTTGAAAGCCTTTCGGGGTTAATTTAAAAAAATTGTCAGGATGATAAACTGCGCAAAGTACTGAAGCACAAACACATTTAATCTGTCTCTCAGTTCCAGAGTTGCTGGACGGAAGCCAGCTTTAGCAAACAAACCTAAGTAAGTGGAAATTTTCTCAGTCTTGGTTCCGAGAACAGACAGTGAACTGCACAGGGACGTTTTCACCTTGCGTGCCCACATCAGATTTTAAAAGGTGCAATAAAACTGGAATCTCTTGGGGGCAGTCCTTAACCCTTTTATTGTTTTAAAGTTACCTGCGTGTTCCAGCAAACCAAACCAACTAAATGTATGAACTGCTTTTCAGGCACAGGAATGTTTTGATTTTTTTCCCCTAGATTTTTAGATTTCAACTTTATGTAAACCTCTGTTTGTTAAATACTGTACATAATTGAAAGTGTTTATTATATCTGTTAGATAGGAAAAAAAGAAACATGTTAATCCTGCCAGAAATCTTGAGAGCTGATAATTTTCTATGCTGTCTGCTTGTGCTGCACTCCCATCACTTAGCACTGTTCTAAGTTCTCTCTGTGTTGAGGAGAAGGAAAGGTGCACTGTAGACCAAGCATCTGCTGGACCCGCTCATTGACTTCTGCTGTGTCCAATCACAGCAAAAGCGTGGCTCTGGCGGCGCACGTGCGCCCCCTAGAGCCCGTCTACAAAATCACGTACAGGTACGTGATTTTGCGCTTAAGGACCGCCTTGCCGCTGTAAATGTACATGAGGCGGTCCTTAAGTGGTTAAAATATGCATTTTTTTTTTACAAAATAACTTTATACCCCTGAATAAAATGGTAGTAGTTGCAATATTTTATGTTGCACATCTATTTATCAAACGCATATTTTCAGGAAAAAATACACTAAAATTAATTTTAGTTCAAACAAACATTATACTCATTTTTTTTTTTATAGTAAAATTTAAAGGATGGGGTTACATAAAGTGGATGCCAAACATGTCAACCTTTAAAAGCACACATGCCCCTAAAATTGCAAAAAAACGACGGTATTCAAAATTCTCCATAGGCGATGCTTTAAAAGCATTTATAGGTTATCAGTTAATAGTTTACCATGAATTATATCACTAGAATTATTGCCCTCACTTGGCATTCACGACTCCTCATATGTGTTATGCAATTTATGTTTACATATACGTGCTCACCCTACAATGCTTTTTTAATTGGGGTGTGTATTTGGACATTGTAAAATGACCGGTTTGGTGCTAGGGTTTTCTGGAATACATTGATATTTATCAAAATACATTGGTAACCTCATCATTAAGGGCTGGTTCACACCACAGAAATGCACTCCAGATCTATTCGGGATGCATATCTGCATGCGCGTTTTTATTTGATGCATTCCGGTGCATTTTTGAGCCATTTCTGGATGCATTTCAGATGCTTTTTTAATGCGTTTTTGATGTTATAGTGCATTTCATGGCGTTTTTGATGCATTTTACCACGTTCCAGTAGGTTCCCGTACAGAAAAAATGCAGCATGTTCATCCTTTTTTTTTAGAACTGCAACGCCCCGGAACTGACCACACTGGTGTGAACTATGCCATTGAAAACCATATAACCTACTTTCCATGCATTTGTATTGCATAAATAAAATGGACTGCATGTAGTGTGAACTAGCCCTAAATCTCATATAAGCTTAAAACAATATTAAACCCAAAACTAAAAATGTAATATATTGCAGCTAAGGAATCGTTAGATGTGGGGGCTGTATTGTTTTTTTCTTTTGGTGATCCTGCTTTGTTTAGGCAATTTGTATTATCGGGTGACAGCTCGCTGTTCCTGGCTCTTAATTGTGCCATTTTAATGCACATTACTCAGGCATGGCCCCTTGTTTTCATATGGAAACCAACCCTGATAAATAAATACATCACTGGAGTGCATATAGACAGTAAATGGGTGCAGAGAAGCTGCAGGAAATTAGCAGCACTGAATGGCAGAAACAAAGGATAAAAAAGTGATGTAGCTATACACACTAGAAGTAGCACTTGCCACTTTATCAATGAAACAGGCATTAACCTTCCTAGCGGTATTCCCGAGCGTGACTCGGGGTTAGATTTTAGAGCCAAAAGCGGTAACCCCGAGCCACACTCGGGGTACCGTTAGGAACATCGCTGGATCCTGGAAGAGGTTTTACTTACCTGTTCTCCGGGATCCAGCGATGTCTGCGGGCGGTATGCGGCGGCGGAGCTTCCTCCCGATCGTCTGCGAGCCCGGCTTCCGTCTCCGGCGACGTGACGTCCGCCGGGGGGTGGAACCGGCGGCAAATTCAAATGTAAAACACACCAAACACACTGATACCATTCAAAAAAAAAAATGTATGTATGTATGTATGTATATATATATATATATATATATATATATATATATATATACGTATATACATATATATGTATATATATATATATATATATATATATATATATGTATACGTAATTCTTGTGAATGAGCAGCCCAAACCAACTGTATACATTATATATATATATATATATATATATATATATATATATAATATATGTATACATAATATATGTATACATACATATATATATATATATAATAAATGTATACAGTTGGTTTGGGCTGCTCATTCACAACAATTACATGCAAAATAATGGTACCGCTTTCAGCACCTAAAATCCAAAAGAATCATACCGCCAGGGAGGTTAAGCAAGTCAGTAAAGTAACTTAATATATTGTCACTAAGCAAATTTGATAACAGAACAAGCATAGGGTTGGACCCACAATGGTGGTAACACCCTTAGCATATGGAAAGATGAGTGATAAGGACAAAGTATAAAACTAACCTTTGGTTACTAGACCAGCATAAACATTAGCAACACCATCATAGGTGCAGCAGTGCACAGTTATGAAAACTTAAATTACCAAGAGCAGGACTATACTACCAGAGTGCATTAATAGCAGTTATGCTAGGCCTAGACTGACTTGTATGCACTTTCCATGGGAAAATGATAGTAATTAAAATGGAAGTGAGGTGTATGGTTCTTCTGCCGGGTATCATTGGGGCCCTTTAAAAAGCATTGATGCACTTGTTGGCAGTCCCAATGAACCAGCATGCGGTGTAGGATGGTAAAGATGCAACAGGTAAGGCAAAGAAACAGTATAGAAAGGGGGGGGGGTATAATTGCAAAGTAGGTAAGATGTGATGTGATATGCTTAATGTCCTGCCTCAAAAAACTTCTGCTTACAGAGCATTTGTTGTATAAGGAGCCCTCTCACTGGTCCCTGCGATTTAGCTGGATATTCGCAGTAGGATGGGGCGCCCCGCTCTCTTTCTGAAGAGCCTCCAAAGACTGGCTGTGTGAAGCTGTGGGTTAGAGGATTCTCCAATCCCTGCATGAGAATGGCACTGCTCGATCACTGCGGTCTGTATTTTGCAAGAAGGGTGTCTTACTCCTGGTCTTCCCAGGGCCCCCCACTAATCTGGCTTCAGATGTGCCCTTCCCAAGTCCCCAGCGCCAAGAAAAAGATGCTTTCCCGGGCAGTTCAGTAAAAATCAACTCTCCTTCCCCTACTCCTCAATGCCTTTTAAGAACTGTAGTATAAGAGTCCACTGGCCCTATTGTATGGCTGCTGTCTTGCACTACAATTCCCATAATTCACTGCTCTCTGCATAGAAGTCCATGAGCTGGCTTGGCTTTGCTCTCCCCAAGCTGGTTGGAGGGGATAATGCAGCATAATATTGACATTATAGCAGAAAGTTTTACATAACGTAGCAAGAGCAGCCGCACATCTAGGACACCTATTGTTGGAGGTGATTTATTCTTACAAAGCAACTACACCTTTGCACACTGGTACAAACTAGTATTCCAACATCTCTCTTATCCCTCAATTTCTCTCCCTCTCTGCTAATGTGACCCCAGTGCTGGGAGATAGGGGCAGGAGAGGGGAAGCAAGGAGCACCCGACATGCTCTTTATCAACTGATGATGTCACCGTTTGCCACAATGCCAGCAGCAGGTTGTAATGTTGCACAATAAAGACCTGTGGCTTTGTGTAACAAAAAGGCAAGCTTTATCCACTTGCTGGCTTGTCGGCAATTTGGGGTAATTTTTAAGCATTTTGACCAGGCACCCCTGAAGAGCCCAGAAGGCATCTCAGAGTGCCACAGCACCCTGATTGAAAAAAGATGGATTTTTTTTTTTAATACGTTTTTATTGAAAACAGAGTACAAAAGCAACGTGAACAACAAACAACATAAAATAGTACAGATTGTCGGGCATAAAATAACCAGACATTACAGAATTGAAAGGCTGGATTAAACTATGGCTTTGCCACACATTAGCTATTTAAAGGCACTAAACATTTTTTTAATGTTCAGCCGGCTTAACACAGCCCATACCTGTATTGAAATATAGAGGGTTTGTCCTAATAGGTACATGCTGTGTGTGGAACAATTTTTTTTTATGGCCTTCTCTGTTTAGGCTGAAACTGCCTAGATAGAACATCCTTTAAAGCGGTAGTAAACTCAGTCATAGCATATCATTTAAATGCAATCAACACCGGTAACATGTATTTTTCAATATAATAGAATGAAAGCAATCAATTATACGTTTTCCTAACCTGTATAATTTCATATTTTCTGTTCGGTTTTCTGTGATGTCGAGCGCCGCCATCCTTGCTGTGGTTTTCGTCTGCTGATTGCTGCTGTATTTCCGCCCACAGTATGGGTTTGTTCCTAAATCCCGCGCATGCGCAGTAGACGCCGAAACCAAGCCTCGTTTTGGTTTCATTCACCATTTGGACAGCCAATAGGAGGCTGTCCACTATCTCCCCTGTGACGTAGCAAGTCACATGGGGTAGTGGAGAATTTTTTTCATGGGGGAAGGTCGGAGTCTCGCGGGAGCACGGGGCTGACGTCTAGCAGAGGAAATGACGCAGCCCCGCAATAGACACTGAATTATTCCGGCAAGCTCATTATCTTGCCGGAAAATAAGATCACAATGAGCATGCGCGAGTGACGTAATTGACTGCAGCGATCTAAATCGAAGGAGAACGGCTGAAGTGACAGGCAGGGTAAAAGGTTGGTAAAATAATACGGACACAGATCATTTTGATTATGCAAAGTTGTAAAATTGGTGATACTACCGCTTTAATAGTATAAGTTGCTCCAGCCTTCAACCTGTAGTTACCGCTTGATAAAACTATGGATTTGACCGCAATACCATGTCTCTGTTTCTGCCATCATTATTATTTTGGTTGATTTACCAATTACCACACTGGTGGGCCCTTGGTATGATTCCTATCTGTCTTCTGTAATCTGATGGGTGGGTGTATAAAGATTGTTTTAGCCTGTGTTATAGAAAGTAATTTATTGCATTATCTGGTCGTCTTGCAATTGGACATTTTTTTTTTTAAATTTTCAGCATAGTACAAACATGACACTTTGTCAAACGACAGAACAAAAACTAAAAAGTAACAAAAACCAAGAAGTCATACATCAGCACAAATGGTCAGAACAGCCCTGACAAAGAGCAAAGGGCAGACTCAGGATAAAAACCAAACACAAGTCCCCAGAAAGTATTATTTTCTCCTACCCATTTTCATGCAACTGGCTACGGCATCTAGGGATAAAAAATGTAGAAGAACCAAAAATAATCCCATGGTAGCACTAGATGAACCAAAAAAGGGATAGATGTGGTGAAACAGCACACAAAATCAAGGATGATACAACACCCTCTAGTAATCTGTAAAAAACATTTAATAAAAGGTATGCACTGGACAATATATAATATATAACAGCAAGCTTGAACCAAAAACTCCCAAAAATGCTAGGAATAAAAAACAACACTTCAAAAATATATCTCACATGTAATACATTCAGATACCTATCCCCATCAAATTTCAATAGGGAACACTACATACAGTATTATGGTATTAATAAAAAGTTGAACTGTATTTTCAAAGAGAGACAGCTCTCTCCCACCCAGCCTCCCCGCACTTTGTCACATTTTGCTGGCACCCCTCTACTGGCATATGTGGCTTCATAAAGAGGCAGGGCCTTGTTTATCAGAGCCTTCCAGGTTGTAATGGTCAGGGCAATAGATTTCTTCCAAGAGAGAATATTACTTTTCCTGGCATAATAGAACAGTTGTATTTCAGTACAATCCCAAAAGACATGAATGAAACCAACATGTGAGGAATTGCATCACCAACAACCAGACGACTCCCTTATCTGGGAGTCGTATTGTAATTGAATATCAAACAAGATGACACTGCTACCATTTGTTGGTGACCTTTATTACAATATTGTAATGCTGAAATTGGAATATAAAATTTTATACAAAACTGGCCTTGTATATTCACCTTATCTGTGAGCCGGCTCGATTCACATTTGTGCGATGCGAGAACGCTGCGAATATGCAGCGTGATCCCGCATCGCATCTGCACATCTGGCAGTTCACGCAGGGGGTGTCAATTAAATGTTAACGACACCCCCAGTTTGATCGCATATCGCAGCACGATCTGCAACTTCGCACAGAATCGGATCGCCCAAGTGTGAACCACTGTGCAATCCGATTCTGAGGCGGCTCAAAAAATGCCTCATGTGCGAGTTTGCTGCGGATGCACTGCGAATTCAGCCATACAAAGTGTATGGCTGAACTCGCATCCGCACAGGAGATCGCATGTAATGAAGGAGCAGTGCGCTCCGAATTACATGCGATCAGCGCATCTGCACAAGTGTGAACCGGCTTGTAGACATACCCTCCTCTGCCTCCTCTGCTTGTTTTTCTTATTTTCTTATGAGGTTTTTATTTTGTTTAGAAAAAAAAAAAATCTTAAAAAAAATAAAACTAGATGAGAAAAAAAAAATAAAACTAGATGAGAAAAAAGATCCAAACACCATTTGCAGCTGTAGGCTGGGTCTGCTTCATTTGTGGTAGATTTCTGTTTCTTTGAGACAGTTACCAAACCACTAGGCCTGAAAGCCTTGCTTGCCTGTAGTCAGTCAGTGAAGAATTTTTAGTGCATTTATTCTTATTTGCTTTGTGATGAATCCAAAAAGAGAAGAAAATCTTCTGGCGTGATCTTTGGCCGTTTTTCAAAGCAGCATTATGTAAGCGGGGCGGAAAAATCATCTCTGAGATCCAAAAAATGAATGTAGCGCACTTGAAAATGATAATGATCCGAGGTGCTTTCGCCCAGATGGCAAAATCTTTGCAGAGGGAAATTGTGCTAAGTGCAGTGCAGATCCTGAATCCTGCATATATTACATGGGCTGTTTTATTAGCTGTACATGAATCAATATCTCTGGCATTGGTACATCAATTGTTTTAAGCTGCCAGTGCTTCATAAATCTATGACTTATTTTAATAAGCGCATTCCATCCAGTTTCTGCAAAAACAAAACTCCATTCTGCCTTCTTTACTGAAGAGTTTAATATTCTGCTGATGTGTATAACCTTAAGCCCCGTACACACGTACCGATCGTCGGCCGAAAAGCTTCGGCCGACGACCGATCTGCCGATTGTCGGCTTGTTAGTATGATGCCTCCGACAGCCGTCGGTGCACATTCGGCCGAAAAGAATCTGTCTTGCAAGCATTAAAATTTTTGTATGCCGACACCAGAGCGGCCGATTGTTCGCCAGTCAGTACAGAATTCGGCCGACAGACCGCAGATTTGCAAGACTGGGCATGCTCAGAGAAGAAAAAACACACGGAAAGTTAACCATTACATGACATCACTTCTGCAGTCGGCTGTAGTCGGCGGACAAAATTCATGTGCTGTCTTTGCACTTTTCAACAGACACCGACAGCCCGGGGACAAAAGACGGCCGATCGTCGGCCGACGATCGGTACGTGTGTACAGGGCTTTACCCCAGCCACATCATATCTGTAAGCCTTTTGGGAAATTAATTTTTAATCCTGGACTAATCATTTCAGATATCTTCCATTTTATATGTAACAGGTGAGGGAGAACCTTTGAATATAATTCAGTTTATTTAGTTAAAATCAACTGTTTAGAAAATATGGTCCATTTTTCAAAGGGGATTTGCAGCCTGAATGTAAAAGTGCTCACAAGCAAAACAAGTACTGTACTGTATTGTATTAGGGTAGGAAATAAAGTGTTTGTTAAACTAAAAAAAAATAAATAAAATGGATCCTGTTCCCTTAAAACATGTTATGCTGTAACACAGTGCTTGTGCTGCGTAATTCGGCCCCTTGTATCACCTGAAATACCTGGCTAATTCTGTCTGGCTATGCCCTCCCACCTGTAAACTGAGCACAGTTTATCATGGCTGCTGAGCTCTGACATTGTGGTCAGTTTACGTGCCTCTGTCCTCTGCAGCTCTCCTTTCTGCTCCTCGGTTTCCTCCTCTGTCCTCCTCCCCCCTCCCCTTCCTGCCTGTCAGCTCTGTCCACTCCACGATCCGCCCCTTCTGCTGCTCTCATATCTATTGTATATGCATGTCATCCCCTCTGTTATGTAATGCTATGTGTCCCTGTGCTGTATAAAAAAGATGCAGATTATACCTTATAGCTGAGTGTCTCCCGGTGCTCACGTGACTCCTGGGATCTCTCTCCTCTCCTCCACGGCAGAGAGAGCCGAGGGGTCACGTGAGTGGTGGGAGACGCTCTGATATAATGTATAATCTGCATTTTTTTTATAGAGCACAGGCACAGGGACACATAGGGTTATATAACATAGGGGATGGCATGCTTATACAACAGTGGGTTAACAACCACTTTAATATCTTGTTTAGTAAAAAAAACAAAAAAAAAAAAAAACATGGTGCTTCTTAAGGCCTCAAACACACTTGAGCTAAAAAAAAATGCAGCTTTTGCAGGCGTTTGAGGTTAGGTTTTTTTTCTGCCTCGAAATGCCCCTCCATTTTAGCCTGTGTGTCTATGCATACATTGGTGTTTAGAGGCAGGGGCGTCTAGAGGCATCTGGGGTGCATTTGTAACGCACCTTAAATGTGCGTCAAATGCACTTCAGGCGTGCATAGGGCGTTTGGGGAGCATTTTTTACAAGTGCATTAAACGCGCCAAACATTGCGCATTAAAGCTATAGTTGCATTTGTTCAGCGTCAGTATTTTGAGCAAGTGTGAACAAGGTCTTAATGGGCTGCCTTAAAGTGGTTGTAAACCTTTCCATATATATATATATATATATATATATATATATATATATATCCAGTGAAGTGACCGGTCTCAGATGATAAACAGAGATGGAACAAATTCTCCTACATAAGTTGTACCTTTTTATCTGCAGTATTCTCTTCTCTACATCCGTTTAAAGTCCAGAAGTTCTAAAGCTTGTCTGAGTTGTCAAAAAAAAAAAAGGGGGGGGGGAGCTGAAATCACACATGATGAGAGCTTAGTGAGGAAAGGTCTGAGAGCTGATTGAAGGGAAGGGAAGGGAAGGGACACCCCCCCCACCCCCCCTTCACACAGCACACAGGAACAGAGCTGAGGCAGTCAATCAGCTGGAGATCCCTCCCCATCACCATTTTTCTCTTGGTGTCAGGAAAACTTTACAGAAGTGATTTATGATGATAGCAGAGGAATGAAACAGTAGACAGAAAAGACACTTAAGCTGGCCATACATTATGCAGTTTTCTAATTCAAATTCCTTTAGACTTCAACTTTGTAGTACAAGGACCTTCCTGGTTGCATACAAATTAAAAGTGTTTAGGTTTGACCTCTTATTATATGGTTTTGGGAAATCTAAAGGAAAATTGTGCAAGAAAATTGTATAATGTATGGCCAGCCTTAGTGCTCTTAATTGAGACACCCTATAGCAGTGATGGCGAACCTTGGCACCCCAGATATTTTGGAACTACATTTCCCATGATGCTCATGCACTCTGCAGTGTAGTTGAGCATCATGGGAAATGTAGTTCCAAAACATCTGGGGTGCCAAGGTTTGCCACCACTGCCCTATAGAGAGATATGCTTTGTTTATATTTCATGTTTGAGGTTTACAACCACTTTAACACACTTGTATTGAACACAAACCATGGTGTGAATGAGTGATGATGTGAAAACCTGAATCCATGTGAACTGGCATCCTTCATCGTTTAGCTAATAAAGTGTTACTAAACCCAGGACCCTGCATTTCACTATACAGTGGAACCTTGGTTTACGAGTACCTCTGTTTACGAGCGTTTTGAAAGACGAGCAACATTTTTTAAAAAAAACTGTCTTGGTATACGAGCACTGTCTTGATATACGAGCAGTTTTATACTCTAAAAGCATGCCATCCCCTCTGTAAATGCACTCTCTCACATACCATTATGTGTCCCAGCGCTTGTACACTGTATAAACATGCCGATTTATATTGTTTTAGAGTGTCCCTGCACTTACTGTATGTATGTGTCTCCTCGTTTCTCTGCCTCTCTCTCACCTCGTCTCCCTGCTCTACCCGGCGGGAGGGGCCGATCACTCCTTCTGACGTCATCTGAGGAGGAGGGGAGGAGGAAGCAGAGGGCTGCAGTGTTGTGAGTGAACAGCCAGACAAGCACTAATAAAGTATAATCGGCATCTGTTATGTAGTAAAGCACGAATACAGGGACACATAATGTTTAACAAAGGAGATGGCATACTTATACTGTACAGTAATGTACTACTTTATATATAACAGCATATCTTTATATTACTATAAATGCTTGTGGAACGAATCATCTGAGTTTCAATGCTTTCCTATGGGAAAACTTGCTTTGATATACGAGTGTTTTGGATTACAAGCAAGCTGCTGGAACGAATTATACTCGTAAACCAAGGTTCCACTATATCTGGTTTCTCACAGTACACAGAACATGGAAATGCTATTATTTTAGTAATTATAAACTGCTAAATACCTTTTCTCATCAGCAGTTAGAGCAGTCTATCAGTGTCTGGGTAAAGCTTAAAGGAGGAGTTTTCCTTCTCCCCTGATTGTCCTATGAGGATGCGGGACCCCTGACCCTATGAGGATGCAGGACCCCTGACCCTATGAGGATGCAGGATCCCTGACCCTGTGTCTGGGCAGCACTGATTGGCTCTGTGCTGATCACATGCACTCTCCCAAGAAAAAAAAAAAAATCTCTAGCAATACACACCTCACTGGGCATCTGCAGCTTGTCCCCTAGCTCTGTACTATCAGGAGATATATTGAGGACTGTAGAAGAAGAGAAGGATCAGAGGAGACAGGATCAAACAGCTTTTTTACACAATGCAGAGGATTAACCCACAGTGGGTATAACAAGTATGCTTTACTACATATACAGACTGAATTTACTGTTGGGGGCTTAGTAACACTTTAAGAAGACTGGATAACTTCATTAGTGATGCTAAAAATCTTTGTATTATGTTGATAAGAGGGATACTGGAAAATCACATAAAAAGACATGACATGAGAATGAATCAGCTGCTGCATGTAACTGTTTTATGTAATAACTTGGGCCTGTTCCTCTTCCCACAGCGCTTCTATAAGAAAGCTGCAGCATTTGTTCTCCGAGCTGTTGCCAAGCATTCTCCTCAGTTGGCTCAGTCAATAGTGGATTGTGGAGCCGTGGACACACTGGTTATTTGCTTGGAGGACTTTGACCCTGGTGTGAAAGAAGCAGCAGCCTGGGCTTTGGGATGTATAGCACGGCATAATGCAGGTACGCTGTCACCAAAGATACATCTTATATAATAAAGTTTTCCTGGCTCGCAAAATGTTTCTCTTCTTAAACTGTTTATAAGAGTAGTATCATTACATTTTAAATGTTTTCATTTTAACATTTGCTGAAGTTTGTAATTGTTAGTGGGGTCAAATCAAAGTCTGTTTTTGACCACAGTGACAAGTGACAAAATGTTTTTAAGGAGCAGTATAGACATTTTTTTAAGTGAGATTTTAAGCTATTTTTGAGCCACACATCTCTACACAGACAGAACAATTGACAACAGCAGCTAAATGCATACTTGCTGTCCGGCTGTTATCTCTATAGTGTAATGAAGGCAGTTGTATATCTGTTCTATCATTTTTGTATTGCATTAATTCCGCGTTGCCTATAAGGTCATACACTTGGCATCCATATGACTTCCTTTTAATTTCTACATTATGAGTTTTAGTTATTAATACAAAGGAAGTTTTAGGTCATAGTGCGTCTAGTGCATTGATATAGTGTACCCCTGATATTTTTCTAGAAATATTTCCCACGTAAATAACAATGCAAAAAAAAAAAAGGTAAGGAGAAGAACAAAGTGGGGCTTTGTGGGCCTGAATGAGGTGGTCAGAATATGAACAACACAGCAGGTTTATTTAAAACCACATGTTTATTAATTGTTCCTTATAAAAAAGGCATGTGCAAACATGCTCAAGGGACATACATACATATAACATATATCATTTTAAAACAAGAACACAGTTGCTGCCTGACTTGGCATGGACACAGAGGATTGCTTCCTGAGAGGAGCTTACTATCAACCCCTCTGATGTCCTTTGCCCTTCCTCCCCTCTCACTATGGTCAAGGGAGTGATTTCCTATCTAAAGTATATCTAGACAACCACCTGCCTGGCTAACTACATAATACTCTGCGTGCTTTGATGTTAATTTGGATACAGTCTTGGGGCATTAAAAATGTATACTCATACTACATGTGCTTTTCTTATATACTGTATGTTTGCACATGAGCCCCAAAACTATGCATATATATTCCTAATATTCAGGGGATATAATTCACCACTGCATTACCATTTGCACCTCTATATAAAATCCAAGTTCTACATACTACTTGAGTTGACTTATGGATCTGCCGTCTGCTCCATGACTTTACACACTAGGGAACACTAGTCGGTTTTTTGGTCTCTTAAAGCCCTGAAGAAGCAAAACCAAGCGAAACGCGTTGGCTGCGCAGGGACCATTTATCACCTCTCTTGTTGAGACCCGCCACTTGGTTATCCTTAACTGTGTTCTTGTTTTAAAATAATATATGTTATATGTATGTATGTCCCTACAGCATGTTTTCATATAAGGAACAATTAATAAACATGTGGTTTTAAATAAACCTGCTGTGTTGTTCATATTCTGACCATCTCATTCAGGCCCACAAAGCCCCACTTTGTTCTTCTCCTTACTTTTTTTTTTTTTTTTTGCATCATATAGGGGTGTGGCCTAACTATTACGGCAATATTTTTTGGTACGTAAATAACAATCTTACAGTATAATTATACATCAGGTATTTTTTTTTTTTTTTTTTGTACTTTTGAACCATGTTCGTCAAACTGTTAAACGTATTGAGAATTTGTGTACACATTTTTGTTAAATATTATAATAGTGTATAGCCGATTTCTGCCTGCGGGCTAAATGAGAGAAATCAAACAGATTCTTCTATTTATGCTATATATCACAGTTGGCTGAATCCCCGTTTTGAGCTTTTGTATTGGATTGTATCTGATTGCATGTATCGAATGAAATTTTTCCAGCAGGCTCCTTCTACAAAATTCGAGTGGACAATTTACTTTTATTGAGTAGAGCAGGGCAACCGCTGAGCGAATTTCGTCTAGATTATCTGGAACTGGATAACATTTGATCAGTGCGCTGTGAGTCCCTGTTAGATTTTACCCTCACTTCTATTCCAGAAACTACTACACTGACATGTAAAACCAGCAATAAAGATAGCTGCACTACCCATTATACTCTATAAATAGTGACACAATTCTTAAAGTGCAAGTTCAAAGTGCTAGTCAGTCCATAAAAGAGCAAAAGTGCTTCAAAAAGAGTGTTGTAATTCTTGAACAAAAAGTGACTGTGCTTCGTACTAAAAGAGAAATATCTCATTCCCATCACCACTCACGTGCCCTCCTAGGACTGAACACACCACAAATTGTTGACCTCCTGAGTATATACTGAGGTATGTCAAACTGCACCTAAAATAATACTAAAGTCTCAGTTATTTTCATTTAAAAATAACAAACATGTTATGCTTACCTGCTTCTGTGCAGTGGTTTTGAACAGAGCAGCTCAGATCCTTCTCTTCTCGGGTCCCTCTCTGGCGCTCTTGGCCCCTCCCTCTTGCTGAATGCCCCCACAGCAAGCAGCTTGCTATGGGGGCACCTGAGCCGCAGCTCTGTGTGACCATTCAGACACAGTCGCAATTCAGCCCCACCCCCTCTCTCTCCCAATTGGCTCACTGACCTTGATTGACTATAGTGGGAGCCAATGGTGCCACGCTTCTGTCTCAGCCATTGAGGAGGGAGAGTCCCGGACAGCCGAGACTCTCCTGCAACATCACTAGATCAAGATAGGCTCAGGTAAGTATTAGGGGGCTGAGGGGGGCTGCTGCACACAGAAGGGTTAAACCTTCTGACTTTACAACCACTTTAATGCCTTTGGTCAGCCTCTCCTGGTATATCACCATCCACAGCACTGCTGTACTCCACAAGGAAAGGAACCAAAAAGATCTTATTGCGCAACGCTGTTAATTAAAACATCCTCATAGAATCATACAAAGATATACACCCACAATATCTCGCCTCCTGATGACATCCTGGTAATGAAACGCATAGGGTGCAGACACACAGCACTGCATCACTTCTGCTTGGTGGAATGCACGCTGCCTCCAGCGTGCATCAGGGCATTGAAGCAGCTGCATTCCAGTACATTGACAGCGGATTACTCTGGGTGCCTGTTGAGACACCAAATATTGTGAGTGTACAGTGTCTTGAAAAAGTATTCATACCTCTTGAAATTTTCCACATTTTGTCATGTTACAACCAAAAATGTAAATGTAGTTATTGGTATTTTATGTGATAGACCAACACAACGTGGCACATAATTGTGAAGTGGAAGGAAAATGATAAATGGTTTTCAAAATTTTTTACTAGGAAATATCTGAAAAGTGTGGTGTGCATTTGTATTCGGCCCTCCTGAGTCAACACTTTGTAGAACCACCTTTCGCTGCAATTACAGCTGCACGTCTTTTTGAGTATGTCTCTACCAGCATTGTACATCTAGAAAGTGAAATTTTTGCCCATTCTTCTTTGCAAAATAGCTCAAGCTCTGTCAGATTGGATGGAAAACATCTGTGAACAGCAGTTTTCAAGTCTTGCCACAGATTCTCAATTGGTATTAGGTCTGGACTTTGACTGGGCTATTCTAACACAAGAATATGCTTTATTCTAAACTATTCCATTGTAGCTCTGGCTGTATGTTTAGGGTCGTTGTCTTGCTGGAAGGTAAACCCCTGCCCCAGTCTCAAGTCTTTTGCAGATTCTAACAGGTTTTCTTCTAAGATTGGCTCCATCCATCTTCCCATCAACTCTGACCAGCTTCCCTGTCCCTGCTGAGGAAAAGCACCCCCACAACATGATGCTGCCACCACCATGTTTCACGGTGGGGATGGTGTGTTCAAGGTGATGTGTAGTGTACGTTTTCCGCCACATATAGGGTTTTGCTTTTAGGACAAAAAGTTAAATTTTAGTCTCATCTGACCAGAGCACCTTCTTCCATATTTGCTGTGTCCTCCACATGGCTTCCCACAAACTGAAAACTGGACTTCTTATGGCTTTCTTTCAACAATGGCTTTCTTCTTGCCACTCTTCCATAAAGGCTAGATTTGTGGAGTGCAAAACTAATAGTTGTCCTGTGGACAGATTCTCCCACCTGAGCTGTGGACTTCTGCAGGTCCTCCAGTGTTACCATGAGGCTCCTGGCTGCTTCGATTAATGCTTTCCTTGCCCGGCCTGTCAGTTTAGGTGGACGGTCATGTCTTGGTAGGTTTGCAGTTGTACCATACTCTTTCCATTTTTGAATGATGGATTGAACAGTGCTTCGTGAGTTGTTCAAAGTTCTGGATTTTTTTTTTATAACCTAACCCTGCTTTTACCCTCTCCACAACTTTCAGGAGGTCAACAATTTGAGGTGAGTTCGGTCCTAGGAGGGCGTGTGAGTGGTGATAGGAACGGGATATTCCTCTTTCAGTACGGAGCACAGTCACTTTTTGTTCAAGAATTACAGCACTTTATTTGAAGCACTTTTGCACTTTTATGGACTGATTAGCACTTTAAATTTGCACTTTAAGAATTGTCACTACTTACAAAGTATAGTAGGTAGTGCAGCTATTTTTATTGCTGGTTTTACATATAGTTTGTGATTGTGAAAGTAACTGCTTCCCAGTTAGTTTTTATTTATTCATTTTTTGCACAGATTGGTATTTAGTACATGATTGCAGGTAGCGCAGTTATTCTGTTATTTTTTGAGCTTACACGGAGACCTGCATGGCATCAGTGATCTGCTGATCACCGGTGCAATGCTTTCCAAGCTCCTAAAAAAAAAAAAAAAAAAAAAAGGAAAAAAATAGTAAATGCACATTTTTTTTACCTTTCCTTTTTTTTTTAAAAAAAAAAAAAAAAGGTGAACTTAACTTTAATGTCAATGATCTTGCCATTTGTAAATTTGCTTTGTAAAGATCCCCACACATTTTTTAAATTTTTTTTTTAAGTCCATTACTAATATATGAAGAATACAAATATAAACCCCAACTTTACGTCGTTTTTTCAGATGGATGAACCAGTAGTGTGATTGCGCCCTTGTACAACCAAAGCAACTTTTTGAAACTGTTGTTCCTTTTCTAACGGCAGCTCAGTGGTAACAGGTGCTGCGGCTCACAATGGGAAGCATTGTTACAGGAAGCAAAGATGTTCAGTTTCTGTCTAATGGAAACCTACAGTTAAAATTCAGCAAGCTGTAAATCCATTGGGCCAGCATGCTTGATGGACTGCAGAAGTGGTGTTCTGGGCTATAGGTTTTACATGGAAATGAACTTTACAAGAAACAGAGGGATTATCCTTAATCTCATTTGTGCCGCAGCAGAAAGAAAAAAATCGGGTTGCTCTATATAGTCAGCCATGGGTATTTATGGTAATCTGTGGCTTTCCAGAATTGCTCTGCCACAGTTCAAAGGTCATAGAATGTGATTATATCCTTGTGTGATACAGCATTCTGAAACTCTCCAGAGGTTGTACACCTGTGTGAGCCGGCAGTACCCACTGAAGGGGCTGGCCACGTGCCAACACTTACAGCGTCTCAGAAGGACTTGTTAATATGACTAACGCGAGGTGAAATTATTTCACTGCATGGAAAGAAAATAAACTGCACACTGGTTGTGGTTCACAAAAAAATATTTTCTCATTAAAAAGACACATATGGCCATTTATTAGACCAGTTCCATGTTGCATAAAAACATAGCATTGAACAAAACACACATTTCTAGCATACCGTCCAACTTTCTGAGATGAGGAAGAGGGATACCTTTCAGCACAAAGTATGTAGAAATGCCACACGCCCTCAGTTGTGCAGACCAGCAAGAATTAACATACAAAACATGATTGATATAAATGTATAAGTCCATTTCCACTTCTAAAAAAGAGATACCGCTGAAGGTGAACAATCCTCAGATGAATTTTGCTGGGCACAGAGAAAGGGTGCTGGCTCTGCATGCATAGCATAAGAAAATGAAGAAGTTTGGACGGCTGCACTCCGATGCAACTCACGTTTATTGGAATTAATAAAATCCACACAGCATCATAGAGGTACAGAAACAAAAACAGCTGATGCATTTCACACCTTCACTAGTGCTTAGTCATAGCTACTGATATGACTAAGCTGGTTGTTTGACTGGGTCTGTGCGTGGGGGGAGGAGAACTTCTGATGGACGGCTCGACTAAAAGTGGGAGCGAGTACCTGCCAAAACCAGGTACCTTCTCACCCCCCCCCCTTCCCCAAAAAAGTACCAAAAATAGAAGAGGGGGGAGGGCATAAAGCAGAACTTACCGTCTTCCTGCAAGTGGTCCTGCAAGTGGTAGTAAAGGATATCTTTTTGATTTAAAATAAAAAATATGTTATACTCACCTGTTCTGTGTAATGATTTTGCACAGAGCGGTCCCTTACCTCCTCTTCTGGAGTCCCCCATTAATGCTTTTTTGTGCCATGTGCTGAGGGGGGCACTCTTGCTTGCATGCTTCCAAATCGGGCTGTGTGCATCCATAGACACACAGCACCACTTGCTCACATCCCCCACTCCTTCCTCACAAGATTTGATTAGCCAGTAGCCAAAGCCTATAGTTCCCATTGCTCTCAGTGTGAGAGCAGGGAGAGAGAGCAGTGACGCTGCAGACAGGACAACGCTGGATTGATGGAGGAGTCACGTAAGCATTCACTTAGGGACAGGAAGGGGGAAACTAGTAATTGGAGCATTTTTTACCTTAATGCATTAAGGTAAAAAATACTTGGACTTTAGAACTATTTTAAGAGAATGTCCCCAGTGCTAATATGTTCATAGGAATTTAAGGGAAGATAGATCAGCAATAAAAATCAACCATTAGAGTAGAACTTTACTACAAAAAAAAAAGTGGAACTATCAGCAAAATAAAAAAGGACATGATGCAGTTATCACTCACACAGCAATTTGTTTCTCCCATATCATAGTTTTATTACCTGTTTATCCTGCTAGTAATGTAGATGCAATATTTTTTTACTCCTTTTAATAGGGTGACTATATACTGTTCTTTCTGAAAAGAGATTGCACATAAGCCTGCACAGGTGCTTCCTATAGCACACAGCCATCTATGCGGGTGCCCACTGCCCAGGAGTGAATATTGCCAATGTGGGACTCCAAAAAGGGAAGTAATGGACAGCTCTGTGCAATATTGTTGCAAAAAACTAAAACAAAAAAAAAAAAAAAACCCTTTAAAAACTCCTTAAAATCACTTTAAAGCTTAACTTCAGTTAACACTTTTTAAGCTTTTACAACAATAGCTTATTCTTTTGGAAAAAGGTTTAAACCATATCAATAAGAGCTGACTATTCTAAGCAACCTTGGGAGTATGATGCGGTTTGTTTACTACTGTAAGTTAAACTTTTTCTGAACAGCTTGGGTCTGTTACAGGGCGTGAAAAAAAAGGTACCCACTGGCAGGATCATCAGGTAATAAAACCTGGAAAGGGGGGACTTGTGTTTTTTGCCCATAGTTCCACTTTCCCTCTTTTGTTGCCATGTCTGTTTTTATGTTTTTTCAAACACGTTTAAAGAATCATTTTAGGCCTCAAGATTACATAAAAATACATTTTCTGAAAGCATACACCCTATAGAATAAAAATAGCGGTAGTTCCAATTTTTTATGTTACACAATAGAGGCATAATGTTTTCAAAAATGCAAAATTCCATAAAAAAATATACTATACTATAATAAGTTAATAAAAGATGAGGTTGCACAAAGTAAATAAATCCCCAACATGCCAAATCTTAAAATTGTATGCATCCGTAAAATAGCAACAAACTTCAGTCCCCTTTTTTTACCATAGGCGACACTTAAAGGGTTAGTTCACCTTTACCAAAACAAAACCTGCCCTGGGAGCTCTGAGGGAAATCCAATGAATATTCTGGATAAAAAAATATTTGGTTACAAGATGTTTCTCCATCCATCAGCAGTAAATATACCTGTTATGTTTACATGGACAAGGCGATATGATTTCTATGTAGTATCTCCAATGTTACAATGTATTCTGTAGATTTCACAAACCCCTCCTGATGAAGACCACGACTACATTGGGTCGAAACGCACCGGGGTACCAGTATTTGGTAGTGATAATGCAACCATGAATGTACTGTTCTTCTCTTGCATGTTGTCATATTGAATGGTACTAAGGATTTTAACCAGAGCTTATATTTTAATCCCTTGTAGAATAATTTCAATTTTACCTTGCTTGGTGGTTCACCGAGATAAGGTGGTTCTTCGCCCCTGTCCGTCATTCCTTCCAAAGGTTGTCCCTGATTTTCATTTGAATGAAGACAATGTGTTGCCTTCACTATGTCCCAGGCCAAAAAATCCTAAGGAAATTGCCTTGCATGCCTTGGATGTGGTTTGGGAAATTAGCGTGTACCTGGCAGATACGGAGTCTTTTAGGAAGTCAGACTCACTATTTGTGCTTACAGATGGGTCTCGGAGAGGGTTGTCCGCTTCCTCTGCGATCATTCCCAGATGGATCAGACAGATGGTGATTCAGGCCTATTCCATCAGGGGGCAGGTTCCTCCTTTCCCTATCAAGGCACACTCTACTTGGGCGCTCAGTTGCTCCTGGGCCTACCGTCATCAGGTGTCAGTGACGCAGGTTTGCAAGGCGACCACCTGGTTGTCGGTGCACACTTTCACAAAGCTTTATAAAGTGGATGTGTTGGCATTTGCGGATGCCTCTTTTGGCTGCAAAGGTTTTGTAGGGGTGCTGTTTAGAGGACTTGGTCCTCTTTGAGGGTGTATTGTTTTTTCAGGTGGGCTCCAGTTGTTTTGGTTGAGCCCCTGTTGCCTAGTTGGCGACTGTTTTTAGCCTTGGGAATTTTTTGCTGTTCCCACCCCTCATGTTTAACACTGCTTTGGGACGTCCTAATGATTAAAAATATCAGGAGCTGTGTCTGTCAATGAACATCAGAGAAATGGATTTTACAGTAAGTCAAAAATCCAATTTCTCTTACATCCTCTGACAGTCGCAGCCCGTTCAAATGTTCTTCACTATTGGGTAATGTGCCCTCTCTGCAGGAGCAGGCTAGGTAGTGAAAACTTGACAAAAAAGAGTTAAACAAAGACACACCTGTAGGGGGGCTTTCCCTCTCGATATTACCTCAGCTATTCAGTGCTGCTCTTCAGTTTCTTGCTGCCTAGCTTAGGAGTAGGACTAGGTTCCCTGCTGGGACTCCTTTCTCAGTTTTTAACCTTCTCTGGCTTTGTTGACACGTTGCCATTCTTTGGTTGTGTCTTTTCCCACCCCTCACACCTACACTGCTCTGGGACATCCCAATAGTGAAGAACATCTGAACGGGCTGCGACTGTCAGAGGACGTAAGAGAAAATAGAATTTTTGTAAGAACTTACCGTAAAATTATTTTCTCTGAGTCTTCTGACAGTCACAGCCCCCGCCCCTCTATTTTGGGGTTCATTGTCTCCTATGCTGCTTGCTATGAAACTGAAGAGCAGCACTGAATAGCTGAGGTAATGTCGAGAGGGACAACCCCCTAGAGGTGTGTCTTGTTTAACTCTTTTTTGTCAAGTTTTCACTACCTAGCCTGCTCCTGCAGAGAGGGCCCATTACCCAATAGTGAAGAACATCTAAACCGGCGGCGACTGCCAGAGGACTCCGAAAATAATTTTACGGTAAGTTCTTTCAAAAATTCAAATTTTTTCTTTAATAAGTCAAAGACAGAGAGGAATGAGCTAAGTGTATTCACCCACAGTAACGGGTCAGGAATCATCTTTCGTTGATGAGAATTTCATAAGGCTTCATGTACACGGGACGTTTGAAAACCTCTCCTGAACGCTGGAACTTGACAGCTAGTAACCGACAGTTAAAAACATCCGTTTTGCTGCATTTACATGCCGCCTTTATGCGCCTTTAGCGGCGTTTGCGCTTAGAAGCATTTTTTACATTGTAAAATGGTCAGAAATGTATCCCCATTGAAAATGCCTATAAACAAAAAGCTTATAAACGCGGGTTAACGTCCGTTTATCAGCAGCAGTGTACATGAGGCCTCGTGCACACTGGACGTGTTTACAGCTGCTGTTTTTGGTGTCAGACATTTTTTTTTGCAGCCAGTAAATTCCCCAGCAAGTTATTCTATGTGTCCATGCACACATAGGCTGTTATCAGCATATTTTGGCAGGCGTATACTCTATCTGGAAAAAAAAAACCCAGAACCAGTGGGTTTTGAGAGGAGTTTTTCAGCTGTAAAAACGCTCTAACTCTGATAAAAACTTAAAAATGCTGAAAAACGCAGAAAAACGTGGCTATTCTGCGTTTATCAATGTTTTTGAGCCATAAGCTACAGCTGAAAAAAGCTAAAAAAACGCTGATAAACGCTACTGCAAAAAAGCTGAAAAACTCCTTCTACAGCTACAACTTTCTACTGACGTTTTGATAACGTCCAGCGTGCATGAGGCCTAAAGGGTAATCTGACCATTTATAGCCAAAAATGGTTTGCCGCTCTTACTACGTTTTTCTTACTAAGTAGCAGCGTACAACACTACACAATGTAGTAGCTCAATGTAATTTGGAGATCTTTCTGCCTCTTTGTGGCATATCAATATTAACTTATTCTTGTTTTGTTATCAAGTCTACCTGTATCTTAGCAATAATAGCATAGGATTTTTTTTTTCAATTTTAGAATCATACTTGCCTAGGTGGATGCAGCATTGGTCCGATGCTGCATCTGTCCCCCCCACCGGCTCTAACACTGAGAACTGGACGATCAAACACTGCCATTAGCTCAGTACTCAAAGCTCGCTGAGCAGAGAGCGAGGGACTGTCAGTCACCACTCTCTGCTCTGAGGAGGGCAGGAGTGGCTGGCTCAGGCTCTCAGCAGCTCGCTGAGAGACTGAGCCGGGTGCCAGTCCAGGCATGTGTGTGGATCCCGACCATATGTTGGCAATCTTTCCCGAGCTTGGACTGGCTCTGTGACTTTAGCTGGCAGCGGCCTTCAGCCCACTGTCTGCTGAAAATGGGTCACAGGAGTGCAGGAGGAAATTATCCTCTTCCTGTTATGTAAAAGCTACTTTACACAACTTTTTTATGATTGGGCCTTTTCCTTTGTTTTATCGTTTTGTTTGTTTGTATACTTGTAAAATCAATATAAAAATGATTATAAAAAAAACAATGTTAACTTATTCTAATTCCTAGATTTATTACATGATTTGATTAATTGTTTATCTGGTGGGTCTTCTATATTTAATTACTCTGATGATGTTCTGTTAGCCCACATTTTCTATTGGTAGCATCTCCTTTACCTCCAAACCTTCCGCCCGTTCTTTTGTGTTTTTGTAACTTCAGTGACTGCCCTATATAATATTGAAATGATGATAGCTGACATTAAATTTGCTGTGGTCATGGTTGGTAAATGGAACCTTAATATGTCCCAATCTATGTAAAAATTAAAGTGTATGTAAACCCTCGCCTTGTAAAACAACCAATTCAGTGTAAATACAAATGAAAGAGAAAACATTTGTGTATAGATTTTAAAATATATATAAATACCTGGGGGGAGGAGAAATTGCAGCACATTGGTCTTCCCAGTGAATGGCTGTGCAGATGGGGGGGAGGGGGGGCTGGACAAGTCTGAATATTGAAGGAAAGCAGAGTTCCCACTACAGCTAGAGAACTGACCACGCTGTGTTCTGCTTAGTATGGTCAATTTTTAATAGGAAAGCACGGAGACTGGCAGGAACACAAGGAATTTCACATAAAGGAAGCTACACAAAGGGAACAGGATATCTTTTCATACAAATAAATGGTACAGCAGGCACATATCAGGATATAAAATGTTGGGTTTACAAATGCTTTAAGTGCAAAAAATATTACATATATCTTAAGCATAAGCTTCAGGTTATGATGCATTTTGCTCACATAATATATCTGGAAACAGAGTTTACTGATGTATTAGTCATGGTAGATGACAAGTCATTTATTATTATGCACTTGTGGAAACTAATTTATTTTCCTTTACTGCCACCACATTTTTCATTACCGAGGCCTTGTATTTTTCTTGAAAAATGTTAGCAACAAAATATTCGACCATTAACCATTAAAATCGACAGTTGGCAACCAAATATTACCTTACTTTTGGAATAATTGCACTTCATTTTTACTGTGAGCCTAGAGCAAAAAAATATATATATATATAAATAATCTTTGAAGTGCAAACACACAATAATGAAGCTAAATCTGAAATAAGTCTGTTTGTAAAATGCTTGATACACATATTTTAATTAACTGTCATAAAGTCTATAAATTATTCAAAGAATTTTGACGCTTGCATTTGCCTGTCATTGCTAAGTAATAAAGAGGCAGTTTTATAAGTGGCTTTTGTGCTGTCTATAGCTATCTGATATCATTTATCCTAATTTTTTTTTTTTTCGTGCTCTCTACTAAAGAATGACGTCTAACATCTGATTGGCAGCAATCAAAAAAATTTTATTGAGCTTTCTACAGATGTCTTCCCTTAGGCCCTGTTAACACCTGAGCGTTTTTCAGCTCGCAAAACGCTCATCTCTGAAGTTTCAAAACGCCAAACAAGCAAAATCTTTCATTTCAATGGCCCCTGTTCACATTAGAGCGTTTTGTTGCCTGAAGCAAAACACCTGAAGCTCAAAGTACATTAGCTTCTTTTTTTTAGCAGACTGCAAGCGTTTATAGTCAGATGTCAATGCCTGCCTCCAAACACCTGCAAAAAACGCCCGAAAAATGCCCGAAAAAATGCCTGAAAAGTGTCTTGTTTTTGTTCTACCCTTTTCATGACAGTGAAATCTGAGACAATTTTTTATTTAAGAAGACATTTTGTGTGAGCTTACCATGTAGCTTTGTAAAATAAAAATAGTACTTTCTTATATTTTATCAGTAGGATTTATTCACTATACATTTAAGGTTATAACCTTTTGATGCATTAATTGATCTGTTATAGAGATACTAAAAAGACTTAATTTCTCTTTTGTTCATTGACGGACACAGCTCCTGATCTTCTTAACCATTGGGTTATACTGCCCCCTACAAGAGTAGGACACTAGGCAGAAAAAAGTCTGGCTACGCCTATGGGCAGTCCCAAGGGGTATACTCCCTCTCTCTGCTATAGGTACTCCATTTTTTTCTGCCTAGTCAGGAGAAGAGAACTAGTTCCTCCCTGGGATCTCTGGTCTTGGCAATTTTTTCTTTTTAGAATTTTTTCTCCTGTTTTTTTCCTGTCAGATCTACAATCAACTGCCGGACTGGGCGACGGGCTGGATAATCTAGATCCAGTGGTCACCCCAGTCTGGTCAATGAGTGTGCGCAGACCTCAGCTCCACGCTAGGTCAGCTGTGATATAGCCTCACTGGACGGGGGCTGGCCTGCAAGTTAAATGTCTTCCGAGGTCGCATACAACTGGGTCTCGGCCCGAGTTGCAGCATACCTCCTGGCCGACAGCCCCTCATTTTAATGGAGAGGAGGTTCTGCCTTGAGCGGTGCCGGTCTGGTTCCTGGTATGGTAAGTAACTGTCCCCCCTCTCCCCCTGGAGAGTTTTGGGGTGGATGTGGGCCCCTCCATGGGACGGTCGGACCCCTGGGTTCCCTTCCGGTTGGGTCCCCCTCTCATCGGCTCTGGTGGTCCCTGTGGGCCATCTCGCCCCCCATCGGCACCCTATCTCCTTACTGACTCTGTGGTTGTGGGGTGACCTGGTCCACCGCCTAGGGAGGGGGCAAGGTGCTGTGCTGGCGATGGGGGCAGGGGGGGGTGGCGCCGGCGATCGGCTGTACAGGGGGTGGGGGTTGTACCTGGTGGGGGCTCCTGCCAGGGCCCCCCTCCTGCCTGTCCCATTTTCTGAGGCCTAGGAATCCCTCCTGGGTCCCTAGGAGCCTCTTGGTGCTGTGTGGGGGCCGCCATTTTGCTGTAGCCGGTGTGCTCAATACGCGACAGCCATGTTTATGTAGTCCGGTGGCCATTTTGCGGTGGTTTGCCATTGAAAATAGCTGCGGCCATGACAGTGGAGCCCTGTGGGCGGCAATTTTTTGGCAGTGGGAGCCCCTCCTCATCCCCTGGTGCTGACTTCTGGATCTTTTCACTTCCTGATCGCCGCACGTGGAATGCAGATGATTCTGGTGGCTGCAGATGCCTGTTTCTGCTGGGTGGTGAGTCTGGTGGGGTCCTCTCCCTCTCTGCTGAGGATCGCTTAGGTGCTCTGTTACTGGCTGCCTAGTGGTGCTACTGGATGCATTGATTGTATCTGTGCATAAGACCTTAAAAATGGAGGACGCAGCTGAAGCAGAAACGGAGGCGTTGTTTCCGTTTGGCACTCACAAGCCATCCAGAGAGGCAAAGGTGTTTCCTTTCCCTGCTTATTTTGACAGAATTGTCGCGAAAGTGTGGGAACAGCCAAAACGTCGCCTTGTGGTCCCTAAGCAATTTTCTATGCAGTACCCCTATGAGGATTCCCTTCTCAAAAAGTGGACTGTTCCACCGGTGGTGGACCCTCCAGTCTCCGGATTGAACAAAGCCACCATAATTCTGGTTGAAGACTGCCTGGTCTTTAAGGACCCAGCTGACAGGAAGGCGGAGGCTGTGGCCTGCAATATGTACACCCTGGCTGGTTTGGCACTGAGGCTGGTATTTACCATTGCACTAAAGTTGCAAACTCTGACCGAGTGGGCTAAGCTTTTATGCCATGACCTGGATGAGCAGCAGCTCCCCCTGCCTTTGGTGAGCTGGCGGACCACTTGGTTCAGTTTATCTGTGATGCTTTTTTGGATGCGGCTCCCCTAGTCACTAAGCTCTCTGTTTCAGCAGTGGTCCTTCGGCATATTTTTTGGCACAAATGCAGACCAGAACTCTAAGAAGGCCTTGACTGATCTTCCTTTTCAAGAAGATCTCTTGTTTGGAGCTACCATGGATGACATCATTAAGGGTCTCACAGTGGGGAAGAGTTCCTTTCTTCCGCAGGCTACTAAGGGCAAGAACCCTCATAGATGTGGGCCATCCTTCTCGACTCATAAGAACTTTTTTTGTCCCTCAGGGGTGACTGACAAGGGATCAAAGCCATTCAAGGCCTCCTCTGGGTCATCCAAGCGAACTTGGTCTGGCAAGTGGAGAGCTGGCTTATCCAGACCCGCGGACAAGGCTTTTTTTAGCATGAAGGTGCACCCTCACCTGTTTCGGGGGTGGGGGGATGTCTTCGCTGGTTTTCAGACTTGTGGACTTCCCTGGTACAAAACAAGTGGGTCCACAAGATTGATTTTCACTCTTACCCCCCGGAAAGGTTCTTTCCTTCCAACTTGCGCCTGTCCCTAGACCACTTACAGGGTCTGTTTGGGGGCAGTACAAGACCTGTTACTTCAAAGGGTGATTGTCCCGGTTCCGACATGGGAACGTTTTCAGGGTTTTTGCTCAAACCTGTTTCCAGTTTCCAGGAAGGAAAGCAAGGTGCATTCAATCCTGGACCTCAAGGCGCTGAACTGCTTTATGCGGGTGCAGAAGTTCAGAATGGAGTCCATTTGCACGGTGGTGGCATCCCTGGACAATCAGATCCGGCTGAGCCGGCTAATGAAAGAGTCCCTGATATGGTGGCTTCATTCTCCAGCACTTCGGCTGGGCAAACCCTTCCTCCCCTTGTATTAAACAGTGGTCACCACAGATGCCAAGCTGTCAAAGCCAGCGACTGTAAAGCAGGATGGAAGATTGGTCCTTGGGACAGCAGATCCTCCCTGAGAAGAAGCTTCCAAGGAACGTCGGTGACCAGCCGCACCAGATCGGCTTACCAAGCCTGGCAAGGCCAGTCTGGTGCCACTTAGATGGAATCATGTTTAACATTGCTTTGGGACATCCCAATGGTTAAGAAGATCAGGAGCTGTGTCGGTCAATAAACGTAAGAGAAAATGGGATTTTTGACTTACCGTAAAGTCCATTTCTCTGATTGACGGACACAGCACCCACCCCTCTGTGGAGTTGTAATTCTTCTGATACTGCTTGTAACAAAACTGAGTATCTATAGCAGGGAGAGGGAGTATACCCCCTGGGACTGCCCATAGGGGTAGCCAGACTTTTTTTTCTACCTAGTGTCCTACTCCTGCAGGGGGCAGTATAACCCAATGGTTAAGAAGAACAGGGGTTGTGTCCGTCAATTAACATCAGAGAAATTAATTTTACGGTAAGTCAAAAATCCCATTTATTTCTTCTTGTAGATTTCAAACATGAAATGTTGTCGTCCTTGTTTATTCAGGACAAGCATTTTATGCATTCAGAATTTGTAGGTATTTTCGATGTATAATTATGTGCTCCTGTTTTTGGAAAGAATACAACCAAGGGTTATAATAGTAATTAAAATAATTTGATTTTATGATAAATTAAGTGTAGATAAATTGATCTAGTCATCCAGTTACACAGTGGGGAAATATATACTGTAATAATATAATACATTTAATAAAAAAAAAAAAATATATATATATATATATATATATATATATATTGTACTTTTGACTATTTTTCTATAAAAACCTTTGTAAGATTTAGATGGATTTTAAACACTTTTTAGAAATAAATATTTACATATATATATATATATATATATATATATATATATATATATATATATATATATACACAAATAATAGATAGATAGATAGATAGATAGATAGATAGATAGATAGATTATTGTCTATATGTTGTACTTTTGACTATTTTTCTGTAAAAACCTTTGTACGAATTAGATGAATTTAAAATACTTTTTAGAAATAAATATTTGGAACATATCGGTTTATATTTAAGCAAATAAATATTTTTTTCAAATAAAATTGTATTTGCTTTAAAATCTTGCAACATATGGAAAAGCTTTTTTTTTTTTTTTGTTTTTTTTTTTTTTTGGATTTTAATATAATTAGAATATAACAGTCTATCGTCCCTCTATTATTTTATACGGTGGTGGCTTTGTGTAACCTGTCTATCCATGCAGAAAATAGCTGCCCACTGGTGGATCGGGATTTAAACAGCTGACATCTGCTTAGTTTCTCCACCCCCCTCCAGTAGAATAACAAGCTTTCTCAGCCTAATCTACCCCAAATGTGTGTATGTAAAAGAGGTCCTAACTAATAACCGGAGTCCTTTTCAGTCAGGGATTGGTCCACATGGCTTCAGCAGCTAAGGAGGCTGATTTGAAATGCAGATCTCCAGACAGCACAGTCCAGCTTGTCCTCTCTCCTTTAATGTGTGTGTCATAGTGAAAAATGGCTCTTATAAGGGTCAGTCACCCATACTTACTTAATTACCTCTTGTTGGACCCGCAGAACTGTCACAAGCTGTGGTGGATGCAGGAGCTGTTCCCCTGCTAGTGCTGTGTATCCAGGAGCCAGAAATTGCTCTGAAAAGGATTGCTGCTTCAGCCCTGAGTGATCTATCGAAGCATTCTCCGGAGCTGGCTCAGACTGTGGTGGATGCGGGAGCTATCGCCCACTTAGCCCAGATGATTCTAAATCCAGACGCCAAACTCAAGGTACTGCTTTCAATTACTGTTTGATCCATCTCTTTTTCTGCTCTGTGTTCCTGATAATGCAGTGGTAAAATATTTATTGCATGTAGGATTATTTTGCTAGCCATTCCTTTTGTAAGGATCCTGCCAATCTTTTTAAAAAATAAGTGTTTGTACTGCTCGGACCTTGATGGAGTGGTCATAACCCCGAAAAATTGTATGTTAGTGCAAACATAAAAATTGTATGTTAATGCAAATAAAAAGAAGCACATCCGTTACATGTGAGGCAGAGCATTGTTGTAAAACCCTCTTTCCCAATGAGTAGGGTTTCTCCTAATAGTTTAGTGGATACTTCTGGCTTTTTTTATAGGGTACTTCCTACCAGTTCACTGATCCTTTTGGTAGGTTTAGGTGTAATTCAGTTTACTAAAGATGTTTCATACAATAGTTTTACATTTTATAAAGTAATACATATAGGAAATTTTAGTATGTTTTTTGTATTCTTTTGAAAGCAAATGTTTGAAAAACAATGAAACACAATTAGGAATACTGGTAATCAATGTTCACTTCAGGGAGTATATTAGAAACGTTAATGTATACCTTCTTGATGTACAAGGAATTAAAGGGAAACATAATTTAATAGCCTTTATCTACCTTGGGGTAGAGAAGAAGCAATGTAGACATTGATTTTTCCGTTTTACAGCCATGCTAGTATTGCAGAGTATTTTGCAGCAGAAAGTTTGCACTTTAGGGCGCTTGTGTTTAGAAGGTAATTCTGTTTTTATACATGTTTTTGTCTTAGTTGATATATTGCTCCAGGGCAGCAAATAATCTAGTTTGTAGATAATTTTCATTACCTAAATTGTTTTACTACAGTTATGCAGGGTCTTGAAGTTTTGACTATAGTTCAATTTGAATATTGAAATCTTTACTTTTTGCCAGGTGAAAACTGTGGGCCCAGTTTAATGCCAAGTCTGTGTGAATGTTTTTTTTTTTTTAATCAGAAACAAACTTTTATTGAGTGTTGTGCATAAAGGAAAATATAACATCGAAAAATAACTAATACACAAAGTCAAATCTCAAACTAGAAGCAGAAGTACAAACATATAGTCAGTGCAATAGAATCAGACTAACCTCCAGGCAAGGTAAACATCACATGCAGAGGGAAGGCAGTTACCACAGTTAAGATGTGCAAGTCGCAGGGGATTGCAACCACCTGCCCCAAATTTTATCATGTTTTGTCGACACCCCCTATTAACATATATCACTTTTTAAATGGTAACGTATTGTTAATATCAGCTATCCACGTAGCAAGAGTGGGGGGGGGGGGGGGTCTGTGTGAATGTTACCTAGTGAACTGATGACTGTTGGGAATTTACTGCATGTTTATGAACAAAATGTTTTTTTGGGCACAGTAGACACAGTAGATAGCTCCCAACTGTCCCTGACTTTGAGGGACTCTCTGTCCTTCCTTTCTCCTCATTTTTTTTCTTATTTTGGTCTGATCTATATAGTTGTATATAAAATGCACTACTTATCTATCAAAATGTTTTACAGTGCTTAACCTTTCATCCAATTTCTAAAAGGCTATACAGTATTTGTATATTCCAAAAGCCACTATAAAGGAATAAATCAAAACAAAAGCAGTGCTGCGCCAAATATACAATCAGTAAACTCTTGTAATGCTATAGATAAACTACATAAAGTGAGCCGTGCTATATCCCTAAAGGGTCCGAAAACAATAAAAAATATCAAGAATAAATTGAGCAGTGAATAAAGCTGATGAGTATGCTGTTAATAATAGAACTCAACAAAAAATGCATATGATTATAAATGAATAATACAAAGTACAAATAAAAGCAGTTGTGCAAAAGTGTAATGTACAGTACATAACCCAATATAACACTAATAACTAAGTGGAAAAATGTTATATAAGAAACCGTGCAATGTCCTAAAAGTCCATAAGTGCAAAATCAGCAAGGTATAAAGTGAGAATACCATTGTATAATATGCAAATTAATACAGGAATGATCCAAAAAGGTCCATAAAGTGCAGCGGTATACAAATGGTGCAAAGAGTGCAAAAATAAAGTGCTAATCAGTGCTGGACAGAAAGTGCTTGTGCTCTTCCTGCACAGAAAGAAAAGGCCGCTCACCTCCCGTTCTGACCCCTGTTTTACCAGCGGGTCAGAACCAGCATTATCCCAAAGGGGGATGGCAGCGATCCTATGGTCTGAAAACCAAAGGAAGCCTAAATCCCTCAAACGTCCTCGGCGTGGATATAGGAGAAATGACAACGAGATCTAATGCTCTCTGTTTAAAAATGTATTAGACTATATAAAAGTATTGCACTTACATGGGAAGCACATAAGGGGGGCGGAGCCTTACATCCGATGCACCTCACGGACACCCACTCTTAGTGTGCCTTTCCAGCCTGCATAGCTTATGTGCTTCCCATGTAACTGCAACAGATGGTGTACAGAACACCCCCCAGGTATGTCATTTCCTGCTTGTGTGATTGGTTTACTGATTTTCCCAGAAGTCTGCACTAAGATGCAAGTCAGATTTTGGGCATCTCCTGCAACAAAAATGTCATTTTGGTCAGATATTTTCAAAGGAAAATCATGTCTAACGGAATACAGACCCTGCCACTTTGCCACTTTCCTTATTAGAACCCTGCAGGTGCCACTTTGAATATGGACATAGACAAACAATCAGCTATTTCTTCATAATAACAAATCCCTGCAATTTACATAGATTACCAAGAGGGTAATGTTTTTTTTATCAGCAAAAGTTACTTAAAGCTTTAAGCTGACTAGCTATGCTTCGATTCCCCCATCCACACTAAGCAGTATGGACAGAGGATGGTCAGCTGTTGGCTATTGTAATCAGCTGCTGCTGTTTCACTGGCTGCTGCATATCAGAACAGTGCTTTCATCTGATTGGAAGCATGCACTGTCTGGTCTAAAATTTTCTAAGGCCCTGTTCACACCTGAGTATATTTCATCTCGTAAAACGCTCATCTCTGAAGTCTCAAAACGCCCAACAAGCAAAATCCCATTCATTTGGTTGCGTTTTGTCGCCTAAAGTTCAAGAAAATACATGAGCTTCTTTTTTGGCAGATTACAAGCGTTTTTGTTAGATGTCAATGCTGCCTCCAAACACCTGCAAAAAACGCCTGAAAAAAGCATAAAAAACAAGCCTGAAAAAAGCCAGAAAAAACGCTGGGAAAATGTTTGAATGGAGCCTAAACAGCTTCTTCAGCAAAAGTCAATTCAATAATTGACTTTTAGGCCCCTTTCACACATACGGACCGTTCATTTCATCAGTTCAGTCACGTCAAAATGGATGAAGTATTCATCAGTTTTTCATCCATTTTTCATCCCTTTTTTCATCCATTTTTCATCCCTTTTTTCATCCGTTTTTCATCTTTCACCCGTTTTTCATCCGTTTTTCATCCATCTTTTCATCAGTTTTTCATCTTTCATCTGTTTTTCGTCCAATTTTTGTCTGTTTTTCTTTTTTTTTTTTTTCACAATAATAAACTTTATTTAGAAAAATACAAGGGGCATACATAGTGCAATACCGTCTGTTTTTCATCCGTTTTTTTTTTTACATCCACTACCAATGCAGTTTGTTAGTTTACATCCTTTTTTCGTCCCATGAGTTTTTTTAATGGAAGAAAAATAGGGCTTTCATCCGTTCAAAAAAATGGATATTGACGGAAACGGTTGAAAATGGATGTAAACGGATGATCATCCGTTGTCATCCGTTTTTCCATAGGAATGCATTGATGTCCTTTTTTCATCCGTCAACGGATGGATGAAAAACAGACAAACGGGGTCCGTATGTGTGAAAGGGGCCTTATGGAACAGGGTGATGCCCACATGACCACTTACAGCCTTAATTTGACTTTAGTTGCCACCTGCATTGTAAGTGGTAAATTTAAGACATTTACATTTGGTTAATTTAACAAAGGAATTGATTTGCAGGGCATTTTCACCAATTCTAAAGCATGCGGTAAGACACATTTCACTTTTTAGCAGTTTTAGAAAACCATAATGCCTGCAGCTTGGAATTGAATGGAAAGTGTAATTACTTGCACAGTAGTTTTAATATATATATAAACATTTTTTTTATAAGTATGCCTAAAACATCCATGGTGGTGCCCTTAAAAAAAAAAAAAAAAAAAAAAAGTTTACTTAGCCAATCATTTGTAGGTCACAGATACTGATATTGTATCTATGGTATGTTTTGTTGTATAAGCTAAGATATGTCTGAGCACCCTGCAGTACCCTGTGGAGGGCTATTAAAGCTACCATTCTAAAACAGGTCATTTTTCTCTCTGCCCAGTAGAAATTGTTTCTTCATTGCTGCCATCTGCTGCGTTTTCCACTTTGCCTCGAGTGCCCACAGAGCTGGATTTCTCATTTCTCATGAACTGTTTATGTTGGACAGTCTCCTCTGGCTGCTGTGCAGCAATTCCTACTGAGTCACTAAAGGAATGAAAGGAAACCTTTTATGAGAGAGACATGGAGGTTGCCATTGCTGACTCTCCTTCTGAAATTGCTAGTTGCCTGGCAATCATATTGACCCTTTTGCTTTAACACTATGAGATTATGACCTGGAATTCAAATATGGACTGATATTTTTCTGTTTTTGTTTATATACATTCCCATTTGGAGTCAGTGACTCACATAACAGCCAGGCACCTATCATTTTTAGAAGGGGAGGCTATCAATTAAATCCCAGTCAATGAAAGTGCAATCACTCTGTAAACTGCAACAACATAAAGCAACTGTGCTGCATTGGGAAATCCTTTGTGTTTATAGGGGTTGATTTACTAAAGGCAAATCGACTTTGCAGTTGCACTCACTGTTAATTTTGGCATCAAATTTAGATTTTGTTTTAGTTTTAGTCTTCTGACTAAAATGCCATTTTAGTTTTAGTCCCATTTTAGTGATCTGCAATTGTTTGTTTAGTCGTATTTTAGTCAACTAAAAGCTCCAGTACATTTTAGTTGAATAAAATAATTTTAGTCAACTAAAATGGAATGTGTTTAGTTAAATTGTAATGCATTATTTAGGCATTTCTATAGAATTTCCAAACTCATTATATACTCCTGGAGTAAAAAACTCTAATATCATGAGGCCTGTAATGATGCACAGTGCAGAATGGTGGCCCCAGGCTTGAGGGATGGCCTGTAATGCACAGTGCTCTGGATGCCAGTGGTCAGAGGAGGCCGGTAATGCACATACAGTGCCCTGGACAGACGGTGGTCTGAGGGGAGGCCTTAGGCCTGTAACTGTATTGTGTACTCACAGTGCTCTCTGCTCTGGACCGTCGTTGTCGGGAGTGGAACTCTCGTCAGGAGGCCTGTAATGCACATTGCTGCTCTGGAGGGTTGTCTGAGGACTCGGTGGCCTGTAATGCTGGCTGCACAGCTTGCTAACTGCTGCTAAACGAAGCACGCTACAGACTTGAATCGCTTGCTTGCTAGGAGCGGAAGCAGGCGGAGCTCAGTGAAAACCGGAAATTCATGAGTGTAAACATCCCTGCCTCACAATTTTGTTTCGTTGTCGTTCCTTGACGAAAACTTAATTGATATTTGTCATAGTATTTTGTCAGTGGACCAAAATGTGGTGTACTTTTCGTTTAGTTTTCATCACTGTAAAAAGGCTGCTGACCAAAATTTTGACAAAAATGTTTTCGTTGACGAAATTAACACTGGTTGCACTCTACAAATGCAATTGCTCCAGAGCTTAGTTAATGAGGTAAAGCTTCACCATGCAAAGAATACTCAATCTCGTGCAAGGAAAATGGAAAAACAGCATTGTTGCTTGCACATGATTGGATGATGGAAGTCAGCAGAGCTTCCCCTCATTTACTAAGCTATGGAGCAACTGCTCTTGCAGTGTGCAACTGCACTTTGTAATGTGCACAGTCTATTTGCCTTTAGTAAATCAACCCCATAAAGTCTAGGTAAAGCTTAATATTTAGTTAAATATTTACTACTTTCCTATCTTTTACTCCCTAGTGACTGAGATTCTTCAGCGTGTCAAGCAGCAGAGTGACTTCACTGCTTATAGTATTAGCTGCATCTTGGTGATTCTGCTGCTGGCAAGGTCTCACTAGTGGCAGAGTCCCCAAAGTTGCATGGGCCTAAGACAAAATATAAATACATACAGGGATTGATTTACTAAAGACAAATAGACTGTGCACTTTGCAAAGTGCAGTTGCCCTCTACAAGTGCAATTGCTCCGGAGCTTAGTAAATGAGGTAAGGCTTACTTTGAAAAGAGTACCCAATCACATGCAAGAAAAATATAAAGAGACTGCAGAACATCCCCTCATTTACTAAGCTCTGGAGCAACTTTACTTGCAGAGTGCAACTGCACTTTGCAAAGCGCACAGTCTATTTGCCTTTAGTAAATCGACCCCTTAATCTTATATTTCCTTTATTTAGTGGGATTTTGTTTTATTTGTTGTGATTCCACTTCCAGTGAAAGCCCTTTCAGGTACCACAGGATTCCTAAAGCTAGAGCAACCTCTTCTGTGCCCATCTCCAAATAAAGTTAAGCTGGCCATACATGGATCAAAATTCAGCCGGTTTAGCAGCTGAATATGGTGGTATAGCTGCTAGCAGTAATCTTTACATTCTTGCGGCTGGGAAGGCTCCCTGTGCCTCCCTGCTGGCAAAACACATTAGCACTGCAGGAGGGATTCTCCCATCAACACTGATTGTGTTAATATGGGAATCAAGCAATGGGTGGAAGGAAAGAAAATTATGTCATCTTTGGGCTGCTTTAATGTCCATGGAGATAGAAAACATCAAATCTTTCATGTATGAAAATAATAGGAAACTAGTATGTAAGCAGTTACAAAAAGTATCTGATTTGACCTAATGTTGGCCTCTTGCAGTCCCCTGTTATGCCATTATTATGCCATTGTCTTGCAGGCTACAGTTTATTACCACTTAGTGGCCCAGTACTGCTGCATGAGGGTAAAGAAAGTCCTCAGCCATGTGTAAGCTCTGACTAGAGCATCACAATGCTTATACAGGGCAACCTTTCCTATCTCCTGGCAACTTAGTGTAATGGCAGTGAAGGAGCAGTGGGGTTGATTTACTCAAACTGGAGAGTGCAAAATCTGGTGCAGCTATGCATAGAAACCAATTAGCTTGCAGTTTTTTTTTTTTTGTCAAAGCCTAGGCCCCTTTCACACAGGCGGACCGTTCAGATTCGCCTGTCAGTTTTTTTGGCGGATCTGAACGGTCACCCCATGCATCTCTATGGGGCATTGGATGTCAGCGGAGACATGTCCACTGACATCCGATCCAATCCGTCAAATCTGGACGGATGGAAACCCTATTTTCCATCCGTCCAGCGTATCGGATGAGAACGGATAGACGGTCCGTTCCTATCCGATTCCCCCATAGAGATGCATGGGGACCTGACAGCTGTGTCTCCGCACACAGCACGGAGAACAGCTGTCATCATCCTGCTCAGCGGGGGATCGGCAGATCGATTCCCCGCTGAGAAAAACTGAGTCCGTCAGACGGACTCCATATGTGAAAGAGCCCTTAATTGAACAAGCTGAAGTTAGAAGCTGATTGGCTACCATGCACAGCTGCACCAGATTTTGCTCTCTCCAGTTTTAGTAAATCAGCCCAAGTGAATTTATGCTACTAAGAATGGCGGCATTAAGGCAAACTTGTTTCTTCTACCTGTATAGCCTGGTACGCACTGCTAGTTTTTTTTTTTTCTGTTCAACCCAGCAGGGCTGAGCGAAAACAAAACTGACAACTTAGGACGAACTTCTGTACTAACTATGCGATGTTAGTACAGCGATCCTCCCCACTGTGCTATTGTGTTTTGACAGGGTGGATGGGCCACCCCGCAAAACACACCAGCAATGACTGAGGACGCGATTGGGAGCTGATCGGCAGACCTTTTTCGATCGTACCAAATGACCGCTACTGTCAGACCGGCTGCAGTACACATGGGCAATCCGACATTTAGGTGTGTTCTAGGCTTAAGGGAAAAGCATATTGTTTTCTCAATGAGTAGGCTTTTGTTCCTGTGATCACTGCTACTGAAACAAAAAGTGATAAGGAACATTCAAAAGTTTACAGCTGTCACTAAAATGGCAGACAAGGGTGAGTTGTCCAGTGCCAGCGATCTAAGAGGACAATTGCCCTTACTTTGTAGAAACTTCCTCTCACTCTCTTGTGCCTCTGGGACAGGAAGTGAAGAAAAATTCAAGTATAAAAATATAGATCATAAACCGCAAAATGCAAAAGAGAAACCTTGGGTGCCTAGATCTACCTCCTAGATGGTAGAAAAGCAATTAGCACAATGTATTTATGTAATACAATAACATTAATAAACTTTTACTGATCTTACTGCAATGAACTGAAATCTGATTGGTTCCATGAAATTGCTGTACTTTTTACATCACCACTAATGTTTGAACAAATGTGTTCTGCTCGCCAAAAACTACATTGACTATTATTTTCTCTGCCCATGCAACAGCGACAGGTGCTGTCCGCTCTCAGTCAAATAGCGAAGCATTCAGTGGATTTGGCAGAAATGGTAGTCGAGGCAGAAATCTTCCCAGTCGTCCTGACATGTCTGAAGGATCCCGACGAATATGTCAAGAAAAATTCAGCAACTCTAATTCGAGAAATTGCCCGACACACACCCGAGGTAATGTGTTCCAAATAGCAACATGCAGCGTTAATATGCAACTCAGCAATGGATTAATAGCAGCACTCAGCGCTAGATTGGTGGGTTGAGGGAGTAAACTGCAAATTAAAATGATACTTTAATCCTTTTGTACATGAGTCATCATCAGATGAATTAGCGTGTGGGATATTTAAATCCTTTCTTTTGTTGCTAGTCACAGTATTGTGGCTCAGCAGGACTCCTGTGGGCTGCAGCGAAGCGACCTGTTGCCCTCAAGGGTTTGCTGCTAAGCTGACGTCTCTTGTTGACAGAGCAGACCTAATGAACACCAAGAAATATGGGGATCTTAATAAGACTTGTTGCTGCTGATCTAAAATCAATAAATAAGCATTAATGCAAGCATGCAAGTTTTTCTTTCTGTGGCTGTATCACAGCGAGTAGCTGCCATTAATTATCTGAGCTCTGCATTGTCTCTCTGCTGCTCTTCCCCCCAATTAATACAAAGGCACTGGGCGAGGTGCAGATCTGAGAGATGTCACAATGATTTAGTCCACCATTTTATAAATCCCTTCTCCCCATTCTTTCATTTCCTTTTCATGCCATTTGACAGGGATTTCACACAAATTGGCATTAAACCGTGTGTCATATGTTGTCGTAATGAATTAATGTTGCGCCAAAGCGACCAAACTCCAATTGTGTTGTTTTGTGAATGCATAAAAATTTGTCCTTTTAACATGACTGTTTCCATTGCTCTTAAAGGCACAGTTTACTGATTGTTTCATCGATCACAGAAATCTCACTTTATAGCAAAACTTTTAGCCATTTTAACCACTTGCAGGCTGCCCACAGTACTGCGGGTGGGCAGCGGCTGCAGACTAAGGGGTGTACTTGTACATCACTCAGCACATGCGTACTGGCACGCCCCCTGGGGCTCACAGCAGCTTGATCCTGTGACCGCTTGACTGCTGTGTTCACCAGATCATGATGCTCGGTACCTGGTTGCTGTGAACGGCCAGGGTATCATGTGATGATTATGGTGGTTATGACCAATTATATTGATCCCATGAATACATGTAATCAAACCAGTTATCAATGGCTTCCATTCATGACAGCTTGCTTCCTGTTGTGATGCTGTGATTGGTCCACAGCTATCACATGGTACCTGGGCTAATCACAGCACCCTGTACCATGTGGTTAGGTGTAGCCAATCACAGCATCACAATAGTAAGCAAGCTGCCATGAATGAAAGCCATTCATGACAGTTAAACTTTTGCTTATAACAGTGACCATCGCAGTTATAAGCAATAACCGTCCCACCCAGAGTTGTACAGTTTCACTATAGTGACACTGAACTACTCTGATGACAGTATGTAAAAAAGAAACATGAAAAACAGTGTTAAAAAAAAAAATAATTTTTTTTTTTTTTACAATCTGTCACCAGTCAGTATTCCTGATCACAGCCACACAAGTCATATGACAATGCTGTATTGCACTGGGGACAGTATATAAAAAAAGATTTTAGAAAAAAAAAATATTTAATTTCATTTTCAAAAAATTGGGACAACAAAATTACAACTTCAAAAAACCTGCAATGCCTCTTACTAAAATACCTTGGACTGTCTACTTTCTGAAAATTGATAATTTGTGGGATGTTTGTACTGTCCTAGCATTTTAGGGCCTCAAGAAATGGGATAGGCCATCAGTACATCAGAATGAATGAATTTTCCAATTGTATATATACACATGGTGTACGTGCTTATACTGTACTAGGTGCAGAAAGGAATTATTGCATACCAAAGTGCTTACTAGTGCATCAACATAATATTAAAATACAAGTGCTGACCTTTACTAGTGCAGGGATTATACAAATCCAAAGTGCTTCCTAGTGCATCCACAGATATATTATTTACTTAGTGCAAAAGACATTATTGCAAATCAAAAATACTTACTGATACATAAACATAATATGTTAAAGTGCAAGTGCTAGCCTTTACTTGTGCAAGGATTATACCAAATCCAAAGTGCTTCCTAATGCATCCACAAATAAATTATTAAATTAAATCACGTACAATTAAATTATATCAACATTAAATTATCGTGCTCATTATTACAGTGCTCAAAAAATGTGATTAAAGTGTCTATATTATTTGATAGTCCTGAGCAATTCATGCAACAAAAATGTGCTTGTGTAATCTTGATTGCTTAGATCTATAGTGCTCCAGGTGATGGGGTGTGCCACACGTTGCCTCTTACCAGATCACGGCAGGTCACAAGGACCCCCAACGCCTGTGATCCCTTTAACTGGGTGGATCAGACCTCTCCTCGGCTTCTTTTGCAGAATATCCTGCTCCTACGTTACTCGTACATGGACATATAAAGATATGAAAAATAGCCTCCAATAGTGAAATACTGTTTATTGTATTAAATTACACTAAAAAGTAACAATTGGCTCCTTACAATTTGTTGTGCCCTCCTGGCACTGGGCAATTCGGCAGTTAATGTTGTGCGGGTATTTGGGAAGATACCATCCGAGGATCTGCAGCACCCTCCTGTATCTCCTTTCCCCTGTTTACTCGCGGCGGTCGGCGTGCGTCCCAGCCACTGCTTCGAATGCCTCTAGTTCCTACTTCCGGGTTTAGCAGTGGTCTCTTTTTATATTTATATATATTTTAATTAATGAATTATCTTGTATTGTAGTTTTTATATCCAGCACTATAAAAAGATTATCAGCGCCTTTTTACCAATTATACACACCTATTTATTGTTTTTAAACAATTAAAAGGGCAGCAGGTTTTAACATCTTTTTTTAAGGGCTAGGCGCCTTCGCTAAAACTTTTATTAGTATATATACACATACCATAGTTTGTAGCAGTGCCGAAAATTCAGGATGCACTTGGCCAAAACCAAAATTGAAGGTTTTTAAAAAATATTTATATTTTTATAAATAGTTGTATTATTTTCGACTTTTTATAAATATCATGAATTTAAATGAATATGAATTTATCGTCGGCATTAAAAATGCAGCAAGAACGCATCAAAAATGCACTTATATTGAGTTTTTGATGCATTTTTTTGAGTCACATGACCTATGAAAAACATCATAAGCAAGGTAAAATCGCAGTAAAATCCCCGCATTATCACGGGTGTTTTTTCGCCACAACGCTGAAAACCCTATTTATCGTTCGGTGGCCGATTTCGGTGCATCACTAGTTTGTACCAATCAAAAAAAATGTGTTGTGCTGTGAATATACTCAAACAAAAATCTATTCAAATAATCAAAATCATGTAGTGCTCATACACTAACTAAATAGACTTCGTCCATTGCTCCTGTGGCAAAGTCTATTAAGAGACGAAACGTACCGGTTGCATTATCGGCTGAAGGGAGTTTTACCTGCATACCCACAGTGGGTGCTGTTGCCCACTAATGCGCAGCTAGACCTCGTTTGGGATCTCCTCATTTGGTAAGCGTGCATTCATTATTATATATGGTGGAGCACGGACAAGGGATCACTATGAGCACTTTTGGACTGTGATTAGGCACATGTGGAGCACCTTGGTCACCTCCAGTATTTGGAATTGGGATTCCTCTGTCGATATAATTTACCAATTTTATGCCACATTTGAAGATGTGTCATTTTGAACATTATTTGAGTTTTTTATGCTTTGTACAGAATAATTGGCACTTTAATTGAAAATATCCAATCTGTATACCTTACTTGGCACTTTATTGAATAATATCATTTATGAATGCATGTGTTTACTGCTTTACATGTATATATGGATGAATTTTCTTATTTTGCACTTATAGCACTTTATTCTCATCAGTGTATGCACTACATGATTTTGATTATTTGAATATATGTTTAGTTGAATATATTCACAGCGCAACACATTTTTTTTGAAAATTGAAGTGTGCATAACAGTTTATTATTCATTAATCACTCATTTTAGATCACAACACTTAGTGCAGATTATTTTCTTTGTTCAGTTTTATTTGATCACTAGTTTGTAGACTCAATAACTTTTACACAGACTCAGGCTCGGTTCACATTAGTGCAATGCGGGAACCCTGCGAATGCATCGCACCTGACTCGCAGGCAGTTTACACTGCCATATGCGAACTGCTGGGAGTGTCAATACGAAGTTAATGACGCCCCCAGATCAGTTCGCATATCACAGTGCGAACTGTCAATTTGGACAGGAATTGGATCTCATGGGTTTGAACACCCATGCATTCCGATTCTGGTGGGGACCAAAAAAAGGGTCCTGCACAACTTTGGTCCAAATGCAATGCAAATTCAGTCATACAACCTGTATGGCTGAATTCCCATCGCACAGACATCGCATGTGATTTGCTTAGCAGTGCGGTGCAAATCACATGCGATGTCTGAACCGGCACTAATGCACACTAATTTGGGTTATTTTTACCAGAGAAATGTGTCAGACTACATTTGACCTAAATTTATGAAGAACGATTTTTTGTTTGCAAAATGTTATAACGGAAACAAAGAAAAACTTGTTTTTTCAAATGTTTCAGTATTTTATATAGCAAAAAAAATAAAAAACCCAGTGGGAATTAAATATTACCAAAAGAAAGCTCTATTTGTGTGAAAAGATCGATAAAACTTTTATATGTGTACAGTGCTGCTTGACCGAGTAATTGTCAGTTAACCAGTTCTGGACCTGAAGGATTTGCCCCCTTAAAGAGGAAGTAAACCCTCCTCTGCAACTTTTACCTATAGGTAAGCCTATGATAAGGCTTACCTATAGGTACTGTAAATATCTCCTAAACATGTACCGTTTAGGAGATATTTACCTGACATGCAGCCAGTGACATCACTGGCGCATGCGCTCTGAAGGAACGGCCGCTGGTGCCGTTCCTTCAGAGCCCCGTGCCGCGTGCGCGGGAGTGACGTCACCGCGGCTCCGGCCAATCAGATGGCCGGATGCCGCGATCCCGGAAGACGGGCGACTGAACATGTCGCCCGTCATAGAGGTAAGCGGGCGGCACGGCGGGGGCTCGTTGTAAGGTAAGTATTTCATAATGAGATAGTATGCAATTCTTTTTAGTGAGACTGTGACATTGCAGCGGACAGATCTGACCCCTAACTAAAATTTTTGACACTTTTGGGGGTACCAGTGACATTACTACAGTAATCAGTGCTAAAAATATGCACTGTTACTGTAAGAATGACACTTTTGGGGGTACCAGTGACATTACTACAGTAATCAGTGCTAAAAAAATGCACTGTTACTGTAAGAATGACACTGGCAGGGAAGGGGATAACCTAGTGTGTGATCAAAGGGTTAAATGTGAGCCTAGGGGAGTGTTTACTAACTGTATGGGTGTGTGGCTTGTGAAATGACCACAGAGACCTGTGATCCTAAATAGAAGGATCACAGGCGCTCTGTGATCATTTCAGAGAGAACGGTCAGCTGTGTTTACAACAGCTTACCGTTCATCTCTCTCAGGGGGGAGCGATCGCGGGTGGCGGGCGGCAATCGCGGCCGCTGGTCCCATGCATCGGCATCCCCGCTGGATTTGAGCGTCTAATGTATGTGGCCCATTATTTGGATGGTGGACTACAGTAGAGCAAGAGTGAACTCCACGGCCTTAACACCCAGCTGATTGCAAGGAAATGAGGGGGATACTGGTTGGTCTGTAAGTGGTGAAAGGGGTTGGGTTAGTCTAGCTGTAAGTTTGTTTTAAAGGGTTAATTCACCATTACCAAACTGCCTGTGCAGGTAAGCGGTGCCTACAAAAAAAAAAAACAACTGTGCAACTTTGACTGAAGATGGATAATGCCCTTGCTGTAGGTGTAGGTAAATTACATAATGTATCTCCTAGAGCTTGGCTGAAAAACTCCTGGAGATAGCATCCCACAGTCCTACCTCATTGCCATGGTTATTGCTAAGACACTTCCAGCTGTTACCGAACATCATATCATCACAGGAGCAAGCTCTCAAACTCCTGCACATGTGTGGTCCACTATCTCATCAGTCACAGCATAACTGAGCTCTGAGGTTCTGTGACAAGAGGGAGAGAGAACATGTAAAGGGGTTTGAATCAGCTAGGAGTGTTTTAGCAACATCCTATCAACAAGGTCAGGCTTTAGGAGGTGTGTGAAGAAACTGGGAGAAAAGACAAAAAAAAGAAAAGAGGGCGCACCGACCTAGTGCATTACCATTAAAACCATTTATTAAAATATTAAAAGGTGTACAGAATACTCACAAAACTGGTGTGATAGTACACACATAAACATAGCATATGCAATCTCCAAGGTAGCCAAGGTCCCAAATGTAGCGAATAGGCATGCAGATGGTCGCATGGGGCTGCTGTGGCTGGGCTGACGCGTTTCAGGGGCAAACCCCCTTCCTCAGAGCCGGAAAAAATTCTGTACACCTTTTAATATTTTAATAAATGGTTTTAATGGTAATGCACAAGGTCGGTGCGCCCTCTTTTTTTTTTTTGTCTTTTCTCCCAGTTGGTTCGGGATACCCTTGATCCTGAGGGGGCAGCAAGACCAGCAGCTTTTTTAGTACCTGAGTTTGAAGTGTACCTCTCTCTACTCCGTCAGATTCTACTTGAGCGCAGGAGATTTGCTTTACTACTTTAGGAGGTGTGTAAATGGCTTACACCAATAGCAAGGTCAATATTTAACTTTGGTCAAAGTTGCCCACTTTGTTTATATCTACAGGTACCGCTTACCTGCATTGTCAGTTTTTGGTAAAGGTGAACTAACACTTTATGTTACACTACATTGTCAGAGGTTTGCAGACATCTTTCATACCTATATAAATTTGTTGGGCATCCCAGTCCAAAACCATGGGCATATTATGGGGCTGTCTCCCCTTTGCATCTATAAACGCTTCCACTCTTTCAGAAAGGCTGTGCACAAGAAATTGGAGTGGGTCTGTGGCAATTTGTACCCATTTAACCAAAAGAACATTTGTAAGGTCAGGTACCAATGTTGGATGAGAAGACCTGTCTGTCATTCATCGTTCCAGATATCATAGATGCTCAGTAGGGTTGAGGTCCGGGCTCTGTTCAGGTCATTCAAGTTCCTATACACCAAACTCATTGTCTTTTTAGATCTGGCCTTTATAGAAAAGGGCCTTCCATAAACTGTTCCCATCAAGTTGGAAGCGCACAAGTATTTAAATGTCTAGCATTATCAGTACCCTTCACTGGAAACATCTAATCTCAGTCATTTTGAGGAATACCCACATAATAGGTGTGATGTTCAGATGTTCAAAAACTAGGCTCTATAGCAGGGTCAGGAACCTATTGCTCGTGAGCCAGACGTGGCTCTTTTGATGGCTGCATCTGGCTCGCAGACAAATCTTTAATAAAGGTGGGAGTGTCCGGACGTAAGCCGCGCTGGACTTGTAGTCCCAGAGCTCCACCGCGTCTACCACTTAATCCAGTGCCATCCGTGTAGCTGTGCCCGGTGCCAAGGAGATTTCTGCACCCATTGACGGTACACTTTGTGGGCTACCCTCTGCTACCCTCAGTTTGTATCTAGGTGACCTAATTGCCGCGCTATGGACCCCGTGGCCTACTCGTGGTACCGCCGCCGGCTCGTATGCTGTGCATCTGAGGGCCTTGGCAATCACCGCCTGGTAAGGAGACCTGCCATCCGCTCCCTGTGCCCTGACAGACACGATCTCCTTCCCCTCTGACACCCGGGGACCCGCAGGAGCTGCCTCTCACATCCACTTCTGAGGCCTTCAGCGGCTGGCTGCCATTTTCTCAGGGCCTATACTCACCTCCATCACTGGCAGGCCTGTTTAGGTTTAGGCTTAGGTTTGTTTAGTTAACCACCTAAGCTTTTACCCCCTTCATGACCAGGGCATTTTTTGCTTTTCAGCACTACGCTACTTTAACTGACAATTGCAGTTGTCATGCAACACTGTATGCAAATTAAATATATCTATTAGAACTTTCTTTTGGTGGTATTTGATCACCGCTGGCGTTTTTATTTTTATTATATAAATAAAAAAAAAAATGACAAATGTTGAAGAAAAAAAGATATTTTCTACTATCTGTTATAAAACATATCCAATAAAAAAAATTTCAAAATCTAATTTCTTCACAAATTTAGGCCAAAATGTATTAAGCTATATGTCTTTGGTTAAAAAAATCCCAATAAATGTTTTTTGATTTGTATGTGCGAAGGTTATAGCATCTACAAACTATGGTATATATATTGAAATTTTTATTTAATTTATTTTTTAATACTAGTAATAGCAGTGTTTAGCGACTTATAGTGGGACTGTGATAGTGCGGGGGGAAATCCTACACCAACTGACACTGTGTGGGAATTGACTGACACTGACATCACCAGTGACGCTAATACAGTGATAAGTGCGCATACTATATACTGTCACTGTGCTAATGACACTGGCTGGGAAGGTGTTAACATCTAGGGGCAATAAAAGGGTTAACTGTGTGCCTAATAATGTGTAATGTGTGCAATATATGCAGCTTTCACTAATCATTGTGGCAAATTTTTATCCCTGCTTTTTAGGGAGAAAAAAACAGCCACATCACTGCACTCTGTACAGAGCACAGGGCTTTGCTAAGATGATCAGCAGGTCCCGGCCATAAATCATTGCCTGCCAGACTTGCGTTGTACCGAAGGACAGCACAGATCAGGGGTTGCTGAAGTCACTAAGGTCCCTTTCCCACTGGCGGAGTCCACCAGTGGATCAGTTTGCTCGGCAGGGGATCCCTCCGCTGATCCCCGCTAAGCAGGCCGATGACAGGTCCATGTACGCTCCACCAATGCAGAGCGGACACGGACGCAGCCGCTCTTCTCTATGGGCTGTCGGATGGAAACAGACTGCCTGTCTGTTTCCATCCAACTGTCATCCGATCCCATCTTATCTGCATAACGGATGAGTAATGAATCCCCCATTTGTCTGTTTTTAGCAGACAGGATTCGGTCGGCTGTCAGTGGGTGTCAAGAGCCTTGGATGGACTCTGCACATGCTCAGTTTGGTGTGCATTACTAGATAGTTTTTTTTTTTATTTTCTTGGGAGAGTGCATGTAATCAGCACAGGGCCAATCAGCACTGTCCAGACAGAGTCAGGGGTCCTGCAGCCTCATAGGACAGTAACAGGAGAATTAAAACTCCTACAAGCTTTAACCAGACACTGATAGAAGTCATAAGACTGCTATATACTGCAGATGAGAAAAGGTATTTATCATTTACTAAAATAATTGCTTTTTCATGTTCTGTGTACTGTGGGAGACCAGATATAGTGAATGCAGGCTCCTGGGTTTGGTAACACTTTAACTTGCTAACAGTATTGGAGCACCTTAATGTCCTGTACTTATCAGCTTGAAAACACAAAATGCTAATTTGTTGTGCTTCCTATCTGTTGTTTTTTCATTCCAGCTGTCACAGCTCATAGTAAATGCAGGAGGAGTAGCTGCCGTCATTGACTGCATTGGGAATTGCAACGGAAATGTGAGACTTCCTGGGATCATGATGCTTGGCTATGTAGCCGCACATTCGGAGAACCTTGCAATGGCTGTCATCATCTCAAAGGTTAGTTACTGAATAACGAAATGCTTCCAGGAGGTACATTCTATAATAATTACTGACCTGTCAAGTCATCTAACATCCTTCAGTCACTAGTGTCCTACAGCGCAGGGATCTCCAAACTTTCTAAACTAAGGGGCAATTTACTGTCTTTTAGACTTTAGAGGGGGGACTATAGACTGGAGTACAAAATGTCCCATCATCAGTTGGAATAAACAATCCCCCGTCATTGGGAGAAATCATGCCCCATTATTGGTGTTATTGGGAGGAATTGTGCCCCATCATTGGTGTAATTGGGAGGAATTGTGCCCAATCATTGGTGTCATTGGGAAAAACTGCGTCCCATCATTGGAGTCATTGTGAGGAATCGTGCCCCATCATTGGTGTAATTGGGTCTCATTGTTGGTGTCATTGGGAGGAACTGTGCCATTCCTTGGTGTCAGTGAATGAAATAGTGCCCCAAGGGCCAAATAAAAGCAAGCAAAGAGCTGTATCTGGCTCCCAGGCAACAATTTGGAGACCACTGTCCTACAGTATCAGCAGGATGAAGCAACAATCAAAAGGTCAGTAAAGCATTGTGGGACATCACCCTTTTGGGAAAAACAGATACATGCTTGATTTGAATATTTTAGCTGATAGCGGACAGAATTGCAGTAATGGCTGTATAAGCAAACCCAAATCATGACATGCATGTCAAAATCACATAGTGGGAATGCTCGCTCTTGCTATGCAAAAATGTGAAGGGGCTTGATAGTGTACTAAAAAGACCATTTTATTTCTGTGTGTTGTAGCTGGAGAGTTCCACTCACTTCTTGTCTAGGAAAGTGTTTTCAGCTGCACAGAAAGGGGAAATCTCTAAGGCTCTATTCACATATAGGCGTTTCAGATCGTGGGCAGAATTGCAGCGATTCTGCCCGCGATCCTGAACCATTGCAAGTCGTGGGATGCCAGTGCGATTCCCGTGACTTGCAATGGCACCCCAAACGCGGCACAATTTTGCCGCAATGGTCACCTGACAAATCGAGCAAACAGAATTGCGGGACGCCTGTCGCCCAAAAAAAGAAGTACAAGAACTTCTTTTGGGCGACAGGCGTCCTGTGATTCTATTTGTGCGATTTTACTGCGATTTGTCGGGCGACAATCAAGGCATAATCGTGCCGCGTTTAACGTGCCATTGCAAGTCACGGGAATCGCACGGTCGTCCCGCGACTTGCAATGCTTCGGGATCGCCGTCAAAATCGCAGCAATCCTGCCCGTGATCCGAAACACCTATATGTAAATGGAGCCTAATGGAGCCTTGTACAGCAATAGAATCCTTCCTTACTTTCTATCCAAAACAAAACAAAAACATTTTTGGCCATTACATACACTTTAGGCCTCATGCACACAGGAAGTTTTGCAAACACTCCTAGAAGCCTTTCCTCCTGGCAGAAGTGTTTTGGCAGAAACAAGGCGTGACGCTTGTAAAAGGATATTTACCTGTTGTGATATATAATTTTTTATAAATAAAACAAAATTTCATGAACAAGCAAAAATATTGCGTTTTGACAAACAGAAGTGCAACTTTAAAATATTAAAAAATCAAAAACTGTAAACTCCATTGGCTATAATGCCATTGCACATATTACCTGATTATATTACCAACATTAAATATTTGATGTTGACGGACACAGCTTCTGATCTTACCATTGGGTTATACTGCCCCCCCCCCCAGGAGTAGGACACTAGGCAGAAAAAAAGTCTGGCTACGTCTATGGGCAGTCTCAGGGGGTATACTCCCTCTCTCTGCTATAGGTATTTTATTTTCTGCCTAGTCAGGAGTAAGGACCTAGTTTCATGTTGGGATCTCTTGTGCTGGCAATTTTTTGTTTTTAGATAGAATTTTTTCTCCTGTTTTTTTCCTGTGGTATCTACAATCAACTGCCGGACTGGGCGACGGGCTGGATAATCTAGATCCAGTGGTCAACCCAGTCTGGCCAGCGAGTGCGCACAGACCTCAGCTCTGCGCTAGGTCAGCCGCGATGTAGCTCCACCGGACAGGGGGCTAGCCTGTGAGTTAAACACCTCGCAAGGTCATATACAACCGGGTCTCAGCCTGAGTCACAGCGTTCCTCCTGGCCGACAGCCCCCATTTCGATGGCAGGGGATTCTGTCTGGAGCGGTGCCCGCCTGGTTCCTGGTGTGGTGAGTAGCTGTCCCCGCTCTCCCCCTGGAGGGTTTTTGGGTGGACGTTGGCCCCTCTTTGGGACAGTCAGACCCCCGGGTTCCCCTATTTCTGTCAGGCACCCCCTTCATCTGTCCCCCCATCCTGCCCCCCCTCTCCACTTGTAGCCTGTGTGCTCAATGCAGGGTGGCCATGTTTGTGTACTCCGGCGGCCATGACAGTGGTTTGCCATTGAAAATAGTGGCAATCATGACAATGGAGTCCTGTGGGCGGCAATTTCGGTGGTGGGAGCCCCTCCTCGTGTCCTGGTACTGACTCCTGGATCCTTTCATTTCCTGATCGCTGTTCGTGGAGTGCAGATTCTCTGGTTGCCAGTCACAGAGCACCAATCAATCCTCTCTGCTGAGGATTGATTGGTGCTCTGTGACTGGTAACCAGATGGTTCTGCCAAAGCGATGGAGTTTATCCCTTAGCAGTGTTTTACACTTTTTGTGGGGTCCCCCTGGTTACTCATGGAGTCTTTGGAGCACATCTCCCCACCTGATCCCCTCTCTGTGGCTTCGGGGCCCTCCGGGTCCCATCCATCGATTGATGCACTGACGGCGGTCCTGGAGTCCCTTGTGTCCCGGGTGGAGGTGGGTTTTGGGCGACAGGCTGGCATAAAGCGCCCCTTCCCCTGCCTTGTCTGTCTCCTGAGATCCTGAATCTTATTCGGCCACCGTGGATGAGGTTCACCCTGCTGGATCTGCGACCACACGCCCTGAATACTCAGATAGTGAAGATGATTCCTCCGCTTCTGCAATCGCACACAAAAAGGACGCACTGATTGTTATCTGTGCTTGAGACTTAAAGTTGGAGGATGCAGCTGCGAGGGAGGCGCAGGTTATCTTTGCCCCTCACAAGCCATGCAGAGCAGCAAAGGAGTTTCCTTTACCCTCCTATTTTGACAGAATTGTCACTGAAGAGTAGGGATGACCAGAGTGTCCCCTTGGGGTCCCTAAGCGAGTAGTTAGGCGATACCCCTATGAGGAGACCCTTCTTAAGAAGTGGACTGTTCCACTGGTGGTGGACCCTCCGACTTCCAGATTAAACAAGGCAACCATGATTCCGGTGAAAGAGTCTCTGGCTTTTAAGGACCCGGATGACAGGAAGGCAGAGGATGTGGCCTGGCTGGTTCAGCACTGAGGCCGATTTTCATCAGTGCCCTGGTGTCTCAGACTCCGTGAGTGGGCAAAGTGGGGCTTTTATGCCATGACCTGGAGGGGGAGAAGCCTTTGCTGAGCTGGCGGACCAGCTGGTCCAGGGGCTGCAGTTTATCTGTGATGCCTCTTTGGATGCGGCTCCCCTAGTGGCTCGGCTCTGTTTCGGCAGTGGTCCTTCGGTGTGTCTTTTGTCTCAAATGCTCGTCTGCGGACCAGACTTCTAAAAAGGCCTTGACTGATCTTTCCTTTCAAGGAGACCGCCTGTTTGGTGCTACCCTGGATGACACCCTAAAGGACTCACAGGGGGGAAGAGTACCTTTCTTCTGCAGGCTACTAAGGGCAAGGATCCTCGTCTTAGACGTGGGTCATTCAATCCGGCTACAAGATCGAGTTTCATTCTTACCCTCCGGTATGGTTCTTCCTTCTGACGTGCGTCTGTCCCCGGTCCCGCTTACAGGCGCTTTTTTGGGCGGCGCAAGACCTTTTACTTTACGGGTGATGATCCCGGTTCCGACTTTGGGAAAGTTTTTAGGGGTTTTACTGAAACCTGTTTACAGTCCCTAGGAAGGAAGGCAAGGTGCGTCCAATTCTGGACCTCAAGGCAATGAACTGCTTTCTGTGGGTGCAGAAGTTCAGAATGGAGTCTGTTTGTATGGTGGTGGCTTCCTGCATTAGGGTGATTTTCCAGCCTCCATCGACATCAAGGGCGCCTACCTTCACATTTCAATATGTGTCGGTCTCCAGGGCTTCCTCCGCTTTGCCGCGGAAGAGGAGCATTATCAGTTTGCGGCGTTACCTTTTGGTCTTGCCTCTGCACCTTGGGTCTTCACTAAAGTGTTGGCCCTGGTGCCAGCATTGTTATACCAATGGGGGATCGCGGTACTGGGCTATTTGGACGTCCTCCTTCTGCGAGCATATTCTCCTACTGCTCTGGTGGAAAACCTGGAAATCACCATACAAGCATGAGGGAGTTCGACTGAATTCTGAATTTGCAGAAGTCTGCTCTGGTTCCGTCCACAAGCTGGACTATCTGGGTTTGACTTTGGACTCGGCCTTAGCGAGAGTGCTCCTTCCTCTGGACAAACTCCAGAAAATACAGGCTGCAATTTGTCTCCTGCTGTCCATCAGATGGTTATCCCTCTGTACTTGCATGCGGGTGCTGGGGCCTGATGGTGTCGACCTTCGATGCGGTTTCATTGGCACAGTTCCATACGAGATCCCTGCCAGGGAGATTCTGGCCAAATGGGACAATTGGACCCTCCTGAGCTGGGGAATGAAAGAGTCCCTGATATGGTGGATTCGTTCTTCTGCGCTTCTGCTGGACAAATCCTTCCTCCCCTTGTATTGGACAGTGGTCACCACAGATTCCAGCCTGTCTGGTTGGGGTGACCTCCTCAGGCAAATATTCTGCTTAGGGGATCTGGACACTGGAAGAGTCCAGACTACTGATCAATGTCTTGGAACTCCGAGCGATCAGACTGTGCCTGGAACATTGGACAGATCATCTTTAGGGATGTCAAGTGCGTATTTAATCTGACAATGCCATGGCCGTGGCTTTTGTCAGTCACCAGGGGGGCACAAGAAGTGTCATGGCAGCTCTGGAGGTAGCTGGCTTTCTAAGGTGGGCAGAACAGTTCACTCCAGCCCTCTCTGCAGTACACATTCCTGGATTGGAAAACTGGCAGGCGGATTACCTCAGTCGGCATGCGTTGGACCAAGAGGAGTGGTTCCTTTATCCGGAAGTGTTTCATCAGTTGTGTCTCCGGTGGGGCATCCCTGAGGTGGATCTGTTGGTGTCCCAGTCAACAGGAAGGTGCAGAGGTTTGTGGCTCCGTCATGGGTTCCTTTGGGGGACGCCACAGATGCGCTGGTGGCCCCGTGGGGTCAGTATTGTCTGATTTACGCCTTCCCTCCGCTCAAGCTTCTGCCAAGTCTTCTATGCAGGATCGAGACAGAAGTGATTACGGTCATCTTAGTGGCTCTGGACTGGTCTTGCCGCGCTTGGTACGCCGATCTGGTGCAGCTGGTCGCCAACGTTCCTTGGAAGCTTCCTCTCAGAGAGGGTCTGCTGTCCCAAGGACTAATCTTTCATCCTGCTTTACATTCGTGAGTTGATGTTTCCAACGCTGTTAAAAGCTAAGAAATCTACTTCTAAGAAGATCTACCTTCGTACATGGAAGACGTACATTGCGTGATTTGAGTCTCTTGAGGTTCATCCTCGCTCTTGTTCGATGACTCGGGTCTTGACCTTCCTTTAATGGGGGGGAGTCGAGCAGAAACTGGCCTTGAGTACTATCAAGGGTCAGGTGTCGGCGTTAGCAATCTTTTTTCAATGGCCCTTGGCCACATACTCCCTGGTGCGTACCTTTCTTCAGGGAGTTAAGCACTTGCCACCTCCAGTGCAGTCTCTGTTGCCACCTATGAGACCTCGATTTGGTGCTCTCCGTCCTCCAGAAGTCTCTTTTTGAGAATCTTCAGGAGATTCCCCTGCTTTCTAGTGTTCTAGAAGATGGCCATTTTGGTGGCTTCTTCTCTGTGGGCAGGGCGTCAAAATTGGCGGCGTTATCCTGAAGCTCACCTTACCTGGGGATTCACAGGGATAAGGTGGTTCTTCGCCCCTGTCCATCGTTCCTTCCTCAGGTTGTCTCTGATTTTCACTTGAATGAAGACGTTGTGTTGCCTTCCCTGTGTCCCAGGCCAACACATCTGAAGGAAATATCTTTGCATGCCTTGGATGTGGACCGGGCAATTAGGGCGTACCTGGCAGCTACGGAGTCTTATAGGAAGTCAGACTCACTATTTGTGCTCATGGATGGGCCTCGGAAAGGGTTGTCCATTTCCTTTGCGACCATTTCCAGATGGATCAGACAGACGGTGGTTCAGGTCTATTCCATCCAGGGTCAGGTTTCTCTTTACTCTGTCAAGGCGCATTCCACTTGGGCGCTCAGTGCCTCCTGGGCTTTCTGTCATCAGGCATTAGTGGCGTTAGTGGCTGCCTCCTGGTCGTCGATGAACACTTTCACAAAGTTCAAAGTGGATGTGTTTGTATCTGCGGATGCTTCCTGTGGCCACAAGGTTTTTGCAGGCTGCTGTTTAGAGGATCTGGTCCACTTTGAGGGTGCATTGTTTTTTTTTTCAGGTGAGCTCCAGTTGTTTTTGTTGGGCTCCTGTTTACCTGGTTTGCTATAGTTAGTCTTTGGAATTTCATTTTTGCTGTTCCCACCTCTCATGTTTAACATTGCTTTGGGACATCTCAATGGTTAAGATCAGGAGCTGTGTCCGTCAATGAACGAAAGAGAAAATGGGATTTTTGACTTACCGTAAAATCCATTTCTCTGATGTTCATTGACGGACACAGCACCCACCCCTGTGGAGTTGTAATTCTTCTGACACTGTAACAAAACTGAGTATCTATAGCAGAGAGAGGGAGTAGGGACTGCCCATGGGCTTAGCCAGACTTTTTTTCTGCCTAGTGTCCTACTCCTGTAGGGGACAGTATAACTCAATGCTTAAGAAGATCAGAAGATTAAGATCAGGAGATGTGTCCATCAATAAACATCAGAGAAAGGGATTTTACGGTAAGTCAAAAATCCAATTTCTCTTACGTCCTCCGACAGTCGCCGCCACTTCATAATCTTCACTAATGGGGTAATTGACCTTTGTTCCGCAGGAGTAGCTAGGCAACAAGATTTGTTAATATCAAAGCTTTTAGCATATCACACCCCTAGGGGGTGGTCCCCTCAGTCAATACCTCCCTGCTTCCTGCATTCTCAACTCAGTTTCTAATGCCTAGCTTAGGAGTAGCTGGCTGATCCTGTGCTGGGGCTTTCAGTCTCAGCCTTCTATCCTCTTTTTGATTTTATTTTGAGTATTTTTCTCTTTCTTTTACTTAGCTGTTCTTTTTCTCAGCATTAGTTTAGTTTCTTCGGATGAAGATGATCATGCGGAGCTGGGTCTCGGACTGGCCACCCTGGATCCCAGGGTTCAGGGCCAGGGGCTTCCCAGCCTGCCATTGAGCGTTCAGCTCAGGTTTCCCTGGCATATTGAACGACCCATCCCTGTTCGCTGCAGGGATGCTGCCTGTGAGGTGGCTACCTCACCGGACGCCATTTGCGGTTTCGCACCGCAGTTCCACTGCGTCCTGGCTGCGACACTCCCTGTCCTCAGTGCAGCGGTTTGGTCGCTGGAGAAGGCTCCCCACGCCATCCGGACTGGTAAGTGCAATTCTATGTGGGGACCTGTCTGTTTTGGGTGTCAGTCTGTGACTGTGTGACCCTGCATGTCTGTGTATGTGCTGAGCTCCCTGTCAGATTCCTGTGTGGAATAGCTGCCTTTCTGTGGGCTGCGGGGGGGGCTCTCCCGCTCTGCTATGTGAGAGTATGGGGCAGACTGGGCTTAGACATGCTGTGCGGCGGCCGCTACTGTGGCCCGCCATTTTTTGCGGCAAATTATGGTGACCGGCCCTGTGTGGTACAGCGCGGTGTTTTGGCGCCAAACGCCGCCATTTTGGCGGCGATCGATCATACAGCCACATGTCGGCGCCATTTTCTCATTGCCTAAAATGCCTCAGCCGAGCGGCCATGTTTGTGTAGCCTGCATAGGCTTTATAGGGCGGTCAGTCATTGCATCACTTCCTTTTGCTCTGGAACAGCGATCGGTGGCAGCAGCCTGTGTGGTCTCTCCAGGTTTTTACCTTTCCTTTTCCTGTATTTCCTTGCTCAGTGTCCTTATCCCTGTGGGGTCGGTACATACAGTAGTGTGCGGTGGGCTACGCTCGCCGCGGTCTTAAAGGGGCAGTCCTCTTTTTTCAATTATTGCTGGGGCATGGATTCTCAGGATTGCAAGTTTCCTCCCACCTTGGTGGGGGGCCAAGGGGCTGCTGCATCCCCCGAGGGGGCTGATCTGGCTGCTATTGTGGCGAACTTGGCTTCTCAGGTGCAGATGCTAATGGCTGATCGATCCGCAAAACGGCCCAGATTGTCTATTTCCTCTGATTCAGAGGGCGATGGGGCTGCTATGGCTGGAGTGCCCTTCTCAGGGGCTCGCTCATCTCTGGACCTTGGGGGGTCTGAGGGGGAGGCTGAGGTAGAAGGGGTTGATAATTCTCCCCCTGGCTCGCCTGAAGAGCTTGCACTCATGGATGAGTTGGTTGCTTCTATCAAGGAAACACTGCGTTTGCAGGATGAACCATGTCCTCCTGCTTAATGTCCTCTTATGGGACGCAAAGGAAACGCAAAACAGCGCAGGTTTTTCCCTGCCCTGCGGAATTTCAGCGCGCTGTTGATGAGCAATGGCGCAATTTAAAGAAGCCCTTTACTGTGCCAAGTAAGTTCAAGCTGCGTTATCCCTTTACACCCACCACTGATGAGCGTTGGTGTGTGCCACCTCAGGTGGATCACGCGGTGGCGGTTTTGAATAAATCTACTGCGATCCCTGCTGAGGATACCCCGGTGTTCCGGGACCCTACGGACAGGAGATTGGAGTCTCTTGCCCGTCATGCTTATACGGTTGCTGGTTCTATGCTGAAGCCTATTTTTGCTTCCATTTTGGCAGCCCAGGCTATTGCGGATTGGGCGCAGGTGCTCAGGCGCACCCTGGTAGCTGACTCTGCTCCGCCGACAACATTGGCTATGGTGGATCAAATTCATCAGGGTGTCATGTATTTGTGTGATGCGGACTTGGATTTAGTCCCTTTGGCTGCACGCCTCTCAAGTGTGGCGGTATTGAACCGTCGCCTGATATGGCTGAAATGTTGGTCGGTTGACCAATCATCTCGCAAGACTTTAGCTAATTTGCCCTACGCGGGATCTCGCCTTTTTGGCGAGTCTTTGGATACTCTGATAAAGGGAATTTCCGGGGGTAAGAGCACTCTCTTACCCCAAACTCACAAGAATAAGTTTGTTCGCGGTAAGAAGAATACCTCGTTTAGGCCCTCTCAGGGGTCCTTTCGTGCCTTTCGGTCGCAATATAAGGGCAAGCCCTTCAAGGGCCAAGGCTCCCAGAAGAAGCCGTGGGCAGGTAAGCAGAAGTCCGGCCAGTCCGGGTCCGCTGCCCATACCAATTCGGCCTGAAGGGGCGCCCTCACCCGGTTCTGGGGTGGGGGGACGTTTGCTCGGTTTTCTTCAACCCTGGCTGGCCCGCATTCGGGACAGGTGGGTTCAGGAAATCGTTCGATCTGGATACAAGATCGAGTTTCTCTCTCGGCCGGCGAGCAGATTTTTTCCCTCAAATCTTCAGCTGTCTCCGGAGCGCTTGCAGGATCTGCACCTGGCGGTGCGGGACCTGCGGGCCCAGGGAGTGGTGGTTCCGGTGCCTCATCGGGACAGATTTCGGGGGTTCTATTCCAATCTGTTCACTGTGCCCAGAAAGGAGGGCAAGGTACGTCCGATTTTGGACTTAAAAGCTCTGAACCGCTTTGTGCGGGTTCACAAGTTCCGCATGGAATCCCTGCGCTCGGTGGTGGCTGCCCTGGTTCCGGGGGAATTCATGGCCTCCATCGACTTGAAGGATGCGTACCTTCACATCCCCATTTTCGAGGGTCACCAGAGGTACCTTCGATTCGCCATTGCGGAGGATCATTACCAATTCGTGGCGTTGCCCTTTGGTCTCGCTTCGGCTCCGCGGGTTTTCACCAAGGTGCTTGCGCCGGTCCTGGCTTTATTGAGAGCCCAGGGCATCTCTGTCTTGGGGTATCTGGACGATATCTTGATTCGGTCTGCGACCAGTCAGGGCCTGGTGAACGACCTGTCCATCACGATGCAGACTCTGCACGAGTTCGGTTGGACGATAAATTTTCCAAAGTCGACGCTGTGTCCGTCGGTTCATCTTTCCTACCTGGGGATGATCCTGGACTCTGTTCAAGCGAAGGTCTTCCTGCCGGAAGACAAGCTCCAGACACTTCAGGACGAAGTCAGATCCCTCAGGGACAATCAGTGCTCGTCCCTCCGGACTGGTATGAGGTGTCTGGGATTGATGGTCTCGGCTTTCGAGGCGATTCCCTTCGCCCAGTTTCACACACGGGATCTTCAGGCGGAGATCCTGGCCAAGTGGGACGGGCGTCCGCAATCTCTGGATCTGCGGATTTCGTTGAGCCGCCTCACCCGAAGGGGTCTTTTGTGGTGGCTCCAGTCCCCGGCGGTGTCGGGGGGCAAGTCCTTTCGTCCTTTGTCGTGGACGGTGATCACCACGGATGCCAGCCTGTCGGGCTGGGGTGGTGTTCTGGGCGTTTTGTCAGCCCAGGGAACTTGGTCGGAGGAGGAATCCTCCCTTCCGATCAACATTCTGGAATTGCGAGCGATAAATCTCTGCCTTCTGCGTTGGACAGACAGGCTTCAGGGCCGTCCGGTTCGGGTGCAGACGGACAATGCCACAGCGGTGGCCTACATCAACCACCAAGGGGGCAGCGGGAGTGCCCGAGCGGCTCGGGAAGTAGCCGACATTCTGTCTTGGGCCGAGACGCACGTCCCGGCGATATCTGCAGTTTACATTCCGGGGGTGGAGAACTGGCAGGCGGATTATCTGAGTCGCCAGACCCTGGACCAGGGGGAATGGTCCCTTCACCCGGATGTCTTTCAGATGTTGTGCGCGAAGTGGGGTTCCCCAGATGTGGACCTGTTCGCGTCTCGTCTAAACAACAAGGTGGAAAGGTTCGTGGCAAGGACGCGCGATCCTCGGGCAGACGCGTTAGTGGCGCCCTGGCATCAGTATCGTCTGATGTATGCCTTTCCACCGATTCAGCTGCTGTCCAGACTCCTTCGCAGGTTGGCCTCGGAACCGCACACAGTGATTCTGGTGGCTCCAGACTGGCCTCGCCGGTCTTGGTACGCAGACCTTTTGAATCTGGCGGTCGATGCTCCGTGGCGTCTGCCTCTTCGAGAAGATCTTCTGTCTCAAGGACCGATATTCCATCCTGCTTTACAGTCGCTGGCTTTAACGGCCTGGCTGTTGAAAGCCAGGTACTGAAGGATAGGGGTCTCTCCCCTGAGGTCATTCCCACTTTGATCAAGGCTAGAAAAGCCTCTTCAGGGAAGATTTACTACCGTACTTGGAAGGCGTATTTTGCCTGGTGTGAGTCCAGGTGGTATTCCCCTCGCTCATACTCGGTATCGAGAGTGTTGGCTTTCCTTCAAACGGGCGTGGACCAGCGTTTGGCGTTGGCCACGATTAAGGGTCAGATTTCTGCGCTGACCGTTCTCTTTCAACGCCCTGTGGCGTCTAATTCTTTGGTTAGCACCTTTGTTCAAGGGGTGCGACACTTGGCCCCTCCTCGGAGGGACCCTTACCTCCATGGGACTTGAACCTTGTTCTGTCCGTGTTGCAGCATGCTCCCTTTGAGAAGATCAGGGAGATCTCGTTGTCTCTGTTGTCCAAGAAGGTTGCCTTTTTGGTGGCGATCACTTCGGCTCGCAGGGTATCGGAGCTGGCGGCCTTGTCCTGCAGCTCTCCCTACTTGGTGATTCACTTGGATAAGGTGGTCTTACGACATAACCCTTCTTTTCTTCCGAAGAGGATCTCGGAATTTCACCTCAATGAGGACATTGTCTTACCTTCGCTTTGCGAGAAGCCTAAGCATCCAAAGGAGGTGGCTTTGCATTCCTTGGATGTTGTTCGGGCGATCAGAGTTTACCTGTCATCGACTAAATCCTTTTGCAAGTCGGATTCTCTATTTGTCCTTCCAGAGGGTGCTCGGAAGGGCATGGCGGCGTCGGCTGCGACCATCGCCAAATGGATCAGACAGACCATTGTGCAAGCCTATGCTTTGAAGGGGAAGGTTCCTCCTTTCCCTGTGAAGGTGCACTCTACCAGGTCTCTGAGTACGTCTTGGGCCTATCGTCATCAGGCTTCTGTGGCCCAGGTGTAAGGTGGCAACTTGGTCGTCCGTTCACACCTTCTCAAAATTTTACAAGGTGGATGTTCAGGCATCGGCAGATGCTTCCTTTGGCCGTAAAGTTCTTAGTGCGGCAGTGCCTTAGGGTCCCATGTTTGGGTCCTTGGCTGTTGGGGTGTTTTTACCCCTAGGTTACTTGTTCTTCCTGGGTTGTTGCTTCTGTTGAGCACGTTTTCCTGTTGCCCAGTTGGTTCTCTTACTTTGGTAAGGTTCTTTTTTCTGATGTGGGTACTGCGTTGCTTTAGGCGCGGCTGCGTTTTTTCCCACCCCTCATGTCTACACTGCTCTGGGACGTCCCCATTAGTGAAGATTATGAAGTGGCGGCGACTGTCGGAGGACGTAAGAGAAAACTGAATTTTTGTAAAATCTTACCGTAAAATTCCTCCGACAGTCGCCGCCCCGCCCCTCTTTTGGGCTTTGTTTATGTACTCTATTGCTATGCTACTGAAACTGAGTTGAGAATGCAGGAAGCAGGGAGGTATTGACTGAGGGGACCACCCCCTAGGGGTGTGATATGCTAAAAGCTTTGATATTTACAAATCTTGTTGCCTAGCTACTCCTGCGGAGCAAAGGTCAATTACCCCATTAGTGAAGATTATGAAGTGGCGGCGACTGTCGGAGGACTCAGAGAAAGGAATTTTACGGTAAGATTTTACAAAAATTCCGTTTTTTTTCAACAAAACCTTTGCTTCCATTTCATATCTTCTTTTAGATACAGTGATGTCATTACTAGGTCTGTGCTTTTCTCTGCATTGCAGGCAGATCATGGCTGGTGGGAGAGGCCAGCAGGGTGATGTGCATAGCTTCCTGAAAACATCACCTCACCCTGTCTCAGGACTTCTCTCAAAAGCCCTCAGCCCTGATGCAAGCCGTGGGCTGACTCTTAGGAAGAGTTATGCAAATAAAATGTATTAATGGATGAATGTCAGTGTTAAGGAATAGGAGTTCCTAGGCCAGCTGCATTTGCATGCAAAATACCCTAGATAACACCCACATGCAAATGCTGAGCCTCCATGATTGAAGGAACTGAAAACCAATGAATGAAAGGGGCAACCCAATGACAGTAAGGCTGGAAGGGGAAGAGCTAGATGATGCTAGACATCTTTCATAAAATAGCAGGCTCTCTCTGATGTGCTACAGCTTCTAATTTAGAATTATTAGAGAATTTCTCAGTGTGCAGTGAAATCAGTGTTAGCAATTTCAGTACAGGAGCACATTCAACTGTACAAGTGAATGCTTTCAATGGAGCCAGTTTACATGCATGTGAGCTGGTTGCGGTGCAAATTAAAAAAGGGTTCTGTGCGTTTTTCAGTTCCATTCAGGTGTCAAATTTACAACTAAATTGCACCTGAACAGCTGAATGGAAACCACGCCGGACTCTGTACAGAAAGCAACCCTGTATATATGTGAACTGAGCCTAAAGTAGTGGAAGAGAGAGAGAGACCCGGCTTAAATGTTAATTTTAAAAAAATTTTAATGACCAGTTCACACCACATGCAGTCCTGTGCGTTTACTTTATGCATCAGAAATTAATAGAAAGTAGGTTATAAGGTTTCTAATGGCATAGTTCACACCAGTGCGGTCAGTTCCAGTGTGTTCCAGAAAAAAAAAAGAACGCATCAAAAATGTACTGGAACGCATCAAAAAAGCAGCGGACCCCAGCCAGTATAGTTGGAAAAAAAAACAGGAAAAGGAAGAAAAAAAGCATTTGGAATGCACCTGGAAATGCTTCAAAAATGCACTGGAACGTGTTAAAAATGCGGATCTGGAGTGTGTTTTAGTGGTGTGAACAAGCCCTAAAACCCAACGTTTTAGAGTAATTTGTCATGTATACAATGTTCTGCATATTGTTTGAAGTTTTGGCCTGAGTAATCTTCGGTATGAATGAAAGATGTGGGATTGATTGTATTGGAAGGACAAATGCTTTCTTGTTGAACAAACATATTTCAACCATTTTTACTTTTCTGGCTTTTATAATCTTTATCTAGTAGCAGCTTTCTTAGATCCATTAACTAGCAATGAGGTACTTAAAGCAATTATCTATTTCTAATTTTTCATTCATTTTTTTATTTGAAAGTGGCTTTAAAGTAGGGAAAGGCTATTATTAAATCAAGAAATGTGCACAAATAAGCCCATAGCAGCAAATCAAAAAGCTCTTTTCATTTTGTCTTTCCTTTTGGCTGCTCTAAAAATTCTCAATGGTGATTGGTTTTTACAGGTAACTGCCCATAATTGCCCAAAGTGTCCTTGCAATAGGATGAAACATCAGCCTCATCTCAACTCATGTTCTGTAGTATTTGCATCTTTCTGCCTCCAAAAAAAACCTTAATACGACAATATTGCTGGGCAACTGTATAAAAGGACATCATTTTTTAACCTATACTTGGCCACCAGTGTTTAACCCTTTGTGGTTGTCTAGGCTTGCTAGTAATGGAGAGGTTATTAATGGAGACCAGATAATTGCATAGGTGAAATGGTTTCCTCTCCTCTTATGAATTGGTAAGACAGAGGGAACACAAAAGCCATGATTTCTATCTAATGGTTTGTGTTATCTGGGAGATTACTTGATATGCATTGCTTCTCAGTGTGTACTTTTGTGTTGAACCTTGCAGGGGGTCCCTCAATTAGCCATCTGCCTGTCAGAGGAAGCCGAAGATCACATCAAGGCAGCTGCTGCCTGGTCCCTGGGCCAAATTGGAAGACACACTCCAGAGCACGCACGTGCTGTAGCTGTAGCAAATGTGTTGCCAAAGCTGCTCTCTCTCTATATGGACACGGAAAGCTCAGAGGACCTTCAAGTTAAGGTACTTACATCCTCATTTGCTTACTTTGGATTATGCCACTCCCTGAAAATTGGTCACATCTAGTTAAACTAGCTATTGACAGTTTGTCTTCAGTACTGCTTCTTCTTACTATATTGACTGTTTAAGATTTTGTATTTTTATTGTCACACTTAGTCTTTTATTCTGCATTTGATTTATTAGGTTAAAATGGATCACTAAGGAACCCCCAACATAAGCTAGGCCAACAATAAAAGGAGGACCAAAATAATAATAAAAATCCTTCAGAACTCATTAGGAAGTCATTATGGATTTAGCAAACCACAACTGCCAAGCTACAGGGCTTAAATGATAAGCAATGTTATAAGCACCACCCAGTTCATAGTTATGTTGAACTCTGTCTAGTTCAACCAACAGAAAAGAAAAATAGAAATCCTCTATATACACAATATTTTACCCACAGTTGGTCCAGAGGAAGGCCAAACAAGAACAAAGCATGATCCAAATTGCTACACCAGAGGAAACAAAAATATTCCTTCCTGATCTCCGGGAGGCAATCAGATATTCCCTGGATCAACTACCCCTTGTGTTATTACCTACCAATGTTCGGATCCAGTTATTATATTTTGTGTATTTAGGAAAGCATCCTGTTTTTTAAAATAATTTATTGAGATGGCCAGAACTAGTTCTTGAGGGAGTCTATTCCACCTCTGTAAACTACAAAATACTTTCCCTCTATGTTATGGAGATAATTAGAGGGAGAGGTCTTTTGCAGTTCTAACACACTTCCTGTCCTATTGTAATAATGCTGCTCTTCCATAGATACAGTACAGTAAATAATCATTATCACCCTAGGACAGTGATGGCGAACCTTGGCACCCCAGATGTTTTGGAACTACATTTCCCATGATGCTCACCTACACTGCAGAGTGCATGAGCATCATGGGAAATGTAGTTTCAAAACATCTGGGGTGCCAAGATTCGCCATCACTGCTCTAGGACATGAAGTAAAGGGAAAAAGCTTGAAAAGGGTTGGTAGGCTACAAAATGTTACATTTTAGTTCTTGGGTTTAAATCCACTTCAACCACTTTTTTACCAGGTCTATTTTCTAAAACTAGAGATGCTGCAGAATAAAATAGTGGCATTTGCAATTTTTTATGTTGGACATGATGGGGTTGATTTACTAAAGGCAAAAAGACTGTGCACTTTGCAGTGCAGTTGCTCCAGAGCTAAGTAAATGAAGTAAAGCTACATTTGACAAATAATACCCAATCACGTGCATGGAAAATAAAAAAAAAAAGAAGCATTTTTGCTTGCATGTGATTGGATGAATAAAGTCAGCAGAGTTTCTGCTCGTTTGCTAAGCTCTGGAGCAACTGCTCTTGCAGTGTGCAACTGCACTTTGCAAAGTGCACAGTCTATTTGCCTTTAGTAAATCAGCCCCTATTTGTGCAGGTTGTTTACTGACTATGTCTCTGCCGGTTTTGACCCCAACATATTGCTCTGATCATGCTTCTGCCGAGTCAGTCATTGCTACCATCCTCTGAGAAATCAGAGACATTTTAACAGACATATTTGGTTCTGAAGATAAAGCTGTCCTTGCAAAAACAGCCATACTGTACGAACTTAGCTACCAAGCGCCAGCTGTGTGGTTTATTCAAGTGAAACCAGCATTGTGGTGTGGCAACCCTAGCCACAAAATGGTAGACCAACACTTTCTTGGAGAGCCTGTGTTAGTTCTTTTAATGCCCTTGAAAGGCCTATGTAAAAACACCACTATTTTGAAGCACCGGTCATCTCCTTGTTTACAGCCCAGTATTGCATAAACAGAAAATTTTGCTGCCATACAATCCATTTTTCCCTGATGAGCTTTTAAATTTAATTGCTGACAAACCATTGTGTATGCCTAATCAGTTTATTGGTAGAAATCAACATTTTAATTATGTTACAAAGTTTATTACGCCCGACAGTGAAGATGGAAAAAAATAAGAAAAATCAATTGTCAATGGGTTCACAGACCATCACATGCCGATACATTCTGCAGTCATGATCAGGAGGACACAATACATCTTTACATTTTGGTGACAATTCTCTTTGCACTCTCAGAAGTGACCCCCCATATATGATTGACTCTACAAGCCTAGACCCCCCTCCAAGAAATTAACCTACTTTGTTTCTCATACATTCCTCATAATTTAAAAAAAGAAAGCAGCTTCTATTCCCACTGCTTGTTCCTGCAAGCTTGATGAGAGAAGGACTGTAATGGCTATATATACTGATCAACTCCTGCTCACTTTTATGACATTAGTAAGGGAGATACAGTGGGCTATGAATGGAGAGGTATTTTAACAACTAGAGGCAGCTGCTTTTCACCTTCCTGGGATCCAATTTGCAGACGTTAAGCATTTGAGGTGAGTCAGATGGAGCTTTCATGGCAGTCCTGTGTAATGTGGGTTTATCTGCTGCAGCTGGTCAATACACCCCTGCAGTGCTGTGCCAATGAAAAATGTAAATACCTCCTGGGTCAATTGTAATCACTGCAACATCACCACCCAATTGCCAGCCCATGTTATAACCCACATCTTCAACCTTATCTGATGTTCTAAACAGGGCATACTGGGAGATATATTTAGAAGACTGAAGCAAAATTACAGAACCTTCCTCACAGATTGGCACCATACCTCTTTTCAAATAGCTGCAATCCATTATAGGAATCTGCGTTTAATGGATATGCATTTAAAGCATTTATACTAATTTTCACACTATTTAACATGATTCCTCATATATGAATGTTTATGAATGTCAAGAGGGCAATTTAATTGCGTAGGGCACTCAGCTTTAAATCATAAAGACCTCTCCGTCTTTTACACATTCCTATGATCCAATGCAGTCAGTTTGGCAGGGCTTTTACAATGCCCCTGGGCTGCATCTATACTGCCAATAGGGGCAAATTAATTTTTCTATTGCAGTATAGAAAATAGAAACGACACCTCTGATGGCATACAGTAGATAACACATTTTTATTTTCTTGTTTACGCATATGAAGTCCATCAAATCATTTGGCATTAGCTTTATGTGCATAAAAGTTTGTGTGTTCTTTTTGTGAATTTGTCTGTTTATCCCGGGTTTTCTCCCAGGGTACGAAAAAAAAAAGAGTGGTTGTAAAAGCTGAAATATTTTTTTTTTTTTTTTTACCTTAATACATTCTATGCCTTAAGTTAAAAAACCTGTGCCAAGGGATTCCCCCAGCTCCCCCTTATACTTACCTGAGCCTTATTTTGATCCAATAATGTGCCGAGAGCAGCGGCTCTCTCCCTTCTTACAGGGCACACTGATAGAAGTGCAATTCACATGCAGTTGCTAGTGGGAGACTTCTGGGTTTAGTAAAGCCCCGTACACATGTACCGATCGTCGGCTGAACGATCGGCCGTCTTTTGTCCCCGGGCTGTCGTGTCCGCTGAAAAGTGCAAAAGACTGCACACGAATTTCGTCCGCCAACAACAGCCGACTGCAGAAGTGATGTCATGTGATGGTTAACTTTCCCTGTGTTTTTTCTTTTCTGAGCATGCCCAGTCTTGCAAATCTGCTGTCTGTTGGCCGAAATCTGTACTGACTGGCGAACAATCGGCCGTTCTGGTGTCGGCATTCAAAAATTTTAATGCTTGCACGACAGATTCTGTTCGGCCGAAAGTGCGCTATCGGCTATCGGAAGCATCATACTAACAAGCCAAAAATCGGCCGATCGGTCGTCGGCCGAATCTTTTCGGCTGACAGTCTGCACGTGTGTACGGGCCTTAACACTAAGCAAAGTAGGGAAGGATTAAAGCTCCTGACAGGTTTTACTGCTGTCCTGGACTCTATTAGAGACATTTCCCCTTGTTCAGTGTTCCAGGAGCAACCTTTTCACCAGACACTGAAAGAAACTCTTTAATAGCAACAGGGACATTGTTAAGTAAGGGGATGCTACAATTTCTGCCGTCTTTTTATTTTTTCTGGAGAAAGCTATCTAGAAGGGTTTGCCATAATTTCTTTGAGGTGCGTAAACTTCAGTAAAATCAACGTACCCCGTAAGCATTTGGGTGGCAAGATTCTCGGAGGGTGTGTTTGTGAGCGAAGCCAGGCAAGGCTATCCAGGGACAGACAGTATAGAGGCAAATTGAAGACAGTAGCATTGTTAGCCCACCTGCTACAGATACAGTGGTTGCAGAGATGGGAATGCTTCTGTGATTTTAATGGGACAGGCAGAGCATTGTCACTGTATCCAAGAAAGTGGTTATTCAACAGGGGAATTTAGAAAACTGGGCAGAGTTAGGGCCTATTCACACTATCATGCAGTGTGGGAAGCCACAAAAAAAACACGCACTTCATTCCAATCGCACTGCCCTTGCAAACTGCTGTGGGTGCGGGTGTAGAGTTAACAACACCCCAAATGCGGTGTGTTTGCTCGCACCGGATCGCATGGTACAAAACTACCATGCGATGTGGTGGACCGTGCATTTCAAAAATTAGTGCATGCACTACTTTTGGTGAGATGTGGTGTGATTTCAGAGTTCCTGTGCAATTCACATGCAGTTCCTAGTGTGAATGGGTCTTAATTGATATTGACGATCTAAATCAAATATGAAAATTTAGATATTGTGTACTGATTTAATATTACCTTTAATAAAAACCATTAAGTTCAACTTTTGAAAAACAGCTCCGGAGACATCTACTTTACATCTTGCAGTGTTCCTCAAAAGGTTAAAACTGAATTAGACTTAAGTCATTTAAAGTGATATTAGAGCTTCCATTTTTCTAATTAAAATAATAAACATGTTACACTTACCTGCTCTGTGCAATGTTATCTGCATTTATTAGAGTGAGTAATATATATATATATATATATATATATATATATATATATATATATATATATATTACTATGGGAGACATTTTTATATAATTTCTTATATAATTTTTAATATTCTCTTGTAATAGACATCTATGTAGTCTATGCATGTTGTCGCTCTGTGAGAATAGTATAAAGTATATGCTTTTTGAATATGCACTTTTATTTGCAGATAGTTTTTTTCTAGCTCTTCATATGACCTAGATTAAAGATCGATCTGTTTTGTATATTTGTGCCTGTGGTGGAATGAAGTGTCCCCTCTGGTTAAGTTCGGTGTAAATCACTTCTGGGATCTCTGGTTGGATTTCCTGGTGTTGGAATGAGTTATGACGCTTCTTCTTCTGATTGGCCAATGCCAAGGGGAGGCTAGGAGTGCTCTGGATGGAAGTAAACCTCACTTCCTGTCTGGACAGGAAATTACATTGCGGTCTCAGGCCGCTCTGCATTATGGGCTTTTACACTCTACCAATCAGGTCCCTCAGCCAAAATGAGACTTGGAGCACACGCGACGCCATCTTTGAGGAAGTGTGACTACACTCCATCAATTACCAGCTGAACACTATCATTCCATCACAGGTCAAGCTATAAATATAGTTATGTTCCTCCTACACAACAAGCAATATCCTCTGATGATGTCTGTGTGGACGATTTTTTGATGTTTTGGTACTAGCGCTTTCTAGACACTTTTTTACTCCTGGGTAACCTGTTTCGGTTGCAGGGGTCTGCCATCAATCGCCTCAATGACTAGTGGAGAAATACGGGGCTGCAAAGGTATGGAATTCTCAGCAGCAAACGTTATGTCAACAAAGTAACCGCCAGCACCGGAGTCTACCAACGCATGAGTAATCACCGTACCTGCTGCCCAGGAGAGGACAACTGTGATTAGCGGTTTATCTTTATGGGAAACCGGGGACAAGGAAATTCCACCTAAGATCTGCCCTCGACGGGATCTTAGGTGCGAGCGTTTCCCAGACGGGTAGGGCAAGATTTCAGGAAAAGCCCTCCCTCCTCCTAAAGGTCCGCTCAGCCTCAGAAAGGCAAATGAACCCCAGCTGCATGGGTTCACTGCCAGAAGCACCATCCCCAGGAGGCGTGGGAGGTGAGGGAGGGATGGGTGGGGAAGAAAATGTAGAAGCCAATCTGGTAGGAGTCCTCCGCAGGCGCTCCTTAAACTATGGTCTCTCCCTGAGCCTGGTATTTATCAAAATCAGGAAAGAAATCAGAGACTCAAGCTCGTCAGGGAGATCCTTGGCCACAATCTCGTCCTTCAATGCATCGAAGAGGCCATGAGAGAAGACAGCCACCAGAGCCTCATAATTCCAGCCCACCTCTGCTGCCAGGGTACGAAATTCGATGGCATACTCGGCAATGGTTCTTGAATGGACAGGAGCAGCATAGCAGCAGAGGCAGAGCGAGCAGGCACATTGAATACCCTACGGAATGAGGCAACAAAACTCGGGTAATTGAGTATCACAGGCTTAATGTTCTCCCATAAGAGATTCGCCCAGGCCAAGGCCTTGTTCGAGAGTAACGAGATTAGGAAGCCCACCTTGGACCTGTCAGAGGGAAACGCCTGAGGAACCATCTCAAAATAAATGGTCACTTTGTTTAGGAAGCCACGACACTGACACGGTCCACCCCCATAGCGCTACAGGAAGGGGCTGAACCAGTCATCCCTCTGGTAGCAGCAATTCCAGCTGCAGGAGCGGCAACAGGAGCAGCAGCAGGAGGAACCACCAGCCTAGCAGCACCAGGAGCAAGGTGTGCTGTGCATACAAGCCACGTCTGCAACGCCTAAGCAAAGCGTCTCAAAAGGTGAACTTGTTGATAGAGCCTGGAAACCAGCATGGGGAGCGTAGAAGCACCTGCATCGTCAGGATTCATGGCCCTTGTGTACTGACAGGGTGCCAGGAAACCAGACCACACAAAGATGCAAGTAAAATAAAGCGGTTTGTTAGAGCAACAACAATAAATGCACAGCAAGAGTGAGGGCGAAATCAGGAATAGCCAGGGTCAAGACAAGAGTGGGTAGTCATCCAAGCTGGGATCGAGTCTAGAAGTGGTTAGTCATCCAAGCCGGTGTCGGGTCCAGAGGCGAGTAGTCTGCCAATGCCGGGTCATCATGCGCAATCGAGAGCCAGGAAAGTGGTCAGCCAAGCCAGGTCATGAACGGAGGAACACAGAGTACAGAAGACTGCTAGCAGTGGTGTACCTTGGAGCATAAACACAAGGGCAAAGGACTGCAAGCCAACAGGTTATATATATATATATAGTCAGGTTTGCAACATCATCACTGAGCGATGCCCAGGCAGCAGGCAAGTGATGATGCAAAGTATTTAAAAAATAGCAGTCTGCTCATGTCCAAGATGGCTTCCAACAGGAAGGCAAGGTAAGACCTTGATAGGTTCTTCCCTTCCAACCTGCAGTTGTCCCCAGATCGCTTACGGGGTCACTTTGGGGCAGTGTAAGTCTCTTTACTTCATGGGGTAATTGTCCCGGTTCCGGCTTCAAAATGTTTTTAGGGGTTTTACTCAAACCTGTTTACAGTTCCCTGGAAGGAAGACAAGGTACGTCTAATTCTGGACCTAAAGGTGCTAAACTGCCTTGTGCGAATACAGAAGTTTGGAGAATGGAGTCTATCTGCACGGTAGTGGCATCCCTACATCTGGGACATTTTCTCGCTTCTTTCGACATCAAGGATGCCTACCTTCACATTTCAATCTGTGACGGTCACCAGCGCTTCCCCTGCTTTGCCGTGGGCGAGGAGCATTATCACATTATCAGTTTGTGGCATTTACCTTTGGTTTCGCCTCCACTCCTCGGGTCTTCACAAAGTTTTGGCCCCGGTGCTAGCATTGTTGCGTCAGCGGGGGGTCATGGTACTGGGGTACCTAGATGATCTTCTGCAAACAGAGTTTCCCACTGCTCTGATGGACATCTTGGAGTTCGGTTGGATTCTGAACCATCAGAAGTCTGCTCTGGTTCCGGTCCACAAAACTGGACTATCTGGGTGGATTCAGCCTCAGCCAGAGTGTTGCTTCCTCTAGAAAAATTCCAAAAATTGCAGGAGGCAATTTAGCTTCTGTTGTCCAGCAGATGGTCATCCCTCTGGGCTTGCATGCGGGTGCTGGGCCTGATGGTGTCTACCTTTTGAGGCGGTTACACACGAGGTCTCTGCAAAAAGAGATTCTGATGAAATGGGACAAGAATCCAGTCTCTAGGGGTGGCTTTGTTCTCGGGCACTTCGACAGGAAAATCTTTCTCCCTCTATACTGGGCGGTTTTCTCCATGGATGCCAGCTTGTCCAGTGGGGAGGTGTCCTCGGCATAGCTTGTGCTCAGGGAGTCTGGACTCGGAAAGAGTCCAGACTGACGGTCAATGTACAGGAACCTTGAGCGATCAGACTTAGTCTGGATCATTAGCCAGTTCGCCTTCAGGGTTGTCCGGTATGAATTTAATCGGACAATGCCACGGCCGTGGCCTATGTCAATCACCATGGGGGCACAAGAAGTGTCCTGGCAGATGGGAAAGAAGCCCTTATTCCAGCCCTCTCTGCTGTACGCATTTCATGGAAGGTACAGATGTTTGTGGCATGGTCTCGGGACCCTCTGGCCGACGCCGCAGACGCTTAAGTGGCTCCTTGGGGTCAGTATCGTCTGATTTATGCCTTTCCCCTCTCAAACTTCTGCCAAGACTCCTGTGCAGGATCGAGGCAGCAAGGTATTCTGGTCTTTCTAGTAGAAAAAGAGAAAAAATGCAAAAAAGTTGGACCCGGCGCTACCACTTTAAATCGTGCATGTGCAAATTAGAAAAGTGCATATACGGCGTGGTTTGTGTACGTCAATACGTCACTTCCGGGAACGGTGGTTTGAGCCGGTGGAACGCGGAAGCGGTCCGGCGAACACCTCTCAAGCTGAAAGTGAACTCCCTAACTGTGAGTGGATGCTACGTTATTTTGGTTGACATAACATATGCTACGCAATGGAGGCTTATCCTTTATTTTAGTGACCAGGAAGTGTCGAGGCATTGGCCGAGAGAGTGTGGTAAGCAGCGGTGTCTCTGGTGGGTCATCCACCAACGCCATAACTTTGCTTGTTTATTTGTCTCCTTAATCACTACACGTGGTTCTTGGCATTATCAGCACTCGGCACTTTATATGTACAACATATGATGTTTACAATGTGGCACACTAAGCACAGCCCATAAATACCACGTAGCACTTTATATACTATACATATATTTTATATTTTATATCTTATTGGGTGCACTTTAGCACTATATGCACTTTTCTAATTTGCACATGCACGATTTAAAGTGGTAGCGCCGGGTCCAACTTTTTTGCATTTTTTCTATTTTACTGCCTCAGAGGTAGGTTGGAGGCAGCTTACACCACCATTTGAGCCTGATTTAGTACAACTCCATAGCGCTGGTATACAATCCCTTTTATTTACCTGGTCTTTCTAGTGGCTCCAGACCTGGCCTCGCCAGTCTTGGTATGCCGATCTGGTATGGATGGTCGCCGATACTCCTTGGAGACTTCCTGTCAGGAACATCTGCTGTCCAAAGGGCCAATCTTTCGTCCTGCTTTACAGTCGCTGGTTTTAATGGCTTGGCTGTTGAAAGCTAAAGGTTAGAAAATCTACCTCTAGGAAGATCTACCATTGTACCTGGCGTGAGTCTTTTTGAGGTTCTCCCTCGCTCCTTTTCGGTGGCTCGGATTTTGGCTTTCCTCCAACGGGAGGGGGTTGAGCAGTGCCTGGCTTTAAGTACCATCAAGGGCCAGGTTTTGACCTTGGTGGTTTTCTTTCAATATCCATTGGCCATACATTCCTTGGTGCGTATCTTTATCCAGGGAGCACAACACTTGGTTCCTCCAGTGTGGTCTCCATTACCGCCGTGGGTCCTCAAATTGGTGTCTATTATCCAGGAATCTCCCTTCGAAACCATCAGGAGGTTCCCAGAAGGTGGCCGTTTTAGTGGCTATTGCTTCTGCATGCAGGGTGTCGGAGCTAGCGGCGTTCTCTTGTCGTTCACCTAACCTGTTGGTTTACAGTACTAAGGTGGTTCTTTGTCCCTGTCTGTTGTTCCTTCCAAAGGTCATCTCTGATTTCCATTAGAATGAAGACATTGTGTTGCCTTCCCTATGTCCCAGGCCTAAACATCCTAAGGAAATTGCTCTGCCCTGGCAGCTACTGAGTCTTTTTGGAAGTCCGACTCACTATTTGTACTCACGGTTGGACCTCGAAAAGGGTTGGCCGCTTCTGCTGTGACTATTTCCAGATGCTTCAGACACGGTGATTCAGGAAAATGTATACAAAAGAAATAGCGCCCCCTATGTGTACAATTAATCACCATGTAGCCAACATCAATTTTGGGAATAAACCCAAAGTAAATGGATATATTGATTTTTATTTTGAGTCGCTACTTGGCTTAGTGATACTTGATTATAGTGCATATAACATAAAAACATATAAACCTGGTAAACATGTGCCGTAAAGAATCACATTATTCAAATATATATTGTGAAATTCAATGCAATAAAAATATGCTAACACATATTGCTAGACAATTAAAACATGGAAAAAATATTATATGATTAAAAAAAAATATATGATCAAAAAAATGTGTCCAATAGATACAAAATGGTGTCTTCCACACCCCGTGCTTAAATGTGCTCTATATTTTCCTTTCACACGTGCTCCTTAGTGATGCTCCTCCACCTTAATATAAGGGAGCCACTCACCAGACGAATCCGGGCCACCAGGACCCTCACAGCTTGGTAAATACAGTGCCTTGCGAAAGTATTCGGCCCCCTTGAACTTTTCGACCTTTTGCCACATTTCAGGCTTCAAACATAAAGATATAAAACTGTATTTTTTTTTTTTTTTAAGAAACAACAACAAGTGGGACACAATCATGAAGTGGAACGAAATTTATTGGATATTTCAAACTTTGTTAACAAATAAAAAACTGAAAAATTGGGTGTGCAAAATTATTCAACCCCTTTACTTTCAGTGCAGCAAACTCTCTCCAGAAGTTCAGTGAGGATCTCTGAATGATCCAATGTTCACCCAAATGACTAATGATGATAAATAGAATCCACCTGTGTGTAATCAAGTCTCCGTATAAATGCACCTGCACTGTGATAGTCTCAGAGGTCCGTTAAAAGCGCAGAGAGCATCATGAAGAACAAGGAACACACCAGGCAGGTCCGAGATACTGTTGTGGAGAAGTTTAAAGCCAGATTTGGATACAAAAAGATTTCCCAAGCTTTAAACATCCCAAGGAGCACTGTGCAAGCGATAATATTGGAATATAAGGAGTATCAGACCACTGCAAATCTACGAAGACCTGGCCGTCCCTCTAAACTTTCAGCTCATACAAGGAGGAGACTGATCAGAGATGCAGCCAAGAGGCCCATGATCACTCTGGATGAACTGCAGAGATCTACAGCTGAGGTGGGAGACTCTGTCCATAGGACAGCAATCACTCGTATACTGCACAAATCTGGCCTTTATGGAAGAGTGGCAAGAAGAAAGCCATTTCTTAAAGATATCCACCAGACACACCAAACATGTGGAAGAAGGTGCTCTGGTCAGATCAAACCAAAATCGAACTTTCTCTAGCGCTCATTGACAGACGTAGTCCTCGGTGATACACCACCTTCGGGTTATGTTGCCTCCACAGGAGCAGGACTAGACAGGAAATTAAAAAGCTCTGGCCACACCCCAGGGGCAGTCCCAGAGGGTATATCCTCTCTCTCTCTGCCTCAGCAAATCAGTTATTTTCTGTCTAGTTAGGAGTAAGGACCTAGATACCTTGCTGGGATCTTAGGTCCTGGCAAGAATTTTTTCTTAAAGGATTTTTTTAGACAGCTTTTTTTCTCCAGTGTTCCTGTGAGATCTTCAAGCAAGAAAGCTGAACTGGGCGACGGGCTGGATGTTGAGATCCGGTGGTCACCCCAGTTCAGCCTACGAGCGCGTGCAGGCCATAGCTCCGCGCTGGGTCGGCCGCGACAAAGTCCCATTAAAGGACTGTCCACGCGAGTTAAACGTCTCGCTGAAACGCCAAAGACCATGAGTCACGGCGTCCGTATCGGTCGACAGCCCTCCCGCCCCGGTGGAGAGGGGTACTGTCAGGAGTTGGTGCCCGCCTGGTTCCGGTATGGTGAGTAGTATGTTCCCCCTTTCCCCCTGACGGGTTTTGTGGTGAACGCGGGCCCCTCTCTGTATGGTAAGATAGAGTCCCTTTCTATCCTACAACATGACACAGATCCTCCTACTTTGAGTGTGATTTTATGTGTGCAAAAAGCCAGGAGGCTTGGTTTGGGAGCTAACAATCTAATTGTATACATGTTTTTAAGATGTAATCTGTGGCATTCTGGGAATCTTATGGGTTAAGAATAAGCTACCTACCAGTCAGAAGCCACGGACATGTAGACTGCCTTCCTAATCAGATCTCCAGCTATTAGCAGGCCTCCCGAACGGCCATGCGGTCCGCCAGGGCCGGTACCGCCAACCACGCCATATCCCCATGCAGTGAGAGTGTTGTGTGCCCTGCAGCACACAGCTATTCAGTACGGGCCGCCGCCATTTTTTTTGCTGGATCGCACGAGCCGCCATTTTGGCGTAGCCTCGTGTCTCCAGCATGGGGGCGGCCATGTTTGAGGTGATCCAAACACCTCGTGGAGCTTGGGGGAGGCGCCGGAAGGCGTACAGAGGGGCGGAGCCGCCTCCTTTCTTCCTGGGCAGCCAGCCAAAAGACTTCCTGTTTGTTAAGACAGCGCTGTAACCTGTTGCAGTTAAACTCTGAGCATCAAGTGGTGAGCCTGGGGGTCTATCTCTCTCTCTCTCTCGATCGATAGGGATCGCTAGCAGGTAACACTAAGGGGCTTTTGTGGCGCTGGGGGTCGAAAAAAAAAAAAAAAGTTTTATTTTTGAATTATATTTTCCAGGAAGTAACTGGAGTTATCATGGACCCTGCCACACATATTCCCCCACCTGTTTCCCTCGAGGGGGCCACGGGACCCGCCGGTGCACAGAGTATAGAGTCATTTACAGCAATTTTGGAGTCTATGGTGGCTCGGGTGGAGGCGGTCAGGGACGGGGGTCAAGGAAGCGACCCCCGCCTACCCCTATACCATCTGACACCTCTGACTCAGATTCAGAGGTGGTCACGGCAGTTGCAGGTTCCTCTGCAAGGGCTGTTATCCCAGGTAAAGCCCCCTCAGACAGTGAGGAGGACGCTTCTTCTCCTGCTATTATTCAGGAAGAAGCATTGGTGGATGCACTAGTTGTGGCAGTGCAGGAAACCTTAAAACTTGAGGCTTTACCGGCAGAGGCAACTGAAACAGAGATTCCCTTTGGTACTAATAAGCCCATCAAGACGATGAAGGCTTTTCCTGTACCTAAATGTTTCGGTAATCAGATTAAAGGAGAATGGGAGCATTCTAAACGTACCTTTACTATTTCCAAGCGTATTGCTAGACGCTATCCGTTTGAGGAATCCATCATTAAGAAATGGACGGTACCACCAGTCGTGGATCCGCCTATTTCCAGGCTGAATAAAGCCACGGTTATTCCAGTGGAGGACACTTCGTCCTTTAAGGATCCGGTGGATCGAAAGATGGAAGCAGAGTCCCGCACCATCTTCTCTCTGATAGGGTCAGCTTTTAGACCAGTAATTGTTATTGGTCTAGTTTCCCAGACACTTACGGAATGGGCGAAAATGGTACGCCAAGATCTTAGGGGAAAAGATATTCCCCAGGAGACATCTGATTTGATGGAACAGATTATACAAGGGCTACAGTTTATCTGTGACGCAGCCTTGGACACTACTCCCTTATTAGGGCATGCATCTAAGACAGCGGTGATCCTCAGACGTGTGCTGTGGTTAAAATGCTGGTCAGCTGACCTAGGTTCCAAGAAGACCTTGACAAATCTCCCCTTTCAGGGGAATCGTCTATTTGGGGCCAACCTAGATGAAATCATTAAGGATGCCACTGGGGGCAAGAGCACTTTTTTGCCACAGGCTGCTAAAGCTAAGGGACCTCGCAACAAGCGAGGACCTTTCTTTACCGCCCATAAAGGGCGCCCGGCTGGTACTAGCGGGAAAGGCAAGACTCCTCCAGGAGGGTTCAAGAAGGGCTGGTCGGACAAGCACAGGACCAACCCAGCCAAACCCGAAGCAAAGGAGTACACAGCCTGAAGGTGCGCCCCCACCCGGTTTCAGGGTGGGGGGACGTTTTCACCGGTATTCAGGACATTAGATCGAGCATCAACCACTACTACCGGTGCGATTCTTCCCTTCCAACATTTAAGTACTACAGGAAGCGGTTATTACCGTTCCCTGAATAGATCTTTTCCTTTACCCTTTCCTAAGATTAGTCCCGATACCTCACAGGAATCGGATCTGGTTGACCAGATAGGCCAAGTAGCCTCTAGTCGGGTGACTTCGGTCCCTGAGGTTCAACCAGAAAAGATCACCTTTCCTGACAACTATCAGGTATCTGATAAATGTGTGGGAACAGAAAACGACCAGACTTTCTCGGATGGTCGGGGCCAGATACCTCTAGGGACGCCTGGTTCAGACCCAATCAGCGCCAGTGGTCCTAGAAATTCTAGGCTGGCCTCCTCAAGCCGGCCTGGCCGACTTGAACATGTTAGTCGTAGACGTTCCGTGGGAACTTCGTCTCAGGGAGTGTCTGTGGTCTCAAGGACCAATTTACCATCATGCTTTACAGTCGCTGGGTTTAATGGCCTGGCTATTGAGACCCAAGTACTGAAGGACAGAGGTTTGTCAGCTTCAGTCATTCCTACCCTTATTAAAGCAAGGAAAGCGACTTCCAGCAAAGTTTATTATCACACATGGAAAACTTATATTGCGTGGTGCGAATCTTTAGGATTTCCTCCACGTACCTATTCGGTGTCTCGAATATTGGCCTTTTTGCAACAAGGGGTTGAGCAGAAGCTAGCCTTGAGCACCATCAAGGGTCAAGTTTCAGCATTAGCAATCTTCTTTCAGAAGCCTTTAGCTACCAAATCCTTGGTGCGGAATTTCATCCAGGGGGTGCGGCACCTGGCTCCTCCAGTCCGCGCGCCCTTACCGCCTTGGGATCTTAATTTGGTTTTGTCGGTTCTACAGAAACCTCCTTTTGAAAACATCAGGGAGATTCCCTTGCTTACTTTATCCCAGAAAGTGGCCTTCTTGGTGGCTATTACTTCTGCTCGCAGGGTGTCAGAACTGGCTGCATTATCATGCCAGTCCCCATACCTAGTGATTCATAGGGATAAGGTAGTACTTCATCCTAAGCCATCTTTTCTTCCCAAGGTGGTTTCAGATTTTCATCTGAATGAAGATATTGTACTACCTTCCTTGTGTCCTCAGCCCAAGCATCATCGGGAACATGCGTTGCATTCCTTAGATGTGGTTCGGGCAATCAGGGTATACCTGAAAGCTACGGAATCATTCCGTAAGACGGATTCACTTTTTGTGATCACGGATGGCCCCAGAAAGGGTTTGCCTGCATCTGCCGCGACCATTGCCAAATGGATTAGACAAACGGTGGTACAGGCTTATTCTATTAAGGGTCAGAGTCCTCCGTTCCCTGTTAGGGCGCACTCCACTCGAGCGCTCAGTACTTCCTGGGCCTTTCGCCATCAGGCGTCAGTGGTCCAGGTATGTAAGGCGGCCACCTGGTCGTCAGTACATACCTTTACAAAATTCTATAAAATTGATGTGACGGCATCGGCGGATGCCTCATTTGGCCGCAAGGTTTTGCAGGCCGCAATTTGAGGAGACCGGTGGTCTACCTCGAGGGTTTTTTTCTGTTTGGAAAAAAAAAAAAAAAATTTGTTTTCTCTTTTTTTGTTGAGTCTCATCATTAAGGATGAGCATTGTAAACTTCTAGTTGGCACCGGTTGGGCCTTCTAGATTGGGATTTGATTTCCATTTTCCCACCCCTCAGTTGTGATACTGCTCTGGGACGTCCCGAAGGTGGTGTATCACCGAGGACTACGTCTGTCAATGAGCGCTAGAGAAAAATGGATTTTTGTAAAATCTTACCGTAAAATCCTTTTCTCTTAGCTCATTGACAGACGTAGTCCCCGCCCCTCTGTTTTTTTTTGAGTTGGGTTAAAATCTCTAAAGACTGCTTTTTCACATAACTGATTTGCTGAGGCAGAGAGAGAGAGGATATACCCTCTGGGACTGCCCCTGGGGTGTGGCCAGAGCTTTTTAATTTCCTGTCTAGTCCTGCTCCTGTGGAGGCAACATAACCCGAAGGTGGTGTATCACTGAGGACTACGTCTGTCAATGAGCTAAGAGAAAAGGATTTTACGGTAAGATTTTACAAAAATCCATTTTTTTGGCAACAATGCAAAACGTTATGTTTGGCGTAAAAGCAACACAGCTCATCACCCTGAACACACCATCCCCACTGTCAAACATGGTGGTGGCAGCATCATGGTTTGGGCCTGCTTTTCTTCAGCAGGGACAGGGAAGATGAATAAAATTGATGGGAAGATGGATGGAGCCAAATACAGGACCATTCTGGAAGAAAACCTGATGTAGTCTGCAAAAGACCTGAGACTGGGACGGAGATTTGTCTTCCAACAAGACAATGATCCAAAAAATAAAGCAAAATCTACAATAGAATGGCTCACAAATAAACATATCCAGGTGTTAGAATGGCCAAGTCAAAGTCCAGACCTGAATCCAATCGAGAATCTGTGGAAAGAACTGAAAACTGCTGTTCACAAACGCTCTCCATCCAACCTCACTGAGCTCGAGCTGTTTTGCAAGGGGGAATGGGCAAAAATTTCAGTCTCTCGATGTGCAAAACTGATAGAGACATACCCCAAGCGACTTACAGCTGTAATCACAGCAAAAGGTGGCGCTAGAAAGTATTAACTTAAGGGGGCTGAATAATTTTGCACTCCCAATTTTTCAGTTTTTTATTTGTTAAAGTTTGAAATATCCAATAAATTTTGTTCCACTTCATGATTGTGTCCCACTTGTTGTTGATTCTTCACAAAAAATTACAGTTTTATATCTTTATGTTTGAAGCCTGAAATGTGGCAAAAGGTTGCAAAGTTTAAGGGGGCCGAATACTTTCGCAAGGCACTGTATGATTGGTCTCAACTTGTAACTCCCATCTTCAAGACCACTCTCCTCAATCAAAAATGGTCACATCCTTAACAAATGGATATGTTTTTCTTTGGGTGTTGAATAAAGCTCCAGATTATCAGAATTCCAAAAATAAAACATAGGACATGTGATCGTGCAATACGTTTATTCAACTTTCTTTTTCCACATAAAAAAAGATAAAACCACTCACATTTAATGTGACTACATGCGGCACCCACTGCTGTCAGCTGTGTTCCACCGAAACCGGAAGTTGCGAAACCGGATCACCGCTGCGGACCTCAATGCATTTCAACGGAAGGCATCATCAGGAAGTCATCTTTGATTCAGGCCTGTTAAATTGGGGTTAGGTTCCTCCTTTCCCTGTTAAGGCACACTCTACTCGCGTGCTTAGTGCCTCCTGGGCCTTCCGTCATCAGGCATCAGTGATGCAGGGTTGCAAGGCGGCCATCTGGTTGTCTGTGCACACTTTTACAAAGTTTTATAAAATGGATGTGTTGGCATCAACAGATGCTTCTTTTGGTCTGCAATGTTTTACAGGCTGCTTCTTAGAGGACCTGGTCCTCTTTGAGGGTGTATTGTTTTTTTCAGGTGAGCTCCAGTTGTTCTGGTTGAGCTCCATGTTACCTGGTTGGCTATGGTTGGCCTTGGGAATTTTTTTTTGCTGTTTTCCCACCCCGTGTTTAACCATCTGATGTTCATTGACGAGCATAGCACCCACCCATCTGTAGAGTTGGCTTTCTTCTGACACTGCTTGTAACAAAACTGAGTGCCTATAGCTGAGTGTGCGTGTATACCCCCTGGGACTGCCCATAGGCGTAATCAAGCTTTTTCCTGCCTAGTGTCCTACTTCTGTGGGGGCAGTATAACCCAATGGTTAAGAATGGTTAAGAATAATCAGGAGCTGTGTCCATCAATGAACATCAGAGAAATGGATTTTAGGGTATGTCAAAAATCCCATTTTCTCATCAGCAGTATATAGTATCAGCTGTATGTGCAGTAAATAGGACAAGTCAAAAGCTGCGTTTGAAATGCTTTGAATTGCACCGTGATTGTTTGAAGAAATTTGTTCTATGAATGTACATTTAAACCGCAGACAAGGCAGGTCAAATACAGCCTTTTCTTGTTAAATACTGTGTTTTCAGTTCAAATGCATCTGCATTATCTTGAATAGAAAACGCAGAATATGATTAGAATGCTCTTCAAAATGAGAACTTATACTGATGATCTGAGAATCTGAATAACAGCCTGTTGATCCTTCACCTTCCACTGTTGAATTTGGTAGCACTGCTGTAGAAACAGTTAAACAGCAGGGAGGCTCACAAAGCTAGAGTAGATCCAGAACATAACACTTCGAAAATACTCTAAAACTTTCATCTCTGGAAGAATCAAATACAGTGACTACCTCCTCTAAAGCCCTTTTTTATGGCTTTGTTTATGAGTAAGGTACATGTTTCCTTTAAATTCTAGGCATATAGCCGGTGCAGACGCACTAACTTGTTTTGTAAAACTTTATAAAACTCAATAAAAGATACATTTGTTAAAAAAAAAATCACTCTAAGCATATAGCAGCTCTGTGGATAATAGGAATTAAAGTGATTCTAAAGGAAATAATGAAAAAACACAAACATGTTAAACTTAGCTGCTGTGTGCAATGGTTTTGCACTGAGCAGACACCATGCCTCCTCTTCTCTGGTCCCCACTGGCAGTTCTGGCTCTTTTTTCCCCCTGTCGAGTGGCTCCCAAGCCACACTCTAAAACAGAGCGGGGCTCGACCCCGCCCACTGGCTCTCTCCTCATTGGCTGTGACTGACAGCAGCCGATGCCAATGTGCAAGACTGTGACCAGGGATGTCTAAAAACTTTCATGTATTTGCATGTGCATTGTAAACCACCTGTGTGTCTGCAGATGTGCCCGCAGACTCTGCCTGGACCCAAAGGCCAGGCAGAGCCTGTGGGTACATTGCGCATGTGTCATGATTGGTGGCACCCGGAGGGAATGGAGCCACCTGGGAGGTGGACAAAGTTCCACTTTAATATGTTTTTATATTTACAACTTACTAAACATGTTAGAATACTGTGAGCTGTAGATATAATAATTGATCAGGGGTTCCCTGAGATATTTAAAATTATTTGATGGGTTCCTCCATATTAAAAAAGCCAATCTAGACTGTATAATTATATGTTCCTGCATGTTTAACCCTATAAAAGTATTTATTCTATTCAGGTGAATAAATTCTCACTTATATCAGGGTCCTAAGACCAGCAAAAAAAAAGTCAGCGTGCTGTCAGGTAAGATTGGACAAGCTGGCAGTGGACTGCATTTCCCACATGGCTTTGCTAATATTACTAAACATGATCTAGAACATGCTGTTATTCTAGCTCTGGATAGACACAACTGCTCTGAATTTTGACAAATAAAGTGGTTGTTTAATGAGGTGGGCATGTTTCCACAGGGAACGCAGCAAAGACCACCAAAATTACTAGTGATGTGTAAAGAATTAGATCCAGGTGTCTACTGGGGGAGGTAAAGCTTGAACAGCCATGTGTTCAAATGCTAAACAGACAGCAAGATTTAAAAGGAATCCACTAATATAACCACTCTGAGAGCACAGCACAGAAGAGGAGAGATGACTGTTAAGACCACTGCCGTTTCATTCACACAAGACACCAATACATGGAGGGCAATGGCTCATTATCATTTTTGGTAGAAGTGTTATTCTATTGATTTTATAAATCTATGGCTATAGTACTGCTACAATATAACCACATTTATATTGCTGTGGCTGATACAAACAATACCTTAAGCCTGCGAAGTCTGTGCGATGCAAATTCAGCCATACAGTTTGTATAGCTGAACTTGCATCTCATTCACACAAAAATGCTGCAGGAACCTTTTTTTTCCCCCCGCACTGGAATCGGATCGCATGGGTGTTAACACCCATGTGATCCAATTCCTGCCTAAATTCACAGTTTGCACTGCAATCTGCGAACCGATCTGGGGGTGTCATTAACTTTGTATTGACACCCGCTTTGGTTCCCAAAGGGCAGTGTGAACTGCCTGCGAAGGAGGAAATTGGGCTGGTTCCCGCATCACAATAGTGTGAACCCAGGCTAAAGAGGTTCTTCACCCTGTAATCAAAAATTTAAAAGTGAGCAGCTACAAATACTGTTGCTGACTTTTATAAAATACACTCTCACTGTCCCAGGCTCCAGCGATGTCCTCACCTGACTGGTGAGGTCTTCGGGGGCAGGCGCCAGCATCCTAACTGTGGGCAGCCAACTGTGACTCTTTGCGACACCACTGTCAGCTGCCCACTGTGCATGTGCGAGCCACGCTGTACTCCGTGATTGGCCCTGCAATTCCCTGGGACCTGAGACATGTCCCAAGGGGCTGCTGAGGGAAGGAGGGGGGTCGAACTTCGGCTTAGATCACAGTGAAGATCTGACCCGAAGTTGGAGCTAGTATCTGTCAAAATCTGTTAAAAAAAAAAAAAATCATCCCAAATATTGAAGGGGGCGGGGGGTTGGGTGGAGGAAAAGCATAACTTCCCTTTTTTGGTGAAGTTTTGCTTTAAACTGCAAATAGATGGATCGAAATATGGCTGGTTCAGCAGGGACCGGACAAATTTCAAGCTATGTATGAACACTGTAGTTGTACAGAAACCTCCCCGCTGTCAGAATACAATGACACACTGGGAGAACTCCCTCATTATTTTTTAGACTGTGTATGGGGGAATTGGGTCATACAACATACACAATTCAAAAGACAAAACTGTGAATAAAGTTCTGTGTGTGAATGAGATCTTGGGCTTTATTTGCATGGGTGCTGTGTATTGTACAGTGTGAATCAGCATTTTGTTTGTGGTTGGAGATGTGTGCAGGCAGCCTACATGACTCTACGCGATTCAGAAGCTGTACAAACAAAGCCGCAGGTCCTAATTTGTGTGGGTGCAGGTGTACAACCCCGAAAACAGGCAGTGTGCATTCGGGGCCACTCAGTCGCACCTGCACACCTGTCAAATTGGACTTAGAGCTGTGTTTGTACAGCCACTGTGTCCCCATAGAGTATCAGGTGGCTCCAGATGCACATACAAACCACTCATTCACAATGTATTGGCCAAAGAACCTGTGTGAATGAGCCATTCATTTTTAAGGTTTTTTTTTTACAATTTTTAAAGAATTTGTTACACTTTTTAGTTTTTTTACATTTTGTTTTACAATGCTTTTTTGTGGGGGCGGGGGGCTTCTGTGAAATATCAAGGGTCTAAACAGACCGAGAAAGGGAATACAGTGAATGGTAGGTACCGGTTACTCACTGTGTTCATTCAGAAAGGGAAGCGGCCTGTAAAACTAAAAAACATATTTACCACCCCTTCCCCCGCTGTCCATCCTGAAATGATTTCCGTGTACCTGCAGCAGCCAGAGAGAGGGAAAGGAGGGAAGCCTGCAGCGCTGAGGGAGGGGCACATAGGGGGGCCCAGTCAGCAAGGAGAAGGGTAACCTTGACAGAGATGGTGATTGGAGTGGCTGGGAGGGGCCAAAATACTGGAACTGATCCCCCTGTTGCCCCAAGCCCCCCCCCCCCCCTCCCAGTGCTGTCAGCTTCAGCCTTATCTCCTTTCAGCTTCTGCAGGGGGATCAGTTTCTGTATTTCAGCCATACAGGAAACATTCCTGTACAATCGATTTAAAAAGTCTGCACACCCCTGTTAAAATGTCAGGGTTCTGTGATGTAAAAAGAAAACGAGACAAAGATAAATAATCAACAGTGACATTACCAAGAAATGGATGTCCATCCAAAATTGATGAAAAGACGAGAAGAAAACTGATCAGGGAGGCTGCCAAGAGGCCTACAGCAACATTAATGGTGCTGCAGGAAAATCTGGCAAGTACATGTGACAACAGTCTTCTGTATTCTTCATATGTCTGGGCTATGGGGTGGAAGTGGCAAGACGGAAGCCTTTTCTTAGGAAGAAAAACATCCAAGCCCGGCTAAATTTTGCAAAAATGCATCCAAAGTTTCCCAAAAGCAGGTTGGAAAATGTGTTATGGTCTGATGAAACCAAGGTTAAACTTTTTGGCCGTAATTCCAAATGATATGTTTGGCGCAAAAACAACACTGCACATCACCAAAAGAACAACGTACCCACATTGAAGCAAGGTGGTGGCAGTATCATGCTTTGGGGCTGTTTTTATTCAGCTGGAACAGGGGCCTTAATCAAGGTAGAGAGAACAATGAACAGTTCCAAATACCAGTCAATATTGGCACAAAACCTTCAGGCTTCTGCTAGAAAGCTGAACATGAAGGGGAACTTCATATTTCAGCACGACAACGACCCAAAGCATACATCCAAATCAACAAAGGAATGGCCTCACCAGAAGAAGAATAACGTTTTGGAAGCCAGAGCCCAGACCTGAATCCGATTGAAAATCTGTGGGGTGGTCTGTAGAGGGCTGTGCACAGGAGATGCCCTCGCAATCTGACAGATTTTGAGTGTTTTTGCTAAGAAGAATGGTCAAATAAGTCAAGATGTGCCATGCCGATAGACTCATACCCAAAAAGACTGAGTGATGTAATAAATTTGTTGTTCAACTAAGTTGTACAGGTCACATTAAAGATGGAAAAGATCTGAAATTATTTATCTTTGTCTCATTTTTATTACATCACAGAAACCTGACATTTTAGCAGGGGTGTGTAGACTTTTTATATCCACTGTAGTTGCCCCTGTCCCCCCCCCACACCTGCACCGATTACCCCCTTTTATCCAACATTCAACTCCCCTTGCTGCCTAGGTTGAACTGAAGATACTTCAGATTATTTAACTGTACTAACCTATAGTAGATCAAATTTCTCAGAAAGGTATGCTTTTAATCACACATACTCTCCAGATTGACAGTACTCAGAAAACAATAGCATGACCTAATACAGGACATAAGCCATTTTAATATAAGTTTGATTCTGGATTAAATGAAGATGCCAAAACACTAATGGATATCATATTGTTATTCGCTGATATTATTGGCAGACTGGAAAATCAAATTTAGAGCCACATCCCTTGAATGCTAGAAAGATTTAAAAGTTTGATCCAAGCAAGCTTTGCCAATTGACAAGTATTTGCAGATAAGAGTCCAGCCTCTTATTGCATATTGTTTTAGCTGGGAGGTTTCCAGCTCTAATAGAACCCCTCTACATGGCAGCAAAAAGCAATAATCTGTATTATGTTAAAGTGATCCTGTTGCAAGACCACACAGATTTAGCCCTCGTTCACATTGGAAGCAGGTTTGAAATTGCGCGTTTGGGGGCAATTTGAAAGACATCTGTACAGGTTCATGCACAGATGTCTATTGGAGTTGCCCCCCAAGTCGTCAAGAGTAGTGTAGGAACTACTTTTGGAAATTGGTGCAGTGCCGCAAAGTTGGAGTCGCACCAATTCAGACGGTGTCATTGCTGGCAATTGGCTGCAATTTGGCACGGGAGCTATAGGACATGCAACCTCAAAAGAAGATGATTAATACTTAACTTTCCATTCTTCATTCTCTGGAAGAGCTACAACTGCGCACAGGAAGAAATAATCACTTTTTATCCCAATTCTTTATTTTTATTGTTTATTTTTATGCATCACATAAAGTACAAAGACCACAAAACAGACACATCCAAAATAATATGTTCATACTGAGGCTCAATGAGAGAGAATCGTACACCATCCTAGACACAGTGTGGTGCCACCCCCAAGTCTAACATAGTAACCAGGTCCAGCTAAGAAGAGCAGATGTATGTATGCGAGAATCCCCTGAGGGACCGGGCAATAGGATGACATGGTAAACTCCATAAAAGGAAGAAAGTAAAGAAGGCAGCGCAGGGAGAAAGAAAAAGAATGAAAAAGAGAGAGAAGTTGAATAGACAAATAAATAAAAAGGGGTGGAGAAGAGGAGGTAATGGGTGAAGGTAAAGGGAAAGAGGGGTTTACTCCTCTGAGTACATTTGTGCCAATAGAAACACCTTTTAAAGAATTTTCATGAAGGACCCCCTCTGTGGCCACCAAGTCCTCTAGCTCATTGATTTTAGTAACCTTTCTCAACCAGACAGATATGGACGGGGCCTGTGTCTGCTTCTAGAAAAGCGGGATGAAGCCCTTCGCCCGCAGTGAGCAATAATGGTCGAATTGAGCACCTGTAAGCCTTACCGGAAAAATGGTGGTAATGCAGGAAGAAATACACGGGATCCCACTGTAGCACATGATTCGTAAATTTCTGAGCTATACGGCACACTTCTGTCTAGTACAGTGATGGCGAACCGTGGCACCCCATATGTTTTGGAACTACACTTCCCATGATGCTCACCTACACTGCAGAGTGCATTACTGGTTTATTAGTTATGAAAAAAATTATTGAGACAACTGATTTATGCTGCTGCTAAAAAAGAGATTGGTCACTGGCAAGCAAAGCAGTTTAGTCAGCCCAGTATAACTACTCTTCCTCCCATCATGCCTCAATTTTGTAGAAAAGCAGTAGTAGGAGTGGTTCATAAAGACAGAGAGGACTTGTGTCCTTTATTAAACTCCAAGAAAAGTATTTTACATTAATGCTGTTCTCCCTTACCATTTATTAACCTTCCTAGCGGTATTCCCGAGTGTGGCTCGGGGTTAAATTTCAGTGCCAAAAGCGGTAACCCCGAGCCACACTCGGGGTACCGCTAGGAAGATTGCTGGATCCTGGAAGAGAGGGTACTCACCTTGTCCCCAGGATCTAGCGATGTATCCCGGCGGTGTGCGGCGGCGGATCTTCCTCCCGATGCTCTGTGTGCCCCGGCTTCCATCTCCTGCGACGTGACGCTCGCAGGGGGGTGGAACCGGCAGCAAATTCAAAAAGTAAAACACCCAAACACACTGATACATTGCAAAATAAAATAAATTCTCATTAGTTTGCCCCCCAGTGCCCTTTCCTGCAGTTTTACTGTACTTTTTATGTGTGTGTATATATATATATATATATATATATATATATAATACGTATGTGTGTGTGTGTGTGTGTATATATATATATATATATATATATATATATATATATATATATAATATATGTATACGTGTATGTATGTGTGTATATATATATATATATATATATATATATACTGTATATGTATATATATATATATATATACACACACATACATGCTTTAACTTATTTATAGTTATTATATTATAATTTAGGATTTTGTGTTTCAAACTTTATCATACCCGAGATGTTATAAAGAAGAACGCACAGTAAAAAAAAAAAAAATCACATGTAAATAGTTGGTTTGGGCTGCTCATTCTTAAGAATTACATGCAAAATAATGGTACCACTTTCAGCACCTAAAATCGGAAAGAATCATACCGCCAGGGAGGTTAATAAACATAGGGGTCAATTCACTAGGAGTTAAATAACGACAAATAAAATGCGGTAAAATAGCTCTTGCGTTAAATCAGTTTTGAAAGTGCAATTCACTAAGAATTGTGCGGTAAATAACTACTGCGGTAAAGTTTAGATAATGGGGTAATTACCGCATATTTTTATGCGGTAATTTATCGCATTGAGCTGGTTGCTAAGGAGCAGTATGGAAAGCCGGTTACCACGCCCCTAACAGATGACTCAACTTCCTGCTGACAGCTGAATGTAAAGAAAAAATGCCCGAAAGTAAAAATTATGAAAAAAAAAACAGCTTGGGGTTCCCCCCAATGCATACCGGGCCCTTCGGGTCTGGTATGGATTTTAAGGGAAGCCTCATGCCAAAAAAAAAAACAGTATGGGCCCCCACCCCGTCCCCCCACCCCCCGAAATCCATACAAAGACCCTTATCTGGGCAAGTAGCCTGCCAGGTCAGGAAAGGGAGGAGACGAGAGACAAGCCTTCTAAACCCTAACACGCTATATTCCCTCAACATGGGGGGGTGCTTTGTTGATGTTAATGGGGACAAGAGTCTCTTCCCCACAACCCTGGTCTGTGGTTGTGGGGGTCTGCAGGCAAGGGACTTATCGGAATATGGGAGCCCCCTTCCCCCCATGCGAATGAGTATGATTACATTGTACTAATTCACCAAAAAAAGTGCAAAAAAGGTATAAAAACACACACAGTTTTTGACAACTCCTTTATTAAAAAAGTCAGTCGAAGTAGATCCAACATCAATCACAACGCCCACTGCCCGCCAGACCGGAAAAAGTTGAGGAAAAAAAAAACCTCTGGCCCTGGCGAAGGCTTCCACAGACTGCCTGCTCTGCTGTCTGACACTTCTTAAATAGCTCACTGTTCTTAATGACCTCACTGAGTGGCCCTGCCCCCTTGTGACATCACCGCCCAGGAGCTTTCTGTCAAAAACTGTGTGTATGTTTAATTTCTATTTGACACTTTTTTTGGTGAATGAGTAGGGTTACAATGTACCCCATACTCACTCACATGGGGGGTGGGATCTAGGAGTTCCCATGCTAAAAGGGGCTTCTAGATTCCGATAAACCCCCCACCTGCAGACCTCCACAACCACATCCCAGTGTTGTGGGGAAGAGGCCCTTGTCCCTATGTTGAGGGCATGTGGCCTGGTAGAGGTTTGGGGGGGGGGGGGGGGGCGGCGCTCTCTATTCCCCTCCCTTTTCTGACCTGCCAGGCTAAATGGTTGAGTAAGGGTATGATATAATAATATTTTGGGTGGGGCACGCCATGTTCTGTCCTTAAACCCTGGGCCTCTTCTAATTGTTATATTCTTCTATGCTGAAAAATATCAAAACTCAATCCCCCACCATCATTCCCCTTTTCTTTTTGTTTTTGTGGCCAGGCTTCCTTTTGATGGGCTGTGTTAGGTTCCAGGGCAATTAGCACAGTAGAATACAGGGTATGACATTGATCTGATTTGCTTCTTTGATGACTTTCTCATTTTAGTTACTGTTGCAATGTCTTTACATAACAGGAATATCCTCTAATGTTTACAAAAGTTTATTCAGCATATTCAACACCTAAGGTGTAACTGATTGTTTTGATGTTGTCTTTAATGCCTTTTATCAAGGGTGGAAATTTTGTACACTTGTTTATCAGATAATTTTTCATATTTGCACTGTATGTGTACTTCTTTTTTTATAAAACCCTAATATGGGGGAAAATGGCCTGAAACAGCATGGAGTAGGACGTGAGTGGCCTGAGCTCTGTCTATTAATCCTCTTTCTCTATTGATCCTGCACTCCTACCATCTTTCCTGCCAGCCTGTCTGGTCCTTCAGACTACCCTGCGCTCTGCCAACTTCTTCCCTGTGTATTTTCTCCAGCATACCACCCGATTGGAGCGCTGCTTCCCTGCCCGGACTTCATCCTTAGGCGAGACTGTGGCTTCAGCCTAGTCCTGGAAGCCGGCGGCCATCTTGCTACACCCGGCTGCTCGGTCCACGCTGCATCCTGATCCCTTTGCCTGCTGGATCCACTGCACACAGGTACTACTAGAAGCCTGGACTTCCCCCGCTCCCTGCAGCCCCCCCTGGAGTCCTCCTTACACACCAGCCCATCAATGCTCCTCTGGCTTTGCCCCTGGAGTGTCGGCCATCTTTGCATGCAAAGCTGCCAATGCACCCCGATCTGCCAGTAGACTACCTGTGGCCGCATTAACTATGCATCCAGCATTTCTTTTAGCCACATTCCTTCTGGGCCTGTCCCCCCCCCCCCCTGGTGTCTGGCCGCATTTCTAATCTGACGCCCTTTTCCCGCCGGGCCTGCTGCACCTGACTGGACCTTACTGTTACTATGGCTCCTCCAAAGTCCAAATCGGAGGCAGCATCCAAGCTGTATAAATTTCACAGGTCCGAGAGGGACGGCCCGGGTGAAGACGGGGGAGCTGTGTCAGAGGGGCGGGGGTCAACCGGAGCAGACACGGTCAGAGTATTGGAAGCTATCTCTACCTTACAGGCCAACCTGACTACCAAAATTGAGGAAGTGAAAGTGGATATTTCCCTGGTCCGGCAGGACCTTCACAAGCTTAAAGAGCGGTTTAAAACCTCAGAAGCCAGAATAGGGGAAGTGGAGGGTGCGATTTCCCCCCCCCCCCCAACCTTACAACACTCCTCTGAATGCATGCAGCACCAAAGCAGTAAATTACTAGCTAAACAAGATGATATGGAGAACAGGCTCCGTAGGTGCAACCTCCGCCTTATCGGGCTGCCGGAAGCCTCCGAAGGGAAGGACCCAACTTCTTTCCTGGAACAACTACTGATTACAACATATGGCAGGGAGGCCTTCTCGGCTGTGTTCGCTGTTGAAAGGGCGCACCGCATGCCTGCTAGGCCACCTCCACAGGGTGCTTTGCCGCGTACGTTTATTGCCAAATTGCTGAATTATAAGGACCGGGATGCGGTGCTCCGTATGGCACGGGTGAAGGTAAATATACCCATAGGCAATGTTAAAGTGGCTATCTTCCCTGACTTCTCCACCAAAAGTGTAAAAGAGCAGACAAAGCTTTGCTGAGGCCAAGAGACGGCTACGCATCAAAAACCTTAAATATTCTATGCTGTTCCCCGCTAGCCTTCGAGTGGAAGATGATGACCGCTCCATTTTCTTTGAATCACCTGAGGATGATATCACCTGGTTGGAACGTCGGGATACCGCCAGGAGAGGTACTGACTAACTAACACAGTACATCATGTGACTCCATGGTCCTACCAAGGACTACATGCCTCCTCACTCCTGCCTTTTCTCAAGTACTGTACTTCACCTGTCGGGCCTCTTTCTTCAATCCTCCCAGTTTACCATGTGTGTCCCTCACCCCTGGTTCTTCTTTTCCACCATTACCTCCTGCTGTGACAGCGGGTTCACTCCACTTACCTATGTTCACTACTGAGCTACAGCGACTATTGAGGTACCCGTCTCTTCAGTGAGGACACTTTACATCACTGTTTCCCTGGCAAGGTCTACCAAATGTGCCTCTATTGCTACGGCTGTGCTACACCAGCCTTTCAGGCTGCAACTGTTTACTACTGAATTGCTCCCATGCATTACTGGAGTCATACTAATGGGAGACACGTAAGTCTTACAATATGCAAGCTTTACTCAGTGAAGTTTCGCCCCCCCCCCCCGCATTACTCGGGAGACCTGGACTACGGACTTAGGCGTGATATGCTACCCGCCCCGCCGGGCTGTGAAGGCCCTACTATAGTGCACCCAGAAAGATGTGACTGTACAATTGTTTCTCAACAGCACCTCCTTCTGTTTGGGGCCCCGATCCAGGTTCTCTCTTTGCTACTGTTACGCTTGAGTGAGTTGTTTGCCTCACTTCAAATGCAAGCTACCGTTTTGTTATGGGACTATGCCCACACCAGTTGGGGTCGGTGCTTGGCTGGGTGGGGGGGTGGGGGGGGTGGGGGGGTATGTTATCTCAAAAGTACAGTATGTTCAGTGCAAATGTTATTGCTTGTACCATGCTCTATTCAGTCTATAAAAAAAAAAAACCCTAATATATTTAGGTTAAAGAAAACAGAAGGAGAAAAGTCTAAAAAAAGAAAACTAATGCAACCACCATATATAATGATTGGTAAGCTGCAATATATAACATTTTTGGTTTTGGGCTTAATACTGCTTTAAGGGTTCATTTACACCAGGTGCATTTGGACTGTGCTGGACAGCCTTACCTAGTGCAGTTCAAATGCAAGACAAGGGAAAAAGCCTTGTTCCCTATGAAGTCAGTTCACTTCCAGGACCTTTTTTCAGTGCACCATGGTTCAGCACAACCCCCTGCCTCACATTTTGCTCCTGGCAGTAGAACTGAATGAAATGTCAGCGCACTGTTTCCTCTCAGAGCAAACCAGCAATGTGTCCAGCAAGGCTTTCTAGAGTGTACGAGTCTTAAGATAAACATTTTTCTGTGAAACTCTGTTAAATATATGCCTTAATGCAGTTTGATCATTTGTAATTTAAAACAGGCCAAAAGCTTGCCATAACTCCAACATATGCCCAGGCTCCATTTCAGTGTCAACAATGGGACCTACTATAGATCCAGCAGTAGGGTCTTTGTCAAAGGGTGATGTTCAGGCACAGCTAGACGTGTCCCACAGTAACAGCTGTGCTTCTAGAGTTTGACAGTTTCTAATGCCCAAACTTTTAAAAAATATCCCATTGGGAAGATTTTCCTTCACAATCTGTTTAGAGACGGCAACAGAAAGTGAGAGATATCTAAAAAAAAAAAAAAAGGAATAATCCTCTCATAGACAGATGTACTACAAGTTCCATTGGAAGATTTCACCTGGTGACAGCTTAAATATTGGGATTTTTCCTCACTTTCAATACTGGTGACAATGATCACCAGGGCAAACAGAGACACATAAAAAACCTGACTGGGCCTATTCAATCATAAACCAAAATTGGCTTTGGATACACAAAATTAATTTATTCACAAATGCATCTAATAAACTTTAAAGGCCTATTCACACTTGTTTATATTGGGAGCAGATGAATGTCTGCATTACTGCAATGCACCTGCTCTTGTGCGGTGTGTTGCGGTGCCATTCATTACGAATGGCAACCAAGATGTGCCATACAAGTGCATAAAAGGGCCATTCTTTGCTAGTATGGCTTGGATTTGGTGGATGTCCTTTCCTTCTGGTTCCATTATATTATATTATATTATATTATAGTTCCCTATATTATGTTTTATGATTTTTGTGTTTCTTAGCACAATAGAATAAGTATGGAAAAAACACTTTAATCGAAAAATTACTATTTTTTCCTAAAATGGTAGCTGCCTTGCTGTCATGCTGATGCATTGGCTTCATTGTTTCCTGAGTCACGGACCTAGAACAAGTATAAAGAAAAAACTTTCTGGAATTTATTTTTACCAGCCATGTTCCCAGTCTGCAACTCAAAAAGTATCACTGAAAAAGGGTAACTGTAAGACCACATGCACAACAAATATTTTAACAAATTGTCCCCTAACTTTACCTCTCTTTTTCTTTACAGGCAAAAAAAGCCTTAAAAAACATCCTACAGAAATGCACCCATCTGCCAGCCCTTGAGCCTCTCCTCCACGATGCACCACCCAACATCCTGAAACACGTAGTTGGCCAGTTCAGCAAAGTAAGATATAGTATAGCTATAGTTTTCTGTCTTCTTTTTACTACCCTACCAGCTGTGCCATTCCTGAAACAATGCAAAACATAGGAGATCCAGAATGTATATGAAAGAATTGCCTCTTCCAAAAATGCTGTAGCTTGTGGCAAGAGCTTACTGTTTTAGCACCATGAGGGTATTACCATACGCAAAGTGCTTATTATTATTCTTGTCTGTAGATGGGGAAAATACTTTTTTATATACAACATACACACAAATAAACAAGCAAAAAATTGGGGGAGCAAACCCTGAACATGTATATCTAAAGCCGGTGCAGCTATGAACCAAGCGACATGTATATTAAAAAACAATAGCGCACACATGCTAAAGAAATGACTATCAAATATGGAGACAATCCATAAATAAAAATGGGGATTTGGTCCCACCATATGGCCATATCGTGCTCAAGCCCACCACTACGTCAAAGTACCCCATTAACAGTGGGTGCTACACTATCCATAAAAAAGGATGAATCCAGCCTCTCTAACCCTTGGAGATAACACTCCTTGCTGGGAGAGATGTGCAACTGCAATACAAGGGACTCCTCCTATATCTACTTGATAGTGGACACTGATAGAGTTGTTCAGGGTTTGCTCCCCCAATTTTTTGCTTGTTTATTATGCATTCGGTCTGACCAGACTTCTGAGGTTGAGCACCCCACCCCCCATACACACAAATATCAATAAATTCTCTTTGGGTAATGAAACGACCAATGGAGACCAAGGGAAATTATGGTCAGAAGGTTTTCAAATATTTGTTTTTGTTACTGCCATTGTGCTATGTGTAGCCTGTGCAATTGCTGTGATCAAACGCTAGCAGATGCTTTAGCAAAAATTGCCCTTACCCATAATCTTTCTGGTTTTTTTTTTCTGCCCCTTAACAGTGAGGGGGATTTTTTAAAATAAATTAATAAAAAACAGCTTTTATGCAATGCTGTTTTGTTGGGTTGGTCACTAACTATCATATGACAGTAATTACCAGCTTGGAGTTGATATTTTCGACTCCATAACCCTTCATGAAACTATGTCACGTGGGGGAGATTTACTAAAACTAGTGCACACAGAATCCAGGGCAGCTGTGCATAGTAACCAATCAGCTTCTAGATTTTATTGTCAAAGCCTAATTGAACAAGCTGAAGTTAGAAGCTGTTTGTTTACTATGCACAGCTGCAACAGATTCTGTGTGCACCAATTTTGGTAAATCTCCCCTTGGGGACAAAGTTTCATGAAGGGTTATGGAGTTGCAAATATCAACTCCATGCTGGTAATTACTGTCATATGATAGTTAGGGACATTAATGTGTACATTTAGCAGTAGGGGCAGATTATAGATTAGTGCCATGGTTCTCAACGACTGGGCAACTGGATTCCCTCTGCTGGGCCCTGGCTTCCTTACTGCTTTGACAACTAGCTTTAGGAGCAGGCAGGAGCTGCAGTCTGGCAGGAGTGATCTAACATGCACTTCTCCCAGATCCTGGAGTCAGGTGTCGAGCTGCGGGGAAGTGTGGTGGTGACCGGAGCAAGGCTTGATTCATAACAAGGCCGGTAAACAAAACTTGAGCAGTCAGAGTAATTACAGCCCATTCACATGGAACATACATTGCTTAAACATAACCAGCCACCCAAGCAAACAGTAATCTTCGGAGAGAGCACCGGGTTAGAAGAAACTTGCAAGGGGGAGACAAAGCCATTAAAGCAGCATACCTCTCCAACTACCTTCTCTTTCTAGGAAGCAATAATTTGCCAATAAAAAATAGATTCCATAAACTGAGTGATTTAAATGAGGAATATAACATGGCGAAAGATTTATGAAAGCCTTAATATATACAAAAATAAAAATTTATAAATAATTATGTATTATAGATATGTGTGTGTATTATATATATATACAGTATCTCACAAAAGTAAGTACACCCCTCACATTTTTGTAAATATTTCATTATATCTTTTCATGTGACAACACTGAAGAAATGACACTTTGCTACAATGTAAAGTAGTGAGTGTACAGCTTGTATAACAGTGTAAATTTGCTGCCCCCTCAAAATAGCTCAACACACAGCCATTAATGTCTAAACCGCTGGCAACAAAAGTCAGTACATCCCTAAGTGAAAATGTCCAAATCGGGCCCAGTTAGCTATTTTCCCTCCCTGGTGCCATGTGACTCGTTAGTGTTACAAGTCTCAGGAGTGAATGGGAAGTAGCTGTGTTAAATTTGGTGTTATTGCTTTAACTCTCTAATACTGGTCACTGGAAGTTCAACATGGAACCTCATGTCAAAGAACTCTCTGAGGATCTGAAAAAAATAATTGTTGCTCTACATAAAGATGGCCTAGGCTATAAGAAGACTGCCAAGGCCCTGAAACTGAGCTGCAGCATGGGGGCCAAGAACATACAGCGGTTTAACAGGACAGGTTTCAGAACTGGCATCGCCATGGTCGACCAAAGAAGTTGAGTGCATGTGCTCAGCGTCGTATCCAGAGGTTGTCTTTGGGAAATAGACCTATGAGTGCTACCAGCATTGCTGCAGAGGTTGAAGGGGTAGGGGGTCAGCCTGTCAGTGCTCAGACCATTCACTGCACACTGCATCAAAATGATCTGCATGGCTGTCGTCCCAGAAGGAAGCCTCTTCTAAAAATGATGCCCAAGAAAGCCCTGGAACAGTTTGCTGAAGACAAGCAGACTAAGGACATGGATTACTGGAACCATGTTCTGTGGTCTAATGAGACCAAGATAAACTTATTTGGTTCAGATGGTGTCAAGCGTGTGTGTGGGGGCTACCAGGTGAGGAGTACAAAGACAAGTGTGTCTTGCCTACAGTCAAGCATGGTGGTCGGAGTGTCGTGGTCTGGGGCTGCATGAGTGCAGCCGGCACTTGGGAGCTACAGTTCATTGAGGGAACCATGAATACAACATGTACTGTGACATACTGAAGCAGAGCATAATCCCCTTTCTTCAGAGATTTGGTCGCAGGGCAGTATTCCAACATGATAACGACTCCAAACACACCTCCAAGACGACCACTGACTTGCTAAAGAAACTTAGGGAGGGTAAAGGTGATGGACTGGCCAAGCATGTCTCCAGACCTAAACCCCATTGAGCATCTGTGGGGCATCCACAAATGGAAGGTGGAGGAGCGCAAGGTCTCTAACATCTAACCGCTCCGAGATGTTATCATGGAGGAATGGAAGAGGACTCCAGTGGCAACCTGTGAAGCTATGGATAACTCTATGCCCAAGAGGGTTAAGGCAGTGCTGGAAAAAAATGGTGGCCACACAAAATATTGACACTTTGGGCCCAAATTGGACATTGTCACTTAGGGGTGTACTCACTTTTGTTGCCAGAGATTTAGACATTATTGGCTGTGTGTTGAGTTATTTTGAGGGGACAGCAAATTTACACTGTTATACAATCTGTACACTCACTACTTACACTACGCTACAAAGTGTAACTTCTTCAGTGTCACATGAAAAGATATAATAAAATATGTGAGGGGTGTACTCACTTTTTTGAGATACTGTGTGTGTGTGTGTGTGTATATATATATATATATTTGTTTTATTGATTTTCTGTTTGAAATTGCTAGTTACACGTACCCTTTCTGATTGGTTTGCACTCACGTGACGACAAAAATGTCTGCTCCAGGGATTTTACATTACATTAGAAATGAGAATTGAGAATAGGCAGCGAACTTGAGTTGTGACTAGTAGAAACCAATCCAGTTTGACTGTTTACAAAGATCATTCAGTGTTTTCACTCCCTTCATTGAATTCCATCATCCCACGATTTTAGTAGAAATCAAGAAGCTATCTGGATTGGGACTTTACAGGAATTTCAACTACTAAACTATAAAAATAGACATTTATTGTCACATATCTTTAAAAAATATTGAAAACATTATAAATAACTGTTAAAACAACTGTTGATCCCCAAATTTCTCATATTCCAACACATTTCGAAATACTCTTCTTCAAAGGAACAGAGAAGGTACAAATGCTGAAAAATAGATAAGAGAACATCACAACTAATCCTCAATTTAGAAAACAATTTCACTGATAATTTTGGGGATTCATTAAAGAAGAATTTTAAACAGTTCTGTGGGATACAACTACAATTGTGTGCTATTTTTCATCTCTTCAGTTGCAGCAGATCATCTCTATAGCTTATGATAATCAGTTATGAATTTAAAGTGTATAGTATCTATAGCCCAAACATTTTCTGTTTGATGTGGATAGAGTAAAAAAGGTTTAAAATAGGGTTTGGCAACAGGTTGATTGTGATCATTGTGAGGCATGGAAGGTTGTCCCACCACTCTCTAGTTAGTCACTTGTTGAATAGCAGGATGGAGGGGTTTGATGAAGGTCATTTCTAAAGTTGTAAAAGTCAAGCCCCAAGTCACACTGCTTTCTTTGTTCACTGAATGCACATAAAAGGGTTTTCAGGCTAAAGCAAACTTGTAGTAAATATCTAGGCTGCCATGGCTGAACACCCCACCGTGGTCTAAAACCCAAAACCAAAATGTAATATATATTATTATTACATTATTATATATTGCAACTTAACAATCATTAGTTGTGGTGGCTGCATAAGTTTTCTTTTTTCTTCTTTTTTTTTTCCATTTTTATCTGCTGATCTGGCCATTAATACACCTTCTGTATTAGAGTTTTCCCACTCTGGATAAAGGAGCATAGGGGGTTTCTTTGGACTGCAGCATTGTCAGTCTGGGGGAGGGGGGGGTGTTAGATGCACTAGTGGATTTAAATCCACTAACCAATTGAGGCCAAGCGCCACAGAATACTTTATAAGCAGTTACAGCAAACATTGGTGTTCATTTTGAGACAAAGGTTTTGCATTCATAAATAAAAGCTGATCATTTATCTAAGCAACCCTGTCATTGTTAAATGATTTGTCCCATGCCTGCAATTGCTACATTTGCAAGAGAGCTTGATCTTTTGAAAAACAACACTTACTGGAAAGATTACTAGATGGAAATAGAAAAAAGCCTAAAAAGAAAATGAATGTAGCCATCACATCTTCTGTATCACTGACTAGAAAAACCTATGCAGATTAGGAACTCTGACTTCACTAGGTACATGATTGTACCCGGGCACTGCTTCTGAAGGTATTGAGATAAAAAACAGATGCCATATTTCTATCTGTACAGATTTTCTTTAAAGAGATCCAGTCATTTCCCATTCAGGTCAAAGTAATAGTCACTTACCTGCTGCTAGAGTCTATTCTGGGTAAGCTTCAGTGTTACAACATCCAGGGTAAATTATGTCATGGCCCCTTAGTATGACCTGGCCTGGAGATTAGCAGCTCAGACCCATGCACAGTCATATGGGGGAGGTCACATGTTCTGACTATATCTGGAAACCCCACACAGAGCAACTGAGCCAAGGCTTTGTTGGAGCAAGGTGATGGCAAGGAAACACGGATGGGTGAGAATTCCTTGATAGGGGGCTGGACTATCAGGAGACAGTGTTTTTTTTTTTTTTTGTTTGTTTGTTTTTTTTTTTAGTTTTTTACTAAGTGCCGGTTCTGACTATAGCGTGTGCGGCGATCGCATGTAATATCGGAGCGCACTGCTCCTTCATTACATGCGATCGGATGTGCGGTGCGAATTCAGCCATACACTTTGTATGGCTAAATTCGCACTGCACCCGCACAAAAGTCGCACATGACCCTTTTTTTCAGCTGCATCAGGATTGGATTGCACAGTGGTTCACACTTGTGCAATCCGATCCTGTGCGAACTGTCAGATCGCACGGCGATATGCGATCAAACTGGGGGTGTCGTTAACACTTCATTGACACCCCCTGCGTATCGCATATGGCAGTGTGAATTCGCAGCCTTCCCGCATCGCACAAGTGTGACCCGGCACTAAAGCTGGAACTTTACTTCACTTCTGCATAGAAAGATAAGATAAGATTTATTGTCATTGTAGAAAACAAATTCACAATGAAATTATATTTCTATTCCACACATTATTTATACATCACAATCATCAGCTACACATTTACCACACATGATTGAATTAAAATATTAAAAATGTCGCCATAATGAAAACAGGACAAAGCAATAAAATAAGACTTTGGAAATGAAGGGGAGGTATGTGGCGCTGCCTAGTACTACAATATAATTCCAAACTATTAAGTATACGTACATCAAATCATAGTAATAAACAAAACATACAATAGTGCACCTGACAATGTGCTAAAGTGACAAAGGTGTAATTTTTAATAAATACACTGGAATTAAAACGGTACTTTACCATGTGAGCTCTTTCTTTTCCTACATATTCGGGGTATATGTATTTATATGCATCATCCGCCTGCATTGTGGTTCATCATTGGTTATCCATACCTTAAATTAGAAAACGCCTAATACCCCAGTTGGGGTTTCCATATCTGATGAGTGCGGTCCTGGGAGTGAGGGGAGCACGAGTGTGTCCTTTTCCACGATCACCAGTCACCTTTGAGAGATATCAAGGTTTCCCATAGGATTTCTATCCATCCATGTTTATGCATATGGACTTTTTTTTTTTACTTAGTTCACTTAAATTACATTTTCACGTGTCACTTTAATATTTTTTGCTGCTTCATATAGGGTTCAATATTGGAGATTTGCACCAGTCATTAATTCATTGTGGTATTGCACTGTGGCACCTTATATATCACCTTTTTCTATATATGCACATTTGTCACCTTTTTAACACTGTGTGTTTTTTTTACCATAATCAATTCTGTTGCTGCTATTTATGGTTTATTTATTTTAGTTAAGCAATTTAGTGTGACACTGCATTGTGGCACCTTATTTGCACATTTGTTACTTTAGCACATTGTCAGATGCACTATTGTATGTTTTGTTTATTACTAGGATTTGACGTATGTATACTTAATAGTTTGGTATTATATTGTAGTACTAGGCAGCGCCACATACCTCCCCTTCATTTTGATTTTACATATATCCCCTAGAGGGATTATATATGAGGTAGGCTGCAGCCAGATAGGTGTATCCTTAGCGTGGATTCTTTAATACAAAATAAAGCCTCGTACACACGCGTCGAAAATTGGCAGGGAATTTTCGTCCAACGTCCGATCTGCCAATTTTCGGCTTGTTAGTATGATGCTTCCGACAACCGACTCCAACTTTTCGGCCGAAAAAAATCTGGTGTGCAGACTATAAAATATTTTTCCGCCGTCAAAACACAGCCGATTTTCGTGCAGTCAGTACAGATTTCGACAGGGGAAAATCTAATGAGCAAGACTGGGCATGCTCAGAGAAGAAAGAACACAAAGAAAGCAATCCAACACATGACATCACTTTTGAAGTAGAATTTTGTTGGGCGAGAAAATTCGTGTGCAGTCTAGGCACATTCCAACCAACAAAACACCACTCTGGACAAAAGACGGACGATCGGTCGGCCGATAATAGTTGCGTGTGTACGGGGCTTTAGACTATGACCAATCAGCTTCCAGGTTTTATTGGCAAAACCTAATTGAACAAGCTGAATTTAGAAGCTGATTGGCTACCGTGCACAGCTGCACCAGATTCTGAGTGCTCCAGTTTTAGTAAATCTACCCCACTGTCACTTTGCCCTAAATGGTTAGGTGACAGCGTCTCTTTAGTAATGGTATTAGCTGAAACATTTTGCTGGCTGCTTTCAAGATTTTTATCTTTAAGGTAGGCAGGTTTGCATTTAAATCCTGTAAGATTTGAACTGATAATACCGTGGAAAAGCCATAGAACCTTCACAGATAGCATAAAAGAACTGTGGCTTCCTACATTTCAGTGTATTTATTTGGCTTGTTGTGTAAAATAACTGAAAGCTAAAGCTGTGCCATTCTGCAGGTTGCTTGTGAACTGTGAAAACACTGTGAAGATTTAATGCTTCCTTTAATACAGAAATCCCCCACCTAGGTTTCCCTCTTTAATGAGGCACTGAAAGTTATGAACTTAAAATAATTACAGGGCTGCTCGCATGCACACTCAACACAAGTGGAATGCTGCCTTGGGGCATTACAGGCCATGAAATCATTTCTTTAATAAAGAAAGATGGGATATTAAAGGACTCCTTTTGTCTCATTAGGTAACAGCCGACCACAGCTGCATAGCTCTTTCTAAATATAACATGAATTTATAAAGTGGCTTTCATCCAATCTGGCTTCCCAGAGAGCTTTGCATTATTAGATACAGACATGCAGCCACAATCAGGGTGGAATCCCAAAACAGTTCTGAACTTCCTTTAGTTTACATGTCAGTCTCTAAAGGCTAGCAAGCCACTGACAAACAAAGGCAATTATTGCATAAGTAACGGATTTAAAACTTAGCTGTCAGTGTGCATCTGAGATCTGCAGAGCTTTAACTGCAAGAAGAGAAGGAGAATTTTCATTATACAGAAGTGGAATCACACTGATTTCAGGCTAGATGTCCAGAGAGCTCCTTAACCACCTCCCTACCATCATGTTGTAAAGAATTTTGGGCAAGTGGACATACATTTCTGGACTGCCGTTTACAAACAGCAGTGCAGAAAACATCCTCCTGCTGCAAGTGTGACCGAAGGTCTATGATTAAGCTGTCATTAGACCGCTCAGACCAAAGACAAAACTGCATGAGCCAGCAGGGGTTGCTCGAGCACACGTGCTCACTGTGCCAGCCAGTCAGAGTGACAACATGTATAAACAATGTAGTACTATGCAGCCAGCCCTCCTCTCTCCTCTCGGATCGTATAAGAGAGTGAGAGGAGAGCTGTGCTGCCTATCCTGTTACATCCTGGCTTGATACATTGTATGACTGTCTCAATGAACCAGTTGTACATCAGACGCTAGAAGAAAAAGTGGTAACCAGCCAGATTCAGAATTATCCCCTGTACCTGGCTGCCCAGGCAGCCAATATCAGTGGTTTATCCTGATCAGTCATCAGCAGTAAAGAATGGTACACACTGGCAGAATATCAACCGGTATCAGCTGGTTGAAATGAAACCAAGTCCGTCAGAAGCTGGTCTAACAACCAGCTTTTATTTAACGGGCATGATAGAAAACGAATGGTTGTGAGTGCTGATCACTGTGTTTTAGCGGGGGGGGGGGGGGTAATGCAATAGCTCAGTGTTAGTACAGCAATCCATCAGGTTTTTTTTTTTTTTTTTTCATCCCACCTGGCTGCATGATAAAAAAAAAAAAAAAAAGACAACTCCCCTTGTGTACCCAATCAAATTTTATCCTGTGCCAGCCTGCCCAGACCTTTCCAGGTTTTCTCATGTACCTCACTAACTTCCCTCTGCTGTATCTGATATGCTTGCTCTTTGTAATGTTGATTGATCACATCTCTGCTACCTGGACAAACACCTGCCTGTTATTGACCACCATTTCTGCCTGCCGCTTAGACTGACCCTTGCCTGTCATTGAACACATCTCTGTCTGTTCCCTAACCAGCCACGTTTTCTGACCATGATTATATTGAATTTAAAGTTTTTGTTTTTTTCTTACACATATACAAACAAAGCACATCAAAATACTTATACAAAATTAATAAAAAAAAACAAAAAAATAAAAATTATTTTAAATAAATAAATTGAACAATAATAATTTGTTCCGGTATATAGCAGTCATCGCTGGAAAATGTTTAGCATTACAGAACAATCAGTGATTCAATTATATTTAGCAACATAGACCCATTATAGTGCAGTAACACTAACAATAGAAGAAAAGAGATCATCCACACTAGTGGATACTATATATATTGGGAGGATAACCAAAAAGGCCAGATCTTATTTAATGTATGCATACAACCCCTGTGCTTATAAATAAGTTGCTCTCTATCCAGCACAGCATTTACCACCGTGCACAACTGAACTTAAGTTGGCAGATTAGAAGATAGCCAATGTTGAGGAATAAATTTATGGGAAAGAAATAACAATGGGTAAATAAAATATAATGGCCAATCCTCTGGAAATATAAACCTACAGGACAGGTTTAGGATGAGGAGTCAATTGAATTGAACAAAGCTTGGATAAAATTTGAGATATATCTTTCCAATACCAAAATAGTTTAGGACAGTGCCATAACATATGAATTAACGTGCCTGTATGCATATTACAACAAGGGCAATTAGGTAAAGGTTGACAACCTCACGAGAACAATTTTTTAGGGGTATAATAGACTCTATGGAGTATATATAGCTGTGTCAGCTTTTGTGAGGAGGAAAGTGAAACTTCTTCTGGAAGGAGCTTAAACACCGCTATCCACTTATCCTCGCCTATATTTCCTATATCTTGACTCCATGTCTGCATTTAATCAGTTTCACGACCTGAGTCATAGCGTGCCTCTGGCCCGCAGCACCCCCATTCCAAGATAGTGTCCCCCCTCTCCCTTGGTGGTCCCTGGGATGTTCGTACCCCTGGGTTCCCCTCCTTCCCACCATCCCCTCTAAACAGTCACTGTGGGTCTTTTGGCCCCCAACTTCACCCCCACCCTCCCCGGGTGTGGTAGGAGCTGGCTTTGCCACATGCTCAAGAAGGGGGAGTTGGATGGGGTTGCTGCTGACCGGGTTGCACAACTGGGGTTTTTTGAGCGGGTTCCCTGCCTCCTGGGGGTTAGTGACTGGGGCAGGGATGTCCTTTGGGCTCCCTGAGGTGATGGTTGGGCTGGGGGAGCGAATGTTTTATCATCCGTGGGTACGCGCCTCATGCGGCCAGATCGGGCCAAAATTTTAGGCCGCAGCTTTGCGGTCTACTCGCGGCTGATGGACCAAGGTGTCTGAGCTACTGACCTAGCTGTCCGAGCTGCTGAAGCTGACATAGCTGCTGACGGGCATCTGCCTTTCCCCCACTGCCCTGGGCTGGTCGGCTCAGCTTTGGCTCCTGTCCTGGCAGCTGGGCGTCCTCAAAATAGAGTGGCGCTCAAGCCTACTGGCTTTGAGCGCCACCGTTGGGGGGCAGCCTCAGTGCCTTTAGCTGAAGCCCCCAACTCTCTCCCTGGGCATCTGCCGGACTGTGAATCCGGGCAAATGCAGCTGGGCTTCCACTGAAATTTAGGCCGCATTTCAGTGGACCTGCTGGGTCTTCTGGTCAGCCTGGTTCCTCCTTTGAACAGGGTGGCACCATGGGAGCACTTCATTTTCAGTGACAGTGTAACAGCCATTATTGTGTGGGTGAGGGTACTCTGCCTGCGCTGCTGCGTCACGGTGAATGCTCTCCCTCTCCCCCTCAAGGGGACTATGTCCTATTATGTCCTCTATGGAGGGTGACCCTCTTGCTTTTTTGAGGGGTCTATGTTTTCAGGGTGAGCTTAGTATACTGGGTCTGCGTTTACGCACTTGGAGTGCTATGATAGTGAGATGATTCCTTTTTTACTGCATATGCACATGAAAAGGTGCTGGTGGATGCACTGATTGTATCAATACAGGAAATTTTAAACCTGGGGATGCTGCTGCGTCAGAGACGCCAGTCCTCTTGGTGCCCACAGATCCTCTGAAGCGGCAAAGATTTTCCCGCCTACTGTGACAAAATTGTCACAAGTCAGTGGAGTTGTCCTAAACGTTCTATGGCGGTGCCTAAGCGTTTCAATAAACTGTATCCCTTAAGGAGTCTCTACCCTATTTCCAGTGGAGGAGTCTCCGTTTTTTTATTTTTAAAGATCCCTTTGACAGGAGAGCCGAGACTTTGGTCTGCCACATGTTTACTGTGGCCGGATCGGTCCTTAGGGCGGTATTCACTATAGCATTGGTGTCCTCCTAGACATTAACGGTGTGGGCAAAGCTTTTGCACCAGGATCTGGAGGGGGAACAGATTCTCCCTGTCTTTGCAGAGCTGGCGGACCAGTTGGTCCAGGGGTTGCAGTTTGTCTGTGATGTCTCTCTGGATATGGCTCCCCTAGTCTTTAGGCTGTCCGTGACAGCAGTGGTCCTTCGGGACAGGATATGGCTGAAATTCTGGTTTGCGGACCAGACTTTCAGATATTCCCTTTGTGGGGGATCACCTGTTTGGATCCTCCCTGGATGATATCATTAAGCAAGATTTCAAGACAAGGGCTCTAAGTCTGTAGGGACCTTTTTTTTCTTTCTAGGGTGAAGATCCTCTTTAATGAATCACTTTCTGCAAAATCACATACCTGTATGTCATTCTGCTTCAAGTGGTTGTACCGCGGTCATGCCTGCACCCCTACCGGGCTCTCCTGACCCACTGGGAGGCCGAGCATCCAACCTGCACATCCGCTGGCTGGCCGAAGACCTAAACAAAGCCAGAATCGGCTTTGATCGGGTCTCCAATGTAGTAACTCGGAAGTGATGTCACAAGGTCACATTACTGGAACCTTAACCACTTCCGCCCCGCTAACCGTACATTTACTGCGGCACTCTGCCGCTTACAGGCAAAACGATGTAGACCTAAGTTGCTCGCCCACGAGACTGTAGGGGGCAAGTGGCCATCGGCCACTCGCGATCTCCCGCAGCAGAGGGAGAAAGACAGACGGCTGATGCGATCCTGCTATATAGGATTGCATGTCTCTATGGTTACTACACAAGCCACGCTCCCTGACAGTTAGAATCACGCCCCTAGGGACACACTTAACCCCATGATCACCAGTAAAGTTAGCCCCTTCCCTGCCAGTGTCATTATAGCACTGATTACTGTAGTAATGTCACTGGTACCCCCAAAAATGTCAGTCAGGGGTCCGATCTGTCCTCCACAATGTCACAGTCCCGCAAAAAAAATCGCAGATCGCCGCCATTACTAGTTTAAAAAAAAAACAATAAAAATGACATAAATCTTTCCCGTAGTTAGTAAACGCAATAACTTTTGCGCAAACCAAACAAAATACGCTTATTGCGATTTTTTTTTTACCAAAAATATGTAGCAGAAAACAAATTGGCCTAAAATGTTAAAAAATTTAGATTTTTACATATTTATTTTTTTTGAGAATTTCATATAAAAAAATGTGAAAAATATTGTTATTTTTTCAAAATTGTCGCTCTTTTTTTGTTTATAGCGCAAAAAATAAAAATCGCACAGGTGATCAAATACCACCAATAGAAAGCTATGTTTGTGGGAAAAAAAGGACGTCAATTTCATTTGGGTACAGCGTCGCACGACCGCGCATTTGTCAGTTAAAGTAACACATAATGCCGAATCGCAAAATAGGGCCTGGTCATTGAGCAGCCAAATCCTCCGGGGCTAAAGTGGCTAAAGGAGCCAGATTTTTTGAAAAAAATGTCAGTATTCAAAACAGCCAAACGTGGCGTTTTAAATGCTTTTAAGTGCAATGGAGGGATTTGGGATTTTAAAGATCCCACATCCCTCAAAAAGAAAAAAAAAACACTGACATTTGACTATTGCTGTCACAAGGGATGTTTACATTCTTTGTGATAGCAATAAAAGTGATTACAAATTTTTTTTTAAAGGGACAGTGTAAGAAAAATTTAAAGGGCTCCATTCCTCTCTGCTCGGCGCTGAGGCGAAATCATATGTAAGTCACGCCTGCAAATGTAAACATTGTTCAAACCACACATATGAGGTTTTGCCGTGATCGTTAGAGCGAGAGCAATAATTTTAGCACTACACCTCCTCTGTAACTCTAAACTGGGAACCATAAAGAAAAAATGTAAAGCATCGCCTATGGAGATTTTTAAGTACTGTAGTTTGTCGCCATTCCACGAGTGTGCACAATTTTAAAGCATGACATGTTAGGTATCTATTTACTTGGCTTAACATCATCTTTCACAATATACAAAAAAAATGGGCAAACTCCACTGTTTTTTTTTTTCTTTCTTTTTGCTGTGCAAATACAGTGTGACATAAAATATTGCAACAACTGCCATTTTATTTTGTAGGGTCTCTACTAAATAAATATTTATTTGTTTGGGGGTTCTAAGTCATTTTCCAGCAAAAAATACTGATTTTAACTTGTAAGCAACAAGTGTCAGAAAAAGGCTTAGTCCTTAAGTTGTTAAATTCCATTTAAAATGATATGTGCATCTAGAACTACCCTGTTTACAGGGTGACAACGCTGCAGTGATTTCCCTACAGAAAGAACAGTGTTGACAGCTTGTTGCAGCAAATAGAAAAATAATGGATCTGCTAACATGATCAACCAGTAATAACACTCTGTTACAGGGGGTACATATGTGTGTATATATATATATATATATATATATATATATATATATATATATTTTTTTTTTTTTGCTTATGCCCAAAGTTCTACTTAAATGTTTTTATTAATTATTTTTTTTCTTTTACAACACTACTACTTTTTTCTTCCTTGTCACAGCTGAAGGGAAATAGATTGCTCTGAGGTACAAATGCCCCCCAGGAGAGCAATAAAAGTCAGACAGATTTAGTGATAGCAGAAATTGTAAAGGCAAGCACTAGATAGGCAGATAAGCTGTACTGAGGTCATAAAACTCTAATTGAGGTATTAAGCAAATAATCAGCAGTGTGTGAACTAACAACCTTTTCTTGTCTATGGCACAAAGTGCATGGGCCCTCCTCCTTCACAGCTGGAACTGCGGGGAAGGGTTAATGAAACAAGTTATTTAGAGGTTCTCTCCGTCAGCCAAAAATACTCTGGAACCACTCATTGCTGCATTCTTTCCTTCATTAGGTATAAGACCATATCTAGGCTTCTTTGAAACATGTAGATACAAGGGGGCTCTGTTATATAGGGTAGTGTTGCGGCCATATGCACCAGTCCTAATTGATGCCTTTCACAGTTTCACTACAAAAAAATGTTCATTGAAAAGTTATTAAGCATATAACATTGGACGCCTTGTATAAACAGTCATTGGTAAACATACATAGAAGTACAGTATGTGTAAAAATTAATTCCCATACTTCTTTAACACATTGCCTTCACATAACAGAAAATATAAAAAAGGTTGTTACTTCCTCTGTTTAAAAAATAAAACAGGGTCTTTTCCTCTTTTAATTATAGCAGGTGGAGCTATGCAATCATGCCTATGTATATATACCATGTGACAAGCTGTGCATCCAAAGATACTGGTTTATTGTGTGTTTAGGTGGTATACCTAAACACAGCTATTTATCCAGCTCACATGAAAATGCCTTAAAAGAGTTTATTCCTATCAATGGAATACATTAGGTTTCAATAAAAAAAATATAAATATCTGTAGGAAAAGCCAAGACTTTGATGCTTTGCGACAATGCAATCCCGAGCTTTGTTTCCAGTGTACTACTACCAGAGGTAATACAGCACCAGAAACCACACACTGCAGCACCCAAGTTCCCACTGTTACTTATCAATAGAATTACTGTTGCTGGGATATGTGTACCTAAACCTAGTTATCCCGTTTTCCCAGTGGACATCTTTTCTATAGCACTAGATTAGTGCTTGTTTCCTTGTCTGATTCTCCCTGGCATAAAAATAGCAACGGGTCTAGTCTATGTTCTGCAAGACACATACATTCCAGTTGGCACTTCCACATGTGCACAAATGGGTGTCATTGTAAACGATCAGAGGTCTCCAAACTGCGGCCATTGGCTTGCCTTTATCCGACCCTCGGGCACTATTCCTCTCACTAAAACCAACAAGGGGGCACCATTCCTTCCACTGACACCAACAGTGGGGAATAGGGTTGAGCGGACACCTAGATGTCCGTGTTCGACGGGTTCGGCCGAACTTTAAAAAAAAGTCCGGGTCCGTGTCCCGGACTTTTACCGAACTTTTCCCGGACACTGAACCCCATTGAAGTCAATGGGGACCCGAACTTTAAGGCACTAAAATGGCTCTAAAACACCAAAGGAAAGGGCTAGAGTGCTGCAAATGGCAGCAAAACGTAATTAAGAGCATGGCAAGTGCTCTGCAAACAAATGTGGATAGGGAAATAACTTAAAACAACAAAAAAAAACAGAAAAATAAAACAATGTTCTTCTTCATCTCTGAAGGACGAGGCCCATATGGAGTAGGAGGGAGGTTGAGGTGGTGGTGGATGTGGCGGTGACATAGGCGTGCGCACAGGGTGTGCTGGGTGTGCCTGGGCACACCCTAATCACCTAGGGCACATAGCATTGCCAGTGAGGAGATGGGAAAGATCTCCCTGGGACCTGCTCTGCTCTATTTCTCCTTGCCTACAGGTACATGGCCCCGATACATTACTCTCCCTGCTGGCAAACACATGCATGTGTATTTCAACTTTGGGGTGCACACCTTAATGCAATAGGCTGCGCACACCTATGGGCGGTGTAGGTGGAAGCGGCGGTGGAGGAGGACCAGGGCCGGATTAACAGCATCATGGGCTTGGTGCTGAGGATTTTGAAGGGCCTTAAGGGCCGTGCCTTGCCATGCACCCAGAGGAGGAAGGGTGCAGCCATGCATGCCTAATTCAACATGGGATGCTGTCTCTGAAGCCCATAAACACATCCATGCATCGCCAACTGTCCCTCCTTGTCCGGCCTTCACGCTGTGTGGGGAGGTTCTGAGGGTGCTGCCTGGGGAAGCGAGCATAGAAGCCAGACTTCTGTGTTTACAAGTGACAGAAGAGCGGTAACAGTGAATATGGCCAACCCGGGGCCTATATAAAAGGTAGGGGCCTGGAGCTGCAGCTCCAATAGCCCCTACATTAATCTGGCCCTGAGGAGGAGGACGAGGTAGCCAACACTGCTTCTTTTCAAAAATTTTAAATGAGGGTACACCCCAAAAGAGTGAGAAAGAGCAAAAATGGAACAATGGGTGGGTAAGGTCGGTATCCATTGCTATTCTGCATAAGGTACGGAAAAGTCCCGTGGGATCCATGCCTGGTTCATTTTAATGAACGTGAGCTTGTCCACATTGTCTCTGGACAGGCGGCTGCGCTTGTCTGTTATAACGCCCCCAGCCGTGCTAAATACCCGTTCAGATAATACACTGGCTGCAGGGCACGCCAGCACCTCCAAGGCGTAAAGGGCAAGCTCAGGCCATGTGCCCAATTTGGAGACCCAGAAGTTGAAGGGGGCAGACCCGTCATTCACTACATGTAGGCGTGTGCACACATACTGCTCCACCATGTTGGTAAAATGCTGCCTCCTGCTAAGACGTTCCATCTGAGCTGCTGGTGCTGCTGTTTGTTGTGGCGTGCTGACAAAGCTTTTCCACATTTCGGCCATGCTAACCCTGCCTTCTGAGGTGCTGGCGGTGCCCTGGTTGCGTTGGCGACCTCCTCCTCCTCCTCCTCTGCCTTGTGCTTCCACTGTGGCCCCGCTGTCAGATGGGAATGCCAGCAGCATGGCGTCTACCAGCGTGCGCTTGTACTCGCGCATCTTGCGATCGCGCTCCAGTGAGTGAATTAAGGACGGTACGTTGTCCTTGTAACGGGGATCCAGCAGCGTGGCCACCCAGTAATCAGCACAAGTTAGAATGTGGGCAACTCGGCGGTCGTTGTGGAGACACTGCAGCATGTAATCGCTCATGTGTGCCAGGCTGCCCAGAGGCAACGAAAGGCTGTCCTCTGTGGGAGGTGTATCGTCCGTGTCCTCTGTATCCCCCCAGCCACGCACCAGTGATGGCCATGAGCTGGCCTGGGTGCCACCCTGCTGTGAACATGGTTCCATCTCCTCCTCCAGCTCCTCCTCCTCCTCATCCTCCTCATCCTCCAGAACTGTGCCCCTGCTGGACAATTGCGTCCCTGGCGTTTGCGTGTGCAGGAACCCACCCTCGGAGCCCCTTGCGAATGACTGCCCTGAAAGCCTTGGAAATGTTACCTCTTCATCCTCCTCCTCCTCCTCATCCTGTGCCACATCCTCTTCCATCATCGCCCGAATTGTTTTTTCAAGGAGGCATAGAAGTGGGATAGTTAAGCTGAGAACGGCGTCATTGCCACTGGCCATGTTGGTGGAGTACTCAAAACAGCGCAACAAGGCACACAGGTCTCGCATGGAGGCCCAGTTAAATTAAATAGCGGAATAGAAAATATGATCCAAAAAAAGTGTATGTATATCACACGTACACAACCACACTGGGCCCCAATTACTATTGTTTGTACCCCTAAAAGGCTAGATGAGGAGTAGGGGGAGTATGGAACAGGCAGCACCCTCAAACCTTCAGAAGTATGAGATGAACCCCAACAACTTGGAAAGGTGGATCTCTCTCACACGTACCAACACAGACTATCCCCCAATTTAACTGATCCCCAAAGGTTTTTGATTAAATAGCGGAATAGAAAATATGATCCAAAAAAAGTGTATGTATATCACACGTACACAACCACACTAGGCCCCAATTACTATTGTTTGTACCCCTAAAAGGCTAGATGAGGAGTAGGGGGGGTATGGAACAGGCAGCACCCTCAAATCTTCAGAAGTATGAGATGAACCCCAAAAACTTGGAAAGGTGGATCTCTCTCACACGTACCAACACAGACTATCCCCCAATTTAACTGATCCCCAAAGGTTTTTGATTAAATAGCGGAATAGAAAATATGATCCAAAAAAAGTGTATGTATATCACACGTACACAACCACACTAGGCCCCAATTACTATTGTTTGTACCCCTAAAAGGCTAGGAGTAGGGGGAGTATGGAACAGGCAGCACCCTCAAACCTTCAGAAGTATGAGATGAACCCCAACAACTTGGAAAGGTGGATCTCTCTCACACGTACCAACACAGACTATCCCCCAATTTAACTGATCCCCAAAGGTTTTTGATTAAATAGCGGAATAGAAAATATGATCCAAAAAAAGTGTATGTATATCACACGTACACAACCACACTAGGCCCCAATTACTATTGTTTGTACCCCTAAAAGGCTAGATGAGGAGTAGGGGGAGTATGGAACAGGCAGCACCCTCAAATCTTCAGAAGTATGAGATTGTGTTCACTGTACCCCACAAAGATTGAGTTCACTGCACCCCACAATGATTGTGTTCACTGCACCCCACAAAGATTGTGTTCACTGCACCTCACAAAGATTGTGTTCACTGTACCCCCCAAAGATTGTGTTCACTGCACCCCACAAAGATTCTGTTCACTGTACCCCACAAAGATTGTGTTCACTGCACCCTAAAAGGATGTTGTTCACTGCACCCCACAAAGATTGTGTTCACTGCACCCTAAAAGGATGTTGTTCACTGCACCCCAAAAAGATTGTGTTCACTGTACCCCCCCAAAGATTGTGTTCACTGCACCCCACAAAGATTGTGTTCACTGCACCCCAAAAAGATTGTGTTCACTGTACCCCCCAAAGATTGTGTTCACTGCACCCCAAAAAGATTGTGTTCACTGTACCCCCCAAAGATTGTGTTCACTGCACCCCACAAAGATTCTGTTCACTGTACCCCACAAAGATTGTGTTCACTGCACCCCAAAAAGATTGTGTTCACTGTACCCCCCCAAAGATTGTGTTCACTGCACCCCACAAAGATTCTGTTCACTGCACCCCACAAAGGATTTTGTTCACTGCACCCCAAAAAGATTGTGTTCACTGCACCCCAAAAAGGATTTTGATCACTGCACCCCAAAAAGGATGTTGTTCACTGCACCCCAAAAATGATTTTGTTCACTCCACCCCAAAAAGATTGTGTTCACTGCACCCCACAAAGATTGTGTTCACTGCACCCCAAAAAGATTGTGTTCACTGTACCCCCCAAAGATTGTGTTCACTGCACCCCACAAAGATTCTGTTCACTGTACCCCACAAAGATTGTGTTCACTGCACCCCTAAAAGATTGTGTTCACTGCACCCCAAAAAGGATGTTGTTCACTGCACCCCAAAAAGGATGTTGTTCACTCCACCCCAAAAAGATTGTGTTCACTGCACCCCACAAAGATTGTGTTCACTGCACCCCAAAAAGATTGTGTTCACTGCACCCCAAAAATGATTTTGTTCACTGCACCCCAAAAAGGATTTTGTTCACTGCACCCCAAAAAGGATGTTGTTCACTCCACCCCAAAAAGATTGTGTTCACTGCACCCCAAAAAGATTGTGTTCACTGCACCCCACAAAGGATTTTGTTCACTGCACCCCAAAAAGATTGTGTTCACTGCACCCCAAAAAGGATGTTGTTCACTGCACCCCAAAAAGGATTTTGTTCACTGCACCCCAAAAAGATTGTGTTCACTGCACCCCACAAAGGATTTTGTTCACTGCACCCCACAAAGATTGTGTTCACTGCACACCAAAAAGGATTGTGTTCACTGCACCCCAAAAAGATTTTGTTCACTGCACCCCAAAAAGATTGTGTTCACTGCAGCCCAAAAAGATTGTGTTCACTGCAGCCCAAAAAGATTGTGTTCACTGCAGCCCAAAAAGATTGTGTTCACTGCAGCGCAAAAAGATTGTGTTCACTGCAGCTCACACACAGAAAAATGGATGTGGATCACTGACACCTGCCTATCTCCAATCCCACACCACACAGCAATATCGATTGTAGTTTGTAGAACACAGTTTCCCTAAAATTCAGCAGACTCTGTCCCTAACAGGATTGAGAAGAGATCGTAGATCAGGATTGAGTGCAGATTCACCCCACCCCCCACACAGCAATATCGATTGTAGTTTGTAGAAGACACTGACCCTATAATTCAGCAGACTCTATCCCTAAAATGCCTACAACTCGCCCTGCCTAAACACTCCGACCTGTCCCTCAATTCTATCCGGACACAAATGGTTTTTTCCTGCCTATCTTTCCCTAATCAGCAGCCAGCACATTGATGTGTGCTCTGTCCCTTAGCTAAGCAGCAGAATGACGCTGCTGCGGCGGCTGCCTCGAACTTATAAAGACTTGGTCACATGCTTCAGACAGCCAATCACAGCTACTAAGACATTTGCAGGCATGGCTGGGATGGCTTTAGGCACACCAGTTAAACGATTGTTGATTGGCTGTTGAAAGCCCGCCATGAAAAGAGCGCCAAAGCATGCAAAACCCGGAAATAAAACGACCGAACACGGATTTTTACCCGAACATACAGTAAAGTGTCCGTGTCCGTGTTCGGGTAAAAAAAATCCAATTATTCGGTACGAACACGAATAATACAGTCCGTGTTCGCTCAACACTAGTGGGGAACCATTCCTCTCACTAAAACCAACAAGGGGGCACCATTCCTTCCACTGACACCAACAGTGGGGAACCATTCCTCTCACTGACACCAACAAAGGCACATTTCTCTTTCCACTGATACTAGGGATAGTACAATATTTCTCCCACTGACACCAGCAATGGAGCATAATTCCTCCCACTGTTATAAACAGATAGGCACTATTCCTCCCAAAAATACCAATGATGGGACACTACTTCTTCCACTGACACCAATGTTGGGACACCCTTCCTCCCACTGACACCAATGATGGTGCACTATTCCTCCCTCTAATGCCAATGATGGGACACTATTCCTTCCACTGACACCAATGATGGGACGCTATTCCTTCCACTGACACCAATGATGGGACGCTATTCCTTCCACTCACACCAATGATGGGACGCTATTCCTTCCACTGACACCAATGATGGGATGCTATTCCTTCCACTGACACCAATAAAGGGACACTATTCCTTCCACTGACACCAATGATGGGACACTATTCCTCCCACTAACACCAATGATGGTGCACTATTCCTCCCACTAATACCAATGATGGGACACTATTTTTTACACTGACACCAATGATGGGACGCTATTCCTTCCACTGACACCAATGAAGGGACACTATTCCTCCCACTAATACCAATGATGGGACACTATTCCTCCCACTAACACCAATGATGGTGCACTATTCCTCCCACTAATACCAATGATGGGACACTATTTTTTCCACTGACACCAATGATGGAACACTATAACTCCCACTAATACTAATGATAGGGCTCTAATCCTTCCACTGACACCAATGATGGGACTCTATTCCTCCCACTGACACCAATGATGGGACACCCTTCCTCCCACTGACACCAATGATGTTGCACTATTCCTCCCACTAATACCAATGATGGGACACTATTCTTTACACTGACACCAATGATGGTGCACTATTCCTCCCACTAATACCAATGATGGGACACTATTCCTTACACTGACACCAATGATGGGGCACTATTCCTTCTACTGACTACAGGAACTATGTCTTTTTTCTGCTCCCACTGACAACTCTGAGTCATTTTCTACTTCCACTGACCACTCTGCCCCCCCCCCTAAAGTTTCATGAACAGTAAACTGGCCCTTTGTTTAGAAAGTTTGGAGACCCCTGTACAAGGCCCATAATGGCTCCAGAAACATAGGTGTGCATGTGCTGCTGTTTCAAGCCACCAATGCAGCTTTGCCCAGCACAAACATAAAGCAAGGTGATGTAATTATTAAGAGCTGCAAGTGGCTTCCAAGTCAGGTAAGAACTGCTTTCATCAGTGCATTTTGACAAAGGTATTTTGTTTCAAGATCTAGTTCCTTTAAGTTTCCTTGTTTAGTTCTGATATTTGCTTAGCTGCTTTAATAAAACTCTCTGTGTTCCCAGTCTGACAATGATTTGTGATGAGCCGGATATAATTGGAAGTTCTGGATGGAACATAATATTAAGTCAAGCAGTGCATTATTCTCCTTATGGTGTTCCAGCGCTGTGTTCTCTGACGAAGTTTGGTTTCTGCCCAAATGTACTTTTTCTCCCTTGTGTAAAGTACAGTAAAAGCCATTCTCTGGTTCATTTTTTCTGTCTAAGAAATACACACCATTAAAATATGCAATTTGATAATACATTCACATAAAAATCACTTTCTTTACCCTTTTGATCCATTCTTCATCAGATCAGGTATTTAATGTTATTTACAAGCAGATTTACACTTGAAAAGCTTGAAAAATTCAATTAACGCTGTTCAATATGCGTGGGTGTGTTTTGGTAAATTGCAATACACTTTTTGGCACATTGCAGATGCACATTTGTTGGATATATCTTATTCATGATTAGAGATATGCTAAAACAAAGTTCAGCCCTATCAAAAATGAATTTCTCCATCTTTGGTGAAGTGAGGTAGGATCTAAAGTAGAGCCAAAACTTTTCCATAGAGAGGAATTTTATTCTTTTGTCAGTTTATTTTTTGCTGTTTTGCTTTATTGTTTTGCTGTTTGGGTATTCTGACAGGCATTGGTGGCGGCTGTCAGAATACAGTAGCCCAGCAGGGGAATCTGTCCTTCCGTACTGCATTAATGGAGGAGTGTGTCAGATTTCTTTTGTTTAACGCGAAGGCCGAACAAAAGTAATCTAACCATGTATGGCCAGCTGTACATTTGCATTTATATTGACTGGTATTGGGAAGAAAAGCAAACACATGTTAACCTAAACAAGGTTTAGTCCTTAGAGAGTACATAGAATCCTCCCCACCAAGCTGGTTATTTTGGAACTTGTAGTTCCTTAATAGTTTAGGACTACACTAGACTGTGCAGATGCTATGGCTGAAGAACTGAGCATATTTGCTTTCAAGGAACTGAATTAAAAGCCTGCGAAGCTGGCTGCATTGCTTACCTCAGAATAAGACAGTGCCCTAGGCAGAGTCTTGTTTTCTTAGCTTAGCTTTCCTAATCCAGCAGGTATTTACCATTTTACAGTGACTGATGAGACATTCCCGCAGCACAATGTGCTTGTAGGTGGCCGTGCTCAAGAGGAATACTGACTTGCCACATTCTTTACATTGTTACTAAATTTGGATGAGAAAATCATTTTACAACACGCCACAACACCGCATATTAAGAAATGAATTAGCATTGCATCCTGCTGAAATTTTGATGACAATTCTAATCCATTCGGGTCCAAAACCCAAATATTATATATTTGCCTGCATTACTGTAAATTCGCTGTCCATTGTTGTGTAACCTGGACTGTAGCTGATAACTGCTAAAGAACGTCTTCCTTTGTTGCTGCTGTATTATCCTTCTGCAGTGTGGACAGGGTTAAACTGAATATGTATTGCTGCAGCCATCTTTTAAGTGATTGTTAACAATCACCTTGTAAAACAATCCATTAATTTAATAATAGAAATGAAAGGCAAAACATTTATGTATAGATAAAAAAAAAATAGAAATACTTTTTTTCCCCCTTTTTATAAGTGATCACAAACCCTCTGTTCTCAGCTGCATAAGAGTTGGGTGAGAAGACACAGCAGCACGTTGATCTTTCCAGTAAAGGGCTATGCTGGGGGGGGGGTTCATGACAAGTCTGATTAATGGAGGCGAGCAAGCTGACTTCAACATAGTACAGCAGACACATATCAATATGAAATGTTGGGTTTACATGCTCTTTAAGGAGACCCAATTGCGGCACCCATCTGTGGAGTGTCTCAAGTGCAGGGGACTGATTGAGCCTGGAGGACAGTGATTGGCTGATGCAACAAAGCAAGCAGAGAGGAAAGGGAAGAATAATCTTGAAGCAAGCAGGTATGTGGGGAAAAGACTGAGCTGCAGCTGCTGGCTGAACAGATCCCTGCCATAGATGACCACAATCGGAGAAGAACTCCAAGAGCAAAGAGACTGGAAACCTTCTGCCTGGGAGGGTGTGAGTTGGGATTTGGCCACTTAGTGAGATCAGACAACTGGAGAGCACTACGGGGAATAGCTCAGCAGGATTGAAAGAGAGACATAACAGCAATTCCTATCCTTATCTGACGACTTGAGCTGAACCAGAGTACGTGCCCTGAGACCCAGTGGAGGGTGCCCTTGGTCTGGTGGGAGAATAGCATTGCACAAATAATTCTGTTGTCTGCTGGGAACTGTTATTTGTTTTGCCAGACCTGATATCTCTGAGTAACCATTTTGCTAATCCTTCATTTAGGCTATTGTTGGCCTCATAATATCTTTGAAATACCTCAAAGTGTGTCAGTAAGTGCTGAGTGAGCGAGGTACTGTATGTCATATTCAGGTGTGCAGAGAATTCGCAAAATAATTCAGCAGCTCCTCTGGGATAGGCACTACAGTTGCTACAGGCATCTTCTCCTACACTGTGCAACCCTTCCCTGTGTTGGAATGTGTCTCCAATTTGACTTATTTGCTTACTTGGTTCGTGATTTCACTCTGAATTTTCCAGGAGGTTTACAAAACTGAAATATGTTTTAGGTCAAAATGACTTTTCAAGTGTATGTAAAGGTTTAACTTTTTTTTTTTGCTGTCCTGTTGGGGAGTTTTCTCTTCACTTCCTGTCCTGGTGACGCCATAAGAAATGAGAAAAAAAATCTCTCCAAATTGTATGGAATTCCCATCGTAGAGAGTATTCATAGGAACAGATTTTGCAAATGAATGATTTTTCCTCATTTCTTGCTTTAGTGATAACTAAAAATAAGACAGTCCCACTCTCCTCTACCACAGATATTTACTTAACAAAATCCGATGGCCATGGCCTCCGGTGGTCATTTACATCCAGTGCCACACGTCTCCTCTTTCCTAGCTGCATCTGCACATTACAGCTCCACAGACTTCTGTACAGCTTGTCTCCCTTTGCCTCCAGCCTTGCATAGTGCGCTTATCCTTTAATATACTTTAATTATTCTATAATCATGTAAAGCAGAAATACAGGAAGTAAAATTGAATTTAAAGTGTTCCCTTTAGTTTCAGCCCAATATACAGACTGTATTTTCAAAGTAATAATATAGTAATATTAAAATTAAATTAAAATTAATAAAATTATTAATATTAGTAAGTTTAATAGGTTAAGTGTTCCATCATAATGGCACTGGGTGCCACAATTGGCGCTGGAGATACATACAATTCATAAATCTGCGCCACCTGTCTCTAGAAAGCCCTCCTATCACTCTGCTCCCCTTTCCCCCCAAAAAGGAAGTGATTCCATACATGTGTGGTTCCCAATATCCAGTCATCTTGTCTACTAAGAGCTGGGTGCATTACTGCGTATGTGTGGTAGCATCTTTAAACTTATCCTAGACCAGTGATGGTGAACCTTGGCACCCCCGATGTTTTGGAACTACATTTCCCATGATGCTCAACTACACTGCAGAGTTCATGGGCATAATAGGAAATGTAGTGACCCCCTACTGTAGAAGTCAATACTGACGTAACGCATATAGGGGGTGGAGCATGTTTGTCTATTTCAAACTGTGGCCATGGTAGCCATTGAATGTCTAAAGCCGGCACAGCTGCTTGTGCCTATTTTGTGAGTATACGTTGCTTTTAATAAACTGCATGGTGATTCCAAAATGACAGAGAGCACTAGATTTCTTCCTTTCTGCCTTTTTATATGGATTGTTTTCCTTGAGAGGAATCTATCCCCCACATGGGGAACTGCTTTATCTGACCTGCTGGTGAAACAGAGGTCAGATAGTAAGGTGAGAGGCTCATCCATAGGGGTGGTAGAGAAGCACAGAGCACTTTGCACTTTATGGATTTTTGCACTGGAGTATCAACCACTGAGATTTTATGGACTATTTTTGCACATCATTGTAATATTTTTCATCGTATTTATTAATAATAACTTTATTGCTAGCACCTTAAACCTTTTTGCACTTTATGGACTATTTATTTACATTATTGATTAATATTAATATTGCTAGCACTTTATGGACTATTTCTTCCCATCATTTATTAATATTTGATGTGATTATTATTTGATGCCATTTTTGTTGAATTATTAGCACCTTTTGCAGTTTTTTTCTGGTGCAGCACTATTTGATATTTATTTATTATGTCTATGTGAAATGGTCCACATATACAGTGTTGGCAGCCGGATATTTATGCACTATACACTTCATAGATATTGTTTTTAGATTGCACTGATTAAAATTTGTTTCTAGATTTTGATTTTGTATAACAGCTATCAACCCCATACAGTTAATAGAATATATCACAGGATCCTAGCTTTATTCTAACACCTTCGTTTTACAGTTGCTGTTACCTGTATCTTCTGTTTAAGTCTACACTTTCTGATATTTTCAATTTGCATGCTTTACCTTCTTATTTTGCTTTTTAATTGAATCACATTTTCTTCTCTGATTTCTGTTTTTTGTCCTCATCCTGTCTCCTGTTTCATTTTCTTTCAGCTTTTGTTGAACAGACTCTTTATGTCTTTGCTCTACTCCTTCCTTCTTTCATATGCTCGGTCTTCGCTCTGTCCCCCACTAACAATGTGGCCTTCACAACAAACAGGATACTTAGGTGAGGTCTTCACAATCATTTTATGCTGAAAACACTCCCTGTACCTTATAAGCGTTGTTTCCTCCATTGCTGGATTCGTTCATTATTTTTTTGCATTTTCATGTCTCTGGACTAGAAAATGTGCAAGCCTCGGGGTCTCCTTTTCTTTCCATTGTCGGGACATCATTTAAGAAAAAAATGTTTCAAGATATTTGTAAATGTGTTGACATTTTTAAGCTGTAATCCAGAGTGGTATGCAGTCATGCTTTGAAATCAGAGATGGCCACACGCCTGTATGTATTGTTCCAAGCAATCTTATGGTTTTGTTCTATTCATTTCCAGGTTCTTCCACATGACAGCAAAGCACGGCGGCTCTTTGTAACAAGTGGTGGACTTAAAAAGATTCAAGAGATCTCAGCAGACCCCGGTTCACCTCTCCAAGAGTACATCAACACTATCAATAATTGTTATCCCGAGGAGATTGTCAGGTACAGATAGATGTTCAGACTACTGAAAATGATTCCTTGCTGTACAGTTAAGGCAAAGCATGTGGCAGGTAGCCAGTTTGGAAGTGAGAAACACGCTCACTAGTAACATATGTCTTGAATGTTTCTATTCTCAGAACATATGTATAATGCATCTAAATAGCAATTTTCTACTTAATCAAAGAATAGTTTCACTACCAGTGATTTGTATTTAAACTGAATGCTTAACATAACTTCACAGAGCAATTTCAGAAAAAAAATGTATTTTTTTTTTTTTTTTTTTGAGAAAAGCACTTAGGGACTTATGTATGAACAAATATGCTAACAAGAAAATGTCTTGTAGCCCATAGCAACCAGGATCCTTGTCTAAACCCCTTATTGTCAGAAGGTAAAAACCCAAAACGTCCTGAGCCCAGTTATGAACCCAGTTTTGCCCCAGCTCACTTCTTTTCATTTTGTTTCTATGGGGTTGATTTACTAAAGGCAAATAGACTGTGCACATTGCAAAGTGCACTCTGCAAAATCAGTTGCTCCAGAGCTTAGTAAATGAGCAAAAGCTCTGCTGACTTCCATCATCCAATTATGTGCATGCACCAATGCTGTTTTTTAAATTTTTCTCACATGTGATTGAGTATTCTTTGCAAAGTGAAGCTTTACCTCATTTACTAAGTTCTGGAGCAACTGCACTTTGCAGTGTGAACAGTCTACTTGCCTTTAGTAAATCAACCCCTGTGGGAACTTATATGACAGTGTGTGGTCACAGTTTGGCATGTGATCCCCCCTCCACTCCTTCACTATTGGTTATAAAAGGGGATTCAAGTGGAGATCGCTGAAGGCACGTTTCTGGTATTGGTTTTATACTACTTCAAAAAAATGTAATCAGTGAATCCAGCGATGCACCAATCTCCAAAAATAACACGTATATAAATATCAAAAGACAATAACTAATAGTCCATAATAAATGTGACTCCACACCAAATAGAAGAGTGACGACACCAAGTTCTTAAATCGTTCAATACACCTTCTGTGTGACCCCACCACTCCTTGTGATACTCAATCAACCACCACTAGCAGCTCACCTCATAGGTTTGACCTTCTCAGGTATTGGAAGGTTCAAGAACTTTGTGTTGTCACAGACAATTTGGTCTATTTTTGTGTGGAGTCACATTTATTATGGACTATTAGTTAATGTCTATTGATATTTATATATTTGTTATTTATTATTATTTTTGTAGATTGGTGCAGCGCTGGATTCACTAAATTCATTTATTTGTAATGTGTAACGTGGATACTGTAAAAAATTCAGCAGCAGCAGCACATTGGGCTACATGTTGTTTCACAGTATATACTTAATCTTGGTTGATCAGAAGTCTTTATTATTTTAATATCACACTACTTCAACTACTCATTAAGATGAAGATGGTGCACACTGTGGGTATGATATAAAATGTAAATCCAGTTGCCAGTGGTTTTTACAAGCTCTAATTACCTTTTGAACAGCGGTAACACACCTCCCTGAGACTGACATCTTGCAGCACAGCTAGTAGAGCTCGTTACTTCCCACTGAACTTCTCCTGTAATATTGAAGACGCTCTGCCACTGGGGTATCTTCAACTTATCCAGCCCACAAATCCAGTTGAATGTGACCACTTACTGCAATGTATACCATGACCTGGATAAGAAAGATCCTTTACAGACATATTGAATATAATGTACAGTATATATGAATATAAGGTATCATAAGATGCAATAGCATACCTTTATTTGGTTATTTTACCCCCTGCACAGAACTTTTAGATTCCCCTAATATTCTGTGCTAACACTGACTTTCTGAAAGTCAGCATTTGACCAGGGTTAGGTTGCCGAAGATTGGTGACTGGCTGCACTAAATCTGCCTTGGGTGAAAGAGGTTTGTGTATTCTTCCAGTATCAAAAGTTTGGGCTTTTGGGTTGATGCTGATGGCAGTTTGTAGGGAAGGGTGTAAAATGAATGGTACGACACCGTTATGATGTCTTCTATTAAGAACTGTCCTTACTTTATATTTGAGATGAAAAAACACAGATTTGCTTTGGACCACATTCACACCTGCGAAAGGGCTAAACAGCGCAGCAGGGGCTCCAGGCGATTAGCTGCGAGAGACAGTCCCATTAAAAGCAACAGGAGGCTGACAACTCCTGCAGCTAATTCAGTGCCAGGCACATTCGCAAGTGTGAATATAGTCCAAATATTACAAATTTTCGTTTTAATTGTCCATTCACTTTAATGTCTATTTTTCAGGTACTATTCCCCCGGATATTCTCAGACGCTTTTGGAGAGAGTCGACCATTACCAACCTGTTCTTTCCTGAATTTTTCTAATATATTTTATATATTTTATTTTTATTATAGAAGCTGAATATATACCTTATAGAGCTATATAAAACATTTTATACAGACTCTTTGCTGTGTGTAAAAAAAACACTACAATGTTTAATATCTTCAAGCAGTACATTGCTTGGTTTTCTCTCTGCAAATAAGACTTAAAAAATAAAAAGACTAGTCAATTGTTGCTCTGACAGTTTTCCTTTATTCAACATTGAACTTAGTTACGTTAAATTTTATGTTTTGTTTAACATCTCTTAATGAAATTTGTACAACTGGAATTTAAAGTATACCCAGGTATACCAAGGTGACTAGCTTACTAGTTGTACCTGTTTATCTGCACCGTCTCTTCTCTATAGCTGTTCAAAGTGCAGAGTTTTTACAGCTTGTTTAAGCTTTCAGAAAGCAGAGGATAGGGAGCTGAAGTTACCCTTTGCAGGGTTCAGTGAGGAGAGCTCTGAAAGCTGATTAGAGGAAAGAGACATACCCACTTCACACAGCACACAGGAACACAGCGGAGGCTGTCAATCACAGACTCCCCTGTCACCTTTTTCTCTTGGTGTCAAGAAAACACTGTCAAAAGTGACAAATAGCAGAAAAAGGAGGCAGCAGACAAAATACACTTAGTGCTCTGGATTGGGACAATCATACACCATAGAGGGATATGCTTTGTTCATATTTCATGTCAGAGGTTTACACCTGCTTTAACTGTTTTATATGAGACAATTGCATTGGCAGTAAGGTTCTGGAGTCGCACACCACTTCCAAAGGGTAAAATTAACTTTTTTGTTTAGTACAAGCACAGACAATCCACCAGAATCCTCTTTCTAACATGTTTCATCCTCTGGCTCTATGATTAAACCACAGTAGAGGTTGAAACATGTTAGAGAGAGGATCCTAGATGGATTGTGTGTGTGTGTTTGTGCTGAACAATTAAATTGATTTTATGCTTTGGAAGTGGTGTGCAGCTGCAGAACCTTGCAGAATTGTGTATTGAATAAATGAACACCAAAGGAGTGGGCACCTTCAAGCTGGACCAGAGGATTGCAGAGGTCTTAGGAACAGCTTCATCTGTTGTAATTTGCTTTGTATGCTTTAGACAGGCTAGTGTGTATTACAGTATTCTTTTTTTCAAGGGTCATAAACTGCACACTTTTCATTACCTTAATGTTTATTATGAGGATTTCTATCAACCCAAACATGAATATGTATGTATTTTTAGCACCAACATATTACTTTTACATATTAGTTTCTGTCCCCCTGAAGGGCTCACAATCTTATATCCCTACAATACTCTCACACTAGGGCCAGTCCGGGAGGAAGAAAGTTTACCCGCTAGTATGTTTTGTTTTGTGTGAAAAAAGCTCATCCAGTAAGGAGCGCATGCAAACTCCATGCACATGACTAGGTATTTAGAGTTATTCATTTACTAAGCTAAGTGAAAATTTATTTTGAAAAAACCAAGAGCAATCAAATGTTGGACTGTACAGGCCAAGAACCAGGAGTTGGATATATTTAAAAAATACTATTTTATTGAATATCTGACATTTAAAACAAGAGATTAAAAAATACAATGAAAACAATAATATTGGGAACCTAAAAACTTAGGCCAGATGAGATAATAATGTTGTAGTGATCATCCTCATGCACCAACGCGTTTCACCATATTGCTTCGTCAGGGCTTATGAGGAATACATAACATATATCTCACTATGAGGCAGTATCGGCCAATGTATATTCCCTGGGCGGGCTTCAGAGCATCAAGAGTGACCAAATGGAGACTGTTTCAAAAAAACAGGTCATATACTGTGTCATGCAATCGCTAGACCCTTGGCTTAATGTGCAGTCAACAAGATGGGCCCAACAAAATGATATAATGCAATTCTAAATATGACTGCACTTTTATGTTTGAGGAACAATCAATATCGCATTTAACGGATCCAGCTACTTCCAATATTTCTGTCGCCAGCGAATGTCTACGTTTCCTGGGAGCTTATTAGTATTCAGGGGTTAGTAAGAGCCAGCAGAGAATAATATACTGTGTATATATATATAGATCGGGTTTACCTCACGGCACTTTTATACCGATTCCTCCAGTCTACTCCATCCGAACACCGCATTAGTTAAATGCATTTATTTAAAAGGGATGGCTCTCATCAAAAGAAAGTCAACATAGGCAGCTGCCATATTTTTTATGCTGACTGTTTCCTTTAATTTGAGTCTGTTCCTTAAAGTGTCACTAAATCCACATCATTAGAAACTATCAATAAATGGTGTATTACATGCCGCCCATACTCACTCAATCACCTTCTGTTCATGTCCCCAATTCAGCTAGGGATTTTGCAGCTGGGGTGGCAACTTTGTATATGCTCAGTTTTCAGTAAGTTTCTATGCTGAGCATTTTCTCCATCTGAGCAGCCCATGTGATTATAGAGTAACACATGTGGACATATACACAGTGGTAAATGACAGCCCACACCCTCCCTCCTCCTCCTCCTCCATGCCCACTAACCAGCTAAACACAATGGGTCAGGAGTTCACATGTAGCTTAAAGGAAGCTTCACCTCCCTCTTATTTCAAGACGCAGGATGGACAGGCGTGACACATGGAACAAAAAAGAAGTTGTGTGCCAATAACTCGCTAGAGTATACAAACTGTAAAACTAAGTTTTATAAACAAACACAGCACCCCAGGTGATTGCTGACTCCCCTATTAGGTGCGATCCAGGTAACTCATATAGGCTTAAAAAACTGATTGGGGATAAAGGCCCCTGAAAGGAAGTTACATTAGGACCACGCAGCTTATTCACGAGATCTGTATTCAGAAATTATTATAATACAAAAACCCAGTTTTTTTAACCCAGTTTTTTTGTATTATGATCATTCCTGAAAAAAAAAAAAAAAAAGCTGCTTGGTCCTAATGTAACTTCCTTTCATGGACAGGCGTAAAACAGCCTGTGACTGGCATAAATCCACCCACACCATGTTATTGCAAAAAAATAGTAAATATGAATATATTTTTGTAAAACAGTTTATTAATATTATTTATTTATTTTTACTCTGTATTCCAAAGACTGTTTTTTATTTTATTTTGAACAGCAGCAGAGGTTTAGATGCTCCTCCTGCTTATGTTTCCCTGCAGACAGGCTGGGAAAGAGCTGGGCCATGTAGCAGCTGTATATTGATTAGGAAAAAGGTACTTAGATGGTTTTTTTGTATTAAAATAATTAAAGTACCATCATCCATATACAGAAATGGAAGGGGCAATTTAAATTAAACAGTGTGTGTTTAGTATCACTTTAAACAAAAAAGGTTACTAGCATGTATAAACTGTAGGCGCCTAGAAGTCAGGAACCCAGAAGGATCTGCATGTGCCTTCAGCAGCTCTTTTGTCCTTGGTGCGACTTAATGCCGAGTTCAAATCTCTGACACTTCTCTTGCCTATTCTGCCAATTTCTCTTTTGGCAAATGAGGAAGTCCATGAAAGTGGTGGGCCAATTGGAATGTGGAGGAGGGGCTTGGAGGGAATTGGCAAAAAAAAAAAAAAACATCTGAAGATGTTGCCCATTTAGAACTGTCCAGTATTCAGGCATAGAAGAGACTATAAAAGTTTCTGCAGATATGTGCTAAAACCTCTACGCTTTATATTTTCTGCCAGCTTTCTGTTTTTTTTAGGTGACTAGAATCTCCAAGTCACGTAAATGTGGAACCATTCAATAAATCAGGACGTGCCTAATTTCTCTTGGCATTCAAAGCAGGGTGAGCACAGATAACAGGCTATTCTGTTTTATATAATTTGCATATTAGCAACTCTCTTACTAATGCTGGCTATACACTGTAAGATTTCTCTTGTTCAGCCCCACTTATGAGAGAGACCTATTGAGTCCCCAATCCACGTTAAATAGCCAGCACCCACAGCTGTCAGAATACCAGAGCAGTGGCTGAATCTGAATGGATGCAGCAATTACTTTGCCAACAAATTTCTGCCCTAACAGGGCCCCTAGGGATCTGTGTATGGCCATCTTTAGCTTAAAGCTTCGTACACACGCAATGATTGTTGGCCGTGAATTTTCGGCCAACGTCCGATCGGCCGATTGTCAGCTTGTTAGTATGATGCTTCCGACAACCAACTGCGACTTTTCGGCCGAACAAAATCTGGTGTGCATGCTATAAAATTTTTGTTGGCCGTCAACAGAACGGCCGATTGTTCGTCAGTCAGTACAGATTTCGGCAGACAAAAATCAGATGAGCAAGACTGGGCATGCTCAGAGAAGAAGAAACACACGGAAAGTTAACCAGCACATGACATCACTTCTGAAGTTGGTTTTTGTTGGCCGATAAAATTAGTGTGCAGTCCAGAGCACATTTCAAACAACACTGGACAAAAGACGGCCGATCAGTCGGCCAACAATCGTTGCGTGTGTACGAGGCTTTATTCCTGAAAAATAACGATGAATGGGGATTTAGGTTTGCTTTCATATTCTCAGGTCTGTGATAATCTGTGCTCAACAATTCTGCAGCTGTTGTGGAGCAAAAAGTTCCAGCATGCACTTCTGACCAGCAGGGCATGCATAGAATTTTAGTTCACCAATGATTGAAAATCAATGATTAAAAAAAAAAGGAAATTATAGGAGGTTTTAAGAAATTCCTGTGCCATATATTACATATACCACCATCCATTACAACAAAGCTCTGTGTTTGTCTAGCTGGGTCTTTATGGAGCTCTGTTATACCAGCAGCACAGACTCTTCTGCTCTTCAAGTAATTATACCTTTCAGTGTTTGCAATTATAAGGAGGCTTCACCTGCCTTTAATTCATCCCATTTAACTTTATTTCGTCCCAAAGATTACTTTGACCATTTTTTATTAATCCTGACAATTACCTGAACCGTAATTGTGAGCTAATGCAATTAGACTGTACAAAGCACAGAATCTACAGCAAAAAATACCTATGAATAAAGGAGACAGTAAAAAAGGGAACCTGTCAAAAATGGAGGCAAGGCAGCTGTTACTGTTTACCTGTTTCTCAAGGTGCGAGTTCGGTGAGAGTCATCTTTATCCTTGCTCATCTATGTAGTGACACTATAGTGCGTATCAACTGTCTGACACTCGACTTATTGAAGCTTAATAACTAAAGAAGTTGAGAATATTTACACAATTCATTGTGTGATGATTTTCTTCAATTCTGAAATCATGTGAAAAGAAAATCCCTGTTTGCTTATTTTATCTGATCATGGTTACATAACCAAAGTGAATATTCACACAATTTAGTGTGTTTAAACATTCTCAACTCCTTTAGTAAAATAGCCCAATTATGTGTCTTTTAGCGCCTAGAGACCACATAGTGAAGGTGTTCTAGGTGTCAGGTCACATATGAAAGCTAAGAAGTAGCAGTTTTCTAGTAATGGCAAGAAAGGTATTTTGGTGAATTGGCAATGCTGATGTGTGCTGTTAACCACTTAAGCCCCGGAAGATTTTACCCCCATTCCGACCAGGGGGTATTTTGCGATTCGGCACTGCGTGAATTTAACGCACAATTGCGCGGTCGTGCGACGCTGTACCTAAACGAATTTGACGTCCTTTTTTTCCCACAAACAGAGCTTTCTTTTGGTGGTATTTGATCACCTGTGCGATTTTTTGATCACGCGCTATAAACAAAAAAAGAGCGTCAATTTTGCAAAAATAGCAATATTTTTCACATTTTTTTATATGAAATTCCCCCCAAAAAAAATGTAAAAATCAAAATTTTTAAAAATTTTCGGCCAATTTGTTTTATGCTACCTATGTTTGGTAAAAAAAATCGCAAAAAGCGTATTTTGATTGGTTTGCGCAAAAGTTATCGCGTTTACTAACAAAGGGAAAGATTTTTGTCATTTTTGTTGTTTTTTTTTTTAACGCGTAATGGCGGCGATCTGCGATTTTTTTTGCGGTACTGCGACATTGCGGCGGACAGATCGGACCCTTGACTGACATTTTTGACACTTTTGGGGTTACCAGTGACATTTCTACAGTAATCAGTGCTATACATATGCACTGTTACTGTAAAAATACACTGGTAGTGAAGGGGTTAACTTTATTTGGAAGGGAGGGGCTGTGTGTGTCCCTAGGGGCGTGGTTTCTACTGTGATTGGCTGTGGCTCTAGCTGTAAGGACACTGATCAACGGATCTACATACCAGATCCGTTTTATCAGTGTCTTTGCAGCGAGGACAATGACAGGCAGTTTGTTTACACAAGCTGCCTGACATTCTCCCTCTCCCCCGCCGATCGCCGAGTGACCGGCGGACATCGGGTCCGCTGGTCACACGCGCGGGGGGGTCCGTGACCACGCGGGAGCGGGAGCGCGCCCCCGGGGGCGCGCGCTCGCTCCCTAGACCCTCACAAGCAAGCAACGTAGCCCTACGTTAGTTTGCCTGTGAGGGGCTGACCGCCGACGTAGATAGTCGTGCGGCGGTCGGCAAGTGGTTAATTTGTGTTAGGTGGTGCATGAAATAGTAACCAAAACAGCAGCATACTATTAGACAACGAAACCCCTTTCCCTGCTCACACGTCAGCCTGTTTCCTTCTTGATTCTCTGCAATCAACTAGGTTCCAAGGCCCTGGGGTCCGCTCTTTCTCCACTGTATTTCTCCTTAGAAACAACAGGCTGCACACTGAAGACTTTCAACTTCAGCTAAGGTTTATTGCAATGACAGAACATTCCCACCCAAAGCCATGCCCCCAGCATGTTTCACCCATATCAGGGATTAATTATGGGGAATCCCCATTAAAAAGCCCTGATGTGGGTGAAATATGCTGGGGCATGGTTTGGGGTAGGAATGAGCGGCGTGCTGTGACTGCAATAAATCTTGGCTGGAGTTGTACGTCTTCAGTGTGCAGCCCATTATTTGGATGGTTGACTACAGCAGCATACTAATTGGTTTTCTGCCATTACAATACAGGTATCCGATTTACAATTGTTTTTTTCCAATATTTTTTCCTTGGTCTATCATTATAGAGCCAGACTGTACTGTTGACTGACAAACTGACAAGCAATGAAGCAACAGGCAAGGGGATTCAGGAGAAGTGTACAAAATGTCATTAATTAAAGAGGAACTTCAGCCTTTCCCCTCCCCCCATTTCCCCCCTGCTTATCTTTTACTGTCTTCTGCACGGTAAGGATACTCACCTAGCCAGTGGATCCAGCGTTTAGCTGCTGGGATCCCCACTGCAAGCACTGCATGGGTTTGACGCTGCCATGTTGCCTGTGGCAGCTGCTGGCACTTCCGGATGCAGGCACTGCTAGGCCTGCCCCCTCCTCCTTACTAAATGGGACTACATGTCATGCATCCCAGGAGGCACTAGGGACACCCCGTCATTCACCAAGGCCAATTCCGGAAGTTGGGGGGGCCAGCTGAGCCTTTCAAGCAAGAAAAAAACAGTATGTAGCAGTCTTATATACACCATATCCAAGAATATTTCTGTTACCGTTTAATATTTTCACCAAATAAAAATAGGATAGATGCCTATTTGGACATTTAAATTATTCAAATAGGTGCCAAGAGTAGGAGCTGGGTGCTGGCACAGTGTAAAGCTGTGTAGGAGTTGCATTGGTGGGCAGTGAAGAAAGATGAAGGGTCTGAAAGAACAGAACCTTCTCAGATTCTGAAGTTGGGAAGATGGCTACTACAGTGCATCCGGAAAGTATTCATATCGCTTCACATTTTCCACATTTTGTTATGTTACAGCCTTATTCCAAAATGGATTCAATTCATTATTTTTCTCAAAATTCTACAAACGATACCCCATAATGACAACGTAAAAGAAGAATGTTTGAAATCTTTCCAAATTTATTAAAAATAAAAAAGGAAAAAATTGCATGTACATAAGTATTCACAGCCATACTCTGTTGAAGCACTTTTGGCACCAAATATAGCTTCAAGTCTTTTTGAGTATAATGCTTCAAGCTTGGCACACCTATTTTGGGCAGTTTCTCTCAATCTTCGTTGCAGGACCTATCGAGCTCCATCAGGTTGGATGGGGAGCATCGGTGCAAAGCCATGTTTTGATCTATCCAGAGATGTTTAATCGGGTTTAAGTCTGGGCTCTGGCTGGACCACTCAGGAACATTCACAGAGTTGTCCCGTAGCCACTTCTTTGTTATCTTGGCTGTGTGCATAGGGTCGTTGTCCTATTCGAATATGAACCTTCACCCCTGTCTGAAGTCCAGAGCGCTCTGGAGCAGGTTTTCATAAAGGATGTCTCTGTACATTGCTGCATTCATGTTTCCCTCAATCCTGACTAGTCTCCCAGTTCCTGCCACTGAAAAACACCCCCACAGCATGATGCTGCCACCACCATGCTTCACTGTAGGGATAGTATTGGCCAGGTGATGAGCGGTGCCTGTTTTCCTCCATACATGACGCTCAGGCCAAAGAGTTCAATCTTTGTTTCATTAGACCAGAAAATTTTGTTTCTCATGGTCCTTCAGGTGCCTTTTGGCAAACTCCAGGCCTGCTGTCATGTGCCTTTTACTAAGGAGTGGCTTCCGTCTGGCAACAACCATACAGGCCTGATTAGTAGAGTGCTGCAGAGATGGTAAGCTTCAGAGATGTGTTTTTGACTCAAGTGCTGGTCTGCGGATCAGACTTCAAAAAAGGCCTTGGCTGATCTTCCTTTTCAAGGAGATCGCCTGTTTGGAGCTACCATGGATGACATCATTAAAGGTCTCATTGGGGGGGAAGAGTACTTTTCTCCTGCAGGCTACTAAGGGCAAGGAACCTCGTCGTAGACCTTCTCTGCTCATAAGAAGTTTTTTCGTCCCTCAGGGTCGACTGACAAGGGCTCGAAGCCTTTCAGGGCCTCTTCTGGAGGATCCAAACAAACCTGGTCTGGCAAACCAAGATCGGGGTTCTCCAGACCCGGTGACAAGGCTCCTTCTGCATGAAGGTGCACCCTTACCTATATCGGGGGGGCATCTTTGCTGGTTTCCAGACCCGTGGACTTCCCAGGTGCAAGACTGGTGGGTCCACAAAGTCATTCGGTCCTATACAAGATATAGTTTCGCTCTTGTCCCCCAGCAAGGTTTTTTTCTTCCAACTTGTGCCTGTCCCCAGACCGCTTACAGGGCCTTTTTGGGCGGTACAAGACCTGTTTCTTCAAGCGATGATTGCCCCGGTTCTGACCTCGGAAAGTTTTCAGTGTTTTTACATAAACCTGTTCACAGTTCCCAGAAAGGAAGGCAAAGTGCATCCAATCCTGGACCTCAAGGCACTAAACTGCTTTCTGCGGATACAGAAGTTCAGATTGGAGTCCATTCGAAAAATGGTGGCATCACTGCGTCGGGGGAATTTCCTCGCCTCTATCGATATCAAAGATGTCTACCTTCACATTCCAATATGTGCCAGTCACCAGCGTTTTCTCCACTTTGTTGTGGGAGAGGAGCATTATCAGTTTGTGGCGTTACCCTTTGGTCTCACATCTGCTCCTCGTGTCTTCACAAAAGTGTTAGCCTCAGTGCTAGCTTTGCTACGGCAATGGGGGATCGTGGTACTGGGCTACTTGGACGATCTCCTTCTGCGAGCGGAGTCTGGAGATTACAATACTAACTGCAGGAGTTCGGCTGGATTCTGAATTTTCAGAAGTCTGCTCTGGTTCCATCCACAAAGCTGGACTATCTGGGCCTGACTCTGGACTCTGCCTTAGCCAGAGTGCTCCTTCCTCTAGACAAACTCCAGAAATTGCAGGCTGCAATTCGCCTCCTGCTGTCCAACAAATGGTCATCCCTCCGGACTTGCATACGGGTGCTGGGCCTGATGGTGTCTACCTTCAAGGCGGTTCCGTTTGCACAGTTCCATAAGAGGTCCCAGCAAAGGGAAATTCTGACCAAATGGGACAAGACTCCGCAGTCTTTGGACAATCCGATCCGGCTGAGTCGGGGCACGAAGGAGTCCCTGATATGGTGGTTTCGTTCTCCAGCACTTTGTATGGGGCAGTGGTCACCATGAATGCCAGCCTGTCTGGCTGGGGAGGTGTCCTCAGCAAGCATTCTGCTCAGGGCATCTGGACGCTGGAGAGTCCAGACTACCAGTCAATGTCTTGGAACTCTGAGCGATCAGACTATGTCCAGACTAGGACCATTGGACGGATTGTCCTTAGGGTTGTCCAGTGCACATTCATTCGGACAATGCCACGGCTGTGGCTTATGTCAATCACCAAGGGGGCACATGTAGTGTTCCCTTCGACTCTGGAGGTAGCCGACATTCTAAGGTCGGAAGAACTGTTCATTCTAGCCCTCACCGCTGGGGTGGAAAATTGGCAAGCGGATTACCTCAGTCAGCAGGCGTTGAACCAAGGGGAGTGGTTCCTTCATCCAGAGGTGTTTCATCAACTGTGTCTCCTGTGGGGCACCCCCGAAGTGTATCTGTTGGCGTCTCAGTTCAACAGAAAGGTGCAGAGGTTTGTGGTTCGGTCAAGGGACCCTCTGGGGCACGCCACAGACGCGCTGGTGGCCCCGTGTGCTCAGTATCGTCTGATTTACGCTTTCCCTTCTCTCAAGCTTCTGCCAAGACTTCTCCACAGGATCGAGGCAGAAGGGATTCCAGTCATCTAAGTGGCTCTGGACTGGCCATGCCAGGCTTGGTACGCCGATCTGGTGTGGTTGGTGGCCGATGTTCCTTGAAAGCTTCCTTTTAGGGAGGATCTGGTGTCCCAAGGACCAATCTTCCATCCTGCTTTACATTCGCTGGCTTTGACAGCTTGGCTGTTGAACGCCAGGTGCTGAAGGATAGGGGTTTATCTGAGTCAGTGATTCCTACACTGTTGAAAGCTAGGAAATCTACCTCTAGGAAGATCTACCATCATACATGGAAGACGTACATTGCGTGATGTGAGTCTCTTGGGGTTCTTCCTCGCTCCTTCTTTGTGGCTTGGATCTTGACCTTCTTTCAACAGGGGGTTGAACAGAAATTGGCCTTGATTACCATCAAGGGCCATGTGTCGGCTTTGGCGGTCTTCTTCCAAAGACCTTTGGCCACACACTCCCTGGTGTGTACCTTTCTTCATGGTGTCCGAGATTTGAATCCTTCAGTGCAGGATCTGTTGCTGCCTTGGGATCTTAATTTGGTGCTTTCAGCTCTAAAGAAGCCTCCCTTTGAAAACATTTGGGAGATTCCCCTTCTTACGCTATCCCAGAAGGTGGCCTTTTTAGTGGCTTACCTGTCGTTCACCTTACCTGGTGATTCACAGGGATAAGGTGGTTCTTCACCCCTGTCTGTCATTCCTTCCAAAGGTTGTCTCTGATTTTCATTTGAAGACATTGTTTTGCCTTCCCTGTGTCCCAGTCCTAAACATCCGAAGGAACTCGCCTTGCATGCCTTGGATGTGGTCCGGGCAATTAGGTTGTACCTGGCAGCTATGGAGTCTTTCAGGAAGTCAGACTCTTTGTGCTCACGGATAGACCTCGAAAAGGGTTGTCCGTTTCCTCTCTAACCATTTCCAGATGGATCAGACAGACGGTGGTTCAGGCCTATTCCATCAGGGGTCAGGTTCTTCCTTTCCCTGTCAGGGTGCACGCTTTTAGGGTGCTTAGTTCCTCCTGGACTTTCAGTCATCAGGCATCAGTGACGCAGGTTTGCAAGGTGGCCACCTTGCACACTTTTACAAAGTTGTATAAAGTGGATGTGTTGGCATCTGCGGATGCTTCTTTTGGCCGCAAGGTTTTGTAGGCTGTTGTTTAAGAGGACCTGATCCTCTTTGAGGGTGTATTGTTTTTTTCAGGTGGGCTCCAATTGTTGGTTGAGCTCCTGTTGCCTGGTTGACTAATGTTTAGCCTTGGGAATTTTTTGGTTGTTCCCACCCCTCATGTTTAACACTGCTTTGGGACGTCCTGATGGTTATGAATATCAGGAGCTGTGTCTGTCAATGAACGAAAGAGAAAATGGGATTTTTGACTAACTATAAAGTCAATTTCTTTGATCATTGACAGACACAGCACCCACCTCTCTGTGGAGTTATAATTCTCCTGACACTGCTTGTAACAAAACTAAGTGGCTATAGCAGAGAGAGGGAGTATACCCCCCGGGACTGCCCATGGGTGTAGCCAGAATTCTTCCCTGCTTAGTGTCCTACTCCTGTAGGGGGTAGTATAACCCAATCTTACAGTGCCGGGACATGGCCATCTAGCCAAACTGCACCCCTCCCCCCCCACAAGATGTATGAGCCTTATGTGTTAGCAAAAAGCCCCCCCCCCCCCCAAAATAAAAAAAAAATACAATTGAGCACTAATTGGCACGCTTAGCCCTAAGCATGCATTCCCTTTGGAAGCCAAATATTTCCACAAACAAAAATTCCCCCTCCTCCCAGTACAAATCTCTCCCTGCTGAAATCCCCCCCCCCCCCCAGCACAAATCTTTCCCCCCATCCTCTCTCTAAACTCATATCCTCTCTCTTCCCAAATGTTGCCTGCTAGCACAGCTATTCCTCCCCAAAAAAACAACCTGTTGGCACACATTCGCACCCCTCAAATTTCCCCTCCAAGCACAAATCCTCCTCTCTCCAAACCCCCCCCCCCCCAGCAGGAATCCTCTCCACACCCAAATGTTCCCTCCTAGCATAAATCCTTCCTCCTCCTAGCACAAATACCCATCAATCATCCCTACTAGCACACATCCTCTCCCCCCAAATCCCCCCCAAAATGTTCCCTTCTTGTACAAATCCCCCTAGCAAAATCCTCTTCCCCCCCAGCACAAACCTCCCAAATCACCCTCCTAGCACATCCCATCAAATTCCCTTTCCTAGCCTAACCCCCCCCCCCAAACTTCCCCTCTAGCACACATACCCCCAATCATCCCTACTAGTGTAAATACCGCCCCTTCGCCATTTCTAACAGCCCCAAAATCCCCCCATCACCTCTTCTAGCACAATCCCCCTCCTAGCACAAATACTCCTCCCCCCAGCACAAATCCTCTTCCCCTTATTCACACAGAACAAATCCCCCCCTCCTAGCACATATCCTCTCCCCCTATCCCCATCGCACAAATCCCCTCTCCTGGCACAAATCCTCTTCCCTCCATTCCCACAGCAAAAATTCCCCCTCCTTGCACAAGTCCTCTTCCCCCATACCACAGCACAAATCCCCCCCCCCCATCTACACAGCACAAATCCCCCCTCCTGGCACAAATGCTCTTCCCCGCAGCACAAATCGCCCTCCTAGCACAAGTCCTCTTCCCCCAATCTCCCCAGCACAAATCCCCCCTCCTGGCACAAATCCTCTTCCTCCCCATTCCTACAGCACAAATTCCCCCTCATAGCACAAATTCTCTTCCCCCCAGATCCCCCCTCCTGGCACAAATCCTCCCACCCATCCCCTCAGCACAACCCCCAAATCACCCCTCCTAGCACCCCTCCCAAGAACAAATCTTACCCCTGTCAAATCCCCCCCACCAAAATGTTACCCCTAACACAAATATTCACCATCTTTCCCACTAGCATAAATACCCCCCCCCCCCAGCACCACCACCAAATGCCCCTTTTTAACAGCCCCAAGATTTCCTGTTCTAGCACAAATCCCGCCATCCAAATAATCTCTTCAAGGACAATCCCCCCTCCTAGCATCAAATCCGCTTCCCCCTTTTCTCCCTTTAGCACAAATCACCTCTTCTAGCGCTCCCCACCCCCCAATACCCCTGATAGAAACAAATCTTATTCTGTCACTTCCTCATTTTGATATGTCAGAATCAGAGCTTAGGCAGAGCCTAGGAGAAGCCGATTTCTAAACGTTTGCACGGACAGCTGGCGGAAGAGATGCCGCTGCTGAAGGGGAACAAAATTGCGGCTCAGAGATTCCACTGGATGTCAGACCGGGACTATACAGAGTTTGATTACCCGCCCCCTACCCACATTGTTTGCTGGGAGGAGATGGGGGGCAGGTAACAAACTGTAAACTCCCGATCTGACAGTCCCGATGGAAGAGCACTACAGCGACAGGAGAGATAAGCTGGGGAGGAGAGAGAGCACATCCCGCTCTCTCCTGTCAGCTAATAGTCGCAGAAACACTCCTGGCAGCGCCTCCCATGCTACAAATGCCCGGGACAGCCTTCCCTCCTGCCCACCCCTTGTACCAGCCTTGAATGGTTATGAACAGCAGGAGCTGTGTTCCTCAGTGAACACCAGAGAAATGGATTTTATATCAAGTCAAAAATCCCATTTTTCTGTTTACCTTGTACATGATTGGGTATTCAAAGTGAACTGGGCCTCACCTTTCTTATTTACTCATCTAAGAGAAGGTTCAATTAGCCAGAGGATAGTCACCTTTGTAAGTGAACAGTCTGTACTCCTTTAGGAAAGTAGCCCCAGAATGTGCAAAAACATTCACAAAAAAAAACAAAACATTCATGTTCAAATTAAAGCGTATCATTAAGAGAAATACAGTACATGCAGCTGTATTGTTCCAGAAGATATCTATGTTGATAGAGAAGCTTGTTTCTGAGGACCTTATACATCTGCAGCAAATGTTATACATTTTATTTGCTTGCTGTCTCTATAGGATTCTTTATTATGTGTAGATGATAAGGTTGCTTTAATCTTAAAATGGCATCCTCTCCATCCCTCCCATTTCTCTTACCACTAATGCACTTTCCCTAAACTGCTTGCTACAAGAGCTTCATGACATACTAAATATGTTAGAAATTTTCATTGCAATTAATATTTGGCCTTTGTTAACCTCTGATGAAAGAGTTGCCCATTTTGTTCATCCCCAACACATGTGCTACAGGCACCAACGGCATGGAATTTAAAAATTCTTTAAACAGACATATGGCAATCCTGAAGAAGGGCAAGGATCACATAATTGTTCTCAGAGGTGGTCTACAAGATGTTTTACCTGCCATGTTAGGTTTTTATGTTGCTTCCTAATTTGGATAGTTGGGTTTATTAAAAAGGGGCCCATACAAAATATATTTTTTTCTGTATCCTCTAGTCGCAGAGCTGTTTGTGACCTAGTAATAATTTTAAACTGATATAATCTGAGAGCGCTGTTATTATCCAAATTAACTGATACCTAATCCCTGGTGCCCAACCTGTGGATGAATCCAGGAACAAACAGTAAAAAAAAACACAGCTCAAGGTGAAAGCTCCTCAAATCAGCCCTGTCTGAGCACAGAAAGAAGGTACTGGCTCTGCATGCACAACATGTAAAACAGAAAATGTCTGGACGGCCGCATTCAATGCAATTCACATTTATTGGGATAGATAAAATCCATACAGCATAGCAGAGGTACAGGAACAAAAACAGCAGCTATGATTAAGCACTGACACAAGTGCGAAATGCGTCAGTTGTTTTTGTTCCTGTACCTCTACTATGCTGTATGGATTTTATCTATCCCAATAAATGTGAATTGCATCAGAGTGGTGCCCAACCCGTGGCCCCCTGAGGCCCCTGCAGATACTAATCTGTTTCCCTATTGCCATGTTATAGCAGTGATCTCTAGCAATCTCATGTAATATGTTTCCAGTCTCCAACAACTCCTATAGCATGTTAACTGTGTCTGAAAGTCTCCTGCAGCATGCTCTCAGTCTCTGACCATCATTTATATTATGGTCACAGTCTCTGACCATCTCCTGTATTATGTCGGCAGTCTCTGACCATTTCTGTATGATGCCCACACTCTCAACCTATCCCTTGTGTCATGCACATAGTCTCTGACCATGTTTTGTATGATGTTCACAGTCTCTGACCATCTCCTGTACATGTCTGCAGTCTCTGTCTATCTCTTGTATTGGGTCCACAGTCTCTGGCCATCTCTTGTATCAAACCTAAAGTCTCTGTCCATCTCTTGTATTGTGTCCACAGTCTCTGGCCATCTCCTGTATCAAACCCAAAGTCTCTGACCATCTCTTGTATTGTGTCCACAGTCTTTGACCATCTCCTGTATCATACCCACAGTCTCTGACCATCTCCTGTATCATACCCACAGTCTCTGTTCATCTTCTGTATCATACCCACAGCCTCTGACCATCTCCTGTATCATACCCACAGTCTCTGACCATCTCCTGTATCATACCCACAGTCTCTGTTCATCTTCTGTATCATACCCACAGCCTCTGACCATCTCCTGTATCATACCCACAGTCTCTTTTCATCTCCTGTATCATACCCACAGTCTCTGACCATCTCCTGTATCATACTCACAGTCTCTGACCAACTCCTGTATCATACCCAAAGTCTCTGACATTCCCTTGTATCATGCCCATAGTCTTTGTGGGAGAGGAGGAGGGAAGGAAGGGGGGGGGGGGCGGAGGAGTTAAAGCAGAACTTCCCTTTTAGGGTTAAGTTCTGCTTTAAAACTGGTAAACTGCAATATATTGGATGAGATCTCCAAGGGTAGAGATTCAGATTCGTAAAAATGTCCATTCCTGACTGGCTCTGTTTTAGGCTGGAGAATTTTGCCAATTAACCCCTTATGTACAATACTAACAGGAACTCAAGCCTTCCAGTCCCCACCCAAAAACTAATTTTTGAGTAGGTAACATCATGAAGAGTGAGGAGTTTCTGCTGTTAACCTCTCAGAAATGAATATAGAAGAGTGGTTGCTCTGCTTCTGCCACCTGCCCACCAACATGCAATAAGGATATAAAGACAGGGAAAGGGGGGAGGGCAGCTAGAATGAGGTTTTATGAAATATGGAATCCTTTAGAAATTGTCACTTTTATTTTAATTATAAAGGGATTCAGGAGAAGCATACACAGACAGAAAAGTAACCCCCCCCCCCCCCCCCATGGATTTCAGCTCTTGACATAACAGCTGTCTGGATAGTCCATCTATGGATAAAGAAACAGGCCCAGTGGCTTTATCAAAGCTGCGTATATCATTTAAAATTGCTCAAAATAAAATGAGCCAGGGTCATTTTATAACAGTAATTACATTCAGTTTACCATAAATAAATACCCTTAAAATTGCAAGTGAAAGACATTCAAAACTATATGAGCTCCAGAGCCAAAGGGTAATGTAATTTAAACTCAGTAAAATCCTTTGGTGCATCATCAATGCAATTTGCCTGGAGAGGAATAAGGGGACGTGTGAGTCATGTTCAGGGCTAGAGCTTTGTTTAACCGCTCAGGAATGAATGAGTTAAACAGGTTATCTAATTATCTCTTGCACTACTGCCCCATCCATCTCCATCAAGGCTCGGCACAGCTTCAAGTGGTGTTATTCTGCCTGTCCCAGTGGGAGGCAGGGTTGGTTATTTCTGGGAAGCTTCTGACCGTCAGGCTTAAGAAGACCCTAAGGCATTTCAATTCTTTTAAATACTGGTAGCAAATGTAAGAGCTGTCAATGCACTGAGCAACGCTTGGATTCTTAACACCAAACCTAACTGCCATTCTCTGCAAACAGCATAGTTGTGCATACAATTATACTCTCATCTGTGACTCTTCCAGGGCTAATTGTCTGACTTGTAGCTGTGCCAGAGGTATAGCAACTTTGGAGAACATGCAAACAAAAGCAACAAAATTCTCAGCTGTTGGTTTGATTTGTTGTCTGATAACGCCATGGAGGATTTGAGAACTGGAAGATGAGGTCACCTTTGGTGGCTCTGATGGAGTCTAACGTCACTTGGATCCTGGCTTTTTCCCTTTAGGAAAAGGAACTTAACATATGTTGGCTGCATAGGGGGTTCCTGCAGATATTGCGGGAAAAATAGCAGATCAATATTGTTATACTGTCTTTAACAACCTGTGTCTTTAAGTGTTCTCTCACACAGGCAGCTTGGGGTGGTAAAAACAGGCGCCTGAGCCTTAATGTTACTGGGCTGCAGAGGATCCAGAGTGTGCTGAAAGAGTGGAGCTGCTGGGCAGAGATCTTCTGGAAAAACAGTGTCGTGAGTACTCAAGATCTGCCCAGGGGTCTACCTAAGAGAGGGGACCACTCCAGAGAGGTCAAGGGGGAGCCAGCTAACAAGGAGCGTACACTAAAGGGGGTGCCAAGTATTGAAGCCCTGAGGTTTGGAGAGCAAAGGGGACTCCAGGAAGGGCCCTGAAGTGTTCAGCAATACAGATTGCACTACAAGTCAGCTACCTTAGGAAGGAGTACTTCAGGGAGCTCAAAGGACTTTTTCACAGTCGGATTTGAAGTTATATTAAGCGGCCTAACCGGGACCAGCGTCAGTAAGCATTAACCAGCGTCAAGTAGCATCTTTTTAGAGTCCCTGCCTATTTTTGCATAGTTCAGTTGTTGGAGTATTCCGCTCATCAGTTCTCCCATCCAAGTTCTCAAATACACCTAAAAACCCAAAGACACTGGTCTGGTTCTTGTCTGAGGTATTCACACTTGGGAAACATGTTTAAAGGTACTACTGTCGCTAGCGGTAACCCAGGGGGACCCACACTCAGCAGCTCCCTTGGGAGTAGTGCTACATTTGCATGCAGCACAATTGATTGGATTCTAGTACTGCCCCTCTCACTTCAGTTGGAGTGTTGTTGTGAAAGGAGAGGAGGAAGCTGTTATAAAGTAAAATAAGGCACTTGCACTAGTTGCATTAAAAAATATATATATATATACGGTGGGGAAAATAATTATTTGATCCCTGCAGATTTTGTAAGTTTGCCCACTTACAAAGAAATTAAGGGTCTATAATTTTTATCACAGGTGTATTTTAAATGACAGAGACAGAATATCAACTAAAAACACAGGAAAAACACATGATATAAATGTTATAAATTGAGTTGCAGTTGAGTGAGTAAAATAAGTATTTGATCCCCTACCAACAAACAATAATTCTGGCTCCCACAGACTGGCTACAGTATGTGCTCATGTGGTACACAGATTAGTCCTGTCAATTTAAGAAGGTGCTCCTAGCGACAACTCGTGTATAAAAGACACCTGTCCACAGAATCTCTTTCTTCCATTCAAACCTCTCCTTCATGGGCAAGACCATAGAGCTGTCAAAGGACATCAGGGACAAGATTGTAGATCTGCACAAGGCTGGAATGGGCTACAAGACCATCAGAAAGAAGCTTGGTGAGAAGGAGACAACTGTTGGAGCGATTATTCGCAATTGGAAGAAACCATCAATCGCCCTCGGTCTGGAGCTCTATGCAAGATTTTGCTTGATGGGGTAAAGATGATCAAAGGAAAACTACACGGGAGGAGTTTGTGAATGATCTCAAGGCAGTTGGGACCACAGTCACCAAACAAATCATGTATTGAAATCCTGCAGCGCCCGCAAAGTCCCCCTCCTCAAGAAGGCACATGTACAGGCTCATGTAAAGTTTGTCAATTAACATCTAAGTGATTCAGAGGATTGGGAGAAAGTGCTTTGGTCAGAGGAGACCAAAATAGAGCTCTTTGGCATTAACTCGACTTGCTGTGTTTGGAGGAAGAAAAATGCTGACTATGACCCTAAGAACACCATCCGTACATTCAAGCACAGAGGTGGAAACATGCTTCGGAGTGGTTTCTCTGCTAAAGGTACAGGCCAACTTTGCCACATTGAGAGGCAAACGGATGGGGCCATGTATTATAAAATCTTGGATGAGAACTTTCTTCCTTCTGCCAGAACACTGAAGATTGGTCATGGATGGGTCTTCCAGCATGACAATGACCCAACTCATACCACCAGGGCAACAAAAGAGTGGCTCAAGAAGAAGCACATTGGGATCATGGATTGGCCTAGCCAGTTTCCAGACCCTAATTCCATAGAAAATGTATGGAGGGAGCTGAAACTTCGAGTTGCCAAGCAACAGCCAAGAAACCTTAAGGATTTAGAGAAGAGTGGACCAAAATTCATCCTCAGATGTGTGCAAACCTGGTAAGCAACTACAAGAAGCATCTTACTTCTGTGCTTGCCAACCAGGGTTTCTCTACCAAGTACTAAGTCATGTTTTACTTGGGGATCAAATACTTATTTTACTCACTGAACTGCAACTTAATTTGTATTGTGTTTTTCTGGATTTGTGGTTGAAATTTTTGTCTAAATCTGTGTACGTGAACACTCCTTTGCTGAGATAATCCATCCACCTCACTGGTGTGGAATATCAAGATGCCGATTAGACAGCATGATTATTGCACAGATGTGCCTTAGGCTGGCCACAATAAAAGGCCACTCTAATATGTTCAGTTTTATGACACAGCACAATGCCACAGATGTCGCAAGTTTTGAGGGAGCATGCAATTGGCATGCTGACTGCAGGAATGTCCACCAGAGCTGTTGCCCGTGAATTGAATGTTCATTTCTCTACCATAGGCCCTCTCCACAGGCATTTCAGTAGATCCAACCGGCCTCACAACCGCAGACCTTGTGTAACCACACCAGCCTAGAACCTCCACATCCAGCATCTTCACCTCCAAGATCGTCTGAGACCAGACACCTGGACAGCAGCTGCAACAATCGGTTTTCATAACCAAAGTATTTCTGCACAAACTGTCAGAAACTGTCTCAGGGAACTCATCTGTATGCTCGTTGTCCTCATCGTGGTCTCGAGCAGTTCATCGTCTTAACCCACTTGAGTGGTCAAATGCTCACATTCAATGCCGTCTGTCGCTTTGGAGAGGTGTTCTCTTCACGGATGAATCCCGGTTTTCATAGATCTTTGAGTTCAACTCATGAAAAACGGGGGCAAAAACAAGTGTTGCGTTTATAATTTTGTTCAGTATATTTACCTAGAAAAATGGTGACTTGTTCAATAGGTATTTTACCCGCTGTATAATCAAATTTAAAAAAAACGTATTCAAATAAATATATTCTGGAGCCCTGAGATTTCACAAGATGGTTAATGAATCAAACCTTGCCATGCCAAAAAGCAGGACATGATGAAAAATTTTGTTCAGAACAGAAACAAAAACGAATCATTACTTTTTATGAATAATCAGACGTGGAGAGTTCCTGTGGTGGAGTGGAGAATTTAAAGAAAAAGCTTGGTATAACCATAGTGAAAATGAAAGGCATTTAAACCTGGTGAGTGAATGTCTTGCTCGGGGTGTTGGTGACACTGAGCACAAGGTGTGGTGTGGTGTGGTGTGGTGAATATTGAGAAGAATATTATCATCTGATATACTGTAGAAGTTGGACATTTTTTTCATGAGTGGACACTGGGTGGACTATAATTTTTGATTATTGTTTTAAATATAATTTTTTAACACTTTTTTTTTAATATATGTGACAGCACCACTGTACTTTATTCTTTTGGAACAGGTACACTTGGGATGGTAATTTTATGTTTAAAGTGGCAGCAGTCAGCGTGAGGGGAATTTTTTTTTATGTATTTTCAATTTTAGTTTCTTCACATAGATATCTGTGGCACAGTGGCAGAATTGTAGAGCATTGGGAGGTGGTGCACAAAACTTTTTGAAGTACTACTAGTATTTGCATGATTGAGCTACTACAATACCTCCAGAGTGAATCTATACTTCCTCTTGGGATTGGCTAAGGCTGCCTGATGGCCCAAAAATGGTTGAATCATGAGAGACTCAGCTAATGTTTATTGCCAGCTTTAGGTCTTTTGCACATGGGCAGCTGAGCCCATACAATGTAATTCCCAGCATATTTTCCAGGTGCTGCATACAACCTCTTAAAAAACGGGAATTGTTGCATGGAACTGTAACGTGGCATATGCTGGCGATGTTGAAAACACAAGGATAGAGTATGAGTGTATGCAAAAAATAGAAGATGTTTGATGTTCACAACTACATGAAATAAACTTTCAATATTCTGTGTTAAATTGTGAAGTATTGGCTATGCGTCCTGTACGTGGTGGGGAAATAGGGTTCAGGAATGCCAGTTCAGCATCCCATTAGACATATCTAAATTCATCCATAAACAGGTTGTCCCGGAGAGCAATTGGTAGAAAGAAATCTGTCCGTCTTCTCACGAAACCTGGCAGGGTCTGCTCTGCCTATATGCCTCGGCATCTGTGGTCACCGAACTGTCAAAGTGAATGCAGACTTGTCACTAACACATTGGTAATCCTCCAGATATTTCTTTCTAGATATATTACTTTACACATGGAGGGGTGGACGGGGGCTAATTAATCTCAGAAATGCAGCATCTGTTTGGGCTCTGTGGATTCATGTTAATAATTAGCTAAAAGAAGACAACTGCTGACCACGAGCCACGTAAAACACAGAGCCTATAAGCCAGAGCTTATAGTGTCTGACCTCTGGCATTTGAGGGGTTAATTGGCATCAAGATTTTCCCTTTCGGTATCCGGTTGTACGGCTTCAGTCCTCAAGTGCCTCATGCCGGACTGGATTTTAAAATTATTTTGGCCTAAGGTAGTACAGGTCAGCCTACTAATTACCTGAATTAGTATAAGGGCTCATGTCAATGCGCATTGTTTTCCTGTGCTTGATATGCATTTGGAATGCACATTAAACATAGGTCAGCAAACTACCATTGACTTTAAGGGCTCATTTACACTTGTGGTTAGTGGCCGGTCAAAACAGATGCTTAAGACACATTCCTCTCCTCTCCTTTCCTTAAGCTGGAAAGGCAGCAAGAAGGGGATGTACACATTCCAAAGCCATGGCGGCACAGTGGGGGTGTAGTGGTTTGCACTTTCACCTGGCAGCAAAAGGGTTGCTGGTTCAAATTCCAACCACGATACCACCTGCCCAGAGTTTGCATGTTCTTCCTTTGCCTGCATGGGTTTCCTTCAGGTTCTCTGGTTTCCTCCAATACTCCAAAGACATGCTAGCAGGTTAATTGGCTCCTGTCTAAATCGGCCCTAATATGTGAATGTCAGTTAGGGACCTTAGATTGTAAGCTCCTTGAGCGTAGGGACTGATGTAAATGTACAATGTATGTGTAAAGCGCTGTGTAAATTATTGCCGCTATACCTGAAATAAATAAAATGGCAAAAATGCAGCTGCAGCATGATGTTGCTGCATTTACAGGCAATGAGGAGGTGACATATTGTCTCCTCACTGCCTGTAAAATGCATCTGAAAAGCAATTTACTGCAAATCTCTTTTCAGAGGGGTACCAAAGTCTGCTGCACATCTAAACTTAATTTTAAATATTTTTGCTGCTAGCATTAGTAAATAGATAGGAAGGTATATTATATTTACTTGTTTTACATTTTTTTTGCCAGGAGGGGAGGTTTTTTTTCAGCAATGCACACCCTTCTGCCTGCATGCCCGAGCTATGGGTAGAGGGATTCCAGGAAATAAATCTTATGTGAATCATCTGCCTTTTCTCAAGATGGCCGCAGCTAGATATTTAAAAAAAAAAGGGATTTCTCAGCAAAATGAAGCATGTAGATATGGATGGATTTTTGGTTTGTGGTACTCAGAAACACCGTAGTTCCACTTTAAGGAGCAGTACACATGGATGTTTAGAGGCTGCGTTTGCTTTGAATTTTACTACAAGTCTTCTGATGCAGCATAGCTTATAGAGGTGTGTTTGAACTGCAGACCACCAAATATTACAAAGCATTACCACTTTTGGCATCCTGTTCTACACATTTTCTTCACTTCCAAAATGCTTGTTTGCATCTCATACATGAAACCACTTTCTTTCTACACTTCATGCTCTCATGCTCTCATTTCTTTCTATATTTCCTCTTTGGTCACCCCATTGGCTATTGCACACTTTCCTCCATTCACCCTGTCTTTTTCACTGCCTTGAGCTCCGTCTCAAGGAACATCCTGTATCTCTGTCCCTTCACTTCTTGCTGCGTTTTCATTTCCCTTGTCTTTTCTTGTCTAAGTTCAGGTATTACTCCATGAGGGTTATATCCTCATGGCTCTTAAACTAATACTTGTCTTAATCTGTTTATTTTTTCATCACATTGCTACTTTGTATCAGTTTCATCTCGTACTATCAACACTTCTGGTATGTGTCAATTCAACTAATGTTCTTATACATTCAAACGAGCTCACTCACTTTCTTCACTCCAAAGCTTATGTCACAGCTTTTTCATTACTTCTTTTGCCTCTTATATGCACTAAGATCAGCACTTTTTCTTGGGTTCCAATTTCCCCCTCTATTCTCTTTTTCGGGTTGTGCTCTTCCTTCCCCTTTTTTGATTCTGACACTGGCTCTGCTGAAATATACTTTTCATATATGAATACTCCTTCCCTTTTTTGGTATCACCTTGTGATACAACAAAGATTTTTTATTATTATTATTATTATATATCATTACTATTATTTTTTCATACTCTGATACTCTGATATATTTATATATTTTCAGCCAGTGTCACTTTATCTACAATCATCAAAATACTCCCCCCCTCTTTTATCACATATCTTTCCTCACCTGGCTCCCCACTGTGTTGGCGTGGTCTTGCCCCTTCAGCTCCCGGATGAGACGTTGATACCCCCTCCTCTGGCAGCGCATACCAGTTTGATTCATTTAGATGTAAGTGTGGTTTCCCAATTTGGGTTACACATTTGTTGTATTTTTATATTTGCTGTCCAACTTAAGGCATAGCAGACATTCATAATTCATTTGTTCATTTTTGACAGAATCACCTACAAACTCCTGATGAGTGGGCGTAGGGACCCACGAAACGCGTAGAGTTTTTCCATACTAATTATTTATTGTCATGCAATATCCATGTTGATATGCTGTCACTATGTCTCAATTGCCGCAATGCTGCTATTTTTCTACTATGTTAAACATGTTTTATATGCTTGCAATTATGCCTGTGGTTATGTTATACATTTATGCCTACATTTATCATATATTTTTATCTGATAATAAAATTTACTCTTTGACCTTCTATGACTATTGTATTCAACCTCATTTAAAGTCCCATTAGGGCCACCTCTCTGTTGTTTTCTCATACATGTACCAAACATGATTACTAGGTAAATATTAATAAAGCTAACTACACATACAACAATTGCAACCTTTTAATTGCTAATCCATGGATTCAAGACAATGGCATGAAGATTGCTTGTTTGTCACCGATTTTTTTTTTTTTTGTGCCAAAAATATAGTGCTAGGAATATCACTGTGTAATGTTCCGGTACCTTTGGTACCCTAAATTACACTTTCCACAAGTGTATGCGCCCCACCATTTACTTTTGGAAAGGTGCGCATACACCTTTAAGACTGGAGCTGTCATCACTCAGCGCCGGACTAGATGGCTATTTAAGGCGTCGGTTCTCACTCACATGTGTTCGTTCAAACACCCTTACCTGGATGCTAACCTTGCTTGAAGCTTCCATGCTTGCAAGCTTACTTCGCTGACGGAACCTCGCTGCGCTGATCCCTGTATCCCGCTACTGGATCATCCGCCTCTCCTGAACCACCCTTCGGCTGTATCGCTAATAGTGCTAAGTACCCCGCAGGGGAATTCTCTATAAACTTATACTAAGCTTACACTATCTAGCTCTGCATAGTAAAGACTGTTTATCACATCTGCATAACTAGATTGCTAGCTCTTGAGACTACTGCTACTTTTCTGCACTGGGTTGATCTCTTTTGTATGTCCACCTGCTATTCTATCATCTGCTATCATACAACATTGCTAAACCTTCCTGCATCCATCTGCTACTGTCTCACCTTCAAGTGTCTATCACCTACCACCTCCACTCAACCTATCCCTCAACCTTCATCATTGTGTTACCACATACATAAAGTCACTCTAGGAACCAGCTTGCTAATTGTGTGTATTTACTGGCTGAAATAAGACCTTCCACACATGATGAGTCATTGAGGTTGGGAATGGTATCTCAGCATATCTCTTACATGACTACTGACATGGAATTATTTCTGCAGCTGAAAATCCACACCATATAAGAAACGCAGAAGCGTTACAGATTGAACGAACCCAAAATGGATTCAGCAGAAATAACCACTCAGGTGACACAATTAAAACAGCAAGTATCTGCGTTAACACACGCACTTGCTGAATTAAAAGAAGACAATCAGGCTCTGTCGCAGCAGGTAATTAGACTGACACAACTTACCTCTGCTCAGTCCCCTGAACCCAAAATAAATCCCCCCTTGGTATTTACAGGCGATCGCAAAAAATTTCGCGAATTTAAAAACGCATGTGAGTTACTTTTTTTGCTAAAACCTCGTACCTACCTTACTGATCACATTAAGGTTTGTACTATTATTTCTTACCTATCAAGCGATCCTCGAGCCTGGGCAGATTCTCTTTTTGAGAAAAACGACCAGCTTCTCAATTCCTATGCCTTGTTCCTGGCAGAGCTCACTAGCCTATATGATGACCCCAATAGGCAGAGTACTGCTGATCTTCAGTTAAGATCCTTGAAACAAGGAAGGAGGCCTGTAGAAGACTTTGTCGCAGAGTTCAAGAGATGGACCCTTGATTCAGAATGGAATGATGCATCTCTGAAAACCCAATTTAGGCTTGGCCTATCAGAAGCCGTTAAGGACGAGCTCGCCCGAGCGGATCTGCCAAAAACCCTGGATACATTAATACAACTCAGTATTACCATAGATAGAAGACTACGAGAAAGAAAGGCTGAAAAGATGGGAATGCCATTATCCGTTTCCTCTCGGAGTCTGGCCGTTCCTATGGAGGTAGGAACCATACGCCCACCGCTATCAACTATGGAAAAAGCCAAAAGACTAAATGAAAATCTCTGCTTGTACTGTGCATCCCCGGATCACAAGATAAACGTCTGTCCCCTAGTCAACAAAAAGAAGGGTGAGTGTTCACATGTCTCTCTAGGAGGATTGACAACTTCATTCACTAACCCCTACATTTCTGTTTTTTTGACATTACAGTGGGACCAGAACAGGATTACTACTAAGGCCATGATTGACACAGGATCTTGTGGAAATTATATGGATATATGTTTTGCTGCTTTAAATAAAATTCCTATTATTTCTAAACTCAAACCTGTCTCAGTAAGTCTTATTACTGGTGTTCCGTTATCCTCTGGTCCGATCACCGATCAGACACAAGCACTCCTAGTCACTATTAACGAGTCTCATAGGGAGACTTCTACCTTCGATTTAATACCATCACCCCACTTTCCCATTGTGTTGGGACTTCCCTGGTTGCACACACACCAACCAACCATAGATTGGAAGAAACGGTCCTTGACCTTCCCTTCTTGTTATTGCGAGGAAACGTGTAACCTCCCGTTTTCCGGGAAGATTCTGTCTGTGGTGACAGATGAGATTGCACCACTATGTTATCAGGATCTCTCTGAGGTTTTTCTTGAGAAAAATGCTCAAGCACTACCTCCCCATCGAGACTATGATTGTAGCATTGATCTACTCCCAAATAGCAAATTGCCGTTCGGTCATGTTTATCCTCTTTCACAGGATGAACTTGCCCATCTCAAAACCTATTTGGATGAGAACTTGGAAAAAGGTTTTATTAGACCTTCCACTTCTTCCACAGCAGCAGGACTCTTTTTTGTTCGCAATAAATATTCAAGTCTCAGACCTATCATCGACTACAGGAAATTGAATGCTATCACAATAAAAGATCGCTATCCTCTACCGCTTATCCCTGAGCTCATTGAGCAGGTGCGTGGAGCTACCTATTTTTCAAAATTAGACCTGAAAGGAGCATACAATCTCATTCGAATCCGTGATGGACACGAGTGGAAGACTGCATTCAGAACTAGATACGGATTGTTCGAATATCTTGTGATGCCATTCGGCCTATGCAATGCCCCTGCAGTTTTCCAACGATTTATAAACGATATTTTTAAAGACTTACTAGATGTCTGTGTTGTGGTATATCTGGACGATATACTTATATATTCACGGACCCTGTCTGAACACATAAGACATGTAAGACTTGTATTATCGAGATTGCTTGCACATAATCTTTATGTGAAGCTGAAGAAATGCTGGTTCCATAAAGATGAGGTACTCTTTCTAGGCTACATCATATCCAAAACAGGAATCGAGATGGACATGAGTAAAATATCCTGCATTCAGGATTGGCCTACACCAACTACACGCAAGGCGCTACAGCGATTCCTGGGATTTTCAAATTTCTACAGGAAGTTCATAAAAAACTTTTCTGCTATTGTGAGACCCCTCACACAGCTCACTAGCATAAAAATACCATTTAAATGGTCAGAAGAAGCAAATAAGGCTTTCCACTTGTTAAAGACAAGGTTTACTTCCGCTCCCATATTACGCCATCCAGACCCATCCCTCCAATACATTCTGGAGGTAGATGCGTCAAACATGGCAGTAGGAGCAATACTCTCCCAACGACCTACCCACACTTCACCACTTCATCCAGTCGCCTTTTTTTCTAAATCCCTGAGCAGTCCCGAGATAAATTACCCCGTGGGTGAAAAGGAACTGCTTGCTATAAAATTGGCTCTGGAGAATTGGCGACATTTACTCGAAGGCACCCAATTACCAATAATTATATACACGGACCATAAAAACCTCCAATATCTTCAGACTAGCAAAACTCTCTCGCATCGACAGGTACGATGGTCACTATTCTTTCTAAGGTTTAACTTCCTAGTGACCTACACACCTGCAGATAAGAACAAAAAGGCGGATGCACTATCACGACTAACTGAAGAAAACTACTTTGAAATCCCTTCCGTTCCTATAATACCTCACAAACGCATTATTGGAGTTGTCCGTTCCTTGAAGGAAGAGGTTCTGCATGGTATAAGTTTGGATTCACCCCCACCACAACTAAATACTGATGCAGAGGGCTTCCTCTACTATAACGACAAACTTTACATACCACCTACCCTACGCACCAAGATCTTGGAATTATCGCATGATGTGCCTATGGCAGGACATATGGGTATGACAAAGACATTCAATTTGATTTCTCGACAATTCTGGTGGCCTGACATGAAAACATCTATACAAAAATTCGTCTCTTCATGCAATGTCTGTGCCAGGTCCAAAATTGACACTACGAGACCATCCGGTCTACTATGCAGTCTACCAATACCCCAAACTCCATGGGAGGTTTTGTCATTGGACTTCATCGTAGAATTGCCTCCTTCCAAAGGATTTAATACCATCTTGGTGTCAGTGAACCATCTGACAAAGATGGCACATTTCATTGCTATTCGCAGACTACCTTCGTCCAAACAAACGGCAGAACTCCTGATGAAACATGTCTTCAGATTACATGGTATCCCAAAAACTCTTCTGTCTGACCGTGGATCCCAATTTATTTCTAAATTCTGGCAAGAACTATGTCACATACTACGGATTGAGCGGAAGCTCACTTCTCCTTACCATCCGCAGACCAACGGACAGACTGAAAGAGTCAACCAATGCATCGAGCAGTATTTACGTTGTTACACTTCTTACCAACAGGATGATTGGTTGGATCTTCTCCCCCTGGCAGAATTTGCCTACAACAACGCAACTCACAGTACAACCAAGCAGAGTCCGTTCTACTTGAACTATGGGTTCCATCCCTCTATTCTCCCTCCACGCATCCTTCCTTCAAATAACCCAGTAGCCTCAGACTATCTTACCCAAATAAAGGATTCTCTGGGTTTACTAAATACTACCATTGCACACGCTCACAGTCAACAAAAGAAGTACTATGATCTTCGTAGAAGACCTTCTCCACAGTATACTATCGGGGACCTCGTTTGGCTCTCAACAAAAAACTTGAGACTGAAGATCCCTAGCAAAAAGCTTGGACCTCTGTTCTTGGGACCTTTCCCAATCAAGAAACTTATTGGAAAAGCTGCAGTGCAGCTTACATTGCCAATGGACCTAAAAATCCATCCCATTTTCCATGTGTCGCTACTAAAACCCCATGTTCCGGACCAAGGAATAAGGCCTAATATTCCACCTCCCCCTCCTGTACAAGTTGAAGGTGGAGAAGAATACGAGATAAAAGAGATTCTGGATTCACGTATCTACAGAAGAAGACTTCAGTACTTGGTTAGATGGAAGAACTATGGGCCCCAAGACGACACCTGGCTAAACACCTCTGACATACATGCCCCTAGATTAATCCGCAATTTTCATGCGAGATACCCAGACAAACCAGCTCCAGAGGCCTTCAGGAGCAGGCCTTCAGGTACCCTAAATTACACTTTCCACAAGTGTATGCGCCCCACCATTTACTTTTGGAAAGGTGCGCATACACCTTTAAGACTGGAGCTGTCATCACTCAGCGCCGGACTAGATGGCTATTTAAGGCGTCGGTTCTCACTCACATGTGTTCGCTCAAACACCCTTACCTGAATGCTAACCTTGCTTGAAGCTTCCATGCTTGCAAGCTTACTTCGCTGACGGAACCTCGCTGCGCTGATCCCTGTATCCCGCTACTGGATCATCCGCCTCTCCTGAACCACCCTTCGGCTGTATCGCTAATAGTGCTAAGTACCCCGCAGGGGAATTCTCTATAAACTTATACTAAGCTTACACTATCTAGCTCTGCATAGTAAAGACTGTTTATCACATCTGCATAACTAGATTGCTAGCTCTTGAGACTACTGCTACTTTTCTGCACTGGGTTGATCTCTTTTGTATGTCCACCTGCTATTCTATCATCTGCTATCATACAACATTGCTAAACCTTCCTGCATCCATCTGCTACTGTCTCACCTTCAAGTGTCTATCACCTACCACCTCCACTCAACCTATCCCTCAACCTTCATCATTGTGTTACCACATACATAAAGTCACTCTAGGAACCAGCTTGCTAATTGTGTGTATTTACTGGCTGAAATAAGACCTTCCACACATGATGAGTCATTGAGGTTGGGAATGGTATCTCAGCATATCTCTTACATGACTACTGACGTGGAATTATTTCTGCAGCTGAAAATCCACACCATATAAGAAACGCAGAAGCGTTACACACTGTAATATATTGATATGTCCCCATACATACATATTTATGGGATCACATGGCCCTGATGTTGAACATATCTTTGATACACAAAACTTATGTTGGTTCACAATCCCCCAGTTTCCCCTTGGTTGCATAGTGAAACTAGGGGACCAATATGACAGACAAAAAGCATCTGTAGAAAAGGTCCAGGAAATGCCAGGAGAGCTTGGAAGCAGCCCACCATTAAAGTGATTGTAGAGTATCATTTTTCTTTTGGTTAAAAATAACAAACATGTTATACTTACCTCCTCTGCACAGTTGATTTTGCACAGGGCAGCCCAGATCCTCCTCTTCTCAATTCTCTCTTTTTCGGTGCTCCTGGCTCCTCCCTCCTTTTGAGTGCCCCCACAGCAACCAGCTTGCTATGGGGGCACCAGAGTCGAGCCACAGCTCCCTGTGTCCATTCAGACATAGAGCTCCGGACCATCCCCATCCCCTTTCTTTCCTCATTGGCTGACTGACGTTGATTGACAGCAGAAGGAGCCAATGGCACCATGCTGCTGTCTCAGCCAATGAGGAGGGGAGTCAGTCCTGCAACATCACTGGATCTAGAGGGTCCTCAGGTAAGTGGTAGTGGGGCTAAGGGGGGCTGCTGCACACAGAAGGCTTTTTATCGTAATGCATTAAGATAAAAACCTTCTGCCTGTACAATCACTTTAACTTTTCTGAAGTGAAATAGAGACTCAGGGGTACCGCGATACATGAGAACCCACCTCTATACTTAAAGTGATAATAAACACACACACTGTTTAATTTACATTGTACATCTAAGTACCTTTTTCCTTACTGATATACAGCTGTCACATGACCCAGCTCTTTCCCAGCCTGGAAACATAAGCAGGAGGAGTTTCTAGTCCTTCGCTGCTGGTCAAATGTTGAAAATAAAAACCTTGGGGATACAGAGTAAAAATAAATAAATAATATCAGTAAACTGTTTAAAATTGGCATGCAAATATATATTTGAAATCAAATCTTTATTATTGGTGTGGGTGGATTTCTGCCAGTCACAGGCTGATTCTTAGCATAACAGGAAGGAGAAGCCTCCATCAATCAAGAAGTAATATCCTGCCCCCATTGTGTTTAGCTGGTTAGTGGGCATGGAGGAAGAGGGAGGGAGTGAGCTGTCATTTACCACTAAAATTCCAAAGAACTGTGAACAGCTGTAGGCAAAATAAAACAAAGCAACAATTATTCATGAATCATCGTGAGCAATGATCATCGTAGGACTACACATATTAGAAACCCAAATACTGAATGGAAGGCAAGAAGTGATAGTGAGAACCAGGAGGGGGAGAGTCCGGACTATCACAATATATTGATTTCTTTCTACAATTTATTGTGTCTCAGTTGCCTTCTTTTGCCAGGGATTCTGGTCATATCATTAACATACTCAAACAATACCAGTGGGATGATAGCTACCTATGGGCCTCACTGGATGTGTGTTCTTTATACACTTCCATTCCACATACAGAAGGTCTAACAGCCCTTCAACACTATCTTTTCAGGGATTCCAATACGAACCACAGACATGCTCAATTTTTATTAGATGCCACCAAGCTCTGTCTGGAACATAATTACTTTGTTTTTTAAGATAAGTTTTATCTCCAGACTAATAGCACAGCAATGGGAGCGAATTTTGCTCCCTCATATGCAAATATCACTATGGGTTTCTGGGAGGAGAATTATATATGGAACAATAACCCCTTTGTGAGATATATTGTCCCGTTTGGTCGTTATATTGATGATATTCTGTTAATTTAGATTGGTAGTCATGAGGATTTTACAGCCTTTCTCACACATTGTAATAACAACACATTAGGTACACATTACTGTATTTTCACCAAGAATCACTGTAAACCAACAAGTGGGAGCTCATGCGTTCACTATTCCAGCTGCCACCACCCTGCGTGGTACAACAATATTCCCCCTGGGCAGTTCCAAATATTACAACCAGCAGGGCATGGAACTGTCAAAGAAATTCCGTCAGAAAGGGTATCCGAGTACTTTGGTTCAGTAGGCCTTTGAAAGGCTTCAAGGAGCTTTGATTTCCACAAGTAAACGTCAAGCATTCCCCAGAATAGTGTTAGATTTATAACTAACTACAACAGCGCCTATAGGTCCATCTCCAGAATTATGAGAATACATTGGCATATTCTCAAAATGGACCTCAAGCTAGGCCGATTCTTCCATCTGTGCCAAAGATCATGTTTAGGAGGGCACGCACCATAATAAATATCATTGCACCCAGCAAGATCAAACAGAAGTCCGATAAGAGACCTATGGAAATACGGTTATATTTTAATGATGGAGTGGGCACGCTTCAGTGCAAAAAGAGAACCTACCTCACATGCTAGTTTATAAAACATGGGCAATCTTCCTTTAGTAATAGGGCGGGTAATATTTTCAAAATAAATACTATATAACTGGCTCCACGAGATATGTTATGTACATGCTGACATGCCCGTGTAACCTGTTTTATGTGGGGCGTACCAAACAAACCTCAGGAAACAAATAGGGGACCATCTTCGCCTCATCGCTACTGGCTGCGACAAGCACAGTGTGCCAAAACACTTTAAAATTAACCACAACAAGAATATCAAAACTCTATCTGTTTGTGCCATTGAGCATATACCTGAGGGGTCTTTGACAGCTAACGAAAAAAGGTTTTCCCTGTTGTGCAAAAGGGAAATCTTTTGGATTTACAAGCTTTCAACCTTTCCTCCTAATGGATTAAATGAGGAGTTAGATGTGTACACCATTTTGTGATTTTTGTAGATATTTTTTTTTTTAGTGTCTTTTTTTTTCTTTCCCCGAGACTCTCTTTTTAATAGATTAATGTATTTTTAACATGATAAGTTAAAGTTTTTTACAATATAATTATAATTTTAATTTTGACATGGATAAAGGAAGTGATTTATCTTTAAGAGAACCCTTATTCCCTTAACAATTATTGGCTATATATATTCTTACTGACTGTCTACACCACATGACCAGATGAAGGGCCATGCCCGAAACACGTCGTCATGGTGACAGCTCTGTAATGAATGTCCAGGCATTGGCTCCATCATCCCTGTTTGACATTTTTCTACATGGGTGAGAGTGGCTTCAGCTGTCCAGTCAGACCTATTCTGTCTCTGGGACTCCACCTACACCAGGACTGCCTACTTCTGGCTTCCCCGCTCGCTGTTTAGCTTTGGTGTGGATTGTGGAGCCACCGCGGCAAAGTCAATGACAGCGCTCTGGGGACACACAGCCAGGGAAGTATAACTGCTCTCCCGCTTCTGGTTCTCACTATCACCTCCAAGACACCACACAGGGTCTTCACACTGTGACACACTACGGAGACACAGCTGATCACACTGTGGAGGCAGGTCGGTTTCTTGCCGGGCAGATCATTTCCTGCCTTCCATTCAGTGTTTGGGTTTCTAATATGTGTTATCCTACAATGATCATTGATCAGGATGATGGTTCATGAATAATTGTTTCTTTGTTATATATTGCCTACAGCCATTTACAGTTCTTTGGAATTTTATTCCTAATTTGACTTACAATAAACCTTTTATCATTATCATCCATGGTGGCTGTTTCTATTCTGTGGAACTACAAATAACAGCCAGCAAGTGTGAGCACATGGACTATGATTGGGCTGTACAAACCTACATCCCCCAGCGCTTCATACAGAGGTTCTTTTGTTGCTTTTTTTGGTTATTGGGACCATAAAGGTACTCATTTGTTCCTTACAGCTGCGTGTGGATATTCAATCAAAGCATTTCATGGTATACTATAGAGCGGCATAATATTTGTTTCTTGCATTTACCACTGTGTATACACCCACATGTGTGACTCTATAGTCACATGGGCTGCTCAGATGTGATTTTGAGGATAAGTTTAATATAGAAACTCACTGAAAACTGGGCATGTGCAGAATTGCCACCACAGCCGCAATTTAGTCTAGCTGAATTGGGGACATGAACAGAAGGGAAAGATAGAGAGCAGGATCAACCAGGTTTTTTGAGAAATACAGAAAACAAATCTCATAGTGACTGAGTGAGTATGAACAGCAAGTAATACACCATTTATTGATAGGTTTTTATGATGTGGGTTTAATGACACTTTAATGATACCAATACTAAGTTTATCAAGGTTTGGACTGCTTGACTGAACTATAATAACCATATGAGGTTGGACCACTCTCTTTTATCTGTGTGTAACCTGATTTGATTCTAAATGAAATATTGTAGGATTTTGAATGGCCAGTTCATTCAAATAAACATCTACAAACATCTTGCAACTGCAAGAGCAGTTTTTGAGTCAATGTTAGATACTGGGGGGGGGGGGGGGGGGGGGGGGGTCAGTAATAGAAAATGCAGAAAAAAATGTCTTGTGTCTGTATTCATGCACATTACCTTTATCAGTAGGCATTGTTTTATTTCAGACCGTAAGTTTTCCTTGACATGACGATCCATGTTCAAACATTGAATTATAAGGTGACAATGATCTGTAATTTCTTCCAAATATGCTCCTGCATTGTCACTATGTCACATGGGCTTCCATGAAGACTTTAAGTGATAATTTCAACACACAATAGCCAGATGAATGGTAACCACATTGCGTATAATTCAATATTTTCATACTGGAGTGGGTATGTACAAGAATATATTCTTTCAAAGGCAGACACCTCTCTGGTATTCAAATTATAATAAATACATCCACGCCACAGTAGTGTAGTCTATTAACTCATGGTCACCTATTGTAAGGGAACCAAGACCCACACTGTGTTTGTGGGCTTTTGCCAGTATACAGCATCCTCCAGTCTGAGATATCAAATATTCTAGCCACCCCCCATACAAAACTAGCCGACAACTTAGCTTGTGAAAGTTCTGGAACCTTCTCTTTATTTAGTTCTGGAAACTTCTCTTTATTGAACAGTCTCACACAATTTATAGAAACATGAGGACAACCCCTTCTGATCAAATTACCCCACCAGATCACGTGCCTGATTACATTATCCTATGCAGATCAAATTGTCTGTGTGAAGCAGTCTTCATATGTTTCTTGAGATATATGGTTGATAAATATTACTGTCCCATTTGAAGTAATCCAAACCATATTCTCAGTGTTCATTACGCACCTGTCTTTCACTCCCAGTGACAGTGAGTACCTTTACACCTGTGACAACAAAAATGTGTACATGTGCAAAACGAAAATATGATCACCCTATGCCCTTACGGCGTGATGTAGTCATCAGTAGCAGCACCTGATGACATCATGTCAAAACGCGTAGGGTTGAGCTTTTAATGACATCACCTTACACTAGCCTGTGGCGGCTCACAGTCTGTGTTTGCGTCTGGAGCCGGTGGTGCACGCTACAACCCTACTAATCCCCCTTGTGTCGGGCATGACACATCTACCTGTAAGTGTATTTGCTGGCTCATAAGAATAACATTTGAATAGCTTTACACTATGTGGAGCTTCCCTTCTATTCTCCATGTTAATGCCGAACTGCTTGATATGGTGATAAAGCAGAAGTACCGATGCTGAGTGGATCAAGGAAAGAAGCATTTACCCATTAAGGCTGGATGATCTCTTTATGAATGCAATCTTATTGAACAAAGATCTTCTTGTGTATTGTGTCACTTCCCAAAGCCAAACATTTTTTTGGAAGGTGAGGGTTTTTTAACTTTAAGGTGAAAGACACTGGATGATATTTTAACTATTTTTCAAATTTTTTGGTGAAATTAGGGTTTGGAATTTTTATGCAATTGTTTTGGACACTGATTTGAGTGAATTATGTTAGATAATGAAAAACATTTTGATAAGTGTATCTATTTTCTGTAGATTGGTTTATTTATTGATCTTTCACAGGCACTTTGTTGTTTAGCACTTTATTAGTTTGATAGTGTGGTCATATTTTCATTTTGCACCTCCCTGGTATTCACTCAACCTGCTATTTACTATAAACTGAAAGAAAACGACCCAATAAGTGTAAAGTATGTTGCCAACAAAATAGAGTAACAGAAATTGTTTTTTTTTTTTTGCAGAAAGGCGAATGCAATATGCTGGCTATTTTTCACCTAATTAGACCTGCATTAAAATAGAGATCTGTCGGCAGGGCAAGCAGAAGCTGTTCTTTTTAACACATCACTTGTAGAGCTTCTGACCTTTACCCTTCACATAATAGTATGTGCCAACCTAATCCTATAAAAGGGATTATACCATATGTTCTCAGCCTTCAATTAATGCAAAAGGGAAAAGGTGATAACATATAAAAGGACTCGCTGATAGAAGTATAAATACATTTGCAACAACATTTGATAATATTGATTTTTTTGTAGAAGCAAAGAAAGTTTTTGTTTAACAAAAAATAAACATGTTTTTAATAGTTTTTGTATGAATATGTCAACAGAAATATAGATGAATAGATAGATAGATAGATAGATAGATAGATAGATAGATAGATAGATAGATAGATAGATAGATAGATAGATAGATAGATAGATAGATAGATAGATAGATAGATAGATAGATAGATAGATAGATAGATAGATAGATAGATAGATAGATAGATAGATAGATAGATAGATAGATAGATAGATAGACATATCCGAAGTGATAAAATAAAAGTAAATAAATACATGTAAAAGAATAAAATTTCACCCGTTTAAAGTGATAGAGATTTTTGTCATATGCCTGACCAAAATCTTGGGCTACTTGCAAAATACTAAGTCATTAGGTTAGTCTAAAATCTGAATCCTTAAGCAGGTTATGCGTTAATAATTTATTTGTCATTCAACCAGTGAATTTAAAAAAAAAAAAAGCCGATTCCATCATCTACATATTTCATGTGGATGGGGGAATCACTCCAGCTGAGCTATTGTATTCTGCATATGGGGAGCCTCCCCTGCTGGCAGAACTCAATGTTCAGTGTTGCCAGCGGAAGTCAGTGGCACTGTTCGTTCGGAAAAAATCCCAACAGGCTGGTTGTACAACCAGCTAGGCCATACATAGATCAAAACTTGGCCTGTCCCTGCTGAAGCGGCCACATTTTGATCCATGTATGGGCGGATTTAACCCCCACTTTAAATTAACATCCTCCCAGAAAGTAACCAGCACCAATAGGGCGCTAAATAAACCCTGTGTTTACCAGATCATTCTGATCCTCAGAAGGGAGCTGCAAACATTTGTGGGGCCTGGAAGGTTTGGCCAGTAACCACTCAAATATGTGGAGAATTTCGACATACTTTTGGTCATATGGAAGATGCGATGGTAGGGTGTCCCCATACTTTTGGCCATACAGTATAATTTCTGCTGAAAAGGGGTGCTTCTAGTGTAGTTCTTGTCATCACTGATCCACTAATTACTAATAAATTTCTTAAATATTCACACATTTCAGCTACCTGAATGGAATTCTAGTTGTATTAGACCCTGTTTATTGTGCCTAGAACATGCATATTCTAATATGTTCACATTTTCCTGAACAAAAACCAAGTTTAGTGTTAGAATTTTATTTATTAGAAAAAAGCTTTTTTTATTCCTATGATCAAAAATGAGTGCTGTCCCTCACTAACCGTTGAAAAAATTGAACAAATGTTCTAAAAATGAAAATTTTCAAATGCTTTAGTAACTTTACCAGTCTTCACGAATCAATTCCTGACATGCCACAATATGCAGAAACTGTTTTTTTTTCAGTCAGACTCTACCTATTCTCCAAAGTAATGGAAATACCCTCTTTGACGTCTATCACTGGTCCAAGTGTCCCCAGGAGAATTTTGCATACCTGCTCTGCTGAAAAGGAATTGTGCACATACACCTGAGTATATATAGATATGAATGTTAGTAATAATGTTACCTCCAGATGAATGTTGCAGCTAAGTTCAGTTGCAGGAGACCCGGAGGATGATCACAATGCAGTGATTATCCTAGTGTCAGAGACCTGAGGACAAGATCATTAGTGACGGGGATAGCTTCTTACCAGCAGAAACCATGATGTACAGTAGCACTGGAACTCAGAGCTAGCCTATCTACTCTGCAGTCCCTAGTTGCTTCTAATCTGTCATGAAACCAGACCTCTATCAAGTGCCCATTAGATGCCTTACCTGGCTCTAGCCTACGCTGGATTTTGAGCCCTGAGCCAAAACTAGCTATAGAATCCCAGACCAGAAGAGACAAAGTTAACTAAAATAACAGGAGCTTCATATAAACTCAATTGCAATTCACAGGTTCACCTACTAACATACAGCAAGATGACCACTACACAAGCACACCATATCACAGACTTAGCTATCTGCTTTAATGAATGTGAGATGACAACAAGGGAACAGATATACTTCTGACACCATTCTTCAGATGTTATGTATACCCAGAAGCCAAGAGCAACAATAGTAAACTATTTAACATAGGAACCCCTGCTTGGATTCAGCAGCAGCTTTTCAATGGCCAGGACATGTGGTCTCAGCTCTTCTCTCTCTTGCTCTCTCTCCACTTCATTCCTCTAGGATTTCTAACCCAAATACCAGGGAAAGGAAGTACCTATCTTTAACCAACCAACTAAGTGGTAATTGAAAAGAAACAGCTATTTACAAATACAGACAGTAGAGGACAACAAGGCCCTACACTACGGCTGTACTTGAGGCCCTCTATATTTATTAAGTTAGTATTAAGTATATCTAAGCCTCGTGGACCCATGTGCATTAGGGAGGTTCTTGTCTGTCTTCTAGCTAATTTACACTGAATTTTAGACCTCCCTTTATCCAATAAGCTGACTGTACTGATGCGCTCTGTCTACATCAGCTTGTAGTACCAGGAGGGAGCGGCAATCAGGAAAGTGACAGAGCTGCTCTTCCTTAGGGATCTGCTTGGGTAGTGTTGTCACCCCATGCATCAAGTTTTACCTGGCAGGATTAGCAGGTTTGAAGAAAAGAAAGTAAGAAATTAAAAAAAGACTAGGCCAAAGGCAAGGTAAGTGAGAATGTTATGACCTTTAAAAAAAAGTAGAGTAGATTTAAACCCTTGTCAAGTTGTTTTTTTGCTGTCTCTGTCCAACCAGGGAAGATTTCCTTTCACTTTCTGTCTTGAAGATGCAACATGAAAATCTCTCCAAAGTTAACAAAATTCCCAACTTAGAGAACAGGTTGGAGAATTTTCCCTTACTTAATTTCCCCACACTTTCTGTTTTTAGAGATAGTGGTCACCAGGGCAAATAGAGAGGGTGAATCCACCCAGCAGGGACACTGACAGCAATAAAATGGACAAAGGGCTTATTCACACCAGGTGCATTAATCTACATTGATCAGCATTGATATGCCCAGGCTCAACACAAGAACACATAGCTCAACGCATAAAACATATGTTCTCTATGTGCCCCGTTTACACCATACATGTGCAGTGATATACACTGGGTACCAACATATCAATGCACCACAATTCGTCACGTGTTTTGTTTGTAACTTTCATAAACTTGAAACAAAGAGAAAAATAAACAATTTGATACATTGTAAAAATGCACCACCCCTACACAACGCACACCAGTGCTTTTGAATTATAGGCCCCTTCCATACAGACGCCTTCGCTTGGCGGACTCTGTTCGCTCAGCGGGGGATCACTCCGCTTATCCTCGTTGAGCAGGCGGATAACAGGTTTATCTCTGTTCACTGTGCAGTGCCGAGACAGACACAGTCCCGCTCTCTCCTTTGGGATAATCGTGTGAAAAGAGACCGCCTGTCCATTTTCACCCGATCATATCCAATCTGATCCACCAGACGGATGGAAAATAGGACCACCATCTGTCTGGATTTTGCGGACAGGATCGGATCAGATAGCGGTGGGTGTCAGCGGACATATCACATCCGCCGCTCCATAGGGGTGAATGGAGGGTCCGATCAAATCCGCCTGGAAAACTGAGAGGCAGACCTGAACCGACAGCCGGTATGGAAGGGGCCTTAGGAGCATACAGTATTGTACATTGACTTTGTGTGAACAGGCACTAACAATTTTCTAATCCATCCAAAAAAAGTTGTAACTAGATCTTCATGTTTTTATTGATACTGTATTTATCTTTTCCCGTTGCTTTCTCTCTCTTTGTTTGTTTCCTTTTTGTTACTTTTGACAAACCTCAATAAAATATATTTAAAAAAAAAAAAAGGTTGACTTCTACTAATGCCTCTCCAAGAAAAAGTTGAGTGGAGCTGATACTTAAAGGATAAGTTCGCCTATAAAGAAAAAATAATAAATGTGCATATTTTTTCAGGATGTGCTGATCAGAATGTTCAAGAAATGAACATGCAAATATAAGCAAACAACACTAGCATCTATATATGAAAGGCATATTTTTTTTCTTATTTTGGTGAATATGTCCCTTTAAAGCCATTCCTGGGCTATGACAAGCTTAGCTGTAATGGTTAATTGCTAATAGGGCTATTACTTTCAATGTTTACTTACATAGATGCATAATTACAATGTGCTGTAATGAACTTCTGCCCTGCAGCAGCTAGATTTGTCTAAATAATGCCTTTTAATTATTAACGCGCTTTGAAAAAAAGCCACATTTAGTGACACGTTAATATTTAAAGATTGCTCAAAATTCACAGAACTGTTTGAATGTTGTAGGGGAAAAAGGGGGAGACTGCTGGCATAAGGGAATTTAAAAAAAAAACCGAGGCTCATAATGTGCTCTGAATTTCATCCAGAGAGAACTTGGACAAGGTCTGCTAGAAACGTCAGCTGGGTTTGTGGAGCTACCAGCACTGTGAGGGTTAACCCTTTTAAATGTTCCTGGCATGTACATACAGTTCAGCCAGTCACTGAGGAAGTGACGTCATCTATGAAACGTTCACGGGAAAATAGCCAGGTTCTCCATGTGGCCATAACTTGAAGTGGAAGCAGAGGGAATGATAAATATGTACACAGAACAGGCTCCAATCTCACTAATAATCAGCTCGGAGAATAGTGGTCACACAAGGGATAGGTACTGCAACTTCCATGGGCCCAGAATTTATGGGAATATCTTTGGAGGACCAGTAATTTGCTGCATATTGCTCTGTCATGGACTTTGGCTGTTTTTTTTTTTTTGACAAGTCTGATTATTGAACACCTTCTAAATCCAGGGATTACATGAGAAGATGTTTCTTGGGAGAAGTTGCAGAAAGAGCTGTTCTTTGTTCAGGCAATCCTTCCAAATGCTACTTTTTCCAAAGGGATTGTACAGAAAAGTTCTATTGTTCTAAAATGTTTATGGGGAATAACTTTCTTGACAGCAGTTGTTGCTAACACTGGCCATACACTGGTTGTTCCATGAAATGATTAATTCAATTGAATTTCGCAATAGTTAATTGGCATGCAACTAGTTTTATAAGATCAAAGATAAAAGTAGTTGGATGGGTTGGTTGCCATGCGGCGTATGGTGTAAAATATCGGTTGTGCATTGAGCACGTTACAAAAAAAGTTGCTTTTTTTTCTTTTAAGGTTTTTCAATAAACATTTGTTTTCCAATAAATATTTAATAGATTAAAAAAAAAATCCAATCAAATAGCTAATTGTTTTAAGAAAATTAGGCATGTATGGCCAATTTGTGCGGTTTTACAACCTTTCAACGATTTTTTTACCAAAAATATGTAGCAAAAAACAAATTGGCCTAAAATGTTAAAAAAAATTTGATTTTTAAATTTTTTTTTGAGAATGTCATATAGCAGAATGTGAAAATTGTTTTTTTTTTTTCAAAGTTGTCTCTCTTTTTTTGTTTGTAGCGCAAAAAATAAAAATCGCACAGGTGATCAAATACCACCAAAAGAAAGCTCAATTTGTGGGGAAAAAAGGACGTCAATTTTATTTAGGTATTTGCACACGACCATGCAATTGTTTGTTAAAGTAACGCAGTGTCGAATCGCAAAATAGGGCCTGGTCATTAAGGGGCCAAATCCTTTCTGTCTTAAAGTGGTTAATAAAAGCTCAAAAGTGGAACTTCCGCTTTAAGTGGTCCTGATCCCTGACATGCCACATTTGGTATGTCATTTTTTTATTTTGGGGTGGGAGCGGGTACCTAGTTTTGACAGGTACCTGCTCCCACTTCCGTTCGGGCCACCTAGGTGGCTCGGGCAGAAGTTCTCCTCTCCCCCTCCCTCCCTGCATTCTTCTGGGACACATCGCAGGTCCTAGAAGATTTCTCATCCATTCAGGATGCACAGTGCAACTCGCACATGCGCAGCGCGCACCTGACTGTGAATCCGCAAGCTGTCATAGCCGGGTGCCCACACTAGAGATGCCGGTGCCACGGGGAGAAGACGGAGAGAACCGAGGCTCCCTCCGGCTGCATCGCTGGACCGTGGGACAGGTGAGTATGTGTTTATTAAAAGTAGCTGCTGACTTTTAATAAACACAAAAGCCAGCGGAACTCCACTTTAAAGTATAACTCGAGGCAAATAGCTAATTACACAAATAAAATAAGATCTGTCCTAACAGCCCCCCCCCCCAAACCCACACAGCCATCCACTGGGAAGATCAGTAAGCTGCTGTTTCTCCTCCCCCAGTTATTTTGCAGATGAGAACAACAGATGGAATGTAATCATATATAAAAAAGGGGAAAAAAGGTATTTATTATGTTTTTTATATGTGTACACAAATGTTTTCCCTTTCATTTCTATTTTAAATCGAATGGGTTGTTTTACAAGGTGAGTGTTTTTTAATCACCTAAAGGCTTCATGTGCACTTGAGCGTAATGTACCGTGGCCATAGGAAAATGCAAAATGCGGCAAAATCGCACCATGATTTTAACACGGCTTTACTGCATTTTGCAGTCAAAACGTTTCTATCCTTAATGTGATTCTTCTGTGTTCAAGAGAGGGAGGTGGAACTTCCCCTAACAGCAGTAGCTCCTAAACAATGCTTAAAGCCTATGTGTACATTGACACATAGGCTTTTATTGAGTTAAAATATGCCAAAGCTCCTAAACTTAGGTTTAGGAGCTGTAGTGTACATGAAGTCTAAGGTGCTATTTTACAGCGATTTTGCAGTGTTTTGCTTTTTCTGGCAGCCGGCGGTCAAAGTAGGCTGTGTGTACATGAAGCCTAAAGGAAGAATATAGTATTGTTTATAAAATAAATTATATATTATAACTGGTTCCTCCTGATACAGCTAAAATTTCAGAATTTGTTTGGATAATGGACCATTTTTGGATACAACACAGCACTAGACAGGGATAGCTACTACCCCCCATCCCCACTCTGTGCAACAGCCGTAGTACCATCGGTCCCTTAATGTTTTAAAAAATGTGGTCTTACTAGATTTAGCACAAACATAAATCTTGCAGCTGTTCTACACATTAGAACTATCTCTGCCGCATACTGGAGCTCTCTATAAATTGGTCAGTATCTCATATTTTACAGATGAATCTTCTCCTTTTGCGAGCACATATCATGTTGCCCTTAAACTGAACTAAGAAGATTATGACCTCTTCATTCATATAAATGCATTTATCTGTTTTTTTTTCCCCATCAAATAGCCTTCAATTGATTGAATTAAAGCTAAAACCAACACCTGGCTTAAATGCCTTAATATTAAAATAGTAATGCTGCCTAATATCTGGAACTCCCCAATATATATTCTTTGAAATCTTAAATATATGAAATATGATAGATTGGAGGACACATGACAGTCCCTAACCTCAATTTGTAATATGTAGCAGCACAACTTTTTCATATTTAGTACTGGTTTCAACTAAATAGTTGTAGAGTGGTCAACCAGCTAATTAAAGAGGGTCTCCATGATAACATTTATTTGCACAGACAAAATAATTGTATTTCTATCTATCTAGTTCTGAGATTTACATAGCATTTCCAACTACATCACATCCGGCCCGTGAATTTCACGCTGCCACAACGCTTCTGTTCTGGCATTTTGTGCCTTTTCACATCATTCTTTTTTGAGTGTAACTTGTTTATAATTCTCTTTATATGAAAGCAATATTCACTATTGAATCCTGCCATCATACCGGAGGAGGGGAGGAGAATTGAGGAAAATAAAACTCAAGACCAGGATATTCTCATCTCACAGTAGCAATCAGTACGCCAAGCTAGGATCCTATCTAAGCCTTGTCAGAGGAAACGCGTCAGAGAGGAGGCGTGTCGCGCCGCCACAGACGTCACGCACAGCCCGGTCTGCAGCCGAGCTTGGCGTACTGATTGCTACTGTCGCCGGTTTTTCCATCTACTAATGTAAGTGCAACATCTTATTAATAAACGTACATCTCGGGGATAATACACTATAGTCCGTTTATTCTTTGCCCCACACATGTCCATCCGGGGGAGTCAGTAGAAGCACAAACCGTTAGTAGGAGCGGGATACAGCCACTGGCAATCGACTTATTGCAAGAGCATCGACCACTGGACATATCCTGCGCTAGATATATACACCGTTTGGTAAGAGGCTATTTTGCACCATACCACCAGGTGGTTAATCAGAGATATCTTCCTCCTTTCCATCTAGTGATCAGAGTTTTCTCTGTGCTCCACCTTATTCCTTTTAGGAGGATAGCTAGTTGGTGGTGGGATTCTTACTCACAAAGCACTGGATATATCATCTTCAGTTACATATTGCTTTTGCAGCACTTGGTGAAGTTTATTGGACTTTGTTGATTTATTTACACCTTTGGACTTTTTCATCATAGTGACACTTGGTGTAATTTTGAACTTTGTGGATTCATTTGCATTGCACTTATTTGGACATCACTGTTCACTATTATTTTGTTTCACATACCTTTATTGTATATGTTTATGTCAATCACATTGTGCTCATTGTCACTTTGTTAATCATTAGCACACCTTATTTTATTATATATTCAATCACTAGACACAGTTCAGGTAGCAGCTTTGACCTATCAGCGCACCCCTTTTATCACAAAGTGATATAAATGGTAGTAGCTGTGGGGCAGGAGGTGATGGAGAAAATTAAAGTACAGTTGTTAGGTGAATGCAGGATAGGCTTCTCTGAAGAGATGGGTTTTTGGGGATCTTCTAAAAGCAAACAGAGTAGGAGATAATTGGACAGATTGAGGTGGGGAGTTCCATAGGATGGGAGAGACTCTGGAAAAGTCCTGGAGGTGAGAATGGGAGGAGGAGACAAGGGTGCAGGAGGTCTTGGTAAGAATAAAGAGAATGATTAGGTTGGTATTTTGAGACTAGACTAGTGATGTAGATGGGGCTGAGTTGTGGATGGCTTTGTAAGTTGTTGTAGTATTTTGAATTTAATTTGTTGGGGGAGTGGGAGCCAAGTGGGAGTGGGAGGGATTGACACAGTGGAGTAGCAGACACTGAACCATTGGTAAGGTGGATGAGCCTGGCAACCACATTCATAACATTGGAGTAATTAACTCCATTAATTTGGGTCATGACTTTAGCCCACAATTTACCAAGACATGATGGAACAGCTAAACCACAAACTCCTAACTGCTAGTTCTAACCATCATAAACATTTAGTTTCCCCCCAGACTCCCAGAATATCCCACTAAGAAAATGATATAGCTACTGTACCAATTGCTGTTCTACAGAATTATAGACGGATCAATATGTATGATTCATTTTACCAGAGTGACTTCTGTCCAACACTGGCCCTACCTCACTCATGTAGCTCTGGCTAGGTTTGTTCCCTAGTAGGCTACTATTATGTTCTAAATGTAACTGATTGCCCGCTAGGCCTAGGTTATTTAATTCTTTAAAGATGTTAGGGGCACATCAGGACCCCTGGAACCCAACATTTGTTTCCATGGTATAATAATAAGAAAAATATGGGTGTATTCCCCACACTTCCCCACATGTTCCCCACACTTCTCTGCAACATATTACATGTTGCCAATGTACCTACTGTTGCCTCCTAGCTCTCAATAATTAATACAACTTTACCACAAAAAATTGTATGTCTGACCAACAAGAAATGTAAAAAAAAATGTGTTCTTTGTTAACTTCTACGAATGCTTATAAACATGTAAATGTGGGAAGAAAGACATAGTTAGTACTTGTCTTGACTGTTTTTTAAACAAGCTGCATTCCAGGTTGATATAAATGACACAAATGAATGCAGTTCTGTATTTATTAATAAATCATTAAATGTAATTTACACAAGTACCTGAATTTGACTTGTCATTAGCCTCTTGCAATCCCCTTTACAGCAGCACTAACTGGCAAAGGGAGGGGCAGAACTGGGAGACAATCAAGTATGCTGCACAGACTGCGTTGATAAGAAAAATGCTGATAGTTAGAGAGAGCAGAGTGAGCAGAGGGATGACTGTATCAGTCTGCTGCTACTCTGGTGTCACCCACTTGCCTGTGCTGTGTGTAAATCTCAGACATGAATGGACAGAAATACAAATCCGATGGCAGGGAAATATATGTGTGTTGATCTGTGTATTTAGCTATTTCCCTGGAGTTCAGCCTAAAAAAATAGAAAACATCAGCTGAACCTGAATATATGAAATGAACACAGCCAGCAAAAATGCTCCTGGAGTAAATTAGCTTTTAAATGGTCTGTGCCGGCAGAGCTATGCAATCTTTACATCATGCTATTATTGGACTGTATGTGTTAGGATAATAGAAAGTGACCAGAGATAAAAGAGGCATGACTGTAAATCACATGTGTAGCCAAACAGTTGCTGTCAAACATACATACCAGGATGAAGATCTACTACTTTTAATGCTTTGGGGTAGAAAAGTTTTATAATTCTACACAGAGGGCCAGTATAAATTTTACAGCTTCTTTATAAAACATGTTTCCACTTAAGGACACAAATTCAATCTGAAAAGTCTATAATAGATGTATAACACCAGAGTGTCTGGTTTGTATTACTCTTCATTTGTGTTGGAGGGCAGGTTTGGCGCTGCTGGTTTGACAAGACATTGACTGATAAATACTATCCCTGCTGGGTTATGATAAAGCGTGATTCTGTAATGCTGGACAGACACATGTTCCTTATGTTCAAATAAACTCTTTCCACAATAGGAGGTATACATGTATACATATAGGGTGTATAGTATAGGCAGCGTAGATTAAGGTGAGTGCAACGACTGCAGTTATTGCCTGTGCTCTTCTAGTATCTAGTGTCCATCAACCGTTTATAGGTTCATAGGTCACAAAGGCCTCGGTCAAGCCTTTATGCATACTGTCAAATTCATAAAACCCTAGTGGACGTAGGAAGGCAGTCTTCTTTCTGTCTTCTGGAATCAGGATGCATGGGTATCTGGTTGTATCTGCTCCTCAAATCCAGCACGTGGAACCATTTAGCCTCTCGGTGGCATTGAGGTACATCCTCTAATCTGGGGGTGGTTAATTGGTCTGGGACGGTTCTTCACTTTAAAGTGCAGTAATCAATGCACATTATGAAGAAATCATTCTTCCAGACCATCACTAACTGGAGAAGTGTATGAGCCCCTGCATTTCTTTATGATCCCTAACGTCTTCCAGGTCTCCCAACTGGATTCCTTGTGACCTTTCTTGGAAGGGCTTGTTTTCTTGCAGGTTTATGCGGTGCTGGGTACACTTTGCATACCATACATTGAACTTGTAGAACTTGAACTCATAAAAATGAACTCTCACCATCTCAAGAGTCTGTCATTTCCATTCAGCCGAAATTGGAATATTCACTGGATTGACCCAATCTCCTCAGGGATCTCAATTTTGGATGCTCCCACTGAAAAATGGGGTTGGCTGGGTTTACCTGCCCCAGCAGCATTTGGGCCTGTAACTTCATTTGGAAGTCAGTGGTGTTGAGATCACTGACTGGGACTCTTCCTTGGGCATTCTCGAATGCTCTCGTTGAGATTACTTTTGGTATTCAGTTTATCCCAGAGTCTTTCTTCAGAGTAATTTCAGCTTCTAGCACAACTTAAACTGACGGTCTTTAAATCTTTGAATTTATGTAGGGACAAATGCTTTAAGTGCTTGTAATAAAAGCTCTGGTAAAGCAGAGTAACTTGCATAGCCAGATTGTGTTGGTGACTTTCATTTGAGCACATACTATAGGAAAGGGGGCCCATCATATTATTTGTGAGTTTGTTAGAAGCAGCCACCGGTGATTGAGTTTACCCTACAGATTTGACTCACACCTTCAGACGTGGTCTTGATGCCACTCATGATGTAGTTTTATTCCATAATTGCTGCATATATGGGTCCTTATTCTGCTAGGAGTGGTGACTAAATGTAATCCCTTTAATTTATATCCAATCAGTTAGGCCCTCAGACAGGTTTGCCAACTGTCCTTGCCTTTTTCTCTCATCCATAGTTGTCAGTAGACAGAAAAGGAGCAGTAAAAAAATGATCCTCTTGGCTGAATATGTACTGGACAGTCAGCTGAACAGCTGAGTTTGGAAAATGCACAATACATTAGTGTCTTGATGCCAGTTGACTTTCATTTTCCTGCAGTCATTCACTGTTATACTGTAAGCAAGAACTTTTTGGTGTTGCTCTGCCTCCTGCAGTCACCACCAGGCTCCTCCAACCATTTTGCAAAGGCCCCACGACACACTGCCTGCTGTGCTGCTGTCAGGACAAGTCTAACTCTGGGACCAGAGAGTCAATCCCCGGAAAGCAGAACAGAGCTATAAGGCACTAATTGGAGCTAGGGGACAATTTGAAAATCATGGTAACTGTATTTCTATATATAAAGAGCTATGGATGGAGAGTTGCATTGGCACTACAAACCTAACATGCACTGTCACTCTGCACTGCTATAGACAACATTCTGAAATTTCTCATGAGGCACATTGCTGATGTACTGGTAATATTGGATCATTGCTCACAAGAGGATCACTCACATTAGTGTATATACAGTATATAAGCATTTACAGTATATATACATATATATATATATATCGACAATGTATAAATGACTGTAACTTGTCTATAATAATTGACTTTAACGTGAGCATCCTCTCTATCTCATTTTTACCTCCCACTGACACCATTAAAGCTGTGGCGTTTTTAATCATCTGCCTCTGTTAGCCCCATAATCTGCACACTTTGGGGTTGATTTACTAAAGGCAAATAGACTGTGCACTTTGCAAATTGCAGTTGAATTCTGTAAGGGCAATTGCTCCAGAGCTTAGTAAATGAGGTAAAGCTTTACTTTGCGAAGAATATCAAATCACGTGCAAGGAAAACAAGAAAAACTGAATTTTTGCTTGCACATAATTCAATGATGGAAGTCAGCAGAGCTCCCCTTCATTTACTAAGCTCTGGAGCAACTGCTCTTGCAAAGTGCAACTGCACTTTGCAAAGTGCACAGTCTATTTGCCTTTAGTAAATCAGCCCCTATGTCCTCCTCTGGTAAACCCCTGCCTCTATTTTTTGCAACTAATATCCCTTAAGCTGATGCCACTGTTACCCTTATCCATCCCTAATTTTCAGGCCCACTAACTTCTACAAGTTCCCAGGTATGGCAATTATGGCCCGTACACACGATCTGAAAATCGGAAAAATTAAAAATACCGCTTTTGAAGCGATCGTATGATAATCGGATCGTTAGTAGACAGCTTTCGAGAGCCGATCATGACAGTTCATCCGATATTATTCGATCAGACAAGCACGAAAATGTTTCTTGTACCATACCAGATCATACAATTTTCGTTTAATCAGTACAGTTGTCCTCCAAAAATACAATACAAATACACTACAACACATTACTTCAATTCCGAATTTTTATTGTACGAGAATTTTCGTAACTTTATTGACCTCTCCATTCAAAATGCGACTAGCATGCAAAAAAAAAAACCCAAAACAGACGATCTGTCGTCCGATTTTTGGATCGTGTGTGTGAGCCATTAGTGCAACAATAGGGTAAAACATCAGAGTAGAAGAGAATGAAGTACAAATCCAATTAACCATTTAGGCTGTCTATACACCAGTAAAAAAAAAAAAAAATTATTTATTTTATTAAGTTATTGGGGTCAAATGTATGATTATTTTCCACTATAGTGACAAGAAAAATCAAAGGAAAAAATTTACATATTTTCTTGAATAAATGAAATTCGAACCGTAAACGTGTTTTTTTTTTTTTCGGGAAAAATTAAATATATTGTTATGCCCATGTCCATCTTAAAATCAAACATAGAATTTGAAACATTTTTAGGGCATAGCAATTGAGCAAAAATTTTCTGTGTTTTTAAACAAAATTTGTGAAGTCCATAATGGTACTACCAAGGAAGATTTTTCCTGAATTTTCATACAATTATTTGAATTAAATTCTACTGGTTTACGGCCAGCTTTAGTTATACTCATTTTTTTTTTTTTACTTTATAACTATAAAGCAAAGTGGATAACTTGTTGTATATATTGTATGTACTGTTCAAAACCCCTCCTAACCCTCTTGTATTTTATTGTAATTGTACTGTCACCCTTTATATTGTAAAGCGCTGAACAAACTGTTGGCGTTATATAAATACTGTATTATAATAATAATAATAATAATTATATTAATAATGATTCTTTTAGTTTGCATAAGGAGTTTCTTTCATATTTGAGACTGTCAGTAAAAATGTGCACTGACAGTAAATTTGAAAATTAAAATTAAAAGATTTGAAAGAAGTTTTAGGGAGTTGGCAACCCTGCCTTCACATTACTCAGCTGCAGGAAAATGCAAGGAGATTTTTTTCTGAGATTATACAATCAAATTGGATTGTGTTTAAACTTGGGCACACCCCAGTTAATCTTCCTTTCAATTTAATTTTCAAACATGCTTTCAGCAGTGAAAAAGCTCCAAATGAAAGGCAAATTGATCATCTGCCACTCTCCAAAAAAGTCTTCCTTTCCTCTTAAAATCACAATTAGAGCACAATACAGCGTGAAATACTAAGTACATTGCAGGAAAAAAAAAAAAAAAACGGAGGTCCTTTTAAATAAAATCTTTCACCAAGAAAAGAGAGTTAGCACATTAAATTTGTTTCAACTAATTATTATAACATTTTTTTTTTAATTGGATCTGGATTATTATCTGAATAGAGCAGGGAATTGGAAGGTGCAGAAAGAATTTTAAAAAGATTTTTTTTAAAGAAAATTGGATCTGGATTATTATGTGGATAGAGCAGGGAATTGCAAGGTGCAGAAATAATTTTAAATAGTTTTTTTTTTAAAGAAAAAAAACAAAATTTGTTTTATACACTGTGTTTTAGTAAATGCAGTTAAATAAGGGTTTACATCTACTATTACCATCACTTTGTTATAGACGATATGAATATGTTACTGTGATATCGATGGGCACAATGTTTTCAATGATGTACAATCTTTCTTAAAAATATTAAAATATAGAGTTAATTACTTTGAAATGTTTTAAGTTATAACTAATGGCCACATTTTTTTCTAATATAAATGTCCAGTTTTTCTCGAATTCTAGATATACAATTAGAATATGAGGACGTTGGTACTAATACAACATGAAATTGTTTGCCATATACTATAAACCAGGTATTTATTTTAATAATATTTATGAAAATCCAGATAACAAAAATTAAAACCAGTAAAAGCAGTAACATTCATCACAGATGGTCCAGTCTGCAACAGTCAGAAGGTTCTAACATTTCTGGTATAATCTTTTGGACATGTTCATAGAAAGAGACTAAAGAACCAAAAAACATGCATTTTTATACATCAAACAAAAGCTTGATCTTCTCCTGTATGAATATTTGAAGCAGAAAAAAGATAAGCTTTGAAACAGCCTGTTAAGAAAATTATGTGATGAAAAATATTAGTGAAAGATTAAAAAAGAACAATACCCCTACTGCTATATAGGATAGATAGATAGATAGATAGATAGATAGATAGATAGATAGATAGATAGATAGATAGATAGATAGATAGATAGATAGATAGATAGATAGATAGATAGATAGATAGATAGATAGATAGATAGATAGATAGATAGATAGATAGATAGATAGATAGATAGATAGATAGATAGATAGATAGATAGATAGATAGATAGATAGATAGATAGAGATATATATATATATATATATATATAGATATATAGATCTATATATAGATCTATATATCTATATATCTATCTATATATATATCTATATATATATATTGTGCACACCCTGATGCAAAAGGCTGCACACACCTATGGGCAAAATCATTTTTAAATCATTTTCTAAAAAGTGGCTTCTACATTGTTTTACTTTATTCTTCAACACAGAGCTCTGAGCTGCAATAAAAATTGAACTCATCACCTCTTTCTCTACAGAGATTTGTGATAAGTAAATGTGGTGGTTTTGGGAAATTTGTTCTGGAAATATTCATGGATTACATCTGTGATCAACTGTACACTAGAATTGCTATTTTTTTCCTTGCGTCCTTTAGACCAGTCTTTTTATGTACAGGTGTTTACTGCACATTTCTAAGATATAGAAATTATCACTGAAAAAGTAAAAAATATATAGAAATTATCACTGAAAAAGTAAAAAATAAAATTGTATTTTAATTTAAGAAGTATTACAGAAGGAGATGAATATTGCTTAGTAGCTCCCAGGAATTATATACATCAGCTTAGCAGAAGAAAGTCTCTGGGAATTATAAGTAACAATGCTGAAAAAATAACCTCTTCTTTGCACACATTATTAAATATAAAAGGGTTACCAGGTTGTAAAGGAAAGGAGAAATCTCCAACATGGCCCAAATCAGCTTTAAACTTATAGGGTTTAGACAAGATAGAAATACATATCAGGGGCATAACTACAGGGGTTGCAGGGGTTGCAATTGCTACCGGGCCCCATGCTCCAGGGGGCCCGGTAGCAAACCAGTGGGTGAACTTAAAGGATCGCAAAGGTCACACTTGCGACCGGGCCCTGGCTTTGCACCACTGTGGGGAGGCCCCAAGATTGCAGGAAGGGGGCCCACTGCAGAACTTGTGAAAAGATCCTGCTGCGGGACCGTAATAAAAGGCCATGCAACGAGAGTAAAGAGCCCCAGGATTAGTGGGAAGAGCCCTGGGCTTGAAGGGAAGGGCCCCGGCCAGGGGTCTGGGAGGCCCTTCATGGTTTCTTGCATCAGGGCCCTGAAGGTTCTAGTTACGCCTCTGATACATATATAGAGGGAAGGAGTGGTCATATACAGCAGATGTTTCCTATTTGTTAAAATAAATATCTATAAATATTTTCTTTTATATATACACATGTGTTATACAGACCATACATATACTGTATTTGTAAGAATAGATAGATAGATAGATAGATAGATAGATAGATAGATAGATAGATAGATAGATAGATAGATAGATAGATAGATAGATAGATAGATAGATAGATAGATAGATAGATAGATAGATAGATAGATAGATAGATAGATAGATAATGTATATATTTACTAGAGCTCTTGCATATATATCAATTGCAGAATATTTAAGTATGTGTATACGTGTGTAAAATATTTATATACTTAGTAGTGTTTTTTATATATATATATATATATATATAGATTAAATGTTCCCTAGTTGTATAAATATACAGTAGAAAAAGGAAACATAAAAGCCTGACTGAGCTCAACCTCAATAATTGATGTGGAGCTTGGTCAGGCTTTTATGTTTCCTTTTTCTCATACATGTATATACCGACAGCTCCCTCTTTGTAGAACTAAATAAAGTTCATTTCCTTTTCCTTTTTTTTTTTTTATTTCCTCTATTCTGTCTTGAGGACATATTTTAAAGTTCTTCTTTCAACAAATATACTGTATATCTGTATGTATGTATGTATACACATTATTTACAATACATATATTTACAAGATTAGATTGATAGATGGATAGGTGGGTGGATAGATAGATAGATGGATGGATAAATAGATGGATAGGTGGATGGATGGATGGATGGATGGATGGATTGATAAATAGATGGATAGGTGGATGGATGGATAGATAGATGGATAGGTGGGTGGATGGATAGATGGATAGGTGGGTGGATAGATGGATGGATGGATGTATGAATAAATAGATGGATAGGTGGGTGGATGGATGGATAGGTGGGTGGAGAGATAGATGGATGGATGGATGCATGGACGGATAGATGGATGAATACATAGATGGATGGGTGGGTGGATGAATGGATAGGTGGGTGGATGGATAGATGGATGGATAGATGGATGGATAGGTGGGTGGATGGATGGATAGGTGGATGGATAGATATATGGATGGATGGATAGATGGATGAATAAATTGATGGATAGGTGGGTGGGTGGATGGATAAGTGGGTGGATAGATAGATGGATAGGTGGGTGGATGGATGGAAAGATGGATGAATAAATAGATGGATAGGTGGGTGGGTGGATGGATGGATGGATGGATAGATGAATGGATAGGTGGGTGGGTAGGTGGATTGATAGATGGGTGAATAAATAGATGGATAGGTGGGTGGATGGATAGATGGATGGATAGGTGGGTGGATGGATGGATAGGTGGATGGATGGATATATGGATGGATGGATAGCTGAATTAATAAATAGATGGATAGGTGGGTGGATGGATGGATGGATGGATGGATGGATGGATAAGTGGGTGGACTGGATAGATAGATGGATAGGGGGATGGATGGAAAGATGGATGAATAAATAGATGGATAGGTGGGTGGATGGATGGATGGATGGATGGATGAATGGATAGGTGGGTGGATAGATAGATAGATAAATAAATAGATGGATATGTAGGTGGATGGATAGATGGATAGGTGGATGGATGGATGGATAAATAGATGCATAGGTGGGTGGATGGATGGATGGATGGATGGATAGATAGATGCATAGGTGGATGGATGGATGTATGAATAAATAGATGGATAGGTGGGTGGATATAGATAGATGGATGGATGGATGGATGGATGGATGGATGCATTGATGGATAGATGGATAGATGGATGAATAAATAGATGGATGGGTGGGTGGATGGATGGATGGATAGGTGGGTGGGTGGATGGATAGATGGATGAATAAATAGATGGATAGGTGGGTGGATGGATGGATAGATGGATGAATAAATAGATGGATGGGTGGGTGGATGGATGGATAGGTGGGTGGGTGGATGGATAGATGGATGGATAGGTGGGTGAATGGATGGATGGATAGATGGATGGATAGGTGGGTGGATGGATGGATGGATGGATGGATGGATGGAAAGATGGATGAATAAATAGATGGATAAGTGGGTGGATGGATGGATGAATGGATAGGTGGGTGGATAGATATATAGATGGATGAATAAATAGATGGATAGGTGGGTGGATGGATACATGGATGGATGAATAAATAGATAGATAAGTGGGTGGACTGGATAGATAGATGAATAGGTAGGTGGATGTATGGATGGATGTTTGGATGGATGGATGGAAAGATGGATGAATAAATAGATGGATAGGTGGGTGGATGGATGGATGGATGGATGGATGGATGGATAGATGAATGGATAGGTGGGTGGATAGGTGGGTGGATAGATAGATGGATGAATAAATAGATGGTTAGGTGGGTGGATGGATGGATAGATGTATGAATAAATAGATGAATAGGTGGGTGGATGGATGCATAGGTGGGTGGGTGGATGGATGGATAGATGGATGGATGGGTTAATAGCAAGATAGTTTTATCATTGCTTTTTGTTTATATTGAAAAACTGGAAACTGTTTCCATTGCTGTCCAGGCGAGGGTGAGTGAGCTCCCCAGGCAGTACATATAGGAGAAGGCCATACACCGGGAGTACATTTAGGAGAAGGCCATACACCGGGAATACATATAGGAGAAGGCCATACACCGGGAGTACATATAGGAGAAGGCCATACACCGGGAATACATATAGGAGGAGGCCATACACCGGGAGTACATATAGGAGAAGGCCATACACCGGGAGTACATATAGGAGAAGGCCATACACCGGGAGTACATATAGGAGAAGGCCATACACCGGGAGTACATATAGGAGAAGGCCATACACCAGGAGTACATATAGGAGAAGGCCATACACCGGGAGTACATATAGGAGAAGGCCATACACCGGGAATACATATAGGAGAAGGCCATACACCAGGAGTACATATAGGAGAAGGCCATACACCAGGAGTACATATAGGAGAAGGCCATACACCAGGAGTACATATAGGAGAAGGCCATACACCAGGAGTACATATAGGAGAAGGCCATACACCAGGAGTACATATAGGAGAAAGCCATACACCAGGAGTACATATAGGAGAAGGCCATACACCAGGAGTACATATAGGAGAAGGCCATACACCAGGAGTACATGTAGGAGAAAGCCATACACCGGGAGTACATATAGGAGAAGGCCATACACCGGGAGTACATATAGGAGAAGGCCATACACTGGGAATACATATAGGAGAAGGCCATACACCGGGAGTACATATAAGAGAAGGCCAAACACCAGGAGTACATATAGGAGAAGGCCATACACCGGGAATACATATAGGAGAAGGCCATACACCGGGAATACATATAGGAGAAGGCCATACACCAGGAGTACATATAGGAGAAGGCCATACACCAGGAGTACATATAGGAGAAGGCCATACACCGGGAGTACATATAGGAGAAGGCCATACACCAGGAGTACATATAGGAGAAGGCCATACACCGGGAGTACATATAGGAGAAGGCCATACACCGGGAGTACATATAGGAGAAGGCTATACACAAGGAGTACATATAGGAGAAGGCCGTACACCAGGAGTACATATAGGAGAAGGCCGTACAACGGGAGTACATATAAGAGAAGGCCATACACCGGGAATACATATAGAAGAAGGCCATACACCAGGAATTCATATAGGAGAAGGCCATACATCGGGAGTACATATAGGAGAAGGCCATACACCGGGAGTACATATAGGAGAAGGCTATACACCAGGAGTACATATAGGAGAAGGCCGTACAATGGGAGTACATATAGGAGAAGGCCATACACCAGGAGTACATATAGGAGAAGGCCATACACCGGGAGTACATATAGGAGAAGGCCATACACCGGGAGTACATATAGGAGAAGGCCATACACCGGGAGTACATATAGGAGAAGGCTGTACAACAGGAGTACATATAGGAGAAGGCCATACACAGAGAGTACATATAGGAGAAGGCCATACACCGAGAGTACATATAGGAGAAGGCCATACACAGGGAGTACATATAGGAGAAGGCCATACACAGGGAGTACATATAGGAGAAGGCCATACACAGGGAGTACATATAGGAGAAGGCCATACACCAGGAGTACATATAGGAGAAGGCCATACACCAGGAGTACATATAGGAGAAGGCCATACACCGGGAGTACATATAGGAGAAGGCCATACACCAGGAGTACATATAGGAGAAGGCCATACACCAGGAGTACATATAGGAGAAGGCCGTACAACGGGAGTACATATAAGAGAAGGCCATACACCGGGAATACATATAGAAGAAGGCCATACACCAGGAATACATATAGGAGAAGGCCATACATCGGGAGTACATATAGGAGAAGGCCATACACCGGGAGTACATATAGGAGAAGGCTATACACCAGGAGTACATATAGGAGAAGGCCGTACAATGGGAGTACATAGAGGAGAAGGCCATACACCAGGAGTACATATAGGAGAAGGCCATACACCGGGAGTACATATAGGAGAAGGCCATACACCGGGAGTACATATAGGAGAAGGCCATACATCGGGAGTACATATAGGAGAAGGCCGTACACCAGCAGTACATATAGGAGAAGGCCATACACCGAGAGTACATATAGGAGAAGGCCATACACCGAGAGTACATATAGGAGAAGGCCATACACAGGGAGTACATATAGGAGAAGGCCATACACAGAGAGTACATATAGGAGAAGGCTGTACACCGGGAGTACATATAGAAGAAGGCCATACACTTGGAGTACATATAGGAGAAGGCCGTACACAGGGAGTACATATAGGAGAAGGCCATACACAGGGAGTACATATAGGAGAAGGCCATACACCGGGAGTACATATAGGAGAAGGCCGTACACCGGGAGTAGATTAGTGACCAGCCTATAGAAGTGCTCACAGCTGTTCCCGGGGATCCTCTGTGTGTCACCACAATTTATAGAGAAGGAGAGGGACCGTAATTCCTGTCTGCAAAAACCGACTGAGCCAAACCAACCCACCCCCCCTGCCTGCTCTGTGCTGACAGACAGAGGAGCACAGCAGACATTTTACAGCAGGCTTCATGTGTTCTCTGTACTAGGAAGAGTGAGGCAGATCAGGTCCCTGCCAAGTCCCTGCATTGCCTGCCAGTATCAAATGTGTTCAAGTGCAAGGCCGGGGATGGCTTCTGTACTGCTGGAAGTGACTGTGCCGGTCACCGGGGTGTAGAACAACCACAGCTCAGCCCTCTGCCATGATGTGTGCAGGACAAAGAGAAGAGCTGACTGCTACAATCTACTCACTGCTACCATCACTAACATTCTGTTATTTACTGTATACACAACATTCTATCCAGGAATATTCACTATATACACAACATTCTATCCAGGAATATTCACTGTATACACAACATTCTATCCAGGAATATTCACTATATACACAACATTCTATCCAGGAATATTCACTATATACACAACATTCTATCCAGGAATATTCACTGTATACACAACATTCTATCCAGGAATATTCACTGTATACACAACATTCTATCCAGGAATATTCACTGTATACACAACATTCTATCCAGGAATATTCACTGTATTCACAACAATATATCCAGGAATATTCACTGTATACACAACATTATATCCTGGAATATTCACTGTATATACAACGTTCTATTCTGGAATATTCACTGTATACACAACGTTCTATTCTGGAATATTCACTGTATACACAACATTATATCCTGGAATATTCACTGTATATACAACGTTCTATTCTGGAATATTCACTGTATACACAACATTATATCCTGGAATATTCACTGTATACACAAAATTCTATCCAGGAATATTCACTGTATACACAACATTATATCCTGGAATATTCACTGTATACACAACATTATATCCTGGAATATTCACTGTATATACAACGTTCTATCTTGGAATATTCACTGTATACACAATGTTCTATTTTGGAATATTCACTGTATATACAATGTTCTATTCTGTAATATTCACTGTATATACAATGTTCTATTCCGGAATATTCACTGTATACACAACATTCTATTCTGAAATATTCACTGTATACACAATGTTTTATTCCGGAATATTCACTGTATACACAACATTATATCCTGGAATATTCACTTTATACACAACATTATATCCTGGAATATTCACTGTATACACAACATTCTATCCAGGAATATTCACTATATACACAACATTCTATTCTGGAATATTCACTGTATACACAACATTATATCCTGGAATATTCACTCTATACACAACATTCTATCCAGGAATATTCACTATATACACAACATTCTATTCTGGAATATTCACTGTATACACAACATTATATCCAGAAATATTCACTGTATACACAACATTATATCCTGGAATATTCATTGTATACACAACATTCTATTCTGGAATATTCACTGTATACACAACATTATATCCAGAAATATTCACTGTATACACAACATTATATCCTGGAATATTCATTGTATACACAACGTTCTATCCAGGAATATTCACTGTATACACAACATTATATCCCGGAATATTCACTGTATACACAACATTCTATTCCGGAATATTCACTTTATACACAACGTTCTATTGTATACACATTATACTCTCTCATCGTAGGATGTGATTGACAGCAGCAGGAGCCAATGGCTCACATTGCTGCCTCTCTGTCCAGTGAGGAGAGAGAGCCACTGCTCTAGGGCACGGATCGAGACTGGGCTCAGGTAAGTATAAGGGGGGTTGGGGGAGGCTGCACAAAAAAGGTTTTATTTAACTCAATGCATGAAATGCTTTAGGGTAGAAAAGCTTCTACTTTTACAACCACGTTAAATATAAATTCATGAGGAACTTAAAGATTTTTTTTGCCAGTGAATCGTCTGAAAGATCTGACACGTCACACGATAATTACATGTGTGACACAATCAAAATTTACTGCAATACTCGTCAGTACTAACAATGAAAATGCTGCCTAATTTTCATGAATTTGGTGCAAGGTTTTCCATTACACACACCACCAGAAATGTGTTACCAATTGCTTGTTTAATAGCCCCCTCAATCTTTCCAAACTGAGCTCATAATATCCCCCCTTCTCCTCCACACATTCTCCTAGATACTTTCCAGTTGAGATCAGTATTAAACAATAGTGCAGTATTAAACATTAAAAAACTAAATAGAATATAAAAGGCGGGCACAGCCTTTTGGGCCCACCTGTATGGGATAGCGGCTGCCCCTGTTTAGTTAAGGTAGTTTTTTTGTTTAAATATATTTGGGGAGATTCCCCCTTTAAGAAAAATGTGGGATTTGATGCGGCTGGAATTCCAGCCAATGGGAATTTAGGGAATATTCTGGATCTTGCCTGGCATTATATAAACCCCTGGGAAGGAGGATTTTCCTCACACTGGACTTCCTGGATTGAAAGAAGCTGGAATACAGTCGGTTAGCATGAAAACTCTCCTAAGGCAAGTGTTAGAGAGAGCGGAGAATAATGGTGGGGAAGACCGGCAGGGGCAAAGTATTGACCGAGGAGAGAGAAGAAGAGACAGAAGAAGCCGCTGCTATAGAAGCAGCACCGAGCCGGCAGTGTCCACCAGTGTCAGAGCCGGGGTAGACGGTTCGTCGCAGCAACATGCAGAGAAGCAACTTGCCGGAGGTAAAGAGAGAGTGGCCCGGCGGGAGGAGCAGCAGATGGATGACAGCGGACATGAGGAGGAGGTCATGGAGGCCGGGTCCCAGCTGGTCAATGAGCAAAAAAAGGCTTTCTTTTTCTCCCTGGGCATCCAAGTCCAGCCCAAGAGGAAAAAGAGGCAGGTCTGTGGGCAGGGGCAGAGAACAGCGTTTCAGCCTCAGCGGTTGTATGCAACAGCAGGCTGGCTCAGTACGGCTGATAGAAGAACTTACAGCAGGAATTTCCTATATTAATCAGCTGTCTAATGAAGGAAGACAGGCTAAGCCAGAACAAACAGAAAGTGGCAGTAATATCACAGCAAAAGAGGCAGTAATATCACAGCACAGGGAATTCAGCAGACTTGTGCTCAGAGTGAGTTTCCACAGATATCAGTCATTACCAATTTGGTTGGTTCTTTATCTGAAATAGTCAAGTCAATGTCTGATATGAAAAATAGGGTAGTGAATAATAACCTTGGTGTTGCTGCTGGTTCTAATCTAAACATATCTGGTTTGATTCAAAATCCTTTGCTTGCAGATAGAATACAGGTGCCAGAAACATGTTTTAAGGAGGTGATGCCGTGCGAAGTCTCCCCCCTTGGTTTACAGTTGCCAATTTCAGTTAAAGAGAAAATATGGAGGGGAGATTTCGTAGATATCTTGTCACTTCTGCCATCGGTTAAAGATTTCTCAGGAAAAGCAGAAAAGAAAGCTGATGATAAAATGGAGGATGAAAGGCGCAGGCCAATTCCAAGGTCATTTTTTTATTACATATTTTCAAGTATAATGGCTGAAAAACACCCACATTTATGCAGTGGGTTATTTCAACATGGTGACCACGTGTTGGAAGCTTACAAACCTTTTCGTGGTTTCGCATGGTTTAATTATGATGAGTCATTCAGACAGAAGCTAGCAATTCATCCATTCCTGTAGTGGGGAATGAAAGATGTTGGGCTATGGCTCAACTTTGTTTTACCACAAAAAACACCAAATACAAAATTACCCACTAACAGCAGGATCAGTATATAGGAGAGGAATATACTTCACTTATAATGATCCTCAGTGTAAATGGGGCACATCATGCCGGTAAAGACATAAGTGCTCATTTTGTACTGGAGGTCACCTGGTAGTTAAAGAGTAACTCCACTTTCGTGGGGAAAAAATAGCAAATAAAGAAAAAACAATATAGCGTAAACAATTGCAACACAAATCATATTGTAATTGAATGTTAAATAAAAATTACCTTTCCTTTTCAATCTGCATCTGTAATTTTCTGGAAATGCAATATGGCTACCTGGAGGTGTTCTCTACACAGAATGTATACTGACCACACCCCAGAAACATCATTTCCTGCTTGTGTGATTGGCTCACCAATTTTCCCAGAAGTCTGCACTAAGATACAAGTCAGATTTCAGGCATCCCCTACATCAAAATGTAATTTTTGGTGAGATACTCCCAATAGAAACACGTCTAAAGGGATGCAAGCCCAGCAGCTTTCCTCATTAGAGCCCTGCAGCTGCCACAGCTGACAGAAAATTATGAAACCACTCCCATTTAAACCACTCAGCACAGAGTTACAAACAATGATTTCTTCTAAATAACAAAAGGTAGGAATCTGCAAAAATGTTTGTAAAATCCTTGTAATTTACATAGATCAACAGGAGGGGAATGTTTTTTTTTCAACAAAAGTGGAGTTACGCTTTAAATGTTAAAGAAAGAATAATAGTACGACACAATCACAGTGGGATATTTTTCAGAAATTGAATAACCCGTGAAGGCGCCTAATCCATAAGTGATAATCTCCCTTAACTGCTGCCCCTTTAAATAGGAAATCACATTAAATAATAAAGTAAATTTAAAGCAGGTTAACTAGTGACTTAATCAAATGTAAGGAGGAACAAACAATGATTTCTTCAGAATAACAAAAGGTAGGAATCTGCAACAAAGTTTGTTAACCACTTTAGGACCGGAGGATTTTCCTGCTTTACGTCCAGGCCACTTTTTGCGATTCGGCACTGTGTGAATTTAACTGACAATTGCGCGGTCATGCAACGCTGTACCAAAACGAAATTTACGTCCTTTCTTTTCCCACAAACAGAGCTTTCTTTTGGTGGTATTTGATCACCTCTGCACTTTCCATTTTTTGCGATATTAATAAAAACAAGCGACAATTCTGAAAAAATAACAATATTTTTCTACTTTGAAAAAATATCCAATATATTCAATTTTTGTCATATATTTAGGCCAAAATGTATTTAGCTACATTTCTTTGACAAATAAATTCTCAATGAGCGTATTTTTAATCGCTTTAAGACCGGAAGATTTTACCCCATTCCTGACCAGGCCATATTTTGCGATTTGGCCCTGCGTTAATTTTAACTGACAATTGCGCGGTCGTGCAACGCTGTACCCAAATTAAATTTATATCTTTTTTTTCCCACAAATAGAGCTTTCTTTTGGTGGTATTTGATCACCTGTGTGATTTTTACTTTTTACTCTATAAACAAAGAAAGGGCGACAATTTTGAAAAAATAACAATATTTTTCAAATTTTTTATATGAAATTTCCCCCCCCCAAAAAAAAAAAGTAAAAATCTAAATTTTCTAACATTTTAGGCCATTTTGTTTTCTGCTACATATGTTTGGTAAAAAAAAATCGCAATAAGCGTATTTTGATTGGTTTGCGCAAAAGTTATCGCAGCTACTAACTACGGGAAATTTATGTCATTTTTATAGTTTTTTTTTTAACTAGTAATGGCGGCGATCTGGCGGCGATCTGCGTTTTTTTTTGCGGGACTGTGACATTGCGGTGGACAGATTGGACCCCTAACTGACATTTTTGACACTTTTGGGGGTACCAGTGACATTACTACAGTAATCAGTGCTATACATATGCACTGGTACTCTAAAAATGACACTGGCAGGGAAGGGGTTAACTTTTATTGGTGATCAAGGGGTTAATGTATGCCTGGTGCTTACTGACGTGTGTGGGGGGAGGGGACTGTGTGACACAGACACAGATCGCAGGTTCAGCTATGCTGAATCCTGTAATCTGTCCCTGCCTGTCACTTAGGAGATCAGCCCTCTTTGTTCACACAAGCGGGCGGATCTCCTCACTCGATCCCCGACGATCGGGGAAGAGCGGCAGTGATCACCGCTTCTCCTCCCCTGGCCTGACTCCCGCTGTGTCTGAATACAGCGGGAGCCCACAAGGGGAGGAGTCCAGCGATGTAGACCTACGTCGCTGGACGATAACGAGCCACTTTGCCGCAGTACGCTCCATGTGAGCGGTCGGTAAGTGGTTAAAATCCTTGTAATGTACATAGATCACCCAGAGGGGAATGTTTTTTCTCAACAAAAGTGGAGTTACGCTTTAACTACAAGAGCATTCACCAGCACCCTCACAGTGGCCACTTGTTTAAATTGTAACAGCGGGTGCAGGGAGAGGATTCCCTGCCCACTGTCATAGGGAGAGGGGGATCATCGGGGAGAGGAGGCAGGAGCTGGGACATGTAACATGTGTAGCACCCTCTAGTGTGCTACTAGTGTTAGAGTAGGCAAAATATAGTCTGGCTCACGGCTAGATCTGATTCATGAAATCTGGGTCACGGTTTACTTGAGTTTCGAGCTGGATGACTCATGGATGACTCATGTAGGTATGTCTCTGGTGCTTCCCCCTAGCTCTGGAAAGTTGGAGAATGTTTTGGAAGCTGGAGGGTGGAGGCTAGATATGCATACTCAGGGGAGCCTGGCCAATCCCCAGGCAGTGAGCTTGGCAAGGAGTTAAGCCAGCCTTTAAGTATGCATGAGTCATGCTGGCAAGGGGAGTCGAATGGATGATGGAGTGCTGAGGAGTCTGTTGGTGGCCTAGAGCGGCCCTCTAGATCTAGGGGAGCCTCACAGGCTTGCTCAGGAAGGATCCTGTCTGCATTGGGGTGTGATTGATATCACCACCTGGGAGCAGTGGGAGCAAGGAGAGGAAGGACAGTGAGTACTTCAGCCCACTCGGGGATACTACAAGGGGAAAGTTTGCCATATGTAGCCAGCTTTCTGGAGGCACGACAGTGTGCTTCATCCCTTCATCCTTATCCTGAGAGATCTCCGGAGCAGCTAGGAGGGCTGGTAGTACCTGCTGAGTTTTGGAGCTGGGACCAGATCCACAGAGGGAGGGGATACACTCCTGCAGGCAGCTACCTCAAGTTTGTGCTACTTTCCAGAAGGGCCCAAGGCCCTTAGTCTGTAATGGACTTTTGCTAATAATCTTCAAAGGACTGTGAGTTTGTACAGAAGGAAGGAGTTTAGGATTTTTGTACAAAGAGAAGAAGATTGTCCCCAAGTTTTGCTGTTATCAACATCCGCTGGGCATCCCATAAATCCCTTCACCCTATCCAAGTTGTCATCCCCTAATAAAATCAACACAAACAAGTTACAGGACTGTCTGGCTGCAAGTGGAAAATGCTTGTTGCCTGGCTGTGTTGGAATAGGAGATTCAGTTGGCAGTGGCCCCTACAGGGCTAGTGCTACATATGTTCCACCCAAAATACGGGTAGAAAGTTTAACGTGTTCTAAAAGTTTTGTTGTGTTTTTTATTATGTTGTTTTAACCACTTGCCGACTGCCTAACGCCAATCTACGTCGGCAGTCAGCCCCTCACAGGCAAAGTGACGTAGGGCTACGTCACTAGCTTGTGAGGGTCTAGGGAGCGAGCGCGCCCCCCCGGAGGTGCGCTCCCGCTCCCGCGTGGTCACGGACCCCCCCGCGCGTTTGACCGGCGGACCCGATGTCCGCCGGTCACTCTGCGATCGGCGGGGGAGAGGGAGAAAGTCAGGCAGCTTGTGTAAACAAGCTGCCTGTCATTCTCCCCTGTGTATGAAGGATGATCATACGGTTCTACTATGTAGAACCGTTGATCACTCTTCATACATCTGAGGCCACAGCCAATCACAGTAGAAAGCACGCCCCTAGGGACACACATAGCCCCTCCCTTTCAAAAAAAAGTTAACCCCTTCACTGCCAGTGTATTTTTACAGTAACAGTGCATATATATAGCACCGATTACTGTAGAAATGTCACTGGTAACCCCAAAAGTGTCAAAAATGTCAGTCAAGGGTCCGATCTGTCCGCCGCAATGTTGCAGATCGCCGCCATTACGCGTTAAAAAAAAAAACAACAAAAATGACAAAAATCTTTCCCTTTGTTAGTAAACGCGATAACTTTTGCGCAAACCAATCAAAATACGCTTTTTGCAATTTTTTTACCAAACATAGGTAGCATAAAACAAATTGGCCGAAAATGTTAAAAAATTTTGATTTTTACATTTTTTTGGGGGGGAATTTTATATAAAAAAAATGTGAAAAATATTGCTATTTTTGCAAAATGTACGCTCTTTTTTTGTTTATAGCGCGTGATCAAAAAATCGCACAGGTGATCAAATACCACCAAAAGAAAGCTCTGTTTGTGGGAAAAAAAGGACGCCAAATTCGTTTAGATACAGCGTCGCACGACCGCGCAATTGTCTGTTAAAGTCACGCAGTGCCGAATCGCAAAATACCCCCTGGTCAGGAAGGGGGTAAAATCTTCCGGGGGGCTTAAGTGGTTAATAATGTGTTCGGTTAGTGCATAAAAAAGTACCTGTTAATCTTGCCAGAAATCTTGATAACATTCTGTGCTATTTGCCTGTGCTGCACTGTCATTGGTTACATTGTTCCCAGCTATCTGAGGACTACAGAACCTCTCCCCTCTATGTTATGGAGAAGAGTCAGAAGTGTATTACTGGCAAGACCACCAGGTAAAATAAAGTGAAAGAGCCTGAAAAATAAAACCAGCCAACTCATCTGACAAATGGTAAGCTGCTATAAATGACATTTTTATTCTTGGGATTGGGTACATTTTACGTGTGAGCCTTCAGTGAGTGCCTACTAAGGAGATCAGATAATTGGAGTAATTCCAGGTGGAGATAAAGTAACACTTCATGAAATACAAAGGCAGTTATTAGGAAAAATGCTATTATTTATTTATATTTTTTATTGTTTTGTTTTTTAAGGACATAAACTTTTATTTGGCACACTGTTTTAATAGATGACATCCTTTTTTTTCTCCCTAAAAGAAATCTAGGTAATTAGCATTTTCAGAAGAAGGTCCACAGTGGCAGTGTAAGGCTTTAGTATGAGCGTCAGACTGGCATCAATGAGCTGTAGTATGGGGTGTTTTACACGTGTTAAAAACACTCCCTAAACACCCTATGCATGATTTTGAAGCATTTGATGAGCGTTAAGGCGCGTTAAAACTGCTCACAATGGAAAGTGACAGAAATTAACAAATTTTAACGCCCCGCAACCGCACTGCAACTGCTTCGCAAATGCTTGCCAGAGCGTTTGCTGAGCGTTAAAATAGACTTGAAGGGCTTTAAATGCCTCCTGAGTCCTGACACAACGTTAACTTTTTGTAATGGGAAAGCATTGTGTGCTGTCTATTGTATCTTGTGCATTAGCGCGTGAGGGTTGATTTTTACTCCTCTCAAACGCCTGCTTTTAATGCCAGTGTGAACTCAGCCTGACAAACTCTAATACTGGCCACACATGTATCATTATTTAAAACAATTGGCTTATTCAATTGCATAATTTTTATAATCAGATATCAGTAACAATCAAGCGATTCAACACATATCGTAAATTTGCCTGCTTTTAATCACTTTTAATGTAAAATAAAGAAAAGGAAATTAAAAGTGTTATCTTAAAGTAAACTGCGCTGATGCTGTCATTGGTTCATGTGCTCTGAAGGAACGGCCGCCTTTGCCGTTTCTTCAGAGCTCTGTGTTGTGACCGGCAGCTCCTGCGCGCATGCGCGGGGGTGACGTCACGCGGCTCAAGCCTGTAGCACAGCCGGATAACTTGGACCGGTAAGAAAGAAAGGTGAAGATGGATGCGGCCTCCAGCGGGGAGGACGAGGGCTTCGTTTGGAGGTAAGTTTTACATAATGTGCTAGTATGCAATGCATACTAGCACATTATGCCTTTACTTTTCAGGTAACAAAAAAGAAAAGAAAAAAAATGACTTTACTTCCTCTTTAACAACTGTTCTGTTTTTCCAAACACCACAACTATTATTATTCAACATGTTCAGTTTTTTTCATCTTCGATCAAAATCAGTCGAAAAAAAAAAAAAACAGTAAAATATTTAATTTAATAAAATTATAATTTTATATAATGTTTGGAATAACCAGTATTTGGCCAGTGTTAGCATCCGCTTTCAAGAAACATATTCCCCATAGACCTTTCAGAACTTTTCTGTACAATGTATTTAGAAAAGGAGCAATTGGAGGAGGAGGATTGCTTAAACAAAGAACAGCTTTTTGTGCAACTTTTCCTGAGAAACATCTTCTCATGTAATCCCTGGATTTAGAAGGTGTTCAATAATCAGACTTGTCAAAAAAAACAGCCAAAGCCCACAGCAGAGCAATATGCAGCACAATACAGGTCCTCAGAAGACATTCCCATAAATTCTGGGCCCACGGAGGTTGCAGTACCTATCCCTCGTCTGACCACTGTTCTCAGAGCTGATTAATAGTGAGATTGGAGCCTGTTCTGTGTACATATTCATTGTTTCCTCTGCTTCCACTTCAAGTTATGGCCACATGGAGAACCTGGCCATCTTCCCGTGAACGTTTCATAGATGACGTCACTTCCTCAGTGACTGGCTGAACCGTATGTACATGCCAGGAACATTTAAAAGGGTTAACCCTCACAGCGCTTGAAGTTCTGCGGCCCCAGCTGACATTTATTGCAGACTTTGCTGGCTTTCATAGTGCTCAAGTTCTCCTTGGATGACATTCAGAGCACAGTATCAGCCTCAGTTTTTAAAACACTTCCTCTTTGCCAGCAGCCTAGAGTCTCCCCCTTTTTCCCCTACAATAATCAAACTGTGTCGCTAAGTGAGGCCTTTTTCCAAAGAGCTTTAATAATTAAAAGGCATTATTTAGACAAATCTAGCCACAGGGCAGAAGTTCATTACAGCACATTGTAATTATGCATCTATGTAAGTAAACATTGAAAGTAATAGCCCTATTAGCAATTAACCATTTCAGCTCAGCTTGTCATATCTGAGGAATGGCTTTAAAGGGACGCTTTCACCAAAATATAAAAAAAACGCATTTTATATGTGGCTGCTAGAGTTATTAGCTTATATCAGCATATTCATTTTTTTATAATGCATTTTAATAAAGACAACTTTTTCGCTGGGGAGGAATTGGAACAGTGGTGGTGGTAAAGGTATCTTTTTTTGTTTTTTTTTAGTTTTGGATAGAGTAGAAATGTTTCTAATATTAAAAGGTAGTTATTATTGCCTGCCTGCTAGGGAGATCCACCCTTTCTGTGGGCTCTTGCCCATGGCCATACATTCAGGCATATGGCCGTACAGAGTAGAACTCATCTGTTTTTGTGGCATCCGGGAGTCACAGCCTCAGCATTACTTAGCTCATTTACATGTATTGCAGAATACACCATGCTCAGCTATACGCACATAACCACCAGCGCTCATGCTTTCACAGGCACATGAACATGCATATTTCATCAAAACATAAAAATGTAGGTTTTAAATAATATGTCCGTACATGTGCACTTGAAAATCGATATGCTGCCGGTTGTGCGTGTATAGCCACACACAACATATTCTTCAATACCATTTTCTTTGTATGGCTGTACGCCCGATGTATGCCTGTATGTTAGAACTGTATGATATATCTATCTATCTATCTATCTATCTATCTATCTATCTATCTATCTATCTATCTATCTATCTATCTATCTATCTATCTATCTATCTATCTATCTATCTATCTATCTATCTATCTATCTATCTATCTATCTATCTATCTATCTATCTATCTGATCTATCTATCTATCTATCTTTATTTATCTATCCATCTGTGCATATATGCAAAAACAAAAAAAAAATGTTTTTTGTTAAACAAAAACATTTCATAATTATCAGATGCTGTTTATGTTTTTTTTTTTTTTTAACTTCCACATATTTCTTCAATCAGCGAGTCTTCTATATGTTATCATCTTTTCCCTTTTGTATTAATTGAAGGCTGAGAACATATGGTATAATCCCTTTTATAGGATTAGGTTGGCACATACTATTATGTGAAGGGTAAAGGTCAGAAGCTCTACAAGTGATGTGTTAAAAAGAACAGCTTCTGTTCTCTCTGCCGATAGATCTCTATTTTAATGCAGGTCTAATTAGGTGAAAAATAACCAGCATAGTGCATTTTCCTCCTGCAAAAACAAACAAAGCAAAAAAAATCCCTCTTCTCTAATGTAACAGAAAATTTTACTCAATTTTCTTTGTTATATACTTTACACTTAATGGACTGTTTTCTCACAGTTTTTAGTAAATAGAAGGCTGAGGGAATACCAGGGAAGTGTCTGACTTTGAAAGAAGATATTCTTGTGCATACCCTTTCTGCTGTCAAAACATATAACGATACACAGTACGGTGACTATCCAACTATCTGTGTTTAAAGAAAAACATTAATAGTCTTCGATTAATATTATCTGAATATTTTTCTTGGTTTGTTTTTAGAGAGATCCGGGATCTATTAGATCAGCAGAACAAATGCTAGTTCAAGCCGGTAAAGCTTGTTTACATGGGACCAAAACCAGAAGTGATGAAATCTTCTTTTCTTCTTCTGGTTTCTGACGTCACATAGTGGAAGAAATAACATTAGTTCCTCTCACTTTGTCCCAGGAACCAGATGTCGCTGGTCACATCCTTACCAGGCTTCCCGATCTTTGTTTTTAGAGATATCTGGGGTCTATTTGAGAAAATGTAAAAAGGTGTTGAACGTCTGTGTTAACCCATAGGTTAGCCCACATAAAAGGAGCATACAGTCGTAGAACCACCAAAATGGGACTTTGAAGGCAGTGATCTAAATGGCAAAAATAGATAAATGTAAACAAAGCAGGTAAAAAGGTATCATTTTATTAAATATCAAAATTATCAATTATTAAAATCAAGGATGCAAAATAGCATCAAATAGTATGAACAATGTACATAGATTATACAGAATAATGATCTGAACCAAGAGATACAGTAATGGGGTCACCAGGGTCCGACATGTTTCGCCAATATAGTGGGCTTCTTCGGGGACCAACAATGGTAGTGACCTCTTTAATGGTTCAACAGTTCAAACTTAGAACTTACAATCATTGACAATGACAGGAGTCCTAGCGTGTATGTGTAGCCAGAAGGATAAACCAACCCAGGTCATATGAGACAAGGGATATAGTGTCCTCAAAAAATGGCAGATACTGGACCAGGCTGAGGTCAGCAGCAGACCAGATGTACCGGAAATGGACAAAATAAATAGGAAGTTTCAACCTCAAGGAAGAAATTTTCTACTGTTGAAATCGGTATACCAAGGGATCCGCAGCGTCAGGTAGTTGTGTCTTGATGCTATTTTGCATCCTTGATTTTAATGATTGATCATTTTGATATTTAATACAATTATACCTTTTTAACTGCTTTGTTTACATTTATCTATTTTTACCATGTAGATCACTGTCTTCAAAGTCCAATTTTGGTGGTTCTACGACTGTATGCTCCTTTTATAGCGGCTAACCTGTGGGTTAACACAGAGGTTCAACACCTTTTTACATTTTCTCAAATATTTCAATTAGGGATGTGGCAGGGATTGTTGGCTGAGGGTGAACCAGTGTCGGCATTTTAAACTATTTCATATCTGGGGTCTATTAGATGATCAGCAGGATCAGATGCTAGTTCAAGCCGGTAATGGCTTGTTTACATGGCACCGAAACCAGAAGTGATGAAATCCTCATCACCTCTGGTTTCTGACATCACATAGGGGGAGGAACAACATCAGTTTCTCTCACTGTGTCCAAGGAACCAGATGCTGCTGGTCGCATCCTTACCAGGCTCCCCGATCGCACAGGAGAGCATGGTAAAGGCAACCCCCTTTCATCACCTGTAAAAGTAATCCAGGAACTTCTTAGCCGCTAGGATTACTTTTACAGTAAATGGAACTGCCGGCAGAAGAAAATGATATCTGGATCATTGCTGCAGCTGCAGTTATTACCAAGGCATTATCCTTCCAATTCAGTGACGTATCGGTACATCGTTGGTCGGCAAGCGGTTGAAGCCTAACTCCAGATTTTAATGAACTTGAAATGCTGTAGTGCATTTGGACCAAGCTGGTCCAGCCAAACTATTTCCTTCACTAATGGATGCAGCGGCTGTGTGCACTGTAAAATAATGTTTAAAACATTAGCTATGTACAGTATACAGTGCTGTGTTTTAGCAGAGGAATGGGAACTTTCTGTCCCACTCCTGGAATAAAATCTACTCAGGCTAAGCACTGCTCAACCATTCACAGGGAACTTTGTATTCTATAAATGAACACAAGGCTTCCTATTATTGGCTGAGGTGGAGAGGCAGGCGGATAATGTCATGATCTTCACCTCAGCCAATCAGAGGAAGCTTTGTATTCATTCATAAAATACAAAGGTCTGGTCTGGTGTGGAAAGTGGGGTCCCCCAAGGATCTCTCCATGGACCAATCCTGTTTAACCACTTGCCTACTGGGCACTTAAACCCCCTTCCTGCCCAGGCCAATTTTCAGTTTTCAGAGCTGTTGCACTCTGAATGAAAATTGCATGGTCATGCAACACTGTACCCAAATGAAATTTTTATCATTTTTTTTAAACAAATAGAGCTTTCTTTTGGTGATTTTTAATCACCACTGGAGTTTTTCTTTTTTGCTTTACAAACAAAAAAAAGACCAAAAATTTTGAAAAAAAAACCCAGTTTTATAGTCTGTTATAAAATTTTGCAAAGAGGTAATTTTTTCACCTTCATTGATGTGCACTGATAAAGCGACACTGATGGGCACTGATAGGCACTGATAGGTTGCACTCATGAGCACTGATAAGGTGGCACTGATGGGCACTGATAAGGTGGCCTTGATGGGCACTGATAAAGCGGAACTGGTGGGCACTGATAGGTGTCACTCATGGGTGGTACTGATGGGCACTGATGAGCAGCCCTGAAGGGCACTGATAGGTGGCACTGAAGGACACTACTAGGTGGCACTGGTAGGCACTGGTAAGTGACACTGATAGGCAGCACTGATGATGGGGCACTGATTGGCACTGATAGGTGGCACTGGTGGGCATTGGTAGGTGGCACTGGTGGGCACTTATAGGTGGCACTGGTGGGCACTGGTAGGTGGCACTAAACTTCACTGGTAGGTGGCACTGGTGGGCACTGGTAGATGGAACTGGTGGGCACACATGAGGCAGCAGTGGCTCCGCCTCTTCAATGTCCCTCTGAGAGCAGCCGGCAATCTGCTTTTTTTCTCTCCTCACGCTGTCAGCGTGAGGAAAAAAAAAAGCAGATTACTGGCTCTGTTTACATCACCTGATCAGCTGTCATTGGCTGACAGCTGATCACGTGGTAAGGGGCCAGGACCAGCCCCTTACTCCGATCTGTGATCAGCCGAGTCTCGCTGATCACAGAGTGCGCAGGCAACTCATGCAATTTAGGCCTGTGCTGTAGCCGTCTTTTGGCTATAAGGTGGGCATAAAGAGGTTAATTTATTCATAAACGCTCTAGAGGATGGGATAAACAGCTCAATCTCCGTATTTGTAGACAATACTAAATTAAGTAGGGTAATAACTTCTATACAGGACGTGGAAACCTTACAAGAAGACCTGAGCAAAATAATGGGGTGGGCCTCTACATGGCAAATGAGGTTTAATGTTGAAAAATGTAAGGTTATGCATTTGGGTGCCAGAAATACGAACGCAAGTTACTTGCTAGGGGGAGAGCCTTTGGGGGAATCTAAGATGGAAGAGCACCTGGGGGTCCTACAAGATAACAAGCTCAGCAATGGCATGCAATGCCAAGCTGCTGCAAGCAAAGCCAACAGAATACTGGCACGTATAAAAAAGGGGATTCCCTCCAGAGAAAAAATGATAATCCTCCCACTCTACAAGACTCTGGTCCGGCTGCAGTTCGAGTATGCTGTCCAGTTCTGTGCACCGGTTCTCAGGAAGGATATGCTGGAACTGGAGAGAGTCCAGAGAAGGGCAACAAAGCTAATAAAGGGACTGAGGATCTCAGCTATGAGGAAAGACTACAAGCATTGAACTTATTCTCTCTGGAGAAGAGAAGCTTGAGAGGGGATATGATATCAATGTACAAATACCGTACTGGCATCCCTAGCATAGGGAACAAACTTTTCAGCCAAAGGGAATATAAAAGGACATGCAGCCATTCACTAAAATTAGAAGTGGTTTAACCTTAAACTGTGTAAAGGGTTCTTTACCGTCAGAGCGGTAAGGATGTGGAATTCTCTTCCACAAGCAGTGGTGTCCGCGGGGAGCATCGATAGTTTAAAAAACTATTAGATGGGCACCTTAACAACCTCAACATACAGGGGTATACGATGTACTATTGACAGTAAACACATACACACACTAATGATAGGTTGAACTGGATGAACAGGTGTCTAATTTCAACCTCACTAACTATGTAACAAAGCTCCCAGCGAATGGCTGTACAGTGCTCGCCCAACTTGATTTTGTTCCAGGAGCAGAACAGGAAGTTCCCGTTCTGCTGCCGCAACACAGCACCTTATACAGTATCAAAAACCAACAAAAATATTTTTGGGCTAATGGGTAATAAATTATCCAAGAGCTACAGCTGTTTATCACCCGAATACCAAAAGTGATGTTTAACCATATATACACACATAATAGTGCGCTTCTTATTACTTGGAAATAATGAACTGTGCTAGATGTGTACAAAATATCCAGTCAAAAAGTGAATTAAACAATTCAATAAAAATAATTAGTCCATATGCCACAAACAGATTGAATATATAGTGTGATGAAAATTATTCAAATTCTTCTCAGAATAGTGATGCACTCCACTAGATACCAAGCCGAGTGAAACGTTTGGGAAGTCCACCATGCATACCTGCCCTCCGCCGTAAAAAAGCTTCTCACCAGATTACGGTTATGATCCCCAATTACAGAGATCAAACATGCATAAAAAACAACTGACCCCTCCTGGTATCTCCAAGGTAGGCAAGTATGGTCCACTGAGTACCAGCATGTAATGTTCACCAATATAGTTTCCTCAAACCTGAATCCAAACAGACTCAGCCACCATAAAGGGAAAAGAACAGATGACACACACATGAGTACTTCTTATGTACATTTACTGTTAAAAAATGAAGAAAGGTACTTACATTATTCAAGTCAAACATATGCTGTCAGGTAACACAAAGCCTCCCCGACAGCCGGCATTGGTAGGCGTGATGACATCACATGCTCGAAGCCCTGCCCAACGCGTTTTCACCAGTAAGGTGGCTAGTTCAACAGGGACCGAAATTCAATAAGAATGTTCCTGGTTCCTATTCAACAGAAATTGATTGTTTGATTGACTTCTCTCAAAGGGACACACTGGAAAACTTTTGTCAGTCAGCAGCTGCAGCCACTGAACACTGTATTCTGACAGTGGTGGGTGCAGCTGTCAGAATACAATGTCACAGCATGATGATTCCTCCATCCATCTCATTTGTGAGGATGGAGGAATCTGTTGTTTTTTTTTTTTCTACCCAATCGCTGAAAAAAAATTGTCTATGACCAACTTAAGGTTTAGCAAAGAAGGAAGAACCCAAAAGAAAGATGTCACTCCTGCCCTCCCCCACCCTATCAGTTGCAGCCAGGGCATTCCCTGCCCTGCAGCTGCATGTACAGAAAGAAATGCTTGTTACATCATTGACCTAATATGGCCGTATTTAGCTGACTTAAACTGGGCTTTATCTTTGACTGGAGAGCATCTTGCAACATAATTATTCCTAAATTATGATATATACCTAAATTAAAAGGTGGCTTTAATTTTTACCTGGGGGTCCACTTTCATGCTTTGCTATGAAAAATGTTATTTAAAAAACGCAACTGCTGAATTAAGGCTATTTGATTTTCTGGCATAAAAAAATTATACACATTTTGCCAATCAAAAAATAATCTGAATGCCTCATTTGAGGCACATTCCCAAGGGAGGTTAATTAGCATTTTAATTGTAAACTTCTAACTTCTTAGCAAGGTATTTGTTATAATTAATTAGGCTAAATTGGCCACAAATATATTGCTACATAATCAGCTGACAAAATGAATTAGAGTCATTGTATTGTTATGATCATCAGACAATAGTTTTATGGTAATTTTACATAGATTTCTTACTTCATTTAGAAGAGACAGTTCTAATATCTGCAGTAAAATAATTTTCTTAAAATGAAAACTGGTGTTTAATTAGAGAATTCACATTTGAATACATATGTTTTTTTCTGTAGAGTGTCTTGTATTGAACATCTTTCTTGTTTATTAATTTAAAGGGAATCTCTCATGAAAGAAAAAGCTGTGCTGCCATTCCCGGACCCTTTCTGAAGATGTACATGGCTTGTCATATTGATCCTAGTTTCACTAGGCAATAGGCCACTGACTAGGAAGAAGCTGGTGGACTGTGAACCGACATACATTTTCTGCATCAGAGTTGTGTCTCACATTAGAGCCATGTGATTCCCAAAAAAAAAAAAAACCTTAGACTTGGAAGAGAGATGTGTTGCATGAATTGCTTTATATGATTTAACAAGGAACATGCTCAGGAGGAGACAGCAGAGGCATGATCCCATCAGTTGCTGCTTTGTTTCTGTCCAAACACAAATTGGGTACAGGATGGTGACCTAAATGTCCTGCTTAAAGTGTATGCATAGACAACATTTTTTTTTTTTTTTAGTTTTAGAAACAGTAGGGAGAGTTTGGAGCCTTTATCAAGTTTTTTTTGCATTTTGTGTCCCCGCTAGGCCTGTCCAGAAAAGCTTAATAGCTGTGGTGCTAAACCATAAATTTTTTCTATCTTTAGTCTCTGAGTTAAGACACTAATTTTTATTTCCAGATGCAATATGCCTGCATATAAACTGCGCCCACTCATAAACTGCAGTCTTTCATTTCAGGTCTAACATCTGTGGTGTAAGACTGATGAATGTGCGTGGATGTCCATCTGGTGGGATTTATCAGACACTGACTTTGTGTTTTTATTTACTTTGACTTTTTTTGGTGAATAAGAAGAGGTACTATGGACCCCATACACATTCACAAGGTGGTGGCCAGGATTTGGGGATCCCCTTTTTGTTAAAGGGGGTTTCCAGATTCCAATAAGCCCCCTGCCCGCACACCCCCACAACCACTGGGCCAGGGTTGTGGGGAAGAGGGAAAAGGTGCTTTGCCAACAGGGGGGAATTATCTGGAAAAGTACACTCTCGTGTTGAGGGCATGTGACCTGGTATGGTTGGGGGGGCACATGCTTGTCTCCCCCGTTCCTGAACTGCCTGCTGCTTAGGTATGGGGCTGGTATAGATTTTTGAAGGGCCCCCCACATCATTTTTTTTTTTTTTTGGTGTTCGGATTTCTCAAAATCTATACTAGAGCTAAGGGCCTAGTATGGATTTGGGGGGAACCGCACATATTTTCATGTTTATTTTTTTGATGTGGGGTCCCCCTTAAAACTTATCCCATATCTGAAGGGCTCAGTATGGATTGGGGGAGGAGCCCACACAGTTTTTTTGACAGCTCCTTTGTTTACATTTTGTCATGCAAAATTGCATCAATAACGTGTCAAAAACATGTGTATATGCATTTTTGTAAGGAATATACTGGTGTATATGCCCCGCGCCACGTGTTTAATTTTTAAATATGTGAAATAGATAATATATATATATTTGTGAGTAAAATTGGTGAATAAATAAATGAATAAATAGATGTATAAATATGTGTGTAATTTAAGCAGCTGCTATAGAAATTAGAAAGTGATGTGTAGGTAAGTAGTCAAAAGGCTACCTATAGCGCTTGCTTTAAATTAATCTTTATAAAATTAATATACTAAACTTCATAAATCTATTACAAGTAAATTGTGTAGAATAATAAATTAGTAGATCATATCCCATATAACATTAATAAAATTTGTAAAAGTCCAAAAATGTCCAATAAATATGTATTATAAAGTGAATCTTTGTGCAGACTTCCAAAAATAAAATTCCAATAAATGTGCAAATAAAAAGTGAGTCCGTTGTGTAATCTTCCAAACAAAAAGTGCAAGTGCTCAGCGCGATGATTATTCTTTAGTAGTAATCCTAATACTTGTGATTTCACTGTGACAAAGGTAAGATTCAATCACTCACCAAACGTTGTGGGTCATGTGTGCCTTATAGCACCATGACCATTCAGGCTTGTGTAGCCATCCAGGCTAAAAGGTCTTTTGGCTTGCTTCAGATGGATAAGGTGATAGGATCTCCCTCCGTCTCCTCTCCCCTTGTGCCTTTTTAGTTGGCTTAGGTCAGTGATATGCATTTTTGGTGCTTCTCTATTAAAGTCTATGGGGCCAAATTTGTGTTGCGGTTGCACCAAAAGTACTGGGACCTTTTCAAAATCACATTGTGGTCATGCTGCTATGATGTGAATGGGCGCCATTGAAAATAATGCGATTTCCATTGTCATGCCATTCTGTGTGACTCAAGTCGCACTAGTGTAAATGGAGCCTGAAAAAGGAAAAATTTACAGTTCGGTCTATAAAACAAGACACAATTTTTTTTATCTTTTATTTGAAGATGAAATATGCCTACTCAGTTGCTCATAAACTGCATCCCACCTAAACAGGCTTAATATCTGTGGTGATAAACTGTAAAATGTTTTCTTTGAATAAAGACACAAAGGGTTTATTGCTAGATTTAATATGCCCACTTGATCGCTCTGAAATTGAAGACAGTGCATATAGGATAACTATTTGTGCTACAAATCTGTAAAAGATTCCATCCTCAGTCTTCTAAAAAAATACATTCAATTTTTCCCCGTTCCTTGCCAATAAAGGCCTAAAATGTGTGCTGTAAATTTGCACAATTCTTCAGTCCTTAATCCTAGAAAATAGACAAACCTTTTTAAATTTTTCGAACATGAAATCTGTCAGCCCTCCGAAATAGCAGACTATCTAAAAGACATTAAAAAATCTGCTGGAAATATGTGATATTTTTTGGTCTTCAGCCAAAAAAAAAAAAAAGAGTACATACTACTCAATAAACCAGTCTATCTTTGCTTGCTTGTGGTTCTTGAAAATTTCAATCTAATTAAGTTACATATAACACCTGCCAAGTCCCTTTATCTGCCATTGTGGCCTAGTAAAAGACTTACATGGGGTGCAACGTGTCTTTTTGGTGAAATTTTCAGAGTAAAATATGGCCCATTTTTTTCTCTAACATATCGGCCAAATACAAATGCATAATGTGCAGATAGATAGCACAAATAATATTTATGGCTGCTGCTTTTAAAACACTATACACTTTTTTTCCTGCAAAAAATTGACTTATCTTCCCCTCCTAAATTACTGGATTGAGCCACAAACAAATTGCTTACATATTCTCCGGCCACTGTGCAGTATGTTTGTCGGTTGTCTCTCAAATATAGCGATGTAATTTATTTTAGTTTACTGCATCTCTGGAGAGTAGGTTTGTGGTTCTGAGGTGTTTTGGTGCACCCTGGATTGACATTTTGTGAACTATGCACACAATACAATGTGGTACTTAACAGAAGATCACAAGCTATGTTATGTGACTAGTTTGGACACAGGTTTTGTAATTTGTATGACATTGACGGTGTTTGCTTTTTTTTTTTTCAAAGTATATAATTTGCAATATATTTTAGCTATATGGTTCAGCACTCAATTATGGATTATCGTTGCTACACCAAACAATCATCTTGGAGATTACTACCTAATAAAGCCTTTGGGAAACCAATCATATTGGGTTGGGTTGTCCTTTTTTTGAATTCTCTCTTCAATAGCTGTCTAATGATGTTAATCCTTCCTCTTTATTTCCTACTTTTCCAATCTCCCTTTTGATCTATACCAGGGATGTCCAACCTTTTGAATTTTCTGAGCCACATTGGAAGAAGAGAAATTGTCTTGGTCACAAATCAATGGTCCACTGATGTAGATAATGTACCTATCCGAGTAAATAAACTTTTTTGTAATATATTTTATTATTAAAGTAAAAGAGGCTAACATATAATTAGGGCGATATTTGTTTTTAATAAAAGAACACGTCAACATCTGGTTCAATGGATGTAGTAGCAATTCTCAACGAATTCTCAAGGTGCTCATCAGATATTTTGGTTCTAAATTTGCCCTTCATGTACACCATCCTTGAAAATAGGTGCTCACAAATATAGGTGCTGACAAAAACTGATGACATGAATAAGGCGTAATCGTGAAGAGTGGGATATATTCCTTTGGCCTCATGTGTTCGCTAAGTGTAAATTCATTATTACAAAAAGTACAAAAAGTACAAAAATTTGTGTTGGGCAGCATTCAAAGCAGTCCTGAGCCGCATGCAGCCCGCAGGCTGCCGGTTGGACACTACTGATCTATACAATCCTTCTTCCTATAACAACTTTCTTTGAAAATGTGTCATATGGGTTGGATGTATAGGATATGAAAGAACGTTATACCCCCAAAAGTGCAAAGAACATTATTCCCATCGTAACACAATTATGTGTATGACAATTTGATAAGGTATATACAATGTAACTTTACTGGAGAAAAGTCAGGTCACCAACTTGTTACTTAACTGCAGCAAGAAGATATCAGGTTGACTTGCCAAAGAAGGCTGTGCTGTGCAGAACTGGATGGACAAGGGGCACACAGGAACACATGAATAAATAGTGCCACAGTGATAATAGCAGCAATAAACTTCAAAAGACTGGCACCAAAAAAAATAAAATGGAAATCAGTGGCAGTATTAAGCTTCCCATTTACATTCTGTTGCCTTGCATTAATGGGTTAGCAAGTAAAATGTAAATATTGTGTGTAAAATAAGCTCTTTTAATACTCACTTATTTTATTAATTACATAGTGTAGAACCCCCTGACCCCTGGGAGCAGGGTGGTACCCCTAGTAACAGGGTGGGCTGATATTTATTTCAGGGGTAGATCTCTAAAGCGATTAACACACGGGCCGAAAATAGGCCAGTATCAGTCAGTTCAATAGAAACCGGCCACCATTCTGCCCGTGTGTACGGCAGCCGAAGGGGGTATGACTAAAAAATGTCTGTTGATCGGCATCCCATCAGCACTCTCACACAATGGCGCTAACCAGTTTGTTCTGGCTGGGGGGGGGGGGTTCCCCCTGTCAGAACACAATAGCTCAGCAGGGGAGATCATTGTACTAACATTGAATGGTTAGTACAGGATTTCCTCCAGAGCTCTTCAGTTGTTTTTGTTGAGCCCACTGGGCTGAAGGGAAAAACACTGATAGTGTGTACTAGACTTATGGCAGAGTAGGACATGTGAACAGACGCACTTCAGATACTTTAACTGGTTCCCACACCGGTACATTATACAATCATGGCAGGGCGGGATCGCTCTTGTTCTGGGAGGATGTTATATGATGTCCTCCCATTATTGTTGCGCTGTGCGCTCCCAGTGATAAATGGTGAGCTGTGTCCCTCGGACACAACGCATTACCGATCAGGGTAAAGAGCCAATGACCAATCACAGCTGATCACATGTAAACAATTGCCGGTTATCGGCATTTCCTTTCCTCAGCGCTATTACTTTTTGAGGAAAGGAAATTTGATAACTGGCTTTCCTGTGACAGGCCACATTTACACTGATGATCAGGGCACTGAGGAAAATGTTTTTTTTTTTTTTCAAAATGTTTATTTTTTCGTTTGTTTAGCAAAAAATAAAAAATAAAAACCCAGTGGTGATTAAATACCACCAAAAGAAAGATCTATCTTTTGCAAATAAATGGTAAAAATTTCATATGGGTACAGTGTTGCATGACCGCACAATTGTCATTCATATGGGACAGCGCTGAAAGCTGTAAATTGCCCTAAGCAGGAAGAGGTTAAAGGGGTCCGGTAATGAGGTGGTTAACTCCCTTAGCGGTATCCCCGAGCGTGACTCGGGGTGGATTTTTTATGCTACTATCGGTATCCCGAGTCACGCTCGGGGTAGATGTGCAGAGCGTGCAGCGGCGTTTCTTACCTTCTCCTGGCGATCCAGCGATGATCTCCCATTGCTGTGATCGCCAGCCGAGAGTCCCGCCGCTCGTCCGTCAGTCTGCTGACTTCCTGGTTCCGTTCCCTGCAGCAGCAATGGTGCATGGGAGCGGAACTGGGAGGGAAATTCAAATGTTGCACAAAACACAAACACATAACATTTATATTATATATATATATATATATATATATATATATATATACACACACACACACACACACATATATACACACATATATATACACACACACATATACTGTATATATATATATATATATACACACATATAACGCATGAATTATAATCTAATCAATAATATAATTGTATTATATTATATATTATATAAAATTATATTATTGATTAGATTATAATTCATGCGTTTGTGTTTCACATTTATCACATCTGGGATGTCTACTAGAGTCTTGTTTTGGTCAGGTTTAAGTCAGTAATTACTAAGAATTGTAGGCCTATAATACATAACGCCAAATTTCCATGCAAAAAATTGTACCGCTTTTGGTACAGAATTCCTGACAGAATCATACCGCCAGTGAGGTTAAGTAACAAACAAAAAGGAATTTATGAATCCACACTAAAACTCCAGGGAGAGGGGAATAGGGCACAGGACACAAACATAAACAGCAGACTCCACAAAAATAAATCAGAAGTTCTTGCAGTCTTCACAGATAGAAAACCTTGAAGTCAACCAGTTAATCTGTTTTCGCAGCTCCTGAGCATAACACACTTGAAAATTCCAGCGCCCTGGGCAAAGGACACCACACTCCAGTGAGGTCCAAGCTCCATTCCTGAGCTTTTTCTGGCTCCTTAAGACATCTAGAAGTCCTCCATGGCCCCTCCTGCTAGGCCCCATATCCAGGCCTCTGTCCAGCCACATGGTCACCCCATTAGGCAGCAGGCCTAAGAAGTTTTAGCAGCAAGAACGCTCCTTTCCAGGTAGGAGGCCAAGGGAAAAAACAGATTCCTCAAGATCACTCAAGGTTTCTCTCTGATCACTTATACCCTCTCCCAGCATGTAACAATGGGAAGGAAACTCATACTGGTTGGTCAGGGAGAAAGAAATATTCATAACTCCATTACTAGAGGCAGCAGTGCCACCTACAAGCAACAGAAGGACAGTAACCAGAGCCAGAGTAGATACCTAAAGAATCTGAACTATAAAGTCAGCTAAACACCTCTAAATTTATATAGACACTACTGGCAGTGTGGGTACACCAGTATTCATGATTCATGTTCAGTACATGTATGAGATGCAACTGAGCAAGTGAAGAATATTTGTGACATGGGATGCCAAAAGTGCCAATGTTTTTGTAAGACTTGGTGGCACCATTGGCACACTCTCAAATTGTTAATTCGATTGCACTGCCCAGCCGTAGGTCTATGTTCACATGCATTCTTCTCAAATGTTGCGCTTTCCATTAGAATCCAGCTATGTTCAAATGAGAAATGCAGCATTTGCCTGTAGTTCAAATGCACTTCAATGAGACATGCTGCATCTACAGAAATGTAGCACAAAGCAAGTCAAACACAGACTCTGAGCTGCCATGTGCACTGCTCCTTTAAAGTCAATGGCAGTTTGCTGACCTGTGTTTGATGTGCATTCCAAATGCAGGGAAGACAGTGCCTGTTGGCATGAGCCCTATAGTATTTCAAGAGATTAGTAGGGTGGCCTGTACTACCTGGGGCCGAAGGGTTTCTGAAATTTGCAGTGTGCTCGGCAAGCAAAATCATTCTAGCACGAGGCACCCGGGGACTGAAGCCGTACAACCTGATATTGAAAGGGAAATTCTTGATGCCAATTAACCCCACAAATGCCAGAGGTCAGGCACAGTAAGCTCTGGCTTATAGGCTCTGTGCTTTACGTGGCTCATGGTCAGCAGTTGTCTCCTTTTAGCTAATTATTAACATGAATCCACAGAGCCCAAACAGATTCTGCATTTCTGAGATGAATTAGCCCCCGTCCACCCCTCCATGTGTAAAGTAATATATCTAGAAAGAAATATCTGGAGGATTACCAATGTGTTAGTGACAAGTCTGCATTCACTTTGACAGTTCGGTGACCACCGATGCCGAGGCATATAGGAAGATCAGACCCTGCCAGGTCGAAGGCACTTGTTATTGCACTGGGAGGACTGCAACAGGCTTTGAATGCTGTGACGACTTGTGAGAAAATGGACAGATTTCTTTTTACCAATTGCTCTCCGGGACAGCCTGTCTATGGATGAATTTAGATATGTCATTAATAATGAGATGAACTAAGACACATAGCCACCACACTACCATTTAACACAGAATATCGAACGTTTCTTTGATACATGAAAACATTAAACTCTAAAGCAGTAATGAATTCCATACATCATGTCTTCCTAAAGTGTATCTAAGGCTCCATGCACACTGGGCTTAAAAAAAAAAAAAAAACAACAGTTCCCGTGGCAGAAAAACCTCCATATAGAGAGTTTTTGTACCAAGTTTAGGAGAGTTTAGCAAGTTTTATGCCACAATGCTCCAATCAGAAAAGTAAACCAGAATGTTTTTTTTCCTGCCTGTAAGCGCTGAGCCTAAAATATGCCTCTGATCATCCTAATGTGGATGGACACTTAGGGTAACATTGAGCTGCTTCTATAGGCAGAACACAAAACTCCTGTAGGAGCAGTGATTTTTAAGCCAGCGTGATTGGACCCTGGACCTAAAAAGAAAAATGTAGTATATTGCAGCTTACCAGTACCTACAGTGCATTGCGAAAGTATTCGGCCCCCTTGAACTTTTTAACCTTTTGCCACATTTCAGGCTTCAAACATAAAGATATAAAACTGTAATTTTTTGTGAAGAATCAACAAGTGGGACACAATCATGAAGTGGAACGAAATTTATTGGATATTTCAAACTTTGTTAACAAATAAAAAACTGAAAAATTTGGCGTGCAAAATTATTCAACCCCTTTACTTTCAGTGCAGCAAACTCTCTCCAGAAGTTCAGTGAGGATCTCTGAATTATCCAATGTTGACCTAAATTACTAATGATGATAAATAGAATCCACCTGTGTGTAATCAAGTCTCCATATAAATGCACCTGCACTGTGATAGTCTCAGAGGCCCGTTTAAAGCGCAGAGAGCATCATGAAGAACAAGGAACACACCAGGCAGGTCCGATATACTGTTGTGGAGAAGTTTAAAGCCAGATTTGGATACAAAAAGATTTCCCAAGCTTTAAACATCCCAAGGAGCACTGTGCAAGCGATAATATTGAAATGGAAGGAGTATCAGACCACTGCAAATCTACGAAGACCTGGCCGTCCCTCAAAACTTTCAGCTCATACAAGGAGAAGACTGATCAGAGATGCAGCCAAGAGGCCCATGATCACTCTGGATCACTGCAGAGATCTACAGCTGAGGTGGGAGACTCTGTCCATAGGACAACAATCAGTCGTATACTGCACAAATCTGGCCTTTATGGAACAGTGGCAAGAAGAAAGCCATTTCTTAAAGATATCCATAAAAAGTGTCGTTTAAAGTTTGCCACAAGCCACCTGGGGGACACACCAAACATGTGGCAGAAGGTGCTCTGGTCAGATGAAACCAAAATCAAACTTTTTGGCAACAATGCAAAACGTTATGTTTGGCGTAAAAGCAACACAGCTCATCACCCTGAACACACCATCCCCACTGTCAAACATAGTGGTGGCAGCATCATGGTTTGGGCCTGCTTTTCTTCAGCAGGGACAGGGAAGATGGTTAAAATTGATGGGAAGATGGATGGAGCCAAATACAGGACCATTCTGGAAGAAAACCTGATGGAGTCTGCAAAAGACCTGAGACTGGGACGGAGATTTGTCTTCCAACAAGACAATGATCCAAAACATAAAGCAAAATCTACAATGGAATGGTTCACAAATAAACATATCCAGGTGTTAGAATAGCCAAGTCAAAGTCCAGACCTGAATCCAATCGATAATCTGTGGAAAGAACTGAAAACTGCTGTTTACAAACGCTCTCCATCCAACCTCACTGAGCTTGAGCTGTTTTGCAAGGAGGAATGGGCAAAAATTTAATTCTCTCGATGTGCAAAACTGATAGAGACATACCCCAAGCGACTTACAGCTGTAATCGCAGCAAAAGGTGGCGCTACAAAGTATTAACTTAAGTGGGCTGAATAATTTTTTCAGTTTTTTATTTGTTAAAAAAGTTTGAAATATCCAATAAATTTCGTTCCACTTCATGATTGTGTCTCACTTGTTGTTGATTCTTCACAAAAAATTACAGTTTTATATCTTTATGTTTGAAGCCTGAAATGTGGCAAAAGGTTGAAAAGTTCAAGGGGGCCGAATACTTTTGCAAGGCACTGTATATGTGGTGGCTGCATTTGTTTTATTCTTTTAAGCTTTTTCCCCTTATTTTCACTTGTTGGTTCTGCCACTAACACACATCCTCTCCTTGGGCACAAGCTTTGCTCACTGTACTGTATCTGTGGAGGAGCAATGCTGTCACCCTAGGAAAGGAAGTGTGTTAGGACTAAAGAAGCAATACTCATCTCCATAGTATAGAGCAGTGGTTCTTAACCTTGTTGGAGGTACTGAACCCCACCAGTTTCATATGCGCATTCACCGAACCCTTCTTAATTGAAAAAATAAAATATGATTTTTTCAAATTCAAAACATAGGTATATATTTAGGTATATATTTATACATAGGTGCACAAAATTAACAAAACCATTAAAAAATAAAACCATAAAAAAAAAAAAAAAAAGGCTCCATAGCTCAGGGGTTAGAGCACTGGTCTTGTAAACCAGGGGTCGCGAGTTCAAATCTCGCTGGGGCCTCCCTGCAAGTGTTGTCGACTGTATCTCAAAAAACAAAACCATTAAGAACAAAGAACAAAACCATTAAAACATGGGGTGTCAGGAGGGCACACACTGGGGTTGGGGCGGTTGGGAGGGCATACTATGGGGTGTCAGGAGAGAACACACTGAGGGGGGAGGTGTTGGGAGGGCATACTATGGGGTATCAGGAGGGCACACACTGGGGGGGCTGGGAGGACATACCATGGGGTGTCAGGAGGGAACACACTGGGGGGGGGAGGTGTTGGGAGGGCATTCCATGGGGTATCAGGAGGACATACACTGGGGGGGGGGGGTTTTGGGAGGGCATACCATGGGGTATCAGGAGGGCACACACTGAGGGGGTTGGGAGGACATAGCATGGGGTGTCAAGAGGGAACACACTTTGGGGAGGTGTTTGGAGGGCACACATTGGGGGGAGGTGTTGGGAGAGCATTCCATGGGGTATCAGGAGGGCACACACCAGGGGGTATTCACAATGCTTTATTGAGCTAAATGAAAAGGACATGCATTTCCATCTGTCAGCTAACAGCACCTCTATGCTAAGCTGCAGTAACTCAGCAGACGTAGCATAGAGGTCCTTGTAAACAAATCCACCATGTACAGCTAGCTTAGCCTACCTCCAGGAACATTCACTCGGCTCCCTCTGCTCAGCTGCTCACACTTCCCTCTTCCAGGCAGGCGCGATCTCCGTGGTCAGGTACATCCCCATCCCGCCCACTCACGCAGCAAGCAGCCTGCAGGAGATAGGCTGGAAACCTGCTGGGGGAGGTACAGGAGTGTCAAGTGTCTATGTGTAATGGCTGTGAGTTGTCCCGACCGCAGCTCTGATTTCCCGGGGTGCGCTCGGCCTCACAATCAGTAATATTTTCTCGGGGGGAGCAATTGCCCCTTTGTCCCCCCCGCCGAACCCCGGAGACTGACTCACCGAACCCCTGGGGTTCGATCGAACCCAGGTTAAGAACCACTGGTATAGAGGATGTTTTGTGTTCCAAAAAAAAAAAGGCAGGGAGCAAAGGAAGTTTGGAGTTCAATGGATTTCTGACAGGCAGGGTCAACAGTTTTTCTTTTTAATTTTCTAACAAATATAATAAATAAATATAATAAAACACTTTAAATTGTATATTTAAAGTGATTGTAAAGTTTCTTTTTTTTTGTTTAAAATAACAAACATATACTTACCTGCTCTATGCAGTTGGTTTTGCAAAGAGCGGTCCGGATCCTCCTCTGTTTGGGTCCCTCTTTGGCGCTCCTGGCCCCTCCCTCTGGTTGAGTGCCCCCACAGCAAGCAACTTATTATGGTGGCATCCAAGCCCAGCCGCAACTCCCTGTGTCCATTCAGATACAGTATTTGATTCAGTAGCTTCAACCCCCCCCCCCCCCTCGTTTCTCCTCCTCTCCCTCTCCCTTCCAAGGGCATTCAGTGGCTGCCGGAGGAAAATGGAGAGATGGGTTCCTCTATGCTGGTGTTTCTCAATCTTTTTTTCAGTCAGGGCACCTTGAAAGTATTTTCAGTCTGGAGGCCCCCCAGTCAAAGGCTTGGTTCACATTACTCCGTGTCACGGAATGCACACAAAATTGCACATGTTCCTGACACGCAAACAGCAGGTGTTTCATTCATTCTTAATGGCACCCCCATGCATTGGAAAACATGGTGCATTTTCGGTGCTTCTTCCCCCCCCTCCGCATTCACATTTGGCACCTTTCAAGGGGAAGCGGGTACTCCTTATCCTTTCCCCGCCGCCGGGCCATTCACAAAGCGCAGCGTGCTTTGCGCATGCGCAGTACGGAACCAGATTTGGAACCATAAAGCTTCACTGCTGGGCTCTCTTACAAGGAATGGCGGTGGCAGCACCCGAGAGCCGATTAAAAAAACGGCTGGGGTGCCGACATCACGGAATCCCTGGACAGGTAAGTGTCCTAATATTAAAAGTCAGCAGCTACAGTATTTGCAGCTGCTGACTTTTCATTTTTTGGTGGGGGGGCTGGAGCTCCTCTTTAACCACTTCTGGACTGGAAGGTTTTACCCCCTTATTGACCAGGCCATTTTTTGTGATACGGCACTGCACTACTTTAATTGAAAATTGGGCGCACAATGCTGTACCCAAATAAAATTGATGTCCTTTTTTTCCCACAAATAGAGCTTTCTTTTGGTGCTATTTGATCACCTGTGCGATTTTTATTTTTTTGCTCTATAAACAAAAAAGTGCGACGATTCTGGAAAAAACGAAACAATATTTTTTGCTTTCTACTATAAAACAATATTCCCAATAAAAAAAATTAAAAAGTCTAATTTTTTCATAATTTTAGACCGATTTGTATTCTGCTACATATTTTTGGTAAAAAAAAATCTCAATAGGTGTATATCGATTGGTTTACGCAAAAGTTATCGCGTCTACAAACTGGGGGAAAGATTTATGTCATACTTTTTTAACTTTTTTTTTACTAGTAATGGCGACCTTTAGCGATTTTTAGCAGGACTGCGACATTGCAGCAGACAGATTGATTCCTTACTGACGCTTTTGACACTTTTGGGGGGACCAGTGACATTATTTCAGTTATCTGTGCTAAAAATATGCACTGTTGCTGTACTAATGACACTGGAAGGGAAGGGGTTAACATCAGGGGCGATCAAAGGTTTAAGATTGGGCCTAGGGGATGCTTTCTAACTGTGTGGGGGATGGACTCACTGGATGAACACAGAGATATGTGTTCCTAAATAGGAGGAAAACAGGATGCTTGTGTTCATCACTGACAGAACAGCGGTCCATCGTGTTTACATCGACAGATCGCCGTTCTGTCTCTACGGGGAGTGATCGCGGGTGCCTGGTGGACATCGCGCCCGCCAGACCTGCTAAATGGCTCCCACTCTACCCAATCGGCATGCTCACACTAAACTGCTACACGAAGCGATGTACATGTATGCTGCTTCACGTAACAGAGCTGACCTGCCGCCGTATAACTATGACGGCTGGTGGCAAATGGTTAAGCTTGATAATCAGAAGCTTCCCAGAAACAACCAGCCCTGCCCCCCAATAAGACGGGGAAAAAAAAGCTAGTCACACAAGTAAAAGTTATTGCAAAGTCTCATTTTTTTTTAAAAATAACAAACATGTTTTACTTACCTCCTCTGTACATTTGGTTTTGCACAGAGTGGCCCAGATCCTCCTCTTCTTCTCAGGTCCCTCTTCTGTGCTCCTGGCCACTCCCTCCTGTCAGTGCCCCCACAGCAAGCAGCTTGCTATGGGGGCAATTGTGCTGCACTGCTGTCTCAGCCAATGAGAAGGAGCAATGGGCATCTGAGACAATCCTGGATAAAGATGGGCTCAGGTAGGTATTGGGAGGGCTGAGAGGGGCTGCTGTACACAGAAGGTTTTTTTTATCCTAATGCATAGAACGCATAAAAACCTTCTGCCTTTACAATCCCTTTAAGATTTTTCATGTTCAGCTCAAGAAATCAAAATATTTCTGCATTCATGGCTAAATAGCATTGATGGGGGAATCTTTCCTGCCCTCTATTGTATTCCTGACGATCACACAAATGGTGATTGCATCTGATTGGCTGCAGTCACTGTTCAGCTGAAAATTTCCCGCCCAGCTCCTTTAATTTTCAAATTGAAGTTAGTTGAGCTGGGTGTTGCTGAAAGGGCCACCTGCGGTTCAAATTTTGGCTTATTCAGCAGGAATGCGTAGAAATTCAAGCTATGTGTGGTCAGCATAACACCATGTGAAGCTGTGCCGAGCCTTGATGGAGATGGATGGGGCAGTAGTGCAAGAGATAATTAGATAACCTGTTTAACTCATCCATTCCTGAGCTGTTAAACAAAGCTCTAGCCCTGAACATGACTCGCACGTCCCCTTATTCCTCTCAGGGCAAATTGCATTGATGATGCACCAAAGGATTTTACTGTGTTTAAATTACATTACCCTTTGGCTCTGGATCTCATATAGTTTTTAATATCTTTCACTTGCAATTTTAAGGGTATTTATTTATGGTAAATTGAATGTAATTGCTGTTATAAAATGACCTTGGCTCGTTTTATTTTATCGATTTTAAATGATATATGCAGCTTTGATAAAGCCAATGGGCTCAAGCTTTTCATCTGTGTCCCCATCCATGACTAGACTATCCCGGCAGCTGTTATGTCAAGACCTAAAATCAATGGGAGGTTTTGACTTTTCCTATCTATGTGCACTATATATGCTCCCCCTGAATCCCTTTAAAAGGGATAAATAAAGCTTTAAGAGATATATAAAATAAAAGTGACAATTTCTGAAGGATTCCATATTTCATAATAACTCATTGTAACTGAGCATTCCTTTCTCAGTTTTTTTTGTCCTTACTACATATTGATGGGTAAGTGGCAGAAGTAGAGCAGTCTCTCTTCCCTAGTCATTTCTGAGAGGTAACAGTGGAAATACTTCATTCTCATGGTGTTACCTACTACTGCTCGAAAACCTTTTTTTCAGGTAGGCAGTGATGGGACAAGGTCGTTTAGCACCCAAGACAAAGAGACAAAGTGAACCCTCTTATGAGCTTGGGACTAATTCAGCAGCAAAGGCTGCAGGTCCTGCTCTTTTTGTGTTTCTCCCCTTTATAGGGCAGGTATTGGGCTGCAGGATGTCCGTTGACCTAAAGACATTATCTTGCCATCATGACATTAAGAAAGCATTAAAAAAAATGCTTAAAGGAGAAGTGTGGGATATAAAAAAATAAATATGTATTATAAGCCCATGTGGGTGGAGCATTGGTCTGATGCTGCAGCTGTCCCCCACTGGCATAAGACTGAGAACTGAGCAATCATATGACTGCTGATAGCTCAGTTCTTATTCTCCACTCAGCAGAGAGAGGTGACTGTCAGTCAAGACTCTCTGCTGTGCCCCTCCAGCGCTCATTGGAGCGCTGGGCTGTAGAGGGAGTGGGAGCCGCTGGCTCAGACTCTCAGCTGTGTGCTAAGAGGCTGAGCCAGCTTCTGATTAGGCATCTGGGTGGATCTCAACATTATTGTCAGGATCCCTTCAGAGCCTAGACCAGCTTTGTGACGTACGCTAGGAGCGCGTATTAGCCCAATCTCGGCTGAATCTGGGTCACAGGAGTGCAGAAATAAATGCAGTTCTGTGTCCCACATGAGCAGTATGGCCAAAAAGATTTGGCCATATTTCTCTTTTAAATGCATTTAAGCATTAAGAAATGCTTAAATAGCAGTTTCTGCATAATTTGTGGTGCCCACAGGGTGGGAGTAGGTCAGAGATAGAGCACTGAGAGAGAGCAGGAGCAGTGCTAGGGAGCTGTACTTGATCAGGAGGGAAAGAGTAGGTTGTCCCCTTACAGAGTGTCTCTTCCACCAGTTTCTTGGAATTGTCTCCCACCATCAGTGGGATAAACAGCAAGGACTGTAGGGATCTTAGGGTGACTCAGTGATCTGGATACCTCCTTCAAGACAAGTGCTCTGCATTTTGTGGTCTGTAAGCTCATATTATATTGCTTAAGTGCTTCGTTGACAGACACAACCTTTCTGCTTGAAGTAGTGTGTAACCCACAGCATACTGTTTGTGGTGGAATTTCTGTGAGCATTACATTTCTACAAGATAAAGTAACATTTATGTACCAACATATGTTGACCCCTCCCACTTTGTGGGAATGCTGTTAAGCCCCGCCCACACCTCTCCTGCTGAAGCACCCATGGCAGCCACCACTTATGTATAGTATCTCACAAAAGTGAGTACATCCCTCACATTTTTGTAAATATTTTATTTTATCTTTTTATGTGACAACACTGAAGAAATGACACTTTGCTACAATGTAGTTAGTGTACAGCTTGTATAACAGTGTAAATTTGCTGTCCCCTCAAAGTAACTCAACACACAGCCATTAATGTCTAAACCACTGGCAACAAAAGTGAGTACACCCCTAAGTGATAATGTTCAAATTAGGCCCAAAGTGTCAACATTTTGTGTGGCCACCATTATTTTCCAGCACTGCCTTAACCTTCTTGGGCATGGAGTTCACCAGAGCCTCACAGGTTGCCACTGGAGTCCTCTTCCACTCCTCCATGAAGACATCACGGAGCTGGTGGATATTAGAGACCTTGCGCTCCTCCACCTTCCTTTTTTAGGATGCCCCACAGATGCTCAATAGGGTTTAGGTCTGGAGACATGCTTGGCCACTCCATCACCTTTACCCTCAGCTTCTTTAGCAAGGCAGTGGTCACCTTGGAGGTGTGTTTGGGGGTCGTTATCATGTTAGAATACTGCCCTGCGGCCTAGTCTCCGAAGAGAGGGGATCATGCTCTGCTTCAGTATGTCACAGTACATGTTGGCATTCATGGTTCCCTCACTGAACTGTAGCTCATGCAACACCAGACCATGACACTCCCACCACCATGCTTGACTGTAGGCAAGACACACTTGTCTTTGTACTCCTCACCTGATTGCTGTCACACACGCTTGACACCATCTAAACCAAATAACTTTATCTTGGTCTCATCAGACCACAGGACAGGTTCCAATAATCCATGTCCTTAGTCTGCTTGTCTTCAGAAAACTGTTTGTGGGCTGTCTTGTGCATCAGCTTTAGAAGAGGCTTCCTTCTGGGATGACAGTCATGCTGTACACTCACTACTTTACATTGTAGCAAAGTGTCATTCTTCAGTGTTGTCACATGAAAAGATATAATAAAATATTTACAAAAATGTGAGGGGTGTGCTCACTTTTGTGAGATACTGTAAAACCCTCTGCCCAGCCCTGTTGATAGGCTAGAATTTCTGTTGGTATTGTGTGTCAAGGCTCCATTGGCAAGATCCTCCAGCTTGAACCAAATTAATCAGGGATGGGCATTTGTGAGAATCCGAATCTCTACCTTTAAAATGTATCTTAATAAAAATGTAATATGTTGCAGTTTATTAGTCATTAAAGAGGAACTGCAGTCAAACACGCAGAATAAAAAAAAAAATATATATATATATATATAACTGAATGCAGTTTAAACATTTTAAAGCTTAAAAAGGAGTTCCAGCTGTGCAAAAAAAAAATAAAATAAAATAAATAAATAAAAGTCAGCAACTACAAATACTGTAGCTGCTGAATTTTAATAATTTCACAACTGGCTCCCTACTGCGCATGCGCAAAGCCCAGCAGCGGGGGATGGAGAAACTGGATGAAACTTCAGAGGGACGGCGCCACGGCATTGTCTCCCCCGGAAGTGGGGAAGGGTACCTGTCAAAAACAGGTACCTGTTCCTCCCTCCCCCCTGAAAGGTGCAAAATGTGGCACCGGAGGGTTGGAGGAAGCAAATGAGAAGAAGTTCCACTTTTGGATGGAACTCTGCTTTAATTAGGAATTAGTGTTATCTTAAAGTTTACATTTCCATGCAAAACTGCATAATTTTCATACTACACTTTTGTGAGCGGCCATGTTTACTCTGGGCAAATTAAGCCCTGGCCATAAGTATTCCGGCAATAGTCCATGTCGCTCCACCTCGCCGGCCAAGTTAAAACAAATGACTGAAGGTCCAGTCTCCCCCCAAAAAATGAAAATCACGGTAGCTACAAATTCTGTACCTGCTGACTTTAAATATAAAGACACTTACCTGTCCAGGGATGCAGTGATGTCGGCACCCCAAGCCGATTCTTCAATTGATTTTGGGTGCAGGCACTGGCATCTTCACTAGGGGGAAACCGGCAGTGAAGCCTTCAGGCTTCAGAGCCAGTTTCCTACTGCACATGCGCGAGTCGCACTGCGCTTTATGAATGGTCCTGTTGTCTTCTGAGACCTGTGTGTGTCCCAGAAGGCAGTGGGGGAAAGGAGGAGGGGCCAGACATACTCGTAGATCGCTGCTGCATTCTTATCCGGAAGTGGGAATGGGTATCTGTCAAAACCAGGTACCCACTGCCCCCCCAAAAAGTGCCAAATATGTTAGTGGAGGGTGCAAACAAGCGGAGCTTCCCCTTTTGGGTGAAGCTCTGCTCTAAATGTAGTAGAAAACGGTGTATATTACACCAGCGCGATTGCGCATAGGCGTGAATAATAAATTATGATATATAAATAATAAATAGATATAAAAAATAAATATATCAATAAATATATTCAGTGAATCTATAGCAATAATCAATTACGCAAATAAATATTCAGTGAATAAATACACATAAATACAAGCAATGTGATTAACAATAATATAATTGTGCTGAGCGGCTCGTCCAAAAAGCTGAAAGATTAAACATATGTCTAAAGGTGATATAGACCGCGCTCATAAAATCAATAAAACGTGATAAGTGTTCATGAAAACTTGTATCAAAAAACAACTTTTAAGAGTAGGTATGGTGGGTCCCTTTAAATGCCACTAGGAAAAAGAGAGGTGTGGGAGCTGGGCGTGTATCAAGGAGAAAATTAGTTTGGCCAACCTTGTCCCTTTACTTAAAGTAGACAAAACAAGAGGGAACCCCCTATTTTGGGACTATATCGGATACCAACTCATATTTAAAATTTTCAAAATTTTATTGAACACATAATACAAAATATAGAACAATATTGAATGATATACAACAATATTGCAATTAAAAATGGGCGACTGAGTATGATTCTAATGATTTTGTGACAACAACATGGAGGAACCTGGAAGTCTTGTTCTGGAGACCCTACGCGTTTCAATTAAGTCTTCCTCAGGGGTCCTTAGACCAAAAGTTCACATTTTACAATATTCTATAATAGAGAAACATATTTGTTTATAATACATTCATTACATGCAGTTTTGTATACACAACAAAATATTGATTGTATATTTTGGATACACATACCATGTATTACGTCACAATTTCGAGCATAAAGTCGCCTCTATTTAAAATCTTAGATGATCGGCTCCACATGCAGAACCGCATACCCGGGATTACTCTGGGGGGCCCACACAAAAAGTCACCTTCCCCCACACACCACTGATGGACAGGTGTAGGGTAGCGCAAACAGTGAGTGTGAATGTAAGGGGAAAGGGAAAGTAGAGAGGGGGAGGACTAGGACCTCCTACAACACCACATGGGGTGCCTCAGTGGGTTGAGTATAACACGCTCACCAAAATAAGTGTAATCGCACAGTAAATGGTCTATACCTGTTGCTGGTGACTTGCTGCCTGTGATAGAATCACTGGTGTGATGTAGCCCCGATATGTCTGAGATAGAGAAAGCATTAAATCCAAATCACAACCAGTCAATTAGAATTTTCATTTCTTTCAACATGGGTTTGATTTAATAATCAAAAAGAAGGAAGACTGAAATGGCAAATTAGATTGGTTCACAGAATAATTAGATGTTCAGGATGTTTAGTCATCCGTCTGTAAATGCAAGCTTTTAAAGGACATTGGACATTATTTTGTGCACCAATAAAATATACAGGTTGTTGTCACTATATACTCCATATTTCTCCCTTATCTGTGTTATGATGGCTATTGAATGCTTCATCCTTTCAGACGCCTCTTGGTGTCCTCCAGGTCCTGTCTCATGTCCCAGCCAAAGTGTTCCCTCCAAGTGTCCTGTCTCATATCCCAGCCCAGTCCCTGCGTTCCCTTCTCTTAGTACACATTTGCTGGCATCCATTTGCCTGAAAGAAGGTGTGCAGCTTGACTTTCACAAACTCCTGCTCCCACTCTCTTCACCTCCTGCCATGTGACGTAGGCCTCCCTGAGTTCCTCAAACAATTCCTAATTTTCCAGCAGGGTGCAGTATAGCTTCCTGAAGCCCAGACCAGGGGCAACCCCCTTGCCTAGGTCACCCTGAATGTAAATTACCCTGTGGTCAGAAAAAAGCAGAGGACCATAGAGTGCCTGCAATGCCTGACAACCCTAGAGGTAACCACAAAGTCAGTACTGGAATGCACAGATCCATCAGGGCGGCACCAAGATTAATTAAAAGCTCCTCTGTTTCCTATGGAACCCACACCATTCTATATTGAGGTCTCCACGATCATCTCCCTGAGAAGCCTAAATGTAGCATCAAGCTTAGCAAACATGCTGGAGCTGCACCCATTCTCCTCTATTGGACAGTTGAAACCACCATGAGCACTACTGCTCTGCTGGTAAGGAGCTGGATCCTCAGGGTCTGGAAGAGCTCCAGCCACGCACTCTTCTTCGGGAAAGCATACACGTTGATGAGCCTAATCGGCTCTCCTGCCCATGAACAGTCTAAGACCAAAAATCGATCACAGACAAGCTCCTAGACAGACTTAACTGTGAGAAGACCACCCCTGATGACTTGCAGTTGCCTAATCCAGACCAAAAGGAAGGGATAGTGGGTTCACTGGGAGGACAGATCAGTGAACCTCCTAAAGAAGGGCAGAGCACACTCCTGCAGCATGTAGACGTCACTCTGCTGGAAAAAAGATATGTCAGCACAGCCTGACTCCTAGACGTGTCCTTGATGCTCCTCACAATAATGGAAAAGATATTAGCCATCATGTAAAAGAGATGAAAGGCTAGTCAGCAGGGGCTGAGCTTACCTCCCCTGGAGCGGGGGGGATTATTTGCTGACGTTATTGCTTGGCCAGTGTCCTGGTCCATCTTGGAGCGCCTTATCAAGTTTGGTGATGAGGTTGAGCTCTGGCTGAGGCATGACCTCTGCCACTGCACACTCAAGGTCCTCCTCCACTGGCTCCTATCCAGCATTGTCTTGCTGTAGCATTAGTCCTGGTTCTCTGGGGGCAGGCCTTGTAGCTGTGGTCTGCCAATCCACAGAGGTTGCAAGTCTTGGACCTCAGGCAATACTTGGTCTCATGACCTGCAACCCACCAGGACTGGACCTGCAAGCAGGTTCACTGCATCCTTCCCTACGTGACCATCCTTGCTACACCTCTTGTAGGTCTGTGGCTGGTCATCATAGTGCATGGATGCAATGGAGGATCCCAAAGAAAAGCAGGGCTGTTGACGGTCCCCTGTAGAAAGGGCTTTCCTTAACCTGCAAATGGTTGTCCGCTTACCTGTACAGAAGCCATTGCATCAAAGATTCGGATCAGGTCCTTCACCACAGTGCTGAATCACTGGAGGTAGGTGACAATGTCCTTTCCAGGAGTGTGTGGATTCAGCATGCCTACTGTTACCCATCTTTCCTCCTGCTGAACGGAAATCGGGTCCAGTAGTCCTCACTCCCTCTGAATATCTCCTGCACCTGTAAGGATACAAAGGTTATGTAAATTAAACCTTGTACCAGACTGTGTATGGACAGAGTCTCTGCCTTAGTGAACCTGTGGTCGAGGCTCATCTTCAACCCGAAGACTTTGGGGGCCATGTGGGGACATCTCCTTCAATCTCATCATGGCTGCTTCATCCAGGGCTCCAATGCAGGTAGTCCTTTTGCAGACCACTGTGGCTTAGTTGACACTGGATGTTTAGGCAGCTTGATCTGGGATCTTAGTGGAAAAGTGGGTACAGGATTCTTCTTTTTGCTTTTCACCATGTTGAGGAGCTTCCCTGGAAGTTGCTTCTGGCTGTCTTAGGCTGCTTCCCTCTTGTTCCTCTTCGGGGTCTTTACTCTTTTACAGCCTCTACAACAGCCTTTGAGTATATACCACCCAAAGAGGAAGGGACGGTAGATCGCAGTCTCGTTCCTTGTGGGGGGCTAAGCCTCTAATACATTAGCAGAAAGCAGGTGAAGCTGAATTTAATCAACAATCCTGCAAAGACGAGCAGGCAAAAAGGTTTGGATAGATACAAGTGAGTTTCAACATCCTAGCTGGGCAGCAGAGACACCCCTAATGACTAAAGTCAAAGTTACTCCTAACTTTGTGTGATTAATATAGATGTTGACCTGTTAACAGTCTGTCTGCATTGTTAAGACACAACAGGGGATGACAAAAAAAATCTGGGTTTCTATTTTAGGAGAGCAGCTAATTTGCATAATAACAGCCCTCCCAGATCTCAAAATCAATTCAAAAATGGTATTGCGTTATATTTAGAGATCTAAATTACTCTGCCATTAGAGGTTAAAGAAGATTCTAGACTGAACATTTTTTTTCAAACCTTAGGTGGCAGGTAAACATCTTGTAGACCACCTCGTAGGTGTCCTTGCTCTTCTTCAGGATTGCTATTTGTCTGTTTAAAGCAATTTAAAATTCCATGCCGCTGGTGCTTGTAGCACATTTAGAGGATGAACAAATTAGGCAACTCTTTCATCAGAGGTTAACAAAGACCAAGTATTAATTGTGATGAAAATTTCTAACATGCTTCATATGTCATAATGCTCTTGTAACAAGCAGTTTAGGTTAAGTGCATTAGTGGTAAGAAGAAATGGGAGGGATAAAGAGAGGATGTAAATTTAAGATTTAATCAAGCTTATCATCTACACAGAATAAAGACTTCTATAAGGGCAGCAAGTGAATGCAATGTTTGACATTTGCAGCAAATGTAGAGGATCCTCAGAAATGAGCCTCTAAATCAACATCAATAGATTCTGGACTGATAAATAGAGTTGAGCGGACACCTGGATGTCCGTGTTCGGCGGGTTCGGCCGAACTTGAAAAAAAAGTCCGGGTCCGTGTCCCGGACTTTTTCCGAACTTTAAAACACCAATGGAAAGGGCTAGAGTGCTGCAAATGGCAGCAAAACGTAGTTAAGAGCATGGCAAGTGCTCTGCAAACAAATGTGGATAGGGAAATAACTTAAAACAACAAAAAAAAAACAGAAAAATAAAACAATTTTCTTCATCTGTGAAGGAAGAGGCCCATATGGAGTAGGAGGGAGGTTGAGGTGGCGGTGGATGTGGCGGTGTAGGTGGAAGCGGCAGTGGAGGGGGACGAGGTAGCCAACACTGCTTTTTTTCAGTCATTTTAAATTAGGGTACACCCCAAAAGAGTGAGAAAGATCAAAAATATAACAATGGCTGGGTAAGGTCGGTATCCATCTCTATTCTGCACAAGGTACGGAAAGGTCCTGTGGGATCCATGCCTGGTTCATTTTAATGAACGTGAGCTTGTCCACATTGTCTCTGGACAGGCGGCTGCGCTTGTCTGTGATAACGCCCCCAGCCATGCTAAATACACGTTCAGATAATACACTGGCTGCAGGGCACGCCAGCACCTCCAAGGCGTAAAGGGCAAGCTCAGGCCATGTGCCCAATTTGGAGACCCAGAAGTTGAAGGGGGCAGACCCGTCATTCACTACATGTAGGCGTGTGCACACATACTGCTCCACCATGTTGCTGAAATGCTGCCTCCTGCTAAGACGTTCCATATGAGCTGCTGGTGCTGCTGTTTGTTGTGGCTTGCTGACAAAGCTTTCCCACATTTCGGCCATGCTAACCCTGCCTTCTGAGGTGCTGGCGGTGCCCTGGTTGCGTTAGTGACCTCTTCCTCCTCTGCCTTGGCCTTGTGCTTCCACTGTGGCCCCGCTGTCAGGTGGGAATGCCAGCAGCATCGCGTCTACCAGCGTGCGCTTGTACTCGCGCATCTTGCTATCACGCTCCAGAGTGAATTAAGGACGGTACGTTGTCCTTGTAACGGGGATCCAGCAGTGTGGCCACCCAGTAATCAGCACAAGTTAGAATGTGGGCAATTCGGCGGTCGTTGTGGAGACACTGCAGCATGTAATCGCTCATGTGTGCCAGGCTGCCCAGAGGCAACGAAAGGCTGTCCTCTGTGGGAGGTGTATCGTCTGTGTCCTCTGTATCCCCCCAGCCACGCACCAGTGATGGCCATGAGCTGGCCTGGGTGCCACCTTGCTGTGAACATGGTTCCATCTCCTCCTCCATCTCCTCCTCCTCATCCTCCTCATCCTCCAGAACTGTGCCCCTGCTGGACAATTGTGTCCCTGGCGTTTGTGTTCGCAGGAACCCACCCTTGGAGCCACTTGCGAATGACTGCCCTGAAAGCCTTGGAAATGTTACCTCTTCATCCTCCTCCTCCTCATCCTGTGCCACATCCTCTTCCATCATCGCCCAAATTGTTTTTTGAAGGAGGCATAGAAGTGGGATAGTTAAGCTGACAACGGCGTCATCGGCACTGGCCATGTTGGTGGAGTACTCAAAACCACGCAACAAGGCACACAGGTCTCGCATGGAGGCCCAGTTATTGGTGGTGAAGTGGTGCTGTTCCGCAGAGCGACTCACGCGTGCGTGCTGCAGCTGAAACTCCACTATGGCCTGCTGCTGCTCGCACAGTCTTTCCAGCATGTGCAAGGTGGAGTTCCACCTTGTGGGCACGTCACATATGAGGCGGTGAGCGGGAAGGCCGAAGTTACGCTGCAGCGCTGACAGGCGAGCAGCAGCAGGGTGAGAACGCCGAAAGTGCGCACAGACGGCCCGCACTTTCTGCAGCAGCTCTGACATATCGGGGTAATTTTTAAGGAACCTCTGCACCACCAAATTCAGCACATGCGCCAGGCAAGGGATGTGCGTCAAACCGGCTAGGCCCAGAGCTGCTATGAGATTTCGCCCGTTATCGCACACCACCAGGCCGGGCTTGAGGCTCGCTGGCAGCAACCACTCATTTGTCTGCTGTTCCATGCTCCTCCACAACTCCTGCGCAGTGTGTGGTTTTTCCCCCAAACAGGCAAGTTTTAAAACTGCCTGCTGTCGTTTACCCCTGGCTGTGCTGAAGTTGGTGGTGAAGGTGTTATGCTGACCGGATGAGGAGGCGGTAGAGGATGAGGAAGCGGAGTAGGAGAAGTTAGGAACAGGAGGCAAACTGAAGCGCCCTGAAATCCTCGGTGGTGGAAGGACATGCGCCAAATTGCTATCCGCCTCAGGCCCATCCGCCACTGCATTTACCCAGTGTGCCGTTGGGGAGATATAACGCCCCTGACCGTGCTTACTGGTCCGCGTATCGGTAGTTAGGTGGACCTTGGCACAGATGGCGTAGCGCAGTGCACACCTGATTTTTTCCCCCACTTGGTTGTGCAGGGAAGGGATGGCTTGCCTGGAAAAGTAGTGGCGGCTGGGCACGACGTACTGTGGGACAGCCACCGACATAAGGCTTTTAAAACTGTGCGTCTCCACCAGACGGAATGACAGCATTTCAAAGGCCAAAAATTTTGAAATGCTGGCATTCAGGGCCAGGGATCGCGGGTGGGTAGGGGGGTACTTCCTCTTCCTCTGAAGTGTTTGGGAGATGGAAAGCTGAACGCTTCCACGGGACATTGTGGAGATGGTTGGTGACCCAGGTGGTGGTGTTGCAGACAGATCGTCTGTTTGCGGGGTGGCAGGTACCGGTATCACTACAGAGGTGGATGAAGAGGCCGAGACTGCAGCAGAAGAGGAAGCAGGAGTAGCCAGAGACCTTTCTTGGTTTGGAAGGTGTCTACTCCACTGCAGCTCGTGCTTTGCACTTAGATGCCTGATCATGCAGGTTGTGCTAAGGTTGAGAAGGTTTATGCCTCGCTTCAGGCTCTGATTGCACAGGGTGCAAACCACTCGTGTCCTGTCATCAGCACATTTTCTGAAGAACTTCCACGCTAGAGAACTCCTTTGAGCTGGCTTTGGTACTCTCGGTCCCTTGCTGCGTTGGGCAGTAGCAGGCGTAGTGTCTAGGGCACGGCCGCTCCGCTTCTGCACCCTGCTCCCTCTTCTGCTGTGCTGGTGGCTCTGTGCGACCACCGCCTCTTCCTCCAAACTACTCAGGTCACCTGCATGACGTTCATTCCATGTGGGGTTCGAGGACCTCATCGTCCTCCACATCATCTTCCACCCAGTCTTCACCCCTGCCCTCCTTGTCGGTCTCCACAATTCTGAGTGCCGCAGCAGTTGGCACCTGCGTTTCGTCATCATCGGAGACGTGCTGCGATGGTCCTTCCATGTACTCATCTTGAGAAATAAGTGGTTGGGCATCGCTGCACTCAATCTCTTCCACTTCTGGGGCAGGGCTAGGTGGATGGCCCTGGGAAACCCTGCTGACAGAGTCATCAAAAAGAAGAAGAGACTGCTGCATGACTTGGGGCTCAGACTGCTTGCCTGATTTGCAAGGGGGTGAGGTGAAAGATGGTTGGACATCGGCTGCAGGTGCCAACTCTGACCTTTCTGCAGTAGACTGGGTGGGAGACAATGTGAAGGAACTGGAGGCACTGTCAGCAGCAAACCAATCTACTATCGCCTCTACTTGTTCTGGCCTCATCACTTCTAGAGGCGCATGATGCCCTACCAAATACTGCTGCAGGTTCTGTCGCCTAGTCACACTTGAGGAAGGTGTTTCACTTGTGCGTGTAGCTGGCACAGATCAACCACGTCCTCTCCTTGCAACAGGAGCTCTACCAGCAGCACCACGACCCAGGCCACGGCCCCTATTTGACAGGCTCCTCATATTTCTGTAATTTATGATCTTGCCCTAGAAAGATGTTTATTGAATAGCGGAACAAAACAACAACAGTATCGCACGGGTGTATCTCACAGTCAAATATGCAAACTATGCAGCAATTAAATTTTTTTTACCCCAAAAGGGTGTTTATTAAATAGCGGAATAGAAAAACAGTATACAAATACAACGGGTGTATCTCACAGTCAAATATGCAAAGTATGCCGCAAATTTAATTTTTTTCACCCCAAAAGGGTGTATATTGAATAGCGGAATAGAAAAAAGGATATAAAACAGTGTATCTCACACGTACAAACACAGACTAGGCCCCGATTACAATTTTTTGTACCCTAAAGGGAGGATTAGGATGAGGAAGAGGAGTAGGAGGAGTTCAGAACAGGAGGCAAACTGAAGCGCCCTGCAATCCTTGGCGGTGGAAGGAGATGCGCCAAACAAATCTAAAAGGTGTATCTCACACGTACCGATAAAGACTATGCCGTAATTTAATTTTTTTCACTCCAAAAGGGTGTATATTGAATAGCGGAATAGGAAATATGATATCAAAAGGTGTATCTATCTCACACGTACAAACCCAGACTAGGCCCCGATTACAATTTTTTGTACCCTAAAGGCAGGATGAGGAGTAGGAGGAGTTCGGAACAGGAGGCAAACTGAAGCACCCTGCAATCCTCGGCGGTGGAAGATGCGCCCCAAAAATTGGAAAGGTGTATCTCACGCGTACCGATACAGACTATGCCGCAATTTAATTCTTTTTACCCCAAAGGGTGTAGATTGAATAGCGGAATAGAAAATATGATATCAAAAGATGTATCTATCTCACACGTACAAACCCAAACTAGGCCCCGATTACAATTTTTTGTACCCTAAAGGCAGGATGAGGCGTAGGAGGAGTTCAGAACAGGCAGGAGGCAAACTGAAGCACCCTGCTATCCTTGGCAGTGGAAGATGCGCCCCAAAAATTTGGAAGGTGTATCTCACACGTACCTATACAGACTATGCAGCAATTTAATTCTTTTTACCCCAAAGGGTGTAGATTGAATAGCGGAATAGAAAATATGATATCAAAAGGTGTATCTATCTCACACGTACAGACCTAGACAAGGCCCCGATTACTATTTTTTGTACCCTAAAGGCAGGATGAGGAGTAGGAGGAGTTCAGAACAGGCAGGAGGCAAACTGAAGCACCCTGCAATCCTCGGCGGTGGAAGATGTGCCCCAAAAATTTGGAAGGTGTATCTCACACGTACCGATACAGACTATGCCGCAATTTAATTGTTTTTACCCCAAAGGGTGTAGATTGAATAGCGGAATAGAAAATATGATATCAAAAGGTGTATCTATCTCACACGTACAGACCCAGACTAGGCCCCGATTACTATTTTTTGTACCCTAAAGGCAGGATGAGGAATAGAAGGAGTTCAGAACAGGCAGGAGGCAAAATGAAGCACCCTGCAATTCTCGGCGGTGGAAGATGCGCCCCAAAAATTTGGAAGGTGTATCTCACACGTACCGAAACAGACTATGCCGCAATTTAATTCTTTTTACCCCAAAGGGTGTAGATTGAATAGCGGAATAGAACATATGATATAAAATTGGTGATTTTTCAATAGCACATGTGAACACAGCAGTGTCTTATGTTTTATGTCACGGTCAGTTCTGCAGCAGGCTATGAAGGGAAAAAAAAAGAAAATTCCCCTTTAAGTTTGTAATGTTTAAATAGATTAGTACAGACTATGCCACAATTTAATTGTTTTTTTAACCCAAAAGGGTGTATATTGAATAGTGGAATAGAAAAAAGTGTATAAAATTGAAAATCACTCAATATTTCAGCTCAGAGAGTCAGTCAGCAGCAAGCAGGCTATTAAGGGGGAAAAAAAAAAAAAAATTCCCTTTTAACTTGTAGTAAAATATAGCTGATGAACGCTGCACACAACTGACTGATAAAAATAGATTTTTTTCTCCCTCCTCCTCCTCCTCAGTGGGCTCAAGTGACGGCAAAAAGATTGTTCACTGCACCACCCCCCACACAGCAAAATCGATGTAGACTGTCCCTGCCTAATCTCTCCACTCTCCAGCCTGTCCCTGAAATGCTCAAAAAGATCGTTCACTGCACCACCCGCCACACAGCAAAATCGATGTAGACTGTCCCTGCCTAATAGCTCCAGCCTGTCCCTAATATGCTCAAATAACTTTCCCTGCCTACACTCCGACCTGTCCCTGCATTCTTTTCGGACACAATACAATTTTTCACTGTCTGTCCCTAATCAGCAGCCAGCACGTATGATGTGTGCTCTCTCCCTAAACTACAGCAGAATGACACAGCGCGCTGGGGCTCTCGAACTTATAAAGACATGGTCACATGCTTCAGATGGCCAATCACAGCTACTAATACATTAGTAGGCATGGCTGGGATGGCTTAAGGCACACCAGTTAAACGCTTGTTGATTGGCTGTTGAAAGCCCGCCATTAAAAGCGCGCCATTACATACAAAACAGGAAATAAAATGACCGAACATGGATTTTAAACCCGAACATACAGTAAAGTTTTCGGGTCCGTGTTCGGGTAACAAAAATCCAATTATTCGGTACGAACACGAATAATGCAGTCCGTGTTTGCTCAACACTACTGATAAAGATAAATTAATGTTGATTATTAATACACTTTAAGTATGACATTTTTTGCACACCCTGGGGCTAATTTACTATTGGAGTGCAGACACTTAACAAAGCATGGTATTAAAGTGAAGCTGAGTTCACTTTGTATTTTTATATTGTTTTCCACAGGGGGTATGAAATTGCCTTCATCTCTAATTTCTTGTGAAAAGTTTGGACCCTCTCTTGTTTGGGACTATAATGGCAATTATATAATTACATTTAGGTACAATTGAAAAGAAAGTGGTGTATTCCTCAAAATCTTACACATTTTATTTTACGAAAATTTTTGTAAAATAAAAGGTGTACCATTTTTAAGAATACACCACTTTGGTTTCAATTGTACCTAAATTCAATTATATAATTGCCATTATAGTCCCAAACAAGAGAGAATCCGAACTTTTCACAAGTTCACCTTTTATAACCATACATGTCCAGGGGAAGTAAAAAAAACTGACATTTCATGCATGATTCAATGATCGCATGAGCATAGTTTGACCATATTTACTAATCTCAGTAAACACTTTCCTTGCATTGTGAACAATCTGTAGAGTAAACAGTAATTGTAGTAAAATTAACCCCACTAATTCAGCTGAGAGTAAAATCAACTTAATGGGTAATTCTAAAAATTGTAATTTGGGGTCCAATGAAGTATATTAGAAAATGTAGTTGTTTGCAAAAAAAAAAACTGATGAATACATCCTTTAGAAGGAAAGGCTGTTTTATATTAGTGCCCATGACATTTTCTACAATTTTCCATCACAGACATTTTGATCATGGTAAATAAATGTTAAATAAAAAAAAGGAAAAGTAGTGAAATACCAACAACAAACAAAAAACCTTTAAAGTGCAGAGAATGGACTATGTATGTCCTTTATATTGCAGGCCATTATCCATCTTTTTTTTTCCTCCAGCAGGAAAGTCAGTGGAAGGAAAAGTTTATTATCTGAGGAAGAGATGAGTCTTTCTGTGAAATAAAATCCTGCTGACTATATAACTTCAACAGCAATGTGATTCCACAGCATTTATAATAAAACTCAATGGCCTTATCCACCGGGGGAGTCCAATGGCTTCCCTTGAATCCTCCTTTATTCAGAATGGAAAAGCTCCACGATTGTATATAGACAAACAGAGTGATGTCATAGTGTAGTATGTTTAAGAAAACATTTAATAATTAAAAAAACTTCATCCAGAACACTCCCATTTAGATTGGATTCCATGCATTTTTTTACCCATCAGGTAAAATCTTTATGTGCCATGAGTGGCTTCAGCTGCCTGGCTGCCGGACAAGGATTGTAGTATAATAGACAAGTCTGACGTCACTGGCTCTTCCTATGCGTTGCGTCACTGGTCACGTGATTTCCTCAGGGAACGATGAAATCACTCTGTTTGTCTATATACAATCGTGGAGCTTTTCCACTCTGAATAAAGGAGGATTCAAGGGAAGCAATTGGACCAGGTGGATTGGTTTACTTTATAACTACACAATACCATTGTGCTGCAGGTGAGCGCGCATTTCACTCAAAGGTGGATAGCTGGTGGATGGATCTTGCACATTGAGCACTGAAGTTTTTTTAATGAAGAAGCACTGTATGCTTAAGAAACTCACGGATTTATCTTTTTATTATTGGAAGAACATTCCACATATTTTTTTATATATTTACTTTATGAGTTCATCTTTTCGCATTGTTTTTGGCATTTTTGATTCACATCGCACGTTTGGCTTACTAATCCTTTGTTCAAAATGAATCACAATTTTAATTTAATTTTGGTTTTAGATTTGTTTTAAGGATATGTATTTGTTTATTGATTGCAACGTGATCATGGATATTTAATTAGTATGCATTGTTCTATACACAGAATAGCGCACCACTTTAACACTATTATTCATTCATTTGTTTGAGGTTATGAGTACTTGATTTGGTGGTAGCAGCAATTGACATATTTACTTATTCACAATATTTTATCCTTTGTTATTACCCAATTAGCCAGCCAGACTGGAAAATAAGCTGATAGTGGGAGTCGGTAGTACTGAGATAGCCCGCGGATGGTAAGCGGAGCTCGGCTGGCCCAGAAAAGGTATCTGCATCTCCCCATATTGCTCCTAAACCATGACTTAGCTGTGGCTGTCGTTGTGTAAATAGAGAACAAGGGCCAATAGAGAACAAGTAGCACTGGCACATGACATCTTCCACACAGACATAGTGAAACACAACACTGCTTGATGGGCTTCTTTTAAGCCTGGTTCACATCTATTCAGGTTTGCGTGGCCACAATAGCCCTTTTATTTGAATGGGTCGCTGTGCCTGCATTTCCCGCAAAGAAAAGATGCATGCAGCATTTTAAAAACAGAGTGGCCTTGATTTCCCTGTGGTTCCTGCACCCGCAAATGTGGTAAGTTTTTTAATGCGTGGGCCACACTCCTAAAAATGCAACACATTAGTGGGTGCAGAAACCACAGGGAAATAGCATGGTGCAAAAGCATCATGCGATTTCAAGGCCACTCTGTTTATGCTGCATGCATCTTTTCTCTGTGGCAAATGCAGGCTCAGCAGCCGATTTAAATTAATGGGCTGCTGCACCTGCGCAAATGTGGGCTGCAAGCCCACATACATATGAACCAGGCCTAAAGTGGTAGTAAAGTAATTTTTTTTAAATAAAAACACAGATCCCCATGCAGTTGTCAGTCATAATGCACTAGTATACACTGCATACTAGCACATTATGACAGACTTACTGGCAAACAGAGCCCTTCAGTGCTGTGTTGTCATGGCTCCCCTTTGCCCTCGGCACATCTCTTTTTTCCAGGTTCTTACTTTTCAGCAGCTTAAATGGCCAGGCTGAGGTGACATCACTCCCACTCATGTGCATGGGAGTCACATCACCACGGCACACAGAGTGGTCTGTAGATGTGAGGTGAGTTGCGCTTACGCAGCTCACATCACAGTATCACTGGCTGGCAGGGGGAACATTTATAACAGAAGAGACCTCTAAGGTTTTGAAAAAAATGTTTTGAAAAAAATGCATTTTTCGGTGTTTCTGTTATAAAATTTTGCAAATAAATAATCATTCTTTATAAATTTAGGCAAAAATGTATTCTGCTACATTGCATTTGTAAAAATAACTCAAATAAGTGTATATTATTTAGTCTATAGGAAAGTTATAGAGTCCACGAACTATGGTATATACTATATTTAACTATATATATACTATATTTAAACCTGGGGTCCCCCAGGGTTCTGTCCTGGGACCAATCCTGTTTAATTTATTCATAAATGATCTAGAGGAGGGGATATCTAGTACAATCTCAGTATTTGCAGATGATACTAAATTAGGCATGCCAATATCTTCTATGCAGGATGTGGAAATCTTGCAAGCAGACCTGAACAAAATAACGGGGTGGGCAACTACATGGCAGATGAGATTTAATGTAGAAAAATGTAAAGTAATGCACTTGGGGGCCAGAAACCAGAAAGCAAGCTACTCACTAGGGGGGGGAACCTCTGGGGGAGTCTAGGATGGAAAAAGACTTGGGGGTACTGGTAGACAACAGGCTTGGCAGTGGCATGCAATGCCAAGCAGCTGCAAGCAAAGCCAACAGATTACTGAGATGTATAAAAAAGGGGATTCACTCCAGAAATAAAGAGATTATTCTCCCGCTCTACAAGACTCTGGTCCGGCCACATCTGGAGTATGCTGTCCAGTTCTGGGCACCGGTCCTCAGGAAGGATGTGCTGGAACTGGAGAAAGTCCAGAGAAGGGCAACAAAAATAATTAGGGGAATGGAGGACATCAGCTATGAGGAAAGACTACAAGCACTGAACCTATTCTCTCTGGAGAAGAGACGATTGAGGGGGGATATGATATCAATGTACAAATACTGTACTGGCGACCCTAGCATAAGGAACAAACTATTCAGAGAAAGGAGATACAATAAGACACGTGGCCACTCACTAAAACTTGAGGAAAGGCGGTTTAACCTTAAAGTGCGTAAGGGGTTCTTCACTGTAAGAGCGGTAAGGATGTGGAATTCTCTTCCACAAGCAGTCGTATCAGCGGGGAGCATTGATAGTTTCAAAAAACGATTGGATGGACACCTTAAAGACCACAACATACAGGGGTATACAATGTACGGTTAAAAGCAAACACACACACACATCATAGGTTGAACTGGATGGACTCATGTCTTTTTTCAACCTCACTAACTATGTAACTATGTAACTATGTAACTATGATCAATCCTGATAGCCTCTCATTTCTTGAGGACTGAAAATGCCAGGACAGTACAAATACCCCCAAATGACCCCTTTGTGGAAAGTAGACAGTCCAAAGTAATTAGTAAGAGGGATGGGGAGTTTTTTTGAAGTTGTAATTTTTTGGAAATGAAGAAATTAAAAATAAATTGTTTTTCTTTTCCACAATGTATTTTTTTAAATATTGTCACCAGTGCAGTACAGTGTCATTATATAACTGGCGTGGTGGTCATCAGGGACACTGACAGGTTACAGTATGTAAAAAAAAACATTATTAATGTTTTTCAATAAAAAAAATTGAATGGGGGGGGGGCAAGAAAATGTTTGCCCAGGGTCCAATCCCTAATAAAGATGACCCTGTTTAGTATTTTATCCCAGGTCCTCATCAGGTCCTTCTGTATCATTAAGGAGGTTCAAAATCCCAGAGCCTCAAGTTCTTGGATAGGCCTCAGGCTTCAGGCCTACTACTCACAACTGCTCCAAGCACACCCACACCATGCAGAGCCTGGGTGGAAGAAAGTGATCCTCTGGCCCTCCCCAAACTTGTATACCCTCCTAACATCTTTGGAATGAATTTAAGTGCAGACTGCGAGCCAGGCCTTCTCTTCAACATCAGTGACTGACCTCACAAATGCGCTTGTGGAAGAATGGTCAAAGATTCCCATAGACACTCCTAAACCTTGTGGACAGCCTTCCCAGAAGAGTTGAAGCTGTTATAGCTGCAAATGGTGGGCCAACTGAATATTGAACCCTACGGACTAAGACTGGGATGCCATTAAAGTTCATGTGTGTGTAAAGGCAGGTGCTTCGATACTTTTGGTAATATAGTGTACATGCAAATTTTACATGTTTTGATGTCATTATAAATACACCACAAATACAGAAAACTGCCCATTGATCCTGTCGAGACAGCCCACAATTACCTGTAGTAAGCTGACTCTGCTGCTCTGAAATCCCAAACAGTTTTGTCAGCCCTGCCTGAATTCCTCCTTGCAGGGAGGAACTAGAGCAGAGCTACTTGGGACTTCAGAGCAGCAGAGGCAGCATAGTCAGCTCACTACAGATATTGATGAGCTCTCTGGATTTTGGCAGGATCAGCAGGTAGTTTTTAAGGAGGAAAAACATAGGAAAAATTAGCATGTATTATAGAGATGTAACTGGATATGTTTTATTTTTTATATTCTATACATTTTACAATCATGTATTACAGTTTGGCTTCCTCTAGATGAAGCAATCTCTATAGATTTCCATCTGGTCTGCCTATAGAATGCTGTTACACTCTCATTTTGTTGTTATTTATGCAATGCAAATTTGAAAAATTAAACAAATATTCTGGTTGCTATGGGCTACAAGACATTTTCCTGTTAGCACACTTTTCATACAGAGGTCCCTGAGCGCCTTTCTCACAAATAAGGTTGTTTTTCCTGAAATTGCTCTGTAAAATTGTTATATTACACATTCAGTTTACATGCAAATAGCTAGTAGTGGAGTTTTTCTTTGATTAAGTGGAAAATTGCTACTTAGATGGAATATACATATGTTCCGGGAGCAGAAGCATTCAGACTTACATTACTAGTAAGTGTGTTTCTCACTTCCAAACTGGCTACCTGCCACATGCTTTGCCTGAACTGTACAGCAAGGGATTATTTCCATTATACTGAACATCTATCTGTATGTGACAATCTCCTCGGGGTAACAATGATTGATAGTGTTGATGTACTCTTGGAGAGGAAAGCCAGGGACTGCCAAGATCTCTTGAATATTTTTTCTTTTTAAGTTTGCCGCTTGCTACAAAGAGTCACCGTGCCTTGCCATCATGTATTGAAATCTGCAACGCAAGAGGACAAAACCTGAACATTGTTTGGTACAATGTATACAGACTCTAGCAGGGCCACCATTAGAAATCATGGGGCCCAATACAGATTGCCTGGCTGGGCCCCCTCCCGCCCTGTCCCCTTGGTCACCTAGAAGAAAAAAAACAAGATGATGTGCTCAGTCATGAATGAAATCTGGTATAAGTACTCCTGCGCTACCAAATATACTAGTGTAATTAAATAAGAATTTTATATACCGTAGGTTACCTTATGACCCTTTTATGTGACATTCATTGGCACTCTTTTGTCCATCTTTGACCGCTGTAGGGATTGATACAGGGCGTTGGCATTTAAAAGAAGGTTTCACCTTAATATTCCAAGATTTAACTCATATACTTCATCAAAGAAGACTAAAAAAGTTGAAACGTTTTGTACAATAAAATGCATGTATTTAAATTATAACATTTTTGTAGTGCCTATAAAGTCCCGTCGTAGAAATCAGTACTAAGTAACATAGAGTGCAGAGGTCAGGAGTACATAACGCACAGTGCAGAGGTCAGTAGAAAGCAACACAGAGTGCAGGAGTCAGTAGTATGTAACAGAGTGCAGAGGTAAGTAAGCAACACAGAGATTAATAGAAAGTAACATCACAGCAATACCTGACTTGTCTGTATTTTGTTACTATAGTCTTATTTGTAAAGATAGTAAGAATATATTTCTTAGAATATCGAGGGAAATAGTATATGGAAAGTAAACATTAAAGTTGTTGGCCAATTAAGAAAAGAATTAGAGAAAGGAAAAAACTGTAAGAATGATTTCCCCAGTGGTTGGCTTCAGGAGAGAGGTAATTTGTTGTAAATTTAAAAAGCCTATACGTGATTAGGCCCTTATTTTTTAGGTACTTTACAAGCTTCTCTAAAGGTGACACAGTGGGGAAAGCAACACTTGTACAAACATAAGGTTGTGAGTTTGAACCCAGGGTAATTGTCTTCCAGCTCCCCAGATAAGGGTTGGTTAAAGGAAGTGCTGTGTCAGAAAGTAGGGTCATGCAATTGAATCCCACGTGGACTATACTTACTTTAAATAATCATATTGCACCACAACTTCTGAAATTTATTGTAACTCCAAAAAAGGTCTGATTAGGATTAGGGTTTTTGGCAACTTGAGAAAGTATCTAAGGAGGTGGTGCAGTTATATGGCCCTCATTTGTAAGATCTCTCTAATGTTTCTCTGGAGGTAGCGCAGTGGAGAAAGCACCAGCTGTGCAATGGTAAGGTCGTTCGTTTGAATCCAGGGTGCAGCACTCTTCTTGTCCTCCAGCTCCACAGATAAGCAATGGTGGGTCATACATTTCATTAGAACATCATTTTTGGTAACTTGAGCAAGTATCAATGGAGGTGGCGTAGTGAGGAAAGCGCCCAATGTGCAAACGCAAGGTCACAAGTTTATTTCCAGAGTGCAGTTTGTTACTTGTCCTCCACCAGGTACTTAGCAGGTAGGTAGTTCCAATTATCTTGGAGAACCAACCACATATCTTCTGTGGATGTAGACTGACTCAAATCTTTCTGTCTTCATTTCATCTCAGACAGAGTCAATAAAGTTGCGATCAGGGCTATGTGGGGGGCCAAACCATCACTTCCAGGATTCCTTTTTCTTCTTTATGCTGAAGATAGTTCTCAATGACATTGGTTGTATGTTTATGGTCATTGCCACGCTGCAGAATAAATTTGGGGCCAATCATACACCTCCCTGATGGCAAGGCTGGATCTTGCCTGTCTGATGTAGGGGTGCAGTTAAAAATGTCAGATGGCAGAGGATGAGAGGTCAACAGGGCAGGGTATAGGGTCAGCAGTTTATAGGGCAATATACAAAGGCTATTGGTTTTTAGGTCAGGTATTAGGTTTAGAGGTCAGCAGGGCAAAGGATAAAAGGTCAGCAGGGAATTTACAGGAACTGGTAGAGCGGTGTACAGGTGGTCAGTAGGGCAGAGGACTGGAGTCAGCAGAGCAGAGGTCTAAGTCAGCAGTTTGTATGGCAATGTACATAGACTACTGGATTCAAGGGCAGTGTACTGGGGTCAGCAGGGCAGATGACAGGGGGAAGCAGGGCAGTGAACAGAGGTCAGCAGTGAAAAGGATGGAAGGTCAGCAGAGGATTATACAGGAATTGGTAGGGCAATGAACAGGAGGTCACTAGGGCAGAGGACTGGGGTCAGCAGGGTGGAGGACAGTGGTCACAGCTGGCAGGACAGAGGACAGGGATCACAGGTGGAGAGTTAGAGGACAGGAATCGCTGATTAAGAGGCAGAGGATAGAGATCACAGCTGGAGAGGCAGAGGACAGGGATCACCTCTGAAAGGGGAGAGGACAGGGATCACTACTGGCAGGGCAGAGGAAAAGGATCACCGCTGGAGAGGCAGAGGACAGGGATCACTGCTAGAGAGGCAAAGGACAGGGATTAATGCTGGAGGGGCAGAGAACAGGGATCATCACTGGCAGGGCACTTGGCACAGCTCATTTCCCATCCTAGCACAGCACACAGCTCCTCCTTCCCATACTACACACAGCTGAGATCACACTCTGCAGTGTTTAGCTGGCTGCTATGTTGCAGTTCTGACCAGTAAAATTCCCTGATTAGAACAGTAGTGTGCCAATAGGCAGCTACACACTGTGCAGATTGTGGCTGTGTGTAAAGGAATGTAGTGTGGGCTGGAGGAGCTTTGTGCTGTGTTGGGATGGGAAAGGAGCTCAGCTGCCAGGCATAGCATCTGGGGTGGAGAGAGGGGGGGGTTCAGGGGGCTTTCCAGTCATGCCTAATGGTATTGCATGATGGATAAGTATCTGCATGTATTTCTTAGCATTGAGGACACCATTGATCCTGACCAAATCTTCAACTCCACTTGCAGAAATGCAGCCCCAAACATGCAGGGAACCTCTACTAGGGACGTGCGCTGAGGTCAGTGGCTGGAGAGGCACTGGCTAGTTTTAGAGCCAGATACACCTGGTTACATATTCACAAGTTACATATTCTCTTTACATTATGTAGGCAATTGCAGTTTTACTAGTTCTACTAGGTATACTCATTTAACAAAAATATTTACAAGCATTGTCCCTTTAAGATGTTTTTCAGTCACCCTTTTTGTTGATGATAGAAACATGTAGCCTGTAAAAATATTTTTAAAGTGTCGCCTGTGGAGATTTTTAAGTACTGAAGTTTGGCCAAAGTTTTTCCCAAAAAAAAACATGTTTGAAAAATTGCTGCGCCCACCATTTTCTTCCCTAGGGTGTCTGCTTAAATATATATATATATATATATATATATATATATATATATATATATATATATATATAAAATCTTTGGGGGTTCTGAGTAATTTTCTAGCAAAAAATTATGATTTTTACATGTAGGAGAGAAGTGTCAGAATTGGCCTGGGTGGCAAGTGGTTAATTACTATGAGTAAGTAATATACAAATAATTATTATACCTGTATGTTGTTTTTAAGGTAATTTACTATATTTACAAAAACAGTACTCTAGCAGGTGGCTTAACTGAGAAATTACTGAAGTTTGAAGTTATAACTTCAAACCAGTAATTTCACATAGACAAAAATTCAATAGATAAATAATAAATTATTTTGTTATAACATTTAGCATAATAATATATGATTTTGCTTGATTAAAGATGTACCTTTTCAGCAGCAGTGTAAGAAACTGTGTAAGAAAAACATGGGATTATGGGTAAACATTATACTCATAAACCCATGTTTTTTCCTTGTAGTTAGGAGGGCTGGGCTGGAAGGGAGCATTTGTCTTTTAGACACATGTCCCCCTTCTATGACACTGCAGTGAGAGGAGAGCCTCCACTGCAGCATTTTTATTGGACAGCTTGGACCAATGGTGCTTTACCATTGGTCCAAGGTTCCAAGCTGTCCATTGAACTCAGTGCCTCTGACAAGAAGTCATCCTCTCAGTTTGCTGCAAACAGCATGTGCCAGCTTGTATTTAAACTGGCCGAGCTGTATGTAGCTTCTGACAGGCTGCACAAGGTCCCCTGTATCTCCTGAACCATGGGTGCTACCTATCCCCCAAATTGGGGTCTCTGTGACTTCAGGTCACCAAGCTACGACCCTCAAAGCTTGATCGTTTTTTTTTTTATGTTCATGGCTCTGCCTCTCCTGACTGCACGTCCCTGACCTCTAGCATGTTTCACTGATGCCTGCAGACTCTCATTATTGTACTGCTCTCTAGCCCTTCGGCGAACAAACTGCCTCCTGCTACAAGTATTTTAGATTTTGACTCCTCAGTCCAGAACACCTGCTGCCATATTTCTTCACCCCAGCTCCTATGTTTTTATGCATAGTTGAGTCGCTTAGCCTTGTTTCCATGTCAGAGATATGGCTTTTTGGCTGCAGTACATGGGTGTACCTGGGTCCCACTGGTTTCTGCTGATGGCACTGCTGGAATTCATGGAATTCATCTAATGTCAAAGGGAAGCAAGTATGATGTGTCTTTTATCTGCTGCATTAAGTTTCCCTGGTTGACCACTGCATCTACGGTCCTCAACATTGCCCCTTTCTTTGTGTTTCAAAAGAGAGAACAGCACATCTTATATCTCAATGGATGAAAACACTGAGAATATTTGTCTTTAAGGGGTGAAAATAATATATCATCTATTAGGTGGTGAGTAAAAAGGGCATTGCCATTTTGTTGCCATATACAGAAAGTAGTAGGGGTTGCTTGCCAAAGTTTATAATATTATATATTTTTGATTCTAATAGAGGTTCTCTTAGGATTTTCTCTGTGCCATCCATGTTCTATTTGGTTGTGTCAATCTTCTTTCGCTTTTATGTCTGCCCCCAAGACCTATATACAGTATCTCACAAAAGTGAGTACACCCTTCACATTTTTGTAAATATTTTATTATATCTTTTCATGTGACAGCACTGAAGAAATTACACTTTGCTACAATGTAAAGTAGTAAGTGTACAGCTTGTATAACAGTGTAAATTTGCTGTCCCCTCAAAATAACTCAACACACAGCCATTCATGTCTAAACTGCTGGCAACAAAAGAGAGTACACCCCTAAGCGAACCTGTCCAAATTGGGCCCAAAGTGTCAATATTTTGTGTGGCCACCATTATTTTCCAGCACTGCCTTAACCCTCTTGGATATGGAGTTCACCAGAGCTTCACAGGTTGACACTGGAGCCCTCTTCCACTCCTCCATGACAACATCACAGAGCTGGTGGATGTTAGAGACCTTGCACTCCTCCACCTTCCATTTGAGGATGACCCACAGATGCTCAATAGGGTTTAGGTCTGGAGACATGCTGGGCCACTCCATCACCTTTACCCTCAGCTTCTTTAGCAAGGCAGTGGTCTCCTTGGAGGTATGTTTAGGGTCATTCTTAAGGGAGGGGATCATGCTCTGCTTCAGTATGTCACAGTACATGTTGGCATTCGTGGTTCCCTCAATGAACTCTAGCTACCTAGTGCCGACAGCACGCATGCAGCCCCGGACCATGACACTTCCACCACCATGCTTGACTGTAGGCAAGACACACTTGTCTTTGTACTCCTCACCTGGTTGCTGCCACACATGCTTGACACCATCTGAACCAAATAAGTTTATCTTGGTTTCATCAGACCAAGATTCTAGTTCCAGTAATCCATGTCCTTAGTCTGCTTGTCTTCAGAAAACTGTTTGCGGGTTTTCTTGTGCATTATATTTATAAGAGGCTTCCTTCTGGGGCGACAGCCATGCAGACCAATTTGATGCAGTGTGCAGGGTATGGTATGAGCACTGACAGGCTGACCCCCCACCCCTTCAACCTCTGCAGCAATGCTGGCAGCACTCATACTTCTATTTCCTAAAGATAACCTCTGGATATGACGCTGAGCACATGCAGTCAACTTCTTTGGTCGACCATGGCGAGGCCTGTTCTGAGCGGAACCTTTCCTGTTAAACCGCTGTATGGTCTTGACCACTGTGCTGCAGCTTCGTTTCATGGTTTTGACAATCTTCTTATAGCCTAGTCCATCTTTATGTGGAGCAACAATTCTTTTTTTCAGATCCTCAGAGAGTTCTTTGCCATGAGGTGCCATGTTGAACTTCCAGGGACCAGTATGAGAGAGTAAGAGTGATATCACCAAATTTAACACACCTGCTCCCTATTCACACCTGAGACCTTGTAACACTAATGAGTCACATGACACCAATTTGTACATTTTCACTTAGGGGTGTACTCACTTTTGTTGCCATTATTGTGTTGAGTACACCCCTAAGTTAAAGTTTCCAAATTAGGGCCCAAAAGTGTTAATATTTTGTGTGGCCACTATTATTTTCCAGCACTGCCTTAACCCTCTTGGGCATGGAGTTTACCAGAGCTTTACAGGTTGCCACTTTGGGCCCAATTTGGAAACTTTAACTTAGGGGTGTACTCACTTTTGTTGCCAGCGGCTTAGACATTTTTGGCTGTGTGTTGAGTTATTTTGAGGGGACAGCAAATTTACACTGTTATAAAAGCTGTACACTCACTACTTTACATTGTAGCATTGTTTCTTCAGTGTTGTCAAATGAAAAGATATAATACAATTCTTACAAAAATGTGAGGGTGTACTCACTTTTGTGAGATACTGTATTATAATCACATTGTAATTACATAATCTACAGCTGGCTGCAGTTTTTTTTTCCCATATGGAACCTGGCGTGATGTTATCCCCGGGGGACATAGGATTTTATTAGCTTTTAACTTATTGTGTGTTATGTTTTCTGTGGTTTATCTTATTATCAATTTTATCAAATCTTTGCATTAGATTTAGCACATTTTTTTTCCTTTGTGTCAACCATATCTCTCACTTTTTGGTTGCTTTTGATTTTTCAATGTTTTTTCTGTTTTTATTTTTTTGTTCTCTGTGTACATTTTGTTTTGTGATTATTTTGATATTTTTTTCTATACCGTATATTGTTTATTTTACATCTACAAGTCTAGTCATTCACATTGGAATTTCTCCCTTTTGGAGGTTTAGGTCATTTTAATTAGTTATGATTGAGTGAAGCTTATTCAGCGAATGACATTACTTACAGTGTATAGTTCTTTTTCGAATTATCAAATGAATAATGACACAAACACAAGCCCCATAAATTGTCCAGTTAAGGAGTGCTACTGTATCGTGTCTCACTGCTTCTCTCGCTCAGCATAAAACTCTGATCAGATAAATGAAGAACAAAATATGTTGGAGTTAAATTACTAAAGAAGTAAAATGAAAATTGACTTTGAAATATACTGTAGATGTTCACCTAATTTTGTTGAATAAGGGGAAACAGGATTTACTTTGAAAAGCAAATCACATGAATGGGGAATTTAAGAAAATTATATTTTAGTTTTTAAATGACTGGATGATTATAGTTCACACACCTTACCCTTACTCACTAAACTCAGTGAATATTACCTTTGAAAAGTGAGGCACGTAAGGTTCCATGCACACTAGCAATTTTTTTAAGCTCCTAGAAGCTGTTATTAGCATTTTTTCTGCTTCTTGAAGCTAAATAGTGTTATCCTCTGTGTCCATGCACACTACTTTAGGTTTTTGAGTTTCAGTGTCTAGAAGCAGAAAACAATAGTTTTTTGCTAGAGCTTTATGGAGAATGCCCATTAATACTCACTAAAAGCATTTTTTGAGCTTCAGTGTCTAGAAGCAGAAAAAAACAGATTTTGTAGAGCTTCTTGGAGAATTTATCCAGCAGAAAAAAAAACGCTGAATGCTTATAAACGCTCACTAATAGCGTTTTTTGAGCTTTTTTGTTTTTTAAAAGGAACGGCAAAAAACGCTAATAAAACCCAAATGCTACTAAACACTTCTAAAAAATGCTAATACCAGTGTTTTCAGCTTAAAAAATGCTAGTGTGCATGAGAACTGAGAGGGTCATGAGTCCTAGATTAAAAAAATCGATATTTTGGCAAAAGCCCCAAAGCACGCTTAAATATGGTAAATGTAAGAACAAGAACACTGATGGGAGTCAAATGAATGCAGGGACTTTTAGGTGCTACAAGGATGTATTACACAAAAGGCATCTGTGTATAATAATATGGTTCATTTTATTATCACAATTCTACATTTAGAAACCATTGTCTAAAAAGGAAAATACATTCTGGGGGATCAACAAGGCATTAGCACACCAATCACAGTAGATAATAAATAAGCAACAGTTCAGGTTTTTACATGATACCCTTGGTGCCCCACTAATCTGCACTTTAAATATTTCAAATATACTTTACATTATTCAAATATTGCACACTAATAATGGAGATGAGGCCTGGGTACGTATGACAAATTTTCAGATCTGCTGATCTGCTTCGTCATTACTTTTGAAAGCTGTATCTACGAATGTCATCTCCAAGATTAAGTGTAACATTAATAACAGGAAGTACATTGAATATTTTAACATGCTGTACATAATATATCGTCATATTAAAAACTCCATTAAAAAAAATGTCACTTACATATGTATTGAACCATGGGCATCCAATTCCTTTATGTTTCCGAGGGGATAAATAGAAGGAGATAAAGGAAAGGGGGGTCCTAAAGGCTGTCATAGTAAAGTATGGATCGGAAGATTTAAGAAAAAATGTACCATAGATAAATATATGTAGATTAAACAGTCAAATTTAGTTTTATAAACTACCTTGTAGTTTAATTGCACCCACCTACAGTCACATATTGATATGTGTATTTTACATCTAATCTCAATAATACTTTTTTAGGTGAATTGTTTTCTGTGTCAATATCTGGGTCCCTTTCTGAATAAGAAATATCATCTATATTTAAGGAGATTTGTCTAAGATCTATTGATCAAAATTAAAATTACTTCAAAGCCTAAACATTTTTACCTTTAATGAGTTCCCTGCATTATGATAAAAAATGTTTAGGTAGCAGTATGCCCCCTCAAACCCTCCTTATACTTCCTACCCCTAACTCAGCATAGGGTTACCACTCTATTGATATGATGTTGTTTTGCTGAACCTCCCTCTTTTTAAGGAGCCACAATTTTGGGTGGGAGAGATTGATATAGAGCAAAACCTTGGATTGCGAGCATAATTTGTTCAGGAAATATGATTTTAATCTAAAGCACTGGTATATCAAAGAGAATTTCCCCAATGGAAAATAATGGAAACTCAGATGATTCGTTCCACAACCATTAATCCTTCAGTTCATAGTCCATATAAAAAGATTATCAAATATTATCAATGTGATAGTTTGTGTAACCATTAAATGTCCATCCACAAATGGCGCCTCCACAAGGGGATTAGAAGCAAAATCCAGCAGGAGCTACAGAGTATAAAAAAAGAAGAGAGGTGCCTCTAAGAGCCTGTTCACAATACTCTGACTTGGGATGCGACTTGTGTGCCCTCAAGTCGCCCCAAGTCTCTTGTCATTACAAATTCAATGTAAATGAATGAGAGCCGTCTTAATATGCACTACTGAAGTCGCTCCGAATTCAGAAAAGGTTCCTGTACTACTTCATTGCGACCTCTTTCTGACTTGTGCACATAGACTTCAATGGGAGTCGCCTCTAAGTCGGATCCTTATCTATTTTCAAGCGACTGTGATCAGACTTTCCAGGAAGAAGAAAAAGATTACTCAGGCATTCCCCACAGACAAAGTCGCCTATCATTTAAGTCTCTTCAAAGACTCTTCAAAGTCTCTTAAAGTCTCTTCAAAGTCGTGCTAAAGTCGGACAACACAACAAGTTATGAATCAGAGAACACCTTTAAAATGGTATATTAATATCATAGGACATATAAGCCCAATTGTGATTAATGAGAAATGGTTTCTCATGGGGGCGACTCCTTTTGGCTGGGTTCACTCTTATGCATGTATGGTTTCCCCGCATCCAATTTGCATGACAGGAGAGTGTGACCAGCTTTCAATGGAGCCGATTCATGCACCTCCAGGGCAGCCGCAGTCCGCACCGGAAAAGGGTCTTGTGCGTCTTTGGCTCTGTTTCAGGTCCAAATTCAGGCAAAGATCCGGACCTAATTCACACCTGAAACGGAGAACAGGGATGCATCGATAGGGATGGCCTTGCGGTTCGCCCGGCGGTCGGTTCGTGACGAACTTTGCTTGTACGCGGCGGCCATATTCATTTACATTGGGGAGAATTTTGACCCATGACACAGCCATCAGATGGAACGGGACAGCCAATTGAAACATTTCAGCACATGGACATGCCCCCTACCTTATAAATAGACCTGACCTGGCGGCCATTTCACATTATGCTTTTTGTCAGTGTAGGGAGAGGTTGGATGTGTGCATCAGGGACAGACTGTCAGTGACACAAATCGCTCTGTTAAGGTCCACAAAAGTAATTTTAAGGGCTGGTATTTAGTATAGGTGTACTGTCTCATTTTTGTCAGTGTAGGGAGAGGTCTGCTGTGTGCTCCAGGGACAGATTCGTCAGTGACACAAATCGCTCTGTTAAGGTCCACAAAAGTAATTTTAAGGACTGGTATTTGTTATAGGTGTGGAGTGCACTATATTGGGGTGTAATCCACTTATAATATACTTTCTAATATAGAAAGCATATTATAGTGGATTTGTATTGTGCACTGTGCAGCATTGTGACTGGTGTGTTGAGCGTTTCTGCAGCAATACTACAATCAGTGACAAAAGCACTTTTAAAGTATTATAACTGGTGTGATAGACCAGTGGCCCCCCAATACCACATATTGAAGTAGGGGGGGGATCTGAGTATACTTTTATAAGTGTATTTGTGTCCTGCAACAATATTGCCTCTTTTGCTGTGTTAACTCTGCTACACACAGTGCCAAACTCACTGGCCAATTTTTTGTACAACTGGTGTGATAGACCAGTGGCCCCCCATACCACATATTGAAGTGGGGTGTTATCAGAGTATACTTTTATAAATGTATTTGTGTCCTGCAACTATATTGCCTCTTTTGCTGTGTTAACTCTGCTACACACAGTGCCAAACGTACTGGCCAATTTTTTGTACAACTGGTGTGATAGACCAGTGGACCCCAATACCACATATTGAAGTGGGGCGTTATTTAACAGTATACTTTTATAAGAGTGTATTTTAGTCCTGCAAAAATGTGGCCTCTTTTGCTGCGTTAACTGTGCTACACACAGTGAAAACAGTTACTGGCCAATTATTTGTAGAACTGGTGTGATAAGCCAGTGGCCTCCCAATAGCACAGATTGAAGCAAGGTGTTATATACCTTGTTCCACATATACTGCGCTTCTCTAGAGACTTTTGTCACAGGGTAATTTAAAAAATGACAGGCAAAGGAAGAGGCAGGCCCTTACGCAGGGGTGGTAGGGGTTGGCCAGGAGCAGTAGGCCGGAGCCAAAGTGTGAAGTTTCAGAAGGTGCGTTCGATTACATCAAAGGACGCACCAGACTTGGTTGAGTGGCTCACTCAGCCTTCCACTTCTGCACCCTCCTCATCCTCTCTATCTGCACCCTCTTCACTCTCTGCTGTGTGCACCCCCAAAGACACCAACACCAACCCCATCACCACCATATACCCTCCGCTTGAGTCACTGGAATTATTTTCCAAACCATCACAAGACATTTGCGATGTGCAGCAATTGTTGGCATCGGATCAGGAAGAGGAGGTAGCAACAGCCACCACTCAGCAATCTGACGACAGTACCCAGATCAGCCCAAGGAGGTTGGTCCCTGCTGTTGCTGCCTACTCCGAGGTCTCGAATGTTAGTGGTGGGGAAGGTGACGTGGATGATGACGTGTCTATGGACATCACATGGGTGGCCACAAGAGAGGAAGAGGAGTGGAGTTCAGAGGGAGAGACGGACCAGCAGATAGGGAGGAGAAGCAGGTGGAACTTGCTTTGCACAGGAGGGACAAAGCAGACTGCAAATGTATCAGGAGCGAGCCATAAACCATGTACAGTCACATCTGGCGCTCCCAGGACGCCGGCACATGACTCCGCAGTGTAGGCATTTTTTAATGTGTTCGCTGCTGACAACAGTGTTGCCATCTGCAGCCTTTGCAGTCAACGCATAAGTCGCGTTAAGCCCAACACTCGCCTAGGGACGACCGCCTCAAGAAGGCACCTGAACTCCCATCTCACCGTCCATCCTCTTCTCCTTCTCCTCTCTCCTCACAATTGTCCTCCACTCCACCTTCCATCATGCCGTCCTCGCGTTGTTCTGGAAAAAGGCAGGCTTCCGTGGCCCAAATGTTGAAGTGTAAAAAAATGATGACGCCGGATAACCCTCTTGTCCAACGTTTGACTGTTAGCTTGTCGGAACTGATAGCCCGCCAAATACTGCCATATCAACTGGTGGACTCGGAGGCCTTTCAGAAATTTGTGGCCATTGGAATACCACAATGGAAGGCAGGGCTGCTGTTAGAAATCGCGGGGCCCCGTACAGACTACCTGGCAGGGCCCCCTCAAGAAAATATTAAAGATATGTTTAGCTAAAATTACAACAAAATCACTATTATCAGACACAAATATAACATAACTCGCATAATTCCTGCTAAATCTAAAAAAAAAAGCTATGTTAAATAAAAAAGAAGATGAGATGAGAAAAATATACAGGCTGTGCAGTTGGAGCTCAGTGATCAGAGAGACAGAGAGAGAGAAACAAAGTTACAATTTACAAATAAACTCCTGAGCAGAGATAGGTGCTGGGGGGGGGGGGACCACACAAGGGAGGGGGATTAGTGAGGGACGACTGTCTCTTTCTCAGCAGATAAAAGCTGATAGCAGGGAGAGGGACAGATCAGATTCAGGTGCTGGAGGAAGATTTCTGTAAATGCCTAATGTACCTCCAGCCACCGAATACAACGTTCTTAGCTGTCAGGTAAACCCATGTGGGCTAATTTTTGGGGCCTTTTATGGCCGACACTTACTTCTGTATCCTGTGAATGCCTAATGTGCCTTCAGCCACAGAATACAACGTTCTTAGTTGTCCGGCAAACCTATGTGGGCTAATTTTTGGGGCCTATACTGGCCGACACTTACTTATTTATCCTGTGAATGCCTAATGTACCTTCAGCCACAGAATACAATGTTCTTAGCTGTCAGGTAAACCCATGTGGGCTAATTTTTGAGGCCTTTTATGGCCGACACTTACTTCTGTATCCTGTGAATGCCTAATGTACCTTCAGCCACAGAATACAACGTTCTTAGCTGTCAGGTAAACCCATGTGTGCTAATTTTTGGGGCCTTTTATGGCTGACACTTACTTATTTATCCTGTGAATGCCTAATGTACCTTCAGCCACAGAATACAACGTTCTTAGCTGTCAGATAAATGCATGTGGGCTAATTTTTGGGGCCTGGAATGGCCGACACTTACTTCTTTATCCTGTGAATGCCTAATTTTTCAGACTGGAATTGAAAATCAATGGGTCTGTAATCGTTCTGCGAAATTGTGAAATGGATGCGGACCCATTTTACAGATGTGTGAATGGACCCTATATGTATTTGACATGTATTTACCGGCTGCTGTCAGTTCTGGCTGATTTAGAAAAAAAAATTTTTTTTTGCTGTAAATTCCAATTGCAATACTTCTGTTATGACATTGTCCATGTGGTGGGACTATTTGTGTACAGCTAGTAAGTCTTTTGTGGCAGCCCTGCTGTGAGCTGCAGGTAGTGTGAACCTAGCCTTAACCGGTTGCCGACCACATGCAGTATATTTACTGCGGCAGTGTGGCTCCCCCAGGCAAACCGTCGTAGGGCGCACTCCCACCCCAAGTCGGCAGCGGGGAAGCCGATGCACGGGTCAGGCAGCTCCGATTGCCGCCTGACACCCATAATCGTTCCCCACTGAGTGAGAAGGACTGTTGGCTGTTGTAAACACAGCTGACCGTTCTTCTCCCTGGAATGATCATATAGCCCCTTTGATCCTTCTATATAGGATCACAGGTCTCTATGGTCATTTCAGAAGCCTCACCCCCACAGTTCGAATCACTCCCCTAGGCTCGCATTTAACCCCTTGATCACCCACAATGTTAACCCCTTCCCTGCCAGTGTCATTATTACAGCAACAGTGCATATTTTTAGCACTGATCACTGTAGTAAAAAAAATGTAACAACAATGTTAAAATACAACAAAATGGGCATGTAACATGTGACATCAATAGTACAATATAAGTAACATATGTTGAACTCATATACTTTAGGAACTCGACGCGTTTCGTGAGTCTTAGTAAGCTCACTCATCAGGAGTATATATGAGATAAAATGTATCTAGGAGTAAAGCAGTAAACAGCATGTTAGTATACATGATTTTATCAGTGAGTGTGATATTGCAACATCTGTATGTGCAAACCATAGTAGGAGAATCACACTCACATGTAGCCCAAAGAGAGATGAATGGATTGATGCTCCCATGAGGCGGCGGTTGTCATGATCTAACCGGGAGCTGACAGGACTGGTAAAAACGGTGAATGCAGTGGGGAGCCAGGTGAGGAAACAAGAGTAATACGGTAGAGTTTCTGCTTGGTGATGAGGCATGGGCTGAAAATACATCAATATATATCTCTCTCAATAAAGTATAGAAGTAAGAATATAATAATAAATATATAAAGGTAATCTTAATTATATCACTGGGTAATGTCACTGGTCCCCCCAAAAGTGTAAAAAATGTCAGTTATGGGTCCGATCTGTCCGCTGCAAAATCGCAGATCGCCGCCATTACTAGTAAAAAAGAAAAACAATAAAAATGACATAAATCTTTCCCGTAGTTAGTAGATGAAATAACTTTTGCGCAAACTAATCAAAATACACTTATTGTGATTTTTGTTATCAAAAATATGTAGCAGAAAACAAATTGGCCTAAAATGTTAAAAAAATTAGATTTTTAATTTTTTTTTCAGAATGTTATATAGCAGAATGTGAAAAATATATATATATATATATATATATATATATATTTTTTTTAGAATTGTCGCTCTTTTTTTGTTTTTATAGCGGAAAAAATAAAAATTGCACAGATCAAATACCACCAAAAGAAAGCTCTATTTGTGGGAAAAAAAGGACATAAATTTTATTTAAGTACAGCATTGCACGACCGCGCAATTGTCCATTAAAATAACACAGTGCCGAATCGCAAAATATGGCCTGGTCATTAAGGGGGAAAATCTTCCGGTCCAGAAGTGGTTAACGAGAACATACCAAAAAAAAAAAAAAAATTATTGAATACACATGGAGGTTTATTTTTAAAAGTTCTCCTAATTAAAAAAGATATATTAACCATTTTAAATATTATTGTTTTACTTTATAGATATTTTTGTGTATAGCATTCTAATCATTTGGACATCTGTATTGACTCAACTGCACTACTGGAATGGATCACAGGGCTGTGTGAAGATTTATGAAGAAACCTTAATAAGGATAATTCTACGGAGAATGCAGCACAGAGATGTGTAAATAGCCAATTGATAATCTGTTAGCCATTTGCAAGAATGTGCCATATGGTCTATATATACTTCACTCACTCTAATCAGTGTCAGTTTGTATGCCAAATAAACAGGGACCCCTCCATAGGTCATGAAGGCTACTTTTAGATTAATGTTTACTCCATGAAAATTTTCTAGATAATATAATGTTATCTGTTGGCAAAAGCTCAAAATTACACTTAATACATATGCAATCTAGAATTTATGTAAAGCATTTTTTATTTTAGATCTTTATTGCTGTCTATTTTCCTTTCTGAGGCGTTTCACCCCTTGTAACCATTTTCTCCAAGACAAAAAGTAATGCAAGATCCAAAATTTGTTGTCACAAAGCAAGAAGGGAAAATCCTCCATTTGTGACATCTCTTCCAATGACAACTCTATAGGGTGAAAATTCCATTCGCTTTGGACACAAATTTTCTAGGGGACACAGACAGCAAAGAAAAAAATCAGAACTTCATAGAAGTTTAAAGTAGAGCTATAGGCAAAAAAATGTTTTTTTGATTTTGGAGTAAGGGAGAGTTAAACCCCTTTTTTTTGTCATCTGTGTCCCATTGCAGAGATTTACTTTCACTTCCTGTCCTATAGCCAAACAGGAAGTGATAAGAAATCCTTTTAAATTAAGGGAATTATTCAGGGACCCCCAGGTCACCAGGATTATTGTCCCCATTGGAAGATATCCTATTTACTACTTTTCTGGGGACAACCCAAAATTTTGGATTTTCTTTTACTTTCACTTTCTATGATAATGGTTATCAGGACAAATAGAGATGTTGAATCTCCTTAACAGGAGCACAGACAGCAATATAGACAGACATGGGTTCTAATCCCTCTCCCCGCTATCCAAAACAAATAAAAACATTTTGCCTTCATTTATGATGTAACAGCCTCCTAGGTAGGTGCTAGGAAAAGTATATAGTGGCCCTGTCTGCTTATCAGGTGGGCCTGATTCAGTTAGTGAGGCTGTCATGTGTTTCCAGGTGTGGTCTGTTGAGTCTGGGGAGTCTCCCCACTGTATCCAATGAGGGCTCTTATTGGACAGTGGAGGAAACCTGGCCAATAGTGCACCAGGGCTTATAGCTGTCTCAGTGGGCGGAGTTTGCAGCAATGCACCCTGGGATTGGATATAAGCCTGAAGGGAGCATGTGACAGGGGGTCTTTGATGGGAAGCAGAGTCCCAGGAGGAGGCTGACGGCTGTCTCTCCTCCCGTTAGAGCAAGCAAGGGTGTCCTGAGCGGTCGGCCTAGAGGACCGGAGGCTGAGCTGGGCTGTGGGAGGGATCCAGAGTGCTGTGGACCGAGTGGAGCTGCTGGGCAGAAGTTTCCAGGAAAAACAGTGTTGTGAGTCCTCGAAACTGCCAAGTGGCCTGCCACTCCAGAAGGTCAGAGGGATCCGTGAGCCAGCTAGCCAGTAGTGGTGGCTTAGAAAAAGGGGTGCCAGTATCTAAGCCCTGAAGAGTAGAGAGAGAAAGGGGGTGCCGGTGCAGGCCCTGAAGTGTTCAGCAGTGCAGCAGTGTATTCAAGTGGCTACCTCAGCAGGAGTGCTTAGGGGAGCTAGAAGAGGACTTCTTTAGTCAGAAAGGCATAGGCATTCAGCCAGCGTCAAGTAAGCGCCAAACAGTGATATTGAAGTGTTTCCGCCAAATGAGCCTAGTTTAGTTCCAGGAGTATCCCACTCAACCCTTCTCCTAACCAAGTTATCAAATGAATACTAAAAACCCAAAGATACTGGACTGGTCAATGTCTCAGTGCTCACACTTGGAGAACATGCTTAAATGTGCTGTTGTTGCTAGCGGTAACCCAGGGGTACCCATATCCAGCAAAATGGTTGGAAATTGTGCTACAATACTTTAACCCTTCCATAATCTATCTAAAATTAAAAAAGGAGTTTTAGCTTTACATGCACTTGAAAGGTAAGTTAAACCTAAAACATATTTTGTGCAGCTTAAAGAAAAAAAAGAGAAGGCAGCAGTCCTTATTTCTTAGATCATTATTTTCTAGATTAGTCTCCTTAAGATGCTGTCCAGTGAACTGTTTTTGCACCTTTAGTTAATCGGCAGCATTGAAGAAGAATACTCAGACAGAGCTCTTGATAATCAAGGGTCCCATGTTTCTCTCATGATGTGTTTACTTTAATAAGAAGGCCAGTATAAATAAGACTGCACACAAAGATAGAATATTTAGCTATGAAATCAGCCCAATTGTGTTCTTTTTAACTGTAAACTGTAAAATAAATAAGCAGATTATGTTCCAAAGCGCCATTGCAGCTTTTTCTGTAATCAATAACCTATACAAGAGAAGCATTCAGACACATGGGACAAGTCACATAACCCAATAAGCCAAGTGGGAGGAGCATTGAGACAAAGGGAAGAGCCAAGTCAGCCAATAAGCCAAGAAGGAGTAGTCAGACAAAAGGGAAAAGCCAAGTAATCCAACAAGCCAAGAGAAAGAAGCATTCAGCCACAAGGGAAGAAACAAGCAATCCAATAAACTAAGTGGGAGGAGCATTGAGACAAAGGGAAGAACCAAGTCATCCTAAAAGCCAAAAGGGAGGAGCATTCAGACAAAAGAGAAGAGCAAAGAAATCCAATAAAGCAAGTGGAAGGAGCAATAAGACACAAGGGAAGAGCCAAGTAAGCCAGTAAGCCAAGAAGGAGGAGCTATCCTACACAAGAGAGAGTCAAGGAATCCAATAATCCAAGAGGAAGAGCCTTTAGACACAAGGGAAGAGCTAAGCAATCCAGTAAGACAAGAGGGAGGAGCATTCAGAATCAAGAGAAGAGCCAGGGAATCCATCAGGCTTCCTGATGACATGGATATTGCGAAATGCATTGAGGCTACGCCTCTGTCATCGTTGATGTCACTACCAGTTATACCTCAGGCATCACTTTTGGAGCATACAGAAAGCGCACACAGTGTGGCTGTATATGTTGGTTCTAACGCTAGCACCAATAAATGTAAGTGCTCATTTGTCTTTTAATATTGAGATAGATTTTTTAATAAATTATTACACTATGATCCTTTATATTACTTATTTTGGGTTTGTTTTTTAACTTTACATGAGAGAGAGATGTCTGGAAAGTTTGGGTTGGTGAACCCTTAATACCACTATAGGATCCTCTGGTGGTGGGTGAATAAAGAGTTGGATGTATTTAAAGGCGTGCTTTGTATTGATGGTTGGTGAATGTGCATTTTACACACACGTTTTGGTGGAGCACTATACGAGGAGTTTCATAAGTAGCACATATCTTTCATCACGGTGATCATCTATGAAGATCATCTTAATACAGATGGGACTTTTATAAGATTGTGTTTTTTGATTTATGAAACAATAACTTTTTCTTTTTTCTTAGATAGGGAATCCAGTAAGCCACCTGGGAGGAGCACTAAGACACAAGAGAACAACTAAGTCATCCAATAAGCCAAGAGGGAAGAGCATTAAGACACAAGGGAAGAGCAAATAAATCCAATACAGCAAGTGGAAGGAGCAATAGGACACAAGAGAAGAGCAAAGTAAGTCAGCAAGCCAAGAAGGAGGAGCTATCAGACACAAGAGAGAGCCAAGGAATCCAATAAGCTAAGAGGAAGGTCCTTCAGAGACAAGGGAAGAGCTAAGGAATCCAATAAGCCAAGAGGTGGGGGGGGGGATTCAGACACAAGGAAAGAGTCAAGTAAGCTAATAAGCCAAGTGGCAGGAGCATTGAGATATAAGTGATGATCCAAGTAACCCGCAAAGCCAAGAAGGAGGAGCATTCAGACACAAGAAAGAGCCAAGGAATCCAGCGAATCCGGTGGTAGGCACATTAAAGGGAAGATTGCTCTATGTAGTGGTAGATTTGGAAAAAAAATGGCTTAGAATTGTTATCAGAATTTGAGCAGAGGGTAATGTTAAAAAATAACTTCTCAATATGCTTTATTTTGCTTGTTATAAACTAATTTTCTTGTCCACATTTACTAACAATGTAAAAAATGTGACAAGTCAGTATTTCTCATACAAACACAAGGTTATGTCTCATCAGTCACTGTGAAATGGTAAATACCTGCTGGATTTGGAAAGCTAAGCTAAGAAAATAACACTCTGCCTTAGGCAGTTACTTATTATGAGGTAAGCATTGCAGCCAGCTTCTTCGTTTTTTTTTTTTTTCATTTCAATATCTCGAAAGCAAATATGCTCTTTTTACAGTGTAGTGAATCTGTAGTTGAGAAAGTGGAACAACCTGAAAAGGAGAAAACACACAGTCTCCAGAGCCCTGCCTACACAATCACCCACGAAAATAAAAATGCAAATTATGGATAAGGCAATATTTATTGGTACAGCAGTGTAAGCCTAATGACAGCTTCCAAGTTCAGCGGCTGGGTCCAGTGAACACACACACGGATGGGAGTCAGACTCGACTGTCCTGTGTGCCTGTTCCCGTGGAGGCGGACAGGCATTCCTGAAGTTGTAGGCCCCCTCTCCACAGCCCAAGTGGCCTGACAGCAGTGCAAGGCTGACAGGTGCTTGCCACCTGCTAAGTTCGGCGGCAGGATGCACGCGGGAACCGGGACTAATGCTTGGCTGGGGCTGGGTCGCTGGGCAGGTGGGGCCCCCCTGGCAAGTGGGGCCCCTGGACAACTGCCCAGCACGCCCATTTGGTAAGACGGCCCTGACTGACAGGGGTGATTACAATGATCAGCTTTAATTTATTGATGAAAAAGCCTCATCCCAAAAGGAATGGGGCTGTACCTGCTTTTAAAGTGTGAGCTGGAGTGTGGCTTTATTTGTTAGTGTAGACTGATAATGCTGCTGTACAAAGGTGTCTCTGTTGCTCCTTCTCCCATAATGTAGGCACCCTAATACTGAAGGTGTGTTACTGGTCAGATCAAAAGTTAAAAACATAGGAAAAGAGGCCTTAGAAAAAAATACAGCCACCCCATCTAATGATTGATAAGCTGCAATACTGCAATACATTACATTTTTGGTTGGGGGTTTAAAGCTCGGTTCACACCTATGCATTTTTTGGTGCTTTTTCCAGAAATGCACTACAGTCTATTTAACATGGTTTCCGATGGGACACATTCACATCTGTGCTTTTTTCAGCCCCTGCATTTTTGGTAAGGGTCAGGGACTTGTTTAGATGCAAAATGTTTTTTTTTTTGTTTCCTCTTTTGGTTCCATAAACTTCAATGGAGAAGCTGCAGAAACATATGTAGTGCGTTTTTCCCGCAATTTGCGTTTTGTATTTTTTAATCTGCCCAACAACAAGTTGGCCAAAAAAAAGCCTACAAAGCGCAAAACACAAATCCCGGCAAAATTGTGTTTGCGAAAACACAAAACGCACAGCAAAATGCACTGCAGAATGCACCAATTGCAAACTGCATGGATGGGAACCAAGCCTAATACAGCTTTAATTTCAGGGACATTCTATTTCAGACAGGAGGAAGAGGTATTTTCTGTACTTGCTATAAATGTTATTAGCCTAAAATATGAAAATGAATGCACATCTTGGAACCGCTAAGCTGCAACATATCACATATTTGTTTTTGGGTTAATATAAGCTTTTACTTTTTTTTACAGAAAGGGTTTTTAAGTGTAAGTAACCTGTAAGCTGCAAAATATTACATTTTCTTCTTGGGTTTAGTTATGCTTTAAACTTTTTTCCTCCAGTCCCAAAGAGTTGTCTGGAGTCTTGTGTTGACCTAACTAAATCAAAACTTTTTTGTTCCTTTTGGATAGTTTTAGAAGCCCTGTTAAGTTTTTATTATTGTCTACGTCCCTGTTATGGAGATTTATTCTCTCACTTTGTCCTGGTTACCATTGTTACTGGGATAGAAGTGAAGAGCAGTCCAAAATTAGCTGGAACAAGAATAAAGGAGAAATCTTCAAATGGGGGATACTTGTTTGGGGCATTTCTCTCCCTTTGTAGAGGATTCTTCACTTTCTGTTGAGTGTGCAGAAGAGGACGTAAAGGGTCATCTACCCCATTAACATAGAAACATAGAATGTGTCGCCATGTCGGCAGATAAGAACCATTTGGCCCATCTAGTCTGCCCAATATATCTGAATCCTATGAATAGTCCCTGGCCCTATCTTATATGAAGGATAGCCTTATGTCTATCCCATGCATGCTTAAACTCCTTCACTGTATTTGCAGCTACCATTGGACAATAATGGTCATTAAAGAGATGACAGGGATTTTAAACCTTACCTGGTTCATCCAGAATGATAAAATGCCATTTACAGTTGATATAGAAAAGAATCACCCCCCTTTAAAATAATCACATGTTTGTGCTTTGTAGCCTGAAATGAAGACAGACACAGTTTTTGTTTTATCCAGCTGTAATATCTCAGTGCAATTTATAACATTCAAGTAAAAAATATATAACACCAACATGTCAGAAAAAAATGAATACAAAACTAAAAGCAAAATCACTGTTTATTTGGAAAAAGGATCACCACATTTTGCTTTAATTACAGCCTTTAGTCTGTTGGGATATGTCTTCACTAACTTTGCTCACTCTTCTTTGCAGAATTGCTCATATTCAGTTAAATTTGATGGTGACTGTGGACAGAAGTTAATCAAAAGATTTTCAATGGGGTTTAAGTCTGGGCTCTGACTAGACCATGCAAAGGATATTCACATTTTTCTCCTTCAACCACTATGTGGTCATGTTTGCTGTGTGCTTTGGGTCATTGCCATGTTGGAAGATAAACCTTCCTCCCATTGACAACTTTCTGGCAGAGGGCAGCATGTTTTCCTCAAGAATTTGATGGTATTTTGCCATATCCATTTTTCCTTCTATCCTGACAAGTGCTCCAGTCCCTGATGCAGAGAAACACCCCCATAACAGGATATTACCACCTCCATGCTTTACTGTAGGAATGGTGTTATTTGGATGGCGAGCTGTATTGGATTTCCACCAGACATATAGATTGGTGTTCAGGCCAAATAATTAAATTTTAGTCTCACCTGAGACTTAATCTTGGAGATCTTTTGACAGTGCCTTGCCGCGCATAGTAGATTGTTTGCTTCAGTTGCATTATCAGGGACTGAAATGCTCCAGGAAAGCACTTTTCATGCTGAGCTAATCAAAATGACCACAGCTGATCACAGTTGAAAGCCAATTGGCTTTGTGCATCATTGAGAAGGTGATTGGCTACACCTGATTTACAAGTCATTTTTAGGAGGGGGGTGATCTTTTTTCCAAACCAATGATTCTGTTTTTGAATTTTTTTTTCTGACATGTTGTTGTTATATCTTTTACTTGAATGTTATAAATTGCACTAAGTAAATACATCTGGATAAAACAAAAACTATGTCTGTCTTCATTTCAGGCTGCAGAGCAACAATATGTGATTATTTTAAAGGGGGATGATTCTTTTCTATACCCACTGTATACAAGGTGATCATATTTCCTCTTTATTTTTCCTTATTAAAGGTAAAAACATTAAGCTTAGATGATGTTTTGTACCAGCTACTTTTTATTCCAATTTCACAACATTTATTTGTAAACTAGTGTCTAAAATTCAGTTTAGTTTGCAAGAGGTCGTACCAATGTTTTCGATAAGGGAACGAATTAACATTTTTTTCTCTCTTCGGTTCAGGCAAAAAAATGCCTGCCCTAACCATTTACTATCCCCTACAGTTATTACCTTTTATATCACTTGACCCTCCTTTCTAGATTGTAAGCTCTTACGAGCAAGGCCCTCTGATTCCTCTGTATTAAATTGTATTGTAACTGTACTGTCTGCCTTCATGTTGTAAAGCGCTGCACAAACTGTTGGCGCTATCTAAATCCTGTATAATAATAATAATAATTATAATATAGTATTCTGAATTCCTGTAGTGAGTATTTTCTATTTAAATAGACACCCTGTTACCAAGGAAACAGTGAAACTGTCAAAGAAAGAGTGCCAGGTCGTGAGATCACCAGATTTAGCATTAAGCCAATAAAAATGTGGGAATTAACTTATAAATTGATGCATTAATGGGCATAGTGTGAAAAATATGAGATTATGCATTTCTCTTTTCTCTAATGTACTAGCTAGGTTACTGCAGTGTAAATGCACCTTTAATCCCAACTTAACTCCACAGAGACAACATTAACGTATTAAAACCATGACCCAAGTCTGGCTAGGAAGGACCACTAATGTGAAAGGGGGTTAATGTTCACCTAGGTGTCTGTAAATTACTTCATGTTTAGCTCTTTGAAGCTCAATTTACCCTTGCTTTTTACTAATTCATTTCTCACGGGTTTTTTTTTTTGCCATATTTTTTCAGTCTGGAAAGAAAGGAGGCTTTGCTTTCATTACAGACGTACAGTCATGTGAAAAATTAAGTAAACCCCATGGAAACTGTTGAATTTTTCAATATATCTGAACAAGCAAACATTAGATCTTTATTCAACCAGTGCCTGCAGATAAAGGTGATATACTTAAATTGGAAGTAAACCCTCCTATGGTTTTTAGCCAAGGAAGCTGCCATCTTGGCCTCTTTTTAATCCACAACGGCCATGGTGATACACATGTGATCAGTTACAACACCAGCCATTGGATGGTTTGACAGTTTGGTTGAGAGCACAACCAATGTGAGTGTTACATTCATGGCACCTGACAGAAATGTAACTATTTTTTTAAACTGTTAAATGGATGGGTTTACTTCTGTTTTAAAAAGAAACACATTTATTCAACAAAGATATCATTAGAGGTAATAGTGTATAGAGGAAAAATAAGTACACCCTTGCCAACAGAAGCTGGTATTACCCCCTTCAAGCACTATTGACTTCTTTTAGGCATTTTGTAAAACTGCCCACCAGTGACTTTTGACTCTGACATTTTTGAATACTTTTACTTGCATGAACTGCTTGTTTCAAAATCCCTACCAAATTCCAAAAGCATCAAGTCAGGGCTTTGTCTAGAGTCATTTATAAACCTCTATTTCTTCTTTTTTAACCATTCCTTGGTGGATTTGCTGGTGTGCATTAAATCATTGTCATGTTGAAAAACCCATTTCTGTGTCAACTTTTGGAACGATGGCTGCACATTGTTATTAAGCATACTTTGATATGATGCAGAATGTATAGCTAACTCGACTGCAAGCTGCCTAGGCCCCTAACTCGACTGCAAGCTGCCTAGGCCCCTAACTCGACTGCAAGCTGCCTAGGCCCCTAACTCGACTGCAAGCTGCCTAGGCACCTAACTCGGGTGCAAGCTGCCTAGGCCCTGAAGCAGCAAGACAACCTTGAGCTCCAACAATTCCACTACAAACATTTCAGATTTTATGAGGTTCATCTCCTGAAATGCTGTGCTCAGTCTTTGGCAAACATTTCTACTGTTACTGTGATCAAACTACTCTATCTTTGATTGACCAGTCTTCTGCACATTGTTCCAGAGGCCTAGTCTTTGCCTATATGTTCAATGATAAACTATAGTCTTGCTCCAATATTCTTTGTGAACAGCAAGGGCTTTTTCTTAACACACCTCTCATGCAAGGTAAATTGGTACAATCTTGAAGGTGCATGCATTTTCACCTTAGCTGTTGCAAGAATTACCTGAACACCCTGAGATGAAATTTAGGGGTTCTTGGAGTCTTCTTTTAGCATCAAATTTGATAAGCCAGCCAGTCCTGGACAAATTAGCTATTGTTTGAATACTACACCACTTGTAGATGGAACCGAGCCAGTAGCATATCTAAGGGATGTGCAAAGAAGTTGGCACAAGAAGCAGGCTGAGACAAAGTTGGCAAACACACAAAGGGTTAGTCCAGGCATCAGGCAGAGGCTTGGTCACAAAACAGGCAAAGGGTTGGTAAACAATCAGATGCAGGCAATGGCAGCTAGTCACAATCCTAGCCGAAAATTGCAAGGAGATTGTCAGAAAAGGTAAGTCTTTACAGACAGGTTCTACCTGCATACTATCTAAGGAATTTCTACTCATTGGCACCTGATCTGGAACCCCCATTTCTAATTTAATGGATTTGAAGTGGTAAATGTAGCCATGTACAAACTGTTTACATGTGCCAAATCTGCATTTTCATCATTACCTTATCTGTAGCCACTATTTGAATAAAAATATAATATTTGCCTTTTCAAATACAGTAAAACCTTGGTTTGAGAGTAACTTGGTTTGAGAGCGCTTTGCAAGACAAGCAAATTTTTTAAAAAAATGTTGACTTGATATACAAGCGATGTCTTGATATACAAGCAGCGTCATGTCACAACTGAGTATAAAAGAGAAGAGAGGCGCCTCTAAGTGTAGCAATATTGTTACATTTAATGAAGGTTCAACATTTAGCAGCTCACATGGTTGATGATTAAAACAGGCACATCTAAGTATGCAGACATCCGGGGTAAAGCTTTCCACATAGACCATCCTCCGCACTGTAATCTTCATCACACCCTTCCACGCTGCGCTCCAAAGTCTCACTTTCAGATCACTCTACTGCAGGGTAGTCTTCCCAATCACAATTGCAGACTGACATCGGTGAGAGCCAGTGGTTCAGAAGATGGTCTATGTTTAAAGTTTACCCCGGATGCCTGCATACTTAGATGTGCCTCTTTAATCATCAACCATGTGAGTTGCTAAATGTTGTACCTTCATTAAATGTAACCATATTGCTACACTTAGAGGTGCCTCTCTTCTCTTTTATACTCTGTAGCTCCTGCTGGATTTTGCTTCTAATCCCCTTGCTGAGGCGCCATTTGTGGATGGACATTTTATGATCACACAACCTTTCAAATTGCTATAATCTTGGTATATAGACTATAAACTGAAAGACTTATCAATAAATAGTTGTGGAACGGATCATCTGAGTTTCCATTATTTCTTATGGGAAAATTTGCTTTGATATAAGAGTGCTTTGGATTACAAGCATGTTTCCGGAACGAATTATGCTCGTAATCCAAGGTTTTACTGTATGTCAAAAAAAGTAAAAAAATTCTATTGAGTACACACACTTACACAGTCAATAAATCTACAGCCACCAGGATTTAAATGATTGTTTCATTCCTGAGCCATCATCTCAGTCCAGGAAGTAGATGCTGACTTTGGATGTCTCCATTCTTCAGGATGGCTCCATTCTTCTGAAGAGAAAATAAATTATGTCCATGTTAGGGGGAGTACTATCATCCTTGGGAGAAGTAATAACTAGATTTGTAAAGAGGCATGGAAAGTCTTTTAAAGTGATTGAAAATCTAATTTTTTTTTCAATAAAAAAAAAAAACAATCATGTTATACTTACCTCCTCTGTGCTGTTGGTTTTGCACAGAGCAGCCCGGATCCTCCTCTTCTCAGGTCCCTCTTTGGTTCTCCTGGCCCCTCCCTCCCTTTGAGTGCCCTTACAGCAAGCAGCTTGCTATGAGGGCACGCAAGTCACACCTCTGTGTATCCATTCAGATATGGAGCTGTGGTTCAGTCCTGCCTCCTCTCTCTCCTCATTGGCTAACTGACTTTGATTGACAGCAGCAGGAACCATAGCATCGCTGCTGTGTCTTAGCCTATGGGGAGGGCTGAGACTGTTGTGGACATTGCTAGGTAGAGATGGGGCTCAAGTAAGCATTATGGGGGGGCTGCTGCACACAGAAGTTTTTTTATCCTAATGCATAGAATGCATTAAGATAAAAAAACCTTCTGACTTTTCAACCCCTTTGAAGATCTAATTGTTACCCCATGATTTCAGAAAATATATGAAAAATAAATATATTAAACTTTTTACATTTTTTTTTCAAAATTGCCATTTTAACAAGTTACTGTATTTCTCACACACAGTATATGTATTCTTATAGCTACACCAGAAACACATTCTGCTCCTAGCCACATAGGGGGCGCAGAATCCAAGAAGAACCTTTCGGCTTTCAAAAGGCACAAATTATGCATCTAATTTCTTGACCGCCCTTCACATTTTCAAAGGACCTGGAGTGAAAGGACAGTACAACCTCCCCAAAGAGATTTCATTTTTTTCCACAAGGATTTGGAAAATGATGACATAAAATGAAAAGTTGTCAATGTACAAGTTATTTCTTACACACAGTAGGCATGGTAGCCAATCAGCTTCTAACTTCAGCTCATTCAATTGGACTTTGACAAAATAACCTAAAAGCTGATTGGTTTGTATGTAGAGCTGCACCAAGTTTTGCACTCTGCAGTTTTAGTAAACAAACCCCAGTAGTAGTACAGTATATTCAGAAGTCAAGATATTGTCTTGTCACTGAGCCTGTGCATTGGGGTCTGTGCACCTGTCCCTGGGTGCTTGTCAAACTCGGCTGTGAGTCCGTAGAGCTGATGTGTGTCCATTCACTTATATAGGCTGACTGCACCCAGCTCAACGCTAGGACAGAAAGTTAAACAAATCACTCTTCATGCTCTATGAGACCAAGAACCTTTGTGAATAAGCCCTTATACAAAATGTTTTCCTTGCAAAGGTTTGTTTGAGACAGCAATACATTGTATCACTTACAGTATCGGTAGCACAGCACCCCTTCTGAGAGGAGACCGGGCTGCCTAGTACTACATTGTTTACACATGCAGTCAATGTGATTGGCTATCCAAGTGATAGCATGTGCTAAACCACTCCAATGAGCCCATTCAGTTATTTGATCTAAGAGGTCTAATGATGGCTCAATCACAGAAATTCAGTGGTTATCCAAGTGTTCCTGTTTATAAACGGTTGTACAGAAATAAGCATCCACCTGCCTTCATTTTTTACAATATGGTGGTTAAACATCCCATGTTTTCTATGGTGTTATCTAACTGTATTGTATGGGGAAAGGTCCCGAAACATACTATGAAGAGAATGGCATACAATCAGATTACATGGATTATAATACAAGAAAATATAAATAAAAGTATGCAGTACAAGAAAAAATTACACAGCACTTGGTGAACTTTAAATTGTGCGCTAAGAGAACGTCTTGTCCATTGTGCACTATTCAAGTGGTTTTTAAATTGATTAAGAAGATGCCATGATTCAGGTTGTTAAAAGTATGCAATATCTGGCTATAGATAGGAAGCATGTCCTTCCCTGTGTATATTTCTGACTGCATGATCAGTTACTATATCTATTGTATATGTGCTTTGATTTTTGGTTTATTTTCTTTATTAACGTGTAATGGTATGTTGTTTATTGCAGAATTATTGGTTTTCCTGTATCCTACTGAAGAAGCTGGGAACCTCCCAGCTCATCCACTTACCTTTTAAAGTCAACTTTTATATTACTTAGAGTAATGGTATATGTATTAGAAATTTTCAGCTTGGCATATCAAGGGGTCCTTCATAACTAAGGAGGAGTTGCACTTTCCTGCTGATATTAATCTGTGCAGGACACATTCTTTTAATGTTGTATTAATACTGTTCGTATGAGACCATGTGTATTTTTAACTTTTATACAAATAAATATCAACTATTTTAAGCAAATTGTAAACTGTTTGGGCACCTTTAAATTCCACTTTCAAAACTCTGTCCAATGACTATCTAGGATATGGTGCCATGTAACACACATCTAAATTGTATATATAGCCAAAGTTTTTCTTTTACATTTTGGATGTAATTGGAAAAGATTAGAAACCCTGTCAGATTTTTTTTTTACTGCTTTCTCTATGTAGAGTCACCATTTTTGTTTTTCTTGGTGACTGCTATCACCAACAAACATAGTGAAATTTTACAGTTATCAATAGAACAAGAGTATGGGGGAAACATTTTCAGTGGCACTGGCAACTGTCCTTAATGGGAATTTTTCTTTTCCTTTTTTTATCACTATTTTGTCTCCAGGGAGTGAAGGGAAATCTGTCTAGTGAGACACAAACAGCAAAAACAAACAAAAAAAAAACACAAAAAAAGCTGACAGGGGTTTAAACCTTTTCAGCTCTATTAGACCCCTTTCACACTAGCGGACCATTCAGATCCGCCTGTCAGTTTTTCAGGCGGATCTGAACGGATGCCCCATGCATCTCTATGGGGCATCAGATGTCAGCGGAGACATGTCCGCTGACATCCGATCCGATCCGGTCTGTCAAATCTTGACTGATGGAAACCCTATTTTCCAGGCGGTCCGTTCTCATCTGATTCCCCCATAGAGAAAAGTGGGGACCTGACAGCTCTGTCTCCGCAAACAGCGCGGAGACAGAGCTGCCATCCGCCTGCTCAGCAGGGGAACGGCGGATCGATCCCCTACTGAGAAAAACAGAGGCCGCCGATGGACTCATATGTGTTTTAGCTGTACATATAATTGAGGTCCTGCCATATTCCACCCAAGATGGAGAAATTAACTTATGATGGGGCTGATTTTTAATTCAGCATACATGAATTGACCATGTACAAAGAATATCCCCAAAAAAAAAAAAATGCATCTGCAATGTGCCAAACATGTATTGCGATTTTTCAAACCATACCAATGGATAGAAAAGCACAGAATGTGAATTTATCAAGTGCAGATTTTAATGGCTTGGATTTCTTGGACAGAGGACATGAACCAGAGAATGGCTCTTACTGTACTTTATTAAAGAGAGAAAAAGTACATTTGGACAAAGCCCAAACTGCGTCAGAGAACACAGCGCTGGAACTCCATGAGGAGAATAATGCACTGCTTGACTTAATATTGTGTTCCATCCAGAACTTCCAATTATTTCCGGCTCATTGCAAATTATCCTCAGACAGGAGCAGAGGGAATTATATAAAGCAATTAAATATATGAACATAACAAGAAAACCTGAAGGGGCTATGTCCTACAGTAAAATACTTGTTTAAAGGGGCACCGATGGAAGTAGTTCTTACCTGAGTCATAAGTCACTTGCATCTGTTGAACTCACCACCCTTCCTTTATATTTGTGTGAGGGGAAGTGATTATCCTCCTTTAGTCTGCAAAGTTGCATTCATGGCTTGCAACAGCAAAACCTGCACTTCTGTGTTTCTGAAGCCCACCTCTTGTACTGTGACGCCCGTTTTTGCAACTGCAACTTGAATGGACATGGCTTGAATGTATGTGTGTTCTAGCACCCAAACAAGACCATTTTTGATGAGGACAGGTAGCCACAGAGAAAAACAACCACTGACGTAGTGCTTTATAAAGCAGTGCATTTCAAGTCGCAGAAAGGCTTTGATTACACAAATCCCTGTAAATGGTAGTTAGTTTGCGTAATAGCATTGAAATCTTCACATGCAATACCCAATAGGTCAATAAGAGTTCTACTGGCTTCAGCAATGATTGTTGGCATTGTCTTTAATACATGTAACACCCTTCCAATTATTAGCACAATGCTTCAGTTTGTGCCACCTCTATAGGGACCAAGGCCTGATACTCCTATTATTTTTGATTACACATTTTATTTTTTTTATTCAATGAAAGTGGGTGACTGGGGCTGTGGGAATCTCGTAAAATCTCACGGCCTAAATTTGACCTCTAACAGGAGTAGTCAAATTGGCGTTTAAAACCTTACCACCAGATGCAGCGTGTCACTTGCCCCCATTGCCTGCCACCAGATGAAGCTTGTCACTTGTCACCTTTGCATGCCACCAGATGCAGCATGTCACTCGCCACCATTGCCTGCCACCAGATGAAGCTTGTCACTTGTCACCTTTGCCTGCCACCAGATGAAGCTTGTCACTTGTCATCTTTGCCTGCCACCAAATGCAGCGTGTCACTTGCCACCATTGCCTGCCACCAGATTCAACTTGTCACTATCCTGCCACAAGATGCAGCTGCCCACTGTAGCCTGCCACCACAACCACAGATGCAATGTGCCACTTTTTAAGAACTTAAGGCCAGCTGCTTGGTGCAGGAACTGTACTGAGCCTGGTACCAGAAGGTGCCCAATACAGACCATTTGTTGAGCTGATATATGTTTGCACTGCCGTGGCCTGAGTACTGCAACCTTCTAAATTAAAACCCCCCCCCCCCCAAGAGGGACCCTCCTGCCTGTGTGACACAGGATTGAGTATGCTTAAAGATCGCGTGTTGACCACTCTTATCAGGGGGTCATATTCCTTCCGGTAAGCAGAGCATGCATAGCATGAGACTTTCCTCAGGATCTGTTTCCATCACGACTGTGGGACCTCTGAAGTTTTTAATTCTATTTGGGACTTTCTTCACCACATATATTGATTTGCCTCACTGACTTTTCATATTAAATTTTTTACTTTATTCACAGCATTGGAGTGCTTCGCTATTTGCTTTGTTAAATATATAAAAAGAAAAAAACTTGTATCCATTTGGCTGCAATAGGTTGTGAATTGTATGAGGAAAGCATTGTGAATACAGTGAGGATATAAACTCCAGGCAAGTACTGTAAGGTTGACAACTAAGCCCATGTTTCCAGTGCTCCAAAAGGCCAAAAAATCTTACAAATGAAGACACTGAACTTCTCTGCAAATTTTTTCATGTCTTCTATTAATAGGAACAAATACTATTGCAGGATTTATAAATAGGTGTGCTATAGACCAGCAACTCTGGATGCACAGGTGGTCATAGGGGTGTATAGGCATGGCTGTATAGTTCTGCCTAATACATTTAAATAAGTAATAGACCCTGTTTTATTTTTAAGTAGCGCAAGAACCAGTCCTGATATAACTTCAGTTATGTGATTTTGTGCTACACAAGTATGGGAAGTTTTACACATACTTCTATGTATGGTTATTAATGACTGTTTATACATCCACTTTTATAGGCTTAACAACATTTTTTTACATTTTGTTGAAATGAAACTGTGAAAGGCATCAATTAGGACTGGTGCATATGCCCTGAATACTACCCTATATAACAGAGCCCCCTTGTATCTACATATCTCAAAGAAGCCTAGATATGGGCTTATACCTAAGGAAGGAAAGAATGCAGCAATGAGTGGTTCCAGGGTATTTTTGGCTGGCGGAGAGAACCTCTAAATAACTTGTTTCATTAACCCTTCCCTGCAGTTCCAGCTGTGAAGGAAGAGGGCCCATGCACTTTGTGCCATAGACAAGAAAAGGTTGTTAGTTCACACACTGCTGATTATTTGCTTAATACCTCAATTAGAGCTTTATGACCTCAGTACAGCTTATCTGCCTATCTAGTGCTTGACTTTTACAATTTCAGCTATCAGTAAATCTGACATTTATTGCTTTCCTGGAAGGCATTTGTACCTCAGATCACTTTGTTTCCTTTTAGCTGTGACCAAGAGTAGGGAAAAAAAATAGTCAATTTCTGCAATCTACTTATAATTTCAGAAAAGTACTTTTCTAAAATAAGTGTAATTTAAAAAAAGTGTTCAAGTAGAATTATGGACAACAGCAAAGATAACAGATGAGCTGCCTTGTAACATGGTTTTATTACCTGTTGATCACACTAGTAGATTCATTGTTTTTTCATTTCCTGCAACGGGCTGATCATTCTGCACTGAAATATTGCAGAGTTGTCACTCTGTGGAAGAAGTAGTTCTAAGAACACATACAGTTTAAATGGACTTTAAGTAATTGGAACACAAATTAAAGTCCAGCTCCAAAGGCTAATACTGGAGAGTGCAAAATCTGGTGCAGCTCTGCATTGAAACCAATCAGCTTCCAGGTTTTATTTTTGTGAAAGCTTAATTGAACAAACTGAAGTTAGAAGCTAATTGGCTACTATGCACAGCTGCACTAGATTTTGTATTAGTTTTAGTAAATCAACCCCATCTGTATTTTCCACCTTGCTAAAAAAAAAAAAGCCCTAGTTGATCATAAGGCAGCACATTCCATTGACACTCCCTAGCAGCATAATCCACAGATGAGGGCATTTTTATGGGCTTGCTAATGTGTCCAATTCATACGTTGAAATACATGTGAAGGAACCTCTAAACCCGTTTTAGGAGTTCAAAGAGAATACCCAACGCTAAGTAATTTCCTTACTTGCAATTTAGACATTCCCCAAGCTGGGATTAGTTGGGATGACATTAACCACCTACAAATTACAGCAATTGCTTTTTCATTCAGGGCACCATACACTGATATCAACGTACTGTACTCCTTCATATTATACCTATCAGGTCTGTCAGAGAATGCCTGGCAAGCCATACTGGGCCCACATATTATTTCCATTACATCCTCCATGGATAAACTGGTTCAGTTCAGTTTACAAAATATAAACCACACACCCTACAGATTTTTTTAAATAGGTTAAAACGTCTGCCCCCATTTGTCCTAAATGCCTGACATCCACAGGAACATTTTTTTCATATGACTTGTAACTGTCCCAAAATATGTACCTTCTGATCTGAGATAATCAATTCCAATACAAATATACTAGGTCTATCCAGTATTAGCAATCCTATTTGGTACCTGCTGAGATATTTTAAAGACATGGATATGCCTAAAAGTACATCACTTCTTTGTCTATCCTTTTTTTATGTGAAGAAACTTACCCCCTCCCCCCTTACACCTAATTTTGGAAAATGTTTCTTAACTAAGCACTCTTACTTTGTAAGTTAAAATATGAGGCCCATGGCTTCCCAAAAACATTTGGGTAGTTTTGAATACACAAAATGCTATACCTCTAGATTAATGGCTGAAACATCAGCAAAAGTCATCGTAATAGAGAGAACTTTATGGCCTCATGCACACTGGGTATTTAGTCCTGGTGCATGAGACTCTGGCATTTAGATGCTGTGTGGAAGGCACAGGTGTAAGAAGAAGGAGTAACGCCACTCCGGGTGAGGGTGGTGGCTCCTTGGAGATTAAGTGCAGGTCTGGCCAATGTATCCAATAGGAAACGAGTGACCGCACTTCAATCTTGTCAAAGATCTCCTAGTATTTTGAAGTGCGGTCACTTGTTTCCTATTGAAGGCACAGGTGCACAGTCAAGCCCCACTGCTGGCAGCCTGTACAACTCTATGAGAGGCCGTCAGCTGCTACAGCTGGGCTGGACTGGATGGAGCACAAAGTAATGAAAGCCCACCCAGGGATGAATGCCCAGAATGCAGACTGCTTGTAGTCTAGTTGGTTCCTTGTCCAGCCGCAGCAGCTTTCAGCTTCTTATAGAGTTTTACAGGCTGCCAGCAGAGGGGCTGGATGGGGCTCTTGTGCCTTCTACCCACACCTAAACGCCAGAGTCTCATGCACCAGGATAAACGCCCAGTGTGTTTGAGGTCTAAATGTACCAATGAGGAAGAATGTTTGCTCATAACAGACTCACTATATAGACAGAGTGTAACGCTCCTGCGTTTCATGTATGGTGTGGATTTTCAGCTGCAGAAATATTCCACTTCAGTAGTCATGTAAGAGAGATGCTGAGATACCATTCCCAACCTCAATGACTCATCATGTGTGGAAGGTCTTAATTCAGCTAGTAAATACACACACTCAACAAGCTGGTTCCTAGAGTGACTTTATGTATGTAGTAACACAGTGATGAAGATTTAAGAGACAGGTTGAGTGGAGGTGGTAGGTGACAGACACTTGAAGGTAAGACAGTAGCAGATGGATGCAGGTAGGTTTAGCAATCACGTATGGTAGCAGATGACAGAGTAGCAGGTGGACATACAAGAGAGATCAACCCAGTGCAGGAATAAGTAGCAGTAGTCTTAAGAGCTAGCTATCTAGATATGCAGATGTGATAAATATTCTTTACTATGCAGAGCTAGATAGTGTAAGCTTAGTATAAGTTTATAGAGGGTTCCCCTGCGGGGTACTTAGCACTAATAGCAATACAGCCGAAGGTTGGTTCAGGAGGAGCGGATGATCCGGAAGCGGGATGCAGGGATCAGCGCAGCGAGGTTCCGTCAGCGAGGTATGCTTGCAAGCACGAAAGCTTCAAGCCAAGTTAGCATCCAGGTAAGGGTGTTTGAACGAACACATGTGAGTGAGAGCCGGTGATCTAAATAGCCATCCAGTCCGGCGCTGAGTGATGACAGCATCAGTCTTAAAGGGAAACACACCTATATGTGTTTCTTCTATCTAGGTAGATGGAAATCACCCGGAAATAATGTGATAGGAGGCACTGAGAGTGCCAGAACCTTACAGTACCCCCCCCCCCGTAAGGCCGGCTCCGGAAGGCCTCTAAGGCTGGTTGTCGATATAAGAATCGGAAAAGACTGGTTGCCGATACGAGAATCGGATAACACTGGTTGCCGATACGAGAATCGGATGAGACTGGTTGCCGATGCGAGAATCGGATAAGACTGGTTGCCGATATGAAAATCGGGAAGAAAAAAAATGGTTGCCGATACGAGAATCGGATAAGACTGGTTGCCGATACGAGAATCGGAGGAGACTGGTTTCCGATATGAAAATCGGAAAAAAAAAAATGGTTGCCGATATGAGAATCGGATAATACTGGTTGCCGATACGAGAATCGGATAAGACTGGTTGCCGATACGAGAATCGGAAAATACTGGTTGCCGATACGAGAATCGGATGAGACTGGTCTCCGATATAAAAATAGGAAAAAAAAAAAAAATGGTTGCCGATATGAGAATCGGATCAGGTTGGTAACCGATCTGAGAATCGGATCACTTGTTGCCGATATGAGAATCGGATCAGGTTGGTAACCGATCTGAGAATCAGATCACTTGTTGCCGATATGAGAATCGGATCAGGTTGGTAACCGATGTGAGAATCGGATCACTTGTTGTTAGGGTGTCTGCTACATGAACCCCTCACTAGAATCGGACGCATAACCATCCGAAGTAATCCTAGTAGTCCTAGCAACCAATGCTTCTTCAAACATCCTCAGATCCTTCCTACATACCACCGTGCCATTAGAAGCACATACGCAGTCAGGTGCAAGAATCTCAATATTTTCATTGGAAGCTAAAAATGTGCTTGCAAAAATAGGAGTATCCTCAGGAGGTGGTACAGGAGGTTTTTTAGAACGTGGTATCAAGTTCACTGGAGTTGAAGGAATATCTATTCCAATATTTGTTAATTTCTGGGTGTCCTTCTCTGATATAGAACGGGGACAGGGCTGGCAACAGCCTTGATAATTTCCAGGCTGTTTTTCAGGGAAGACCCTTCGGATTCGCCTGGCCTCCATTGGGAGAGCCTTAGGCCTATGGGGTCTGGTTGGGCAGAATGTAATGAAATGTCCCCCTTCACCACAATAAAAACAAAGGCCACAGATTCTCCTGTGATCTCTTTTTTCTTGTAAGGACAACCTAGTATGTATGGCACCAATCTCCATAGGCTCCTCATCCATCTCTGTAGGATCAGGGTCCAAATGGGATGTGTCAGAGTGACAAGGCTGACTGTTTAAGGCAGGCTTGGACCATGACCAGGCAGGATCACCATTTTTATTAGGTTTCCTTTTTTCCCTAGGTAGCCGGGGTCTGTGGTTACCTGGAGCGGGTTTAGGAGTGGGGTCAATGGCCGAAATCCGAGAAGAACTGGATAATGGCATTCCCATTTTTTCAGACTTCCTTTCTCGTAGTCTTCTATCTATGGTGATACTGAGTTGTATTAATGCATCCAGGGTTTTTGGCAGATCCGCTCGGGCGAGCTCGTCTTTAACGGCTTCTGATAGGCCAAGCCTAAATTGGGTTTTCAGAGATGCATCATTCCATTCTGAATCAAGGGTCCATCTCTTGAATTCTGCGACAAAGTCTTCCACAGGTCTCCCACCTTGGTTCAAGGATCTTAATTGAAAATCGGCAGTACTCTGCCTATTGGGATCATCATATAGGCTAGTAAGTTCTGCTAGGAACAAGGCATAGGAGCTGAGAAGCTGGTCGTTTTTCTCAAAAAGAGAGTCTGCCCAGGCCCGAGGATCGCCTGTTAGGTAAGAAATAATAGTACAAACCTTAATATGATCAGTAAGGTAGGTACGGGGTCTTAACAAGAAAAGTAACTCACATGCGTTTTTAAATTCGCGAAATTTTTTGCGATCACCTGTAAATACCAAAGGAGGATTTATCTTGGGTTCAGGGGACTGAGCAGAGGTAAGTTGTGTCAGTCTAATTACCTGCTGCGACAGAGCCTGATTGTCTTCTTTTAATTCAGCAAGTGCGTGTATTAACGCAGTTACTTGCTGTTTTAATTGTGTCACCTGAGTGGTTATTTCTGCTGAATCCATTTGTGGGTTCGTTCAATCTGTAACGCTCCTGCATTTCATGTATGGTGTGGATTTTCAGCTGCAGAAATATTCCACTTCAGTAGTCATGTAAGAGAGATGCTGAGATACCATTCCCAACCTCAATGACTCATCATGTGTGGAAGGTCTTAATTCAGCTAGTAAATACACACACTCAACAAGCTGGTTCCTAGAGTGACTTTATGTATGTAGTAACACAGTGATGAAGATTTAAGAGACAGGTTGAGTGGAGGTGGTAGGTGACAGACACTTGAAGGTAAGACAGTAGCAGATGGATGCAGGTAGGTTTAGCAATCACGTATGGTAGCAGATGACAGAGTAGCAGGTGGACATACAAGAGAGATCAACCCAGTGCAGGAATAAGTAGCAGTAGTCTTAAGAGCTAGCAATCTAGATATGCAGATGTGATAAATAGTCTTTACTATGCAGAGCTAGATAGTGTAAGCTTAGTATAAGTTTATAGAGGGTTCCCCTGCGGGGTACTTAGCACTAATAGCAATACAGCCGAAGGTTGGTTCAGGAGGAGCGGATGATCCGGAAGCGGGATGCAGGGATCAGCGCAGCGAGGTTCCGTCAGCGAGGTATGCTTGCAAGCACGAAAGCTTCAAGCCAAGTTAGCATCCAGGTAAGGGTGTTTGAACGAACACATGTGAGTGAGAGCCGGTGATCTAAATAGCCATCCAGTCCGGCGCTGAGTGATGACAGCATCAGTCTTAAAGGGAAACACACCTATATGTGTTTCTTCTATCTAGGTAGATGGAAATCACCCGGAAATAATGTGATAGGAGGCACTGAGAGTGCCAGAACCTTACACAGAGTGGCAATTTTTTAAATTATTGTGGCAGGATTACAAAGGTATTTTAGGTACAAACATCCATATGCACTCAACTAAAGCTGAACTCCAGAAAAAATGGCTAAACACAAAGATGACATGCATATAAGGAAGACTTTTATACCTGCTAAAGTATTTGTATTTCTGTCCATCTATTATCCATCAATAATCCATCTGCTACACAGCACAGCCCCGATGTTTCTTTGCTACAATAAAGTAACACTTTATAACACTCAGGTCTTGAGCCACCCCCTAGCCCAGTCATGTCCAAAGTCCGGCCCGCGGGCCAGTTGCGGCCCATCCTTTGGTTTTATACGGCCCCCTGAGACACTGCTGACTTTTGTCAATGCTTCCTCACATCCCCCCCCCCGAGCCATCGCATCGGCCTCTGGCGTCCCGCTCTGCCCCCCGCTCCGCTCTATCTGCCTGGCGCCCCCCACGACTGCGTGGGAGTGCAGAATGCCTTCTCTCCTTTACCGCACACAGCCACCTGTAGGAGCCAACCAAGGATCCTGTGGAGTTGACCGAGGAGATGTCACGTCTACAATCCTACTGCCTGTTTCTGTAAGTGTGATATATGTGTGTGTGTGTATGTATGTATGTGTGTATGTATGTGTATGTATGTATGTATGTATGTGTGTGTATGTGTGTGTGTGTGTATGTGTGTGTGTGTGTGCGTGTGTGTGTATGTGTGTGTGTGTGTGTGTGTTTATGTATGTATGTGTGTGTGTATGTATGTGTGTGTGTGTGTGTGTATGTATGTGTGTGTGTGTGTATGTATGTATGTATGTATGTATGTATGTATGTATGTATGTATGGAGCTGACCGAGGAGGTGTCACTTCTACAATCCTACTGCCTGTTTCAGTAAGTGTGATTTTATTCATAAAGTACAGATGCTTATTATTTCCTATATATATATATATATATATATATATATATATATATATATATATATATTTATATAAAAAAAAAAATATATATATATATATGTGTGTGTGTGTATATGTATATGTGTGTGTGTGTGTGTGTGTGTGTATGTGTATGTGTGTGTATATTTAATTTTAATGGTTCAAATGTCAGGCAAAATGGTCGGCCCTCACGCATGTTCACTTCATCAAATCTGGCCCCCTTTGAAAAAAGTTTGGACACCACTGCCCTAGCCTGTGACTGGATTCTGAAAAGAGAAGCAGCAGACTCCTGAACTTATTTTCTTGTCACTATGCTTTCTCATCCAGTCAGAATACTCCTTGTTATCACATCCGCACTGCAGCGCTGACTGACTCTTTGTACTGTTTCTCCCTCTCCCAGTCTGAGCATTGCTGTACAGGGTATGGTAAGAGGCTGATATCAGGTCAGATTTAGGTACTTATGTTGGCATTTAAAAACTGCATTTAATCTCTTAATGAATACAGAGCTGCAATAATTTATGTTTTTTTCATATCTGCCTGGGGTTCTGCTTTAAAAGACTATTAACAAATTTGTGAAGTGCCATTCTGCTGGTGGGTCCTTTACCACATCTGACTGCTAAGGTTAGTGTTTTGTGACAGTGAAACGTGTTAACTGTTGCTCTTCTTATAACGACAGCTTAAAATTGAAACAAGCTAATATAAAAATGTACCCTTTGATCTAGTTATGGAATAATTTATACATCATTAAATGTCCATTACTGTTAGTATAAGTACCAGAAACCAAATTATATCAGCTTCCCATGGTTCCTTTTTTTATTAGTACTGAGAGATGGAGGGACAGTAATGTAAAGCTGGCCATACACTAGTATATTTACAAACGTACGTTTGTACGAAAATTCTTATCAGTACAATGACTTGGAAAATGTATTTAAAAATTGTATTTGCTTTTAACATTCAGTTTTGGAATAATTGTAATTTCCTGAACGAAAATCACAAACACTTAGAAATTTGCTTGTTCGAAAAAAAATTTAAATCATGCTCCTTTGAATATTCTTCTCACTGTTGTCAAAAATGAAAGTCAGTGCTAATGATTCAAAAATCAAACATTTCCAAAATGAAAATTTTTACATGAAATTCTTCTAATGTATGGACAGCTTAAGTCAAACAAGTTATTCAACACTGCACTTTGCTGTTAGTTTAACCTGTTTTTTTTATAGGGAGCTTGATCACACAAGGGGTGCATAGAGGCATGACCACACTAGACATGTGTGATTAGTTTCGTTACAAATTAAAATTTGGATGAAGATGGTGTTATTAAGAGATTAGGAAGTATCCGAATTACCGAATCACAATAGTAACTAAATTATCCGAATTTTAAAATTTATTTCAGTTTGAAAATGAATTCTAATTTGAAAATTATTTCTAATTCGAAAATGAATTTGAATTTGAAATGGAAACATATTTCAATAAATACAGTAAGATATAAAAGTGAAATAAGATGATCAAATGCACAGGAAAATTGATGTGACTTTTAAGATGCTTCATTTAAACAACAACTCAGTATATAAAAAAAAATTACAATTTTATTAAATCCGAACATTAAAAACTTTTTTTTTGAAATTTAATTTTCGAATTCAAATGTCAAAATTTTAATTTTGAATCAATTTAAAAATAAGGCATATACAAAGCAAATCTGAATATTTGAAATGAATTCCAAAAATTAATCATTCTAACATAACAAAAATATTGAAATTAAATTATTACCTTAACGGATGACTCTGAAATGAAGCAAAACACATTTTTCCATTTTACACATCTCTCAACTACATAGTCTTAATTTTTTTGGAGTTTATATACTACTTTTTTACTACTTTACTGATATAAAATCTTAGTTTTACTTAAAAAAACATGCATTTATAGGTTACTATGTGTACACTTTGAATGTCCATACATATGCAAGAGAAAAAAAGGGAATACACTTGACTTGCACTTTAAAATATGAGCATTCTCTATTTCGTCAATAAATCAACCCCATGGTGTATGCTAAACACACTGGGAAATGTAAGAAGAAATCCTAACATTGCTTGGTCATTTTTGACAACATCTGTCTAATTAAAATTCATTAGAGCTCCGTATATGAACTAGAAAAGGAAGGGGCCAAGTACATTTAGCTGTTGTGAATAGACAAGAATAGCAGAAAATCTAAATACACAGCCTTTTTACAGAATAGTAGTAAATGATGCCCAATTGCTAAAAAAAAACAGACTTGAGTACACCACCTTATAGCTGCAAGTGATAAGTATGAAATAATTTGGCTGAAAATATAAATACAACCTATCAGTATATGAAACCAAGAAGAGTCACAGCCCTCCAAAGTTTCTTGCTCAATGTAGAGCAGGGGTGTCCAAACTTTTTTCAAAGAGGGCCAGATTTGATGAAGTGAAGTGAACATGTGTGAGGGCCGACTATTTTGTGCAGTGACCCAATGCAGGAGAGCCAGGGGAGCGTGAGGAGTACTAGCTTCTCGTATGGTTGTCCTGAACTATTTCCAGTGTTCTATTTACTATTATATTATTTATTATTTTATTTATTGTCGCTCTTTTTTTGTTTATAGCGCAAAAAGTAAAAATTGCACAAAATACCACCAAAAGAAAGCTCTATTTGTGGGGGAAAAAAAGGACATAAATTTGGCCTGGTCAGGAATGGGGTAAAACCTCCCGGTCATAAAGCAGTTAAAAATACGCTCATTGAGAATTTTTTTGTCAAAGACATGTAACTAAATACATTTTGGCCTAAATATATGACAAAAATTGAATATATTGGATATTTTTTAACTGTCAAAGTAGAAAAATATTGATATTTTTTCAAAATTGTCGCTTTTTTAATTAATATCGCAAAAAATGAAAATCGCACAGGTGATAAAATACCACCAAAAGAAAGCTCTGTTTGTGGGAAAAAAAGGACGTAAATTTCGTTTTGGGTACGGCATTGCATGACCGCGCAATTGTCAGTTAAAGTCACACAGTGCCGAATCGCAAAAAGTGGCCTGGACGTAAGACAGCAAAATCCTCCGGTGGTAAAGTGGTTAACAATAGTCATGACTATTATTGCTGCCATCAGTAGTCATCATCGGTGGGTTCATATAGCGCTATATATGTGGTTAACCCTTGTGTGACTGATACTTTTGAACATCCCTCCTGGTGTGTTTTGTTCCCACACTCCTGCAACTTGACCGCCCAAGTGTTATGCCAATTATGGAGAGGGCGCTGGTCCTGTCATACATTGCCGGATTTAATTGTGTTTTTTATTGCTCCCTAATCAGGCGAAGTCCCAGGCCATATTGAGCAAGAGATATAAAGCTGGGGCTGGCGGTGGGTGTTAACAATAGTGTATTCACAAGTAACAGGAAAAAACATAATTGGATGCAGCGGGCCGGGATGGACCATCATTTTGAGTATAAGTCATTCAAAACAGTAGCATATATAAGAGGATGTATAAAATGAATGGTAAAAGAACTAATAGGGCATATGTGCAGTCCCGCGGCGTTGAAAAATCCAGTGATACCAGGGGTCATGAGCAGCATTTGGGGATTCCCAGGGGCCACAACAATAGATTTTTCCAAATTACCTGTGGGGCCAGATTAAAGTGGCCTGCGGGCTGGACTTTGGACATGCCTGATTTAGAGGTTTTTATCTAAGCGTATCTATAGTCATAATGTAAAATTGTATATTCATTTTCACATTGTTTTTACATTTTTTCTAGCCTAATCTGAACAGTCTTGAAGTTTGTAAACTTACTTTGTGAAGATGCCCACAGATTTACCTCCTGGAATTCTGTGACACGTAGTCACTATGGTCTGTGGTTAGGCACTGCTTTGTCACACATTTCACAGAGCCTGCCTTCTGATCTACAGAGCTGCTGAGAGGAAGAGTTTCAGGAGGCAGAGTCTACACAGGAATCACTGCTTGTAGGCAGCAAGGTACCATGGGATTTGTAGTCTTTGGAAATGGAAACTGCAGAGGAGAAGCTGCAAAGCATGCAGGGAATCCATAAAGTTGTGGAAAGAGACAGCCAGCAGACAGGTAGCAGTCACATCATGAAAGGACATTTTTCAAGTAAGTTTTTATTGGATTGTCAATATTTACTATGGTTTGTATTGTTATTGCAATGCTTGTGGTCAGACACTTGAGGCAACCTAGTGAGAACACAAAGGAACTGCACTTGCAAATGTCTAAACACTAATTAAGAGTTGACGGTCATGTAAAATCAACATTAAGGCAAGGCACAACTCCAGACTTAGAAGCAGGCAGCAACTTACACAGTTAACTCTCTGTAGTCCATGGCTGACTTCTTTACACTGTTGGCACTTGAACACTTCAGGCACACTGTTTGTTAGAGAACACCACTCTGCCAAGTGTGCAGGGTTTAGGGACCGATACTGCAGAGCCTGAACTGGTCTCCGCCAATCCCGCAATACCATCACCAATCTCCCAGTGACTTATCCAGTGTTGCTACTGGATACAGGAAACACTCTCTCTTCATTCTCCATGCTTGCTTCCTCTTCCTGGGCTCTTCTACATCTCTCTCTCTCCCGTGTCCTCAGCCTGGATCCTTAGGCACTCTGTGCCACGGATCCAATCCCAGAAAGTGGGGAACCGGTCTCTAGTGAAGAGACAAGCTCATCATCAAGGAGATCCTGTATTCCCCACCTGGGAGAGGTGACAGACAGACCCTCCCCGGGTTCTGCAGGATGCACGACTGATGCAGAGGAAGGTGGCCTTAGAATACGGGTGTCAACGGGTCTGTGGTAGCGAGCCCTTATAGATCCCCAGCTCAGGATTCCCCAGGGCGCGGAGTCTAAGCCCCAGCCTGCTTCTTCACCCTTGCCCCTGATGGTGGGGATGGACTTGCAGCAGACTGGAACCAGGTCGCGGCCCCCAGGTAGGCCCAGCTGAGAATGTGGAGACCGCTGGCGTGTGCAGGGTAAACAGGAGACTATAAGGAGATCCAAGAGACAAGCCGAGGTCAGGACAGGCAGCAGACAAACGTAGACGGAGAAACAAAGCCGGGTCGGTACACAGGAGATCAGATACAATAGCCAAGGGATACACGGATGGGAGCTCAGAGAACAGCGAAGTTGCTCAAGCAAGGAACAGTGCACTGAGCATTAGTATATATAGGGAAGCAAACAGGGAGGTGACCCAGGAAGTAATTGACAGGAACAGGATATAACCCACAGTGGAGCAGGCAACGCCCATAGAAGCCCAAACACCACATGTGAAGGGAAGCAAGACAGAAGTACTGCAGCAAGGAGGTAAGAATATACAGACAAACTATAGGCTAACTTGTGACAGTACCCCCCCTCTTACGGGGCCTCCCCACTCGTTTGGGCCCAGCCTTGAGAGGAAATTTCTGATGAAAAAGTTTCACCAAACGAGGTGCAGAAACATCAGTGGAAGGAATCCAACATCTCTCCTCAGGACCATATCCTTTCCATTCCACTAGATACAAGAGCCTCCCCCTGGAGAATTTGGAATCCAAGATTTGCTTGATTTCGTACTGATCCAAAGTACTGGCTATTGGAGAATGATGGCGAATAGGACGAGAAAACCTATTGATGATGTATGGTCTCAGGAGAGAAACATGGAAAACATTGGGGATTTTTAGATGTGACGGGAGAAGGAGCTTAAAAGCGACAGGGTTAACCTGGCAGAGGACTGTAAAGGGACCAATGAAACGGGGAGAAAACTTCATAGAGGGTACCCTGAGACGGATATTCTTGGTAGAGAGCCAAACCTTATCACCAGGGAGAATTTTGGGGCTCACACGGCGATGACGATCTGCAGCTACCTTGTACCTGGAAGCCGCCAGATGTAAATTCTTGGAAACATCTGCCCAGATAGAATTGAGAGACCATTGCACCTGTGCGGCCGCCGGCACCTCAGCAGAGATCGGAACAGGAAATGGTACTGAAGGATGGCGGCCAAATACCGTGAAGAAGGGAAACTCACCAGTGCTGGCATTAGCATGGTTATTTAGGGCAAATTCTGCCCAGGGTAAAAGATCTACCCAATCATCCTGATGGGCAGAAATGAAGGCACGAAGATACTGTTCCACATTCTGGTTAACCCTTTCCGTTTGACCGTTTGACTGTGGGTGAAAAGCTGAGGAGAAATCCAACTTGATTCCAAATGACGTGGCCAGGGCTCTCCAGAAGCGGGCCGTAAACTGAACTCCTCTATCTGAGACAATGTGTGAGGGCATACCATGGAGACGAAAGATTTCCCTAATGAAGATGGAAGCCAAAGTGACAGCAGAGGGTAGGCCTGGAAGTGGAGTTAAGTGACACATTTTAGAAAACCTGTCCACCACCACCCAGATAACGGTGGAGCCCGCTGATGGGGGTAGTTCAGATATAAAGTCTATAGAAATGCAGCGCCACGGTACATCTGGAACAGGTAGAGGTAACAGGAGACCTGCTGGAGCTGAAGTAGAGGACTTAGACTGTACGCAAATGGAGCAAGCCTGGACATATTCCTCAACATCCTTCCGGAGTGAGGGCCACCAGTAGTAACGCAGCAGGAAGGCACAGGTGCGTTGCACACCAGGATGTCCAGAGAGTTTAGAGTCATGTGCCCATTTGAGAAGCTTGGGGCGAAGGGAGGGACTCACAAAGGTCTTTCCGGGAGGGATATGTGGAGACTGAAGGTGAGTGGAGGCCAGGAAACAATTGGCAGGAATAATATGTTCAGGTTCCATATGACACTCTGAGTCAGCAACGTCAAATGATCTGGACAAGGCATCCGCACGAGCATTCTTGGAGCCGGGCCGGAAGGTGATGTCAAAATTAAACCTGGCAAAAAAGAGAGCCCATCGTGCTTGTCTGGGATTTAAACGTCGGGCGGATTGCAGACACTGGAGGTTCTTATGATCGGTATAGATCAGAATACGATGAGGAGACCCCTCCAGTAGATGTCGCCATTCTTGCAGTGCCAGCTTGATAGCCAGAAGCTCCCGATCCCCGATGGTGTAATTTTTCTCTGCATCAGAAAACTTCTTAGAGAAAAAGGCACAGGGGCGGAGCTTACTGTCATGCCTTTGGAGAAGGACGGCCCCCACCCCCAAGGACGAAGCATCTACTTCCAAGAAGAAAGGCTAAAGAATGTCAGGACGTTTGAGAATAGATGCCGATAGGAAGGCCGATTTGAGCTTGTGGAAAGCCTCGACAGCTTCAGGAGGCCAGGTTCTGGCATTGGCACCCTTCCGGGTCAAGGAGGTAATGGGTGCCACCAGAGAGGAGTAATCAGGGATGAACTGGCGATAGAAATTGGTGAATCCCAAGAACCGTTGCGTTGCTTTTAGACCAGAAGGCTGAGGCCAGTTGGAGATGGCCTTAAGTTTGGCAGGATCCATAAGCAGCCCTTTATCTGTGACTATGTAGCCTAGGAAAGGAACTTGGGTTTGCTCAAAGAGGCACTTCTCCAACTTCACATACAAGCGGTGGTCCCGAAGACGTTGAAGAACCATACAAACATGCTGGCAATGAGTGTTCAAATCTGGAGAAAAGATGAGTATGTCATCCAGATACACAATGACACAAACATATAGGAGATCAGAAAAAATGTCATTAACAAAGTTCTGGAAGACAGCTGGGGCGTTACACAAGCCAAAAGGCATTACGAGATATTCATAGTGCCCATCTCTGGTGTTAAAAGAGGTTTTCCATTCATCCCCGTCTCGAATCCTAATCAAATTGTATGCTCCACGGAGGTCCAACTTGGTGAAAATATGAGCATCTCGTAGCCTGTCAAAAAGTTCGGAAATCAAGGGTAACGGGTACCGATTCTTAATGGTGATGGCATTGAGACCTCTATAATCAATGCAGGGCCGTAGTGTACCATCCTTTTTCTCCACAAAGAAGAACCCAGCCCCAGCAGGAGAATTGGATTTACGTATAAATCCTTTCTGCAGATTTTCCTTGATGTACTTGGACATGGCTTGGGCCTCCGGGATGGAGAGAGGGTAGACTCTACCTCGGGGTGGTGAAGCCTCGAGTTGGAGGTCAATCGCACAGTCTTAGGGACGATGAGGAGGCAAACTGTCAGCAGCTTTTTTGCAAAAGACATCTCGGAAGGCCAGATACTGCCAAGGAAGAATTGGAGAGGTAGAGACCTCAGCCACAGGTACACGGAGAGGTGGAGACACCTTAGGGAGACAGGTCTGATGGCATTGCGACCCCCAAGATAACACTTGGCCAGAGTTCCAATCCAGATAAGGTGAGTGTTTCTTCAACCATGGAAGTCCAAGAATGATGGGACTAGAAGACTTGGGAAGTATCTTCAGAAGCCAATACTGCGGGAGAGATGGGTTGTTCCGGAATGTTCTGGACAACAGGAGCAAGGTGACCCAGTGGGGGGTGACGTGACACAGTCCTTTCCAGATCTCGCTCCTGGAAGCGGACATCAATTTGGATGCTAAGGGAAATCAAGCCATCCAAGGTGGTGGGTATAGTTCTGCCAGCTAGTTCGTCCTTAATACGATTTGCAAGACCTTGCCAAAATGTTGCAGTAAGAGCCTCGTTGTTCTATGCCAGTTCCGAAGCCAAGGTGCGAAACTGAACTGCATATTGACCAACAGTCATGTTTCCTTGACGAAGACGAAGAAGGGCTCCAGAAGCAGATGAGGCCCTGCCAGGCACATCAAAGGTATTACGGAAAACTTGTAAGAAGGCAGAGAGACTGGAAATTGTAGGATATTGACGCTCCTACAGCGGCGAGGCCCAAGCCAAAGCTGGTCCCGACAGGAGTGAAATCATGTACGCCACCTTGGAACGATCAGTAGGAAAGTAATGGCCTGCTAGCTCGAAGTGGATTGAGCACTGATTGATGAATCCCCGACAAGCTTTGGGGTCCCCAGAGAAGTGAGATGGCGGAGGCAGCTGGAGTTTTGCAGGACTGACCTCTGCTGGAGGGACTGCGGAAGCAGAAGCGACAGGGGCGGACACAGGAGCTGGAACGGAGGAAGCGGGAGTAGGAACAATCTGCAGCTGATCCAAACGGGAAGAAAGAGCCTGCAGACACTGCATAATCTGTTCTTGATAAGCCTGCTGAACGTTAACTCTCTGCTCCAAACTCTGAAGTTGATCCTGAAGTGGCTGCGGTGTCTCCGACGAGCTCATGGCTTGAGCAAACTGTCAACGGGTCTGTGGTAGTGAGCCCTTATAGATCCCCAGCTCAGGATTCCCCAGAGCGCGGAGTCTAAGCCCCAGCCTGCTTCTTCACCCTTGCCCCTGATGGTGGGGGATGGACTTGCAGCAGACTGGAACCAGGTCGCGGCCCCCAGGTAGGCCCAGCTGAGAATGTGGAGACCGCTGGCGTGTGCAGGGTAAACAGGAGACTATAAGGAGATCCAAGAGACAAGCCGAGGTCAGGACAGGCAGCAGACAAACGTAGACGGAGAAACAAAGCCGGGTCGGTACACAGGAGATCAGATACAATAGCCAAGGGATACACGGATGGGAGCTCAGAGAACAGCGAAGTTGCTCACGCAAGGAACAGTGCACTGAGCATTAGTATATATAGGGAAGCAAACAGGGAGGTGACCCAGGAAGTAATTGACAGGAACAGGATATAACCCACAGTGGAGCAGGCGACGCCCAAAGAAGCCCAAACACCACATGTGAAGGGAAGCAAGACAGAAGCACTGCAGCAAGGAGGTAAGAATATACAGACAAACTATAGGCTAACTTGTGACAATGGGTATGATTACCACTACACTCCCAGGGAGCTCATGCTAGAAATTGAGGCCAAGAGAGAGGCTTGGCGTGACGAGGCTGTGTGGGACTTCTTATATATCCCGAAACCTCACCGCAACCAGTCAAAGACAGAATTGTGGAGGACCTTCCAGTCTGTGAGGTCAAATTGGAACTTTGGGCGGGTCTATTTACATAGACCGAGTAGAAGTCCGCCGCCCAGAAGGATCTGGCCAGGCCTGGTCAATCCGAGTGAGAGATACAGAGGGGAAAGTTGTGCGAGTTCCCCATCCTGACTATTACTGTTAAAAATACAGACTGCTGACTTTAGTGAGATTGGCTAGCCTGAGTTCATTGGCTGTAAAGTATACAGTGAAGTTCAAGTTCACTTGTTACTAGGGCCCAAGCCCTGTTCCCAATATCCTTTCCTCTTCTATCCTTGCAAAAGGGGCTGAGGAATCTACAAACAACACTGCTAAGTGGATCCACCGAAGAGGGCCAACCCTTTAACTTCAGAAGAAGAGACATTTCTTAAAGGGAAAAAAAAATTTTCTTGTGCTATTAAGGAGATCCTTTGAGCCATCGGGCTAAGATCCTGTTTCTCGTCCATTGAAAAGACACTCTGTGGAATAGTTGGGCCACCAGGCTGAAGAGGAGAATCTTTTACAGATAGACTCTTGTTAACAAGATGCTTTGTGAAGATTCTGACAGGCAACGGGCCAGTGATGGAACTTTGCTGGGTTGCCACCTAAAGAGAGAGGGTGGTGACCTGAAGTATGTTTGGTGGGGGGTGCCCTAGTGTGCAGGGCCCCTGAAGAGACTGTTAATCCCACAGGTCAGACAGGTTGCTCGGGCTCCAGCAACGAAAATCCTGTCAGAGGAAGACATGCTGCCTCGGTGCTGCAGGTGTGGGTGACACTGCGAGCACTGGTCAAGTGGACTCCACATGTCTTCATAACCTCGTGGGCATGGTGAGCGGTAGCTAGATAGTGGCAGGGTTTAGTCGTCACCTTTGAGGAGGGAACTGAACGCCGGGTCAAGACTGCTACCAAGTTCCGTAGTTAGGGATGTTGGGTGAGAAGGCCGCCTCTGCGGAGAGGGTCTTCTCACTGAAATCAGTTAGGAATGTGATTGTTCCAGAGTGTAACATGCAGACATGTCTAACTTGTGTTTTTTCTTTTACGGGTTGTTTGAGGGATAGTATTGTAGTTAGTCAGGATCACATACTTACTCACCTAAATTAAGTTTTGTTTAATGGGGGGTGCATTATGTTAATGCACCTGATGTGTAATATATATTGTACAGCAGCGATATATATTTTTTCACTGAAATTATTGATTGTATATTGTTCTCTCCCTTTCCCCCTTTTCCAGGTTAGTGGCATACTCCGTGAAATTTTGGTAGGAAATTTTTGATAGGGGGAAGCTGCCCCAGAGCGAATGGGGACTTGGCTCATTTAGTGTGGGGGGGGGGGGGTGAATGTAGCACCCTCCTAGTTAGGGGCTAGGTAGGCAGAGTAGTTTTTGGCTCTGTCTGCTCATCAGCAGAGCAACAGGCAAAACGTATATGCTCTCTGCTTATCAGGGAGCAGGATTTGGTAGTTAGGCCTGCTCAGGGTGCTCCTCAGTGTGTATTCATCTGGTCTCAGGGAGTGTGCCCTGCAGATTCAATGGGGAGGCACGTTGGATTCTGTGGGAAACCTGGCCGATGATATACAGGCTTTTGTAACTGAATAAGTCTATAACACTAGCAGCGCTATATTATGCTTGTCATAAAAAAAGTGCATATAAATAAATTACACTAATGTGAACCGCATAAATGTAAAGCAACCACTTACAAGCATATGAAAGTCCCAACTGAGAAATATTCACAGTCCAGTCTGGATGTATATCTTATAGGAGGGAGGGTGTGAAGGATTCCTAAGTCTCCCCATAAACCTCCACCATCAAGACGTGCTCCCCGTCAAAATGGACACTCACCAGACTGCTGACAAAGACCCGCCTGTAAATCTCAAACAGATCCTCTTTACATGGACATCATTTCTGCTGCACTTCAGTTCCAGAACTTAATCCAGCCTCCATATAAGTTCCACCCACAAGCGCCGTGTCATGGAACAATAGAAATAGAGAACACAGAAATACAGAAATAAAAACAGAAATATATTGTTCCATGACACGGTGCTTGTGAGTGGAACTTATATGGAGGCTGGATTAAGTTCTGGAACCGCAGTGCAGCAGAAATGATGTCCATGTAAAGAGGATCTGTTTGAGATTTACAGGCGGGTCTTTGTCAGCAGTCTGGTGAGTGTCCATTTTGATGGGGAGCACGTCTTGATGGTGGAGGTTTATGGGGAGACTTAGCTGTACAAAAAATAAAGGAACAGAGCGCACACCGCCCTAGTGTAACACCATTTATTTGAAGTTAATAGAAGCCATAAAAACAGGTACTCACAAACAAATAGGAAGTCATGCATGGAATTAAATATCCCCCGATGATGTTTACAGGGCTCTCTCCTCCTAGCCTCGGCGGCTCAGCTGTTCGTCCTGCACTAGTCAGTGAGTATCGTACGGCTAAGCCAACCGCCTCGGATTACTCAAGGAGACTCGATGTGGTGAGCCTGCGCACGGTCCAGCCGCCGCCGCACACCCTCCAAGAGCCGGATGCTATAGCCGCTCAGAGAAACTGACAATGCGGTTGAGCAGAGGGAGACTCCCCGATCGGGACCCAGAGCATGACTTGCATGGGGTTGCTAAGGACAACGTTTCGGAGGCGTAGCCTCCTTCTTCAGATCTCAAGATCTGAAGAAGGAGGCTACGCCTCCGAAACGTTGTCCTTAGCAACCCCATGCAAGTCATGCTCTGGGTCCCGATCGGGGAGTCTCCCTCTGCTCAACCGCATTGTCAGTTTCTCTGAGCGGCTATAGCATCCGGCTCTTGGAGGGTGTGCGGCGGCGGCTGGACCGTGCGCAGGCTCACCACATCGAGTCTCCTTGAGTAATCCGAGGCAGTTGGCTTAGCCGTACGATACTCACTGACTAGTGCAGGACGAACAGCTGAGCCGCCGAGGCTAGGAGGAGAGAGCCCTGTAAACATCATCGGGGGATATTTAATTCCATGCATGACTTCCTATTTGTTTGTGAGTACCTGTTTTTATGGCTTCTATTAACTTCAAATAAATGGTGTTACACTAGGGCGGTGTGCGCTCTGTTCCTTTATTTTTTGTACAGCTGCTTTGCCTCATATCCCATGGAGGGTTAGGAGAGCTGCCACGCTTCATTCATGTGTTTCACCACAGGCCATATTACAAGATTCCCCAGCTTGAGAATCAATCTCCAGGATCTGCGCAGGGACTGGTAATGGGGAGACTTAGGAATCCTTCACACCCTCCCTCCTATAAGATATACATCCAGACTGGACTGTGAATATTTCTCAGTTGGAACTTTCATATGCTTGCAAGTGGTTGCTTTACATTTATGTTGGTTCACATTAGTGCAATTTATTTATATGCACTTTTTTTATGACAAGCATAATATAGCGCTGCTAGTATTATAGACTTATTCATTTACTATAAGAGTGATTCTATTACACCTCCTGTATATTGTTTTGTTGTATAGCAGCAGCTGTGACCGTCTTTGAGGTTGTTTTTAATATATTTGGATCTAATCTTAATACCTTTCAGAGCTGGGTGAGTAAGAATTGTAGTCTATTGCGGGGATTGTTCTGTTCTTGCTCCATTTTATTAGGCTTTTGTAACTGTCCCAGTGGGTTGGCACAGACAAGTGGTGCAATATGGGACAGGGTATAAGAAGCTATGGGCACATGAGGCAGGGGTCTTTGGGTGGGAAGCCAGGTACCAGAAGGAGTGTGGCGGCTGCCTCCTCTTCTGCAACAGGTGGTGATGGTCACAGGCAGTCGGTCTGGTGAGCCAGTGCATGTGAAGCTGGACCCAGAGGTCCAGGACAAGCTGACTGCAGGAGTTGGGGCGTTAGTGAATCTGGAAAAAGAGTGTCTGTGAGTACAGATGAACTTGCCCAGGGGTCTGCCCAGGAAGGGGACCACTCCAGAGTGTAGAGTCAGCGGGCGGGTGTCAGCTAGCACAGAGAGAGAAAGGGGGTACTAGGGAAGTACCCTGAAGAAAGTACCATAGCAATGCTTACCTTATCTTCATTCAAGTGGCAGGATGAAACAGCAGCCTTGCCGCACTCTCAAGTTAGATGTCCTCAGCATTGTGAAAAGTTAACAGTTGGAGTATTCCATTCATCCCTTCTCCCATCCCAGTTCTAAATAAAACCACAAAAACAACAACCCCTGGACTGATCTTTGACTGAGCCAGGAACTTAAAGTGATAAGTTTCTGCAAACAGTTGCTACGGGTAATCCAGAAAGTGCCAGGGGAATCCGGAAAGTGTTATATCCAGCAGCCCTCTAGGGGGCAGTGCTACATATATATCTTACATAGTTCACAATCTCATGTACACCTTTTTGCCCACTGCGCAGCACTTTTTAGATTATACCCTTTGTAAACCCTGTTCTTTTGATATGCTGTGCATGCACCCCTTTAAGAGACTTCAGACCAGTAAAGAAAGTGACCTATAAAGTAACTGTACCATAGGCAGATTAAAAAGCAAGCTATTTAAAGCAATCCTTTTAGGGCAAGAGTCCATTCAGGCAAGAAAACCATAAGGGGCAATCATAGTCCCTTAGAGTCCATGATTTAGCAATAATCCATAAAGGTAATAAGTTAAGAATTGGCATTGGTAAGTCCATGAGGGTCTTCAGGCTCCATACTCCATTGTGAACCCCATCTAGGCTCCTCAGAGTCCCCCAAGCCCCCCCCCCCCCCCCCCGGGGGGTGATCACTCTAGCAGTAATAACTACATTTTGGCAGTATTTCCTCATGAACTCCACACAAGGCATTTAAGCCCTTTTTATATGCTATTCTCTGCAGGGGGTGGTAACCTTGGTAAAAATGTCAGGAAAAACATTAAACATTCCTGGTCACAGAAAAAATGTTACCCCTAGCTCACAGGTCAACCCAAGTTCATTAAGAAATTGTAAAATTTTGCTCCTGGTTGGCCCAAATAACTTGAGAACATGAACACAGGCACAGAAAACACATTAAACCTGCCTACATGCTCATGTTAAAAAAAAAGGAAAGTGTATGCATTAACCAGTGTAAGTTACAATGTGTGTCAGTATGAGACTTGTCACTGTGGAATTGGTCTGTTACAGGACACAGGGTGCGCACATGAGCTGAGTGCAGGACTATGAAGCTCAGATGTTGAGTAGATGTTGAGTGGAGAAAACTACTTTTGCAGCTTTCTCCAATTAATGGTATACCTGGATACAATATGGATTCCATAGTGTCTTGGGCAGGACTTAATCTCTAATCCAGTGTCTGAGTTTTGTGGAAGACCTCCTGGTGATCCCTGCTGGTCAGGGGACCTAGTTAGTGAACATATATACATTTGTATACCTTTACATCTGTGACTATAATCTATTAATATTTTTATAAATTTTCTATGTTTGATATTACTAATCAGTATATATATATATATATATATATATATATATATATATATATATATATATATATATGTACTGTATATATGTAGCCTCAGTTGTTTTTTTTTTTTTTTTTTGCTGTTATGGGTCACTGATATGATTTTAGTTGTAATTTTCATTTTATTATGCATTTTATTCAATGTACCATAAGCTACCATTTATATGTGAATGTTGTTAGAGAGGCAGGGCCGACCTATGTGGGAGGTCCTGCCTACTCTGTGGGGCTATATATATGCCTAGCAAGTCATTTTGATCATGGCTCTGATGAAGAGGGTTCTCCCTTGAAACGCGTCAGCCTCGTCACCACGGACGCCTTCCAGTCCTCCTGCTTTACCAAAAAGCACCCTTGTCCTGGAGGTCTCCGGATTGCAAAAATAAATCCTTTTTATGCTTACTTTTAGCATACGTTTGTGAGTATAATGTATGGCAAGTTTTTTAATCTTCCAATAAATATCTTGTGATATTGCACTAGGCCAGTGCGCCCTTCTCTTGTTTTCTATGTTTTCAGTCTATATAGAATACCCATCATCCTGAGAGGGCAGCAAGAGCCTAGATGCCAGCAATGCAGCCATCCCTTTAACACAGCACGGGTGAGACCAAGTGAGAACTTTTCTTATCTACTGTGAATAGTTCAGTTGGAGTATCCCACTATTCCCTTCTACCATCCAAGTTCCACAATATATACAAAACCAAATACCCTGGGCTGTTTATTGAGTAACGAGCAAACGGGAGTAAGGATGGATGTGTGAAAAATCCCCTAGTGACTGTCTGCAGGTAATCAGAGGGAGACCCAAGAAGTCATCACAAAGCAAGCCCTACGGGGACAGTACTACAATGGCTTGCTGAAATACAAAGTAACAAGCAAAAAGTACCAGTGTAGCTAAATTAAAATTTAACAAATCTGCAAAAACAAGGAAAGCTGAGGTGTTTGTGAAGATCTTCTCCATCCTGGTATATTTCTGCTTAAAAGGAGATCAGAACATTATAGTAAATGTTATGAAAACAAGTAAGTCATAGTCCCTACTAGTACTATACTATAGTACTATAGTGACTTCAATGTGTTGCTCTAGCACAGCTTTTTTTAAACTCAAATTGAGATCTCCCCCTGTCCTTAGTCTGGGCACATCATCTAATACTAGAAAATGCAGATTGGTTTTCATGTGTCCACACTCCCCAAAATGTTTAGAAACACCAGATTTATTTTCCAGATCAAGTGTTTATCTTGGGAGATACGATCCCCAGTGGTTTTCAATGCTCACCTTGTAAAAACGACCCATTCAGTTTGAAATGGAAGTGAAAAGCAAAACATTTGTGTACAGATTAAAAAAAACATTATAAATACCTTTTTTCCCTTTGTATAAGTGATCACATTCCCTCTGTTTCAGCTGCATAAGAGCTGGGGGGAGGAGAAGCAGCAGAGCACTGAGCTTGCCAGTAAATGGCTGTGTGGGGAGGGGCGCGTCAGGTTAAGTCTGATTATTTGAGGAGGGTACACTGAATTCCCAGCACAGCTAGAGAACTGACCAGGGTGTGTTCTCCTGCTTAGTGTGATTAGTTTTTAATAGGAAGGGACTGTCAGGAACACCAGGGATTTCACACAATAGAAGCAATACAAAGAGAACAGGAGACGTTTTCATACCAGTACATGATACAGCAGGCACATATCAGGAATATGAAATGTTGGGGTAACAAACACTTTAACTTGAGTTGAGTAGTCTCTGCAACATAGATTAACTTGCAAGGACAAATCACAGCAAATTACATGAGAGGAAAGACATCTGTAAAGTAGTATTGTTTTATCTAAAGGAAGGAACCTGCAGTAGTATGAATGAATGAGCTTCCCTTGAGTATGAGAGATCATCGAGCACAAGATAGGCAAAGAATGGACCCTGGCCTTTTGGTACCATAAAAAAGCCACATTTCTTAAGCTCTGCTTTTGGCAGAAGGCTTCAATAGGAATCAATTGTAGCTCTGAAATTTCAGGATATTCTCAGGATAGCAAATGCCAGTGTTTTCTAAATAATGGCAATATTTTTGAGTCAAGGGGTAATAATGCATTGAGAAGGTCTGATCCGTTGCTGTTGACTGTTTGTCCAAAAGGTATACTTCCGATTTCTGATTCTAACAAGTTCAGGAGCATCCTGTTTTCTGAAACTTCCACACCATTTCCTTTTATTGCATCTCTAATCTATCTTTATCACTCCCAATGCATTTAACCCTTAGGAGTTTACTATAGACCATAAACAAACCACATGGGTAGGATGAAAACTGAAATTGGAAAATTTGAATTTTAACTTTTTTTTCCCCACTATTTGCATGTTTGTTTTTTTTTTTTTTTTTTTTTTTTCATATATTTTTTACCTATTGCTGGCTGTAATATGGTGGAGTGTCAAGAAGGGTGGAACAGATTCCAAATAAAGCATGTTTTGCTTTTCATTAAAACAGAAAGTGATAGGGTTTTGTCAGTGCATTTTAAGATTCAGGTGGAGGAAACGCAGGTGGTTGGATTATCCAATGTGAAGATTTACAATAAATGAAGGATAATTGAGGAAATTCACAATTAAAGGACTATAATACATTTATTGTTATTAATTAATGCACGTATCCTGATTGAAGTAATCTTCAAATATTGTTTATATGTATTTCGTTTTTTTACATATAGTGGCAGTGTGGATTTTTTTTTTTTTTTTTCATTTTAAAGCTGCATTCATAGGATGTATGTATTTGCATGTTTGCTTGACAACTTGAAGCCATTCTAATGCCTGTACCTGGTCCAATGTTGGATAGATAGATAGAACAGGAGCATATAAAAAAAAAAAGCTCAGGGGTCAGTGACGAACAGAAAACCAAAATCTTCTAGCGGCTCCTGCGGGGGTAGTGCTACAGATAGATAGAAAAATAAAGCATGCATTCCCTTTAGCTGATGCTTAACCCCTTCCAGCCAGCCACCTTTTGGCCCTTTAAGGATTAATAATGCCGGGAGGTGGGGTGGGAATTCGGGTCATGTGAATGCTGTGATTGGCTGTCACAACGGTCATATGATCGGAAAGCTCTAGATGGCTTGCATGCATCAGGAGCTTTCCGGTAACTGCCAGCTACCATGCTGGGAGCTCGCAGGGAGCACACTGTCAGCACAGTTAGTGTTTCACACAGGGCCACATATATGCGGCTGCGTGGCATGAAGGCCCACACACTGAGAGGCCTCATATGTGGGTTCGGCTGGCAAAGAGGTTAAATAACAGTATTCAGTGATGATTAGCAGTCATTCAAAACAAATGGTGTCTTATGATGTAATTCCCTTCAAGAGTGATTACTAGGGTTCTCCTTTAAGGAGCTCTCTGGATGTCTAGCCTGAAATCAGTGCTATTCCACTTCTGTATAATGAAATTTCACCTTCTCTTCTTGCAGTTAAAGCTCTGCATATCTCAGACGCACACTGACAGCTGCCGATATAACAGCAAAGTTTCAAATCCGTTACTTATGCAATAATTACCTATGTTTGTCAGCGAGCCTGCTAGACTTAGGAGATTGACATGTAAACTAAAGGAAGTTCAGAACTGTTTTGGGATTCCACCCTGATTGTGGCTGCATGTCTGTATCTAATAATGCAAAGCTCTCTGGGAAGCCAGATTGGATGAAAGCCACTTTATAAATTCATGTTATATTTAGAAAGAGCTATGCAGCTGTGGTCGGCTGTTACCTAATGAGACAAAAGGAGTCCTTTAATATCCCATCTTTCTTTATTAAAGAAATGATTTCATGGCCTGTAATGCCCCAAGGCAGCATTCCACTTGTGTAGAGTGTGCATGCGAGCAGCCCTGTAATTATTTTAAGTTCATAACTTTCAGTGCCTCATTAAAGAGGGAAACCTAGGTGGGGGATTTCTGTGTTAAGGGAAGCATTAAATCTTCACAGTGTTTTCACAGTTCACAAGCTACCTGCAGAATGGCACAGCTTTAGCTTTCAGTTGTTTTACACAACGAGCCAAATAAAGTCTCACAAGAATCGAATGCATACCTGTCTGCCTTTTTATTGTTAAAAATTCTGCCCAAGAGCAAACAGCACAATGTGCCAGCTATTTCCTTCAAAGCGGAACTATACTCACCTTAGTTGTACAATAAATAGATTTAGGAAACTTTCAAATATGGATCTCATGAAGTCATTAAATAAATGAGGAACTGATTCATAAAATCAATACATCCTTTTATTATTGGTCATATTACAATCTACTATATCTACAGTGCCTTAAAAAAGTATTTATACCCCTTGGAATTTTCCACACTGTCATGTTACAACCAAGAACGGAAATGTACTTTATTGTGATTTTATGTAAAAGACCAACACAAAGTGGCACATAATTGTGAAGTAGAAGGAAAATGATAAATGGTTTTCAAAATCTTTTACAAATAAATATCTGAAAAGTTTAACATGCATTTGTATTCAGCCCCCCTTAGTCAATGCTTTGTAGAACCACCTTTTGCTGCAATTACAGCTTCAAGTCTTTTTGGGGATGTCTCTACCAGCTTTGCACATCTAGAGAGAGACATTTTTGCCCCCTTTTCTTTTCAAAATAGCTCAAGCTCTGTCAGATTGGATGAAGAACGTCTGTGAACAGCAGTTTTCAAGTCTTGCCATAGATTCTCAATTGGATTTAGGTCTGGACATTGACTGGGCTATTCTAACACATGAATATGCTTTGATTTAAACCATTCCATTGTAGCTCTGGCTGTATGCTTAGGGTAATTAAATAAACAATAAATCAGCGCAATCAACAATAAATATCAGTGAAATGTGTAAATCCTAATGGCAGCTTACATACCGTGTCTTTCACTAAACACAAAGCAAAATTAAACAACAATCAATGCAGCGCCAAAATCTTCAAAATATGTGCATATTATGCATATTGATAATTAATCATCCATATAAAAATGTGCAACATTTGAATAAATAAATTAATAAATAAGTGAATAAAAAGTCCATGTAAGCCAAAATCATGGGAACATTTTCTTTAGTGAAGTTCCACCATGCCGTGCCTTTAACATCAATAAAGTGCTGGTGCAAAAATCCACAAACTAAAGTGCTGGTGTGTGCTTCCACCTGTTCTCACAAGCTGCTCACCTCAACATTTGACTCATGTTTTACCAATCAGCCAAATGCAGCTTTTCCCCTCTGGGGATATCAACCAGTAATATTCCTCACTCCTCTTCTCCTTCCTCTTGTAAGCTCAGACTTCGCTCCACGATATATATAGGGGACATAAAAAAGACCCTCTAGTGCTCTCTGTAAACGTATTTATTCAGCTCATAGATGCAAAGGGGTATACTTACAAACCAGGCACTCCATGCAATGCGGGCTTGACAGGCAATCAAACAGACTTCCGTGAGGCTGGCCGAGATGTGGCGTTCGTGCACAGGCTCTGCCCCATACGCGTTACGTTCCAATCACAGGCTTCGTCAGTAGGGGTGGAGCCAGCATGATGTCCCATCTTTTAAAATACCCAATTGGATTGACAGCACCCGCCTTCAATGCAAATCCACCTCTCAACACTCTATCCCGGCACTCGCAATCTCGGAAGTAATGACAATAGCATAGAGGGGAATCACTGGTATTAAGCATGTCGGGGACATCGTGCAACAAAGCTGATCCTAGGTGCCAATTAAAAACACATAAAAATAAATATAAATATATAGTAATATAAGTAAAATTGAGTCTGCCCACTTAAGCCACCCTCTTGGCCACCTATACAAAAAAACTATTAATACTCCCTAAATACATAATTTTAATAAAATACCATAAATCAATATACTATACATAACACATTACTAGAATACATCTAATTTTAAAAACAACAAATATAATAATGTATTCAAAAAACCTAAAGTAATATTAAATATTAAAATACTATTATTCTTCTTCATTTGTCACTAATAAAACAGTTAAGATCAAAATCAACATTTAAACCCCTAGGGGAGAGAACTTTTAGCTAAAATTTCCTCCTCTCCAATGTCTCTCTACTTTTTCTATCCCCCTTGAATCACAATGAGCTGGTGTTTTTCAATGAACTATTTTAAAATGCCTAGACATATTATGCGTAATCTTACCCTTTTTAATATTTTTTTGGGGGTCGTTGCCCTGCTGAAAGGTGAACCTCCGCCCCAGTTTCAAGTCTTTAGCAGACTCAAACAGGTTTTCTTCCAAGATTGCCTGTTATTTGGCTCGATCAATCTTCACATTAACTCTGAATATCTTTCCTGTCCCTGCTGTAGAAAAGCATCCCCACAACATGATGCTGCCACCACCATGTTTCACGATGGTGTGTTTAGGGTGATGTGCAGTGTTAGTTTTCGGCCACACATAGCGTTTTACATTTAGGCCAAAACATTCAATTTTGGTATCATCTGACCAGAGCTCATCTGTCCCAACTAAATTCATAAATGTATACAAAGAGAAAAATTGGTTGAACAGTTGCGAATGAGGGCTGTTTTGGTAGAACAATCGCACTAGCAAAGAAAAAAAAAAAGTTTAAAGGTCTTCTGACCAGAATTTCCTTTTGTCATAAATGGATTAAAACAGCTGTAAATACTCTTTTTCTTTTTCTTAAAATAATAAACGTTATACTTACCTGCTCTGTACAATGCTATTTCACAGAGTGGTGGCTTACCGTCTCTTCTTCAGGCCCCTTCTGGCACTCTCAGCTCCTCCTCTTTTCTGGGTGTCCCCTCGGCAAGCTGAGTGCTATAGGGGCACACTTGTGGGCTCTCTCCCAAGCCGGGCTGTGTTCATCCATAGACACACACAGCACAGCTGGGCGCTGCTCCATCCTCACAGGATTTGATTGACAATAGCAGGAGCCAATGACTCTTGCTGTTTCCTCTGTATCCTGTGAGAAGAGGAACAGAGCATTGCTGCTGTAGACAGGCACAGCGCTGGTTCGAGAGAGGAAATGTGTGTGTTTAGGGAGTGGGGGGAGGGGGGGGCATACAACTACTGGGCCATTTTTTTTACCTCTAATGCAGGGAACCGCTTTAAATTCAGCTTTGTTGTTTCTTTTTTTTAAATAAAGTAAATGTAAATTGTGTGTACACTGTATGTAGAACAGTCTTTTTCCCATCTAAATGGAGCAGAAGAAGAATAATGAGTACTTTGGGCATGCCAGTAACAGTAAGCCCTTGGCAGAAGCTGCAGCATTCTTGGAAAAAGTAATCCTTTACATGTACATTCTGGATCTCCTGTTTTATACATTGTCTTGGGAATTCTCAGCTAATAGGGCAGTCAATAGCTAGTCAGCAATGTACACTGTACTGTATCTTACCTTACTAAACTAGCCAACCACATGTTTCAAGATGTTTGAGTGGTGCATCATGGAGGATAGGTTCAAAGGCTAGGTGGGGAGTTCATTTCTGAAAGATTTCTTTAGGTCTATTTTTTTGCCTGTAAAAAAAGAGAGGTAAAGCTAGGAGACAATTTGTTCAAATGTTTGCTGTGCATGATGTCTTAAAGTGACCCTGACATACATGAAGTGCAGGGGCTTGTCAGTAGTTGCTAACCTGTGTATATAACACCAGGGCCTTTCAAGTCACAGACCTGACACATGCTTGTATATAAGTGTCAGAAGTCCTTTTCTCTACTCATGTTCCCAGTCAGTTGCTCGGGTTGCAATGAAGCCAATACATTAACATACCAGCAAGTTAAAGTGATTCTAAAGGCAATTTTTTTTTTAATAGCAAACATGTTATACCTACCCCTATGTACAATGACTTTACACAGGAAAAGCCCTGATCCTCCTCTTCTCGGGTTCCCTGCCAGTGCTCCTGGCTCCTCGCTCTGCAGAGTGCCCCCAGAGCAAGCTACTTGCTCTGAGGGAACTTGTACATGCTTGCCCCCGAGCAGGCTCTGTCCCGCCCACCTACTTTCTCCCCACTTGTGATTGAGAGCAGCTGGAACCAATGAGGAGAGAGAGTCGCTGCTTTCATGCATATCGCTGGAAAGGGATTGGGCTCAGGTCAGTATTTAGGAGTCTGGTGGGGGAACTGCATGCAGAAGATGTTTTACCTTAATGCATAAAATGCATTAAAGTAAACAAACTTGTAGCTTTTCAACCACTTTAACTACCATTTTCAGAAAAAGTTTAATATTTTTTTATGAACAGAAAATGTTCTCTTTTCTAAAGTGTATGTAAACCTTACAATGAACTTCTCCTATTTGCCCCATTTTGGGCTGTTTGAGTGTTCATCTAGGACAGTGGTCTACAAACTATGGCCTGGGGGCCACATGCGGCCCTTTGCTTGCTTTTATTAGGCCCTTGGGGCACTATTTCATACACTGATACCAACAATGGGGAATAATTCCCTCTCCAAAAGGCACCAATGATGGGGCATGGTTTCTCCCAATGACAGCAAAAAGACATGTGTGTGTTTCGGTGTGTTTTTGATGTGTTTTTCCAGTATAGTTCAATGCAGAAAAAATGCGGTATGTTCTGCTTTTTTTCTGAAACTGTAACCCACTGGAACTGACTGCACTTTTGTGAACTTTGCCATTGGAAACCATATAACCTACTATCTATGCGCTTTTGATGCATAAAAAAAGATGCACTGTACTACATGTGGTATGAACGAGGATAGACTGTTGTCCTCATCATATCCTTAGCTTCCCTTGGATCTTTTTGTTTTTATCAGAAAAATGCTTATTAAAGACAAACAGTTTGGCAATCTAGGACAAAGTGGTACAAAACAACCTGCACAAAGTTCAGTATAGCAAAGTTATAGTTACAGTGCCTTGCGAAAGTATTCGCCCCCCTTATACTTTGCGACCTTTTGCCACATTTCAGGCTTCAAACATAAAGATATAAAACTGTAATTTTTTGTGAAGAATCAACAACAAGTGGGACACAATCATGAAGTGGAAGGAAATTTATTGGATATTTCAAACTTTTTTAACAAATAAAAAACTGAAAAATTGGGCGTACAAATTTAATCAGCCCCCCCTTAAATTAATACTTTGTAGCGCCACCTTTTGCTGCGATTACAGCTGTAAGTCGCTTGGGGTATGTCTCTATCAGTTTTGCCCATTCCTCCTTGCAAAACAGCTTGAGCTCAGTGAGGTTGGATGGAGAGCGTTTGTGAACAGCAGTTTTTAGTTCCTTCCACAGATTATCGATTGGATTCGGGTCTGGACTTTGACTTGGCCATTCTAACACCTGGATATGTTTATTTGTGAACCATTCCATTGTAGATTTTGCTTTATGTTTTGGATCATTGTCTTGTTGGAAGACAAATCTCCTTCCCAGTTTCAGGTCTTTTGCAGACTCCATCAGGTTTTCTTTCAAATTGGTCCTGTATTTGGCTCCATCCATCTTCCCATCAATTCTAACCATCTTCCCTGTCCCTGCTGAAGAAAAGCAGGCCCAAACCATGATGTTGCCACCACCATGTATGACAGTGGAGATGGCGTGTTTAGGAGATGTTGCTTTTACGCCAAACATAACGTTTTGCATTGTTGCAAAAAAGTTTGATTTTGGTTTCATCTGACCTTCTTCCACATGTTTGGTGTGTCTCTCAGGTGGCTTGTGGCAAACTTTAAACGACACTTTTTATGGATATCTTTAAGAAATGGCTTTCTTCTTGCCACTCTTCCATAAAGGCCAGATTTGTGCAGTATACGACTGATTGTTGTCCTATGGACAGAGTCTCCCACCTCGGCTGTAGATCTCTGCAGTTCATCCAGAGTGATCATGGGCCTTGTGGCTGCATCTCTGATCAGTCTTCTCCTTGTATGAGCTGAAAGTTTAGAAGGACGGCCAGGTCTTTGTAGATTTGCAGTGGTCTGATACTCCTTACCTTTCAATATTATCGCTTGCACAGTGCTCCTTGGGATGTTTAAAGCTTGGGAAATCTTTTTTTTATCCAAATCCGGCTTTAACTTCTCCACAACAGTATCTCGGACCTGCCTGGTTTGTACCTTGTTCTTCATCATGCTCTCTGCGCTTTAAACGGACCTCTGAGACTATCACAGTGCAGGTGCATTTATACGAAGACTTGATTACACAAAGGTGGATTCTATTTATCATCATTAGTCATTTAGGTCAACATTGGATCATTCAGAGATCCTCACTGAACTTATGGAGAGAGTTTGCTGCACTGAAAGTAAAGGGGCTGAAGAATTTTGCACGCCCAATTTTCCAGTTTTTAATTTGTTAAAAAAGTTTGAAATATCCAATAAATTTCATTCCACTTCATGATTGTGTCCCACTTGTTGATTCTTCACAAAAAATTTCAGTTTTGTAACTTTATGTTTGAAGCCTGAAATGTGGCAAAAGGTCGAAAAGTTCAAGGGGGCCGAATACTTTCGCAAGGCACTGTATATGCACAGCCATTTCTACAGGAATGTATGCATTTGAAATAGTGCGTTATATTGTAATCTGGCGTGGCGCGCACAATCCTTTATCTGTCAACATTTGTTATTTTGAAACTTGAATAAAAATCTATTGTAACAAAAAAAAAAAACAACTTGCACAAAAAAGTACATTAATACAGAGAGAAGAATATAAAACTGATAAATGCCATCCAACCCATCCCAAGCATAACATTTACATAATGAAGCAGTAATGGTACCCACTCAGAAAAAGGTATTATCTCAGGTGTCAATCGTAACTAAATAGGAATACCCCTATGGACTGCCCGGGCACAGGAAGATTCTGTGGTATACAAGCTTACTCAGGCTGAGTCAAGGGATACCAGGCCACAGTCCCCACAGCCTTTCAAATTTACCGGGGCAGCCACTGCTTTAGTAAATATGGCTTTCCAAAAGTAGTGAGTTGCCTACAGAGGTTACCCAAGACTAGGGATGGGCCGAACGACCCCCTGTTCGGTTTTCACCAGAACTTTTGAACATCACCAAAGTTTGGAACCAAATACTGAACCCCTTAGAAGTCTATGGGACTCGAAGGCTTATATGCATGTAATTGAGGATGCAATGATTATGGGGTCTCGGTACTGCCCTGGGGGACATGTATCAATCAAAAGAAAGTTTGTAAAAAACATCATTTTTAAATGAGCAGTGATACTGATGCTTAAGGTGAAAGCATCAAAATGAGAAATACCAAAAAAAAAAAAAAAACTTTTAATATAGTGCCTGGGGGGTCCCCTTAGTCTACCTGTAAAGTGGCACATCTGTACTTTGTATAGAAGCTGCTGCAGAAATAATTGCATTTATAAAGCCAAAAAAAGAAATTTTCCCTTCAAGCTTTCTTTATTTTGTAAACAATGACTTGGGGTAAGCTAGTCTGTATGGTGAAGTCACAATGTAGTGCACTGGGAACAAGATTAGAGATTTTTTGGATAAATTCCGGTGTCTCTTCTGCAGACTTTGGATAGAAGTAATGGGTGTGGGAAAAATTGGTCTTTAGGTGTCCAAGGTGCCTTCACACCATAACTCTATAGAGGTGCTATTGATGAAAGCAAGAATTGCCTTGCTGTCAAAAATGTAAATAATATGAACCTTTCAAACCTGTGTGGAAAAATTGGTCTTTGGGTGTCTGTGGCATCTTCACATCGTAACCCTATAGAGGTAGTCTTGTGAAAACAAGAATTGGCCTTGCTGTCAAAAATTTAAATGATATGCACCTGTCAAACGTGTGCAGAAAATTTGGACTTTGGGTTGCTGTGGCGCCTTCACACCGTAAACCTATAGAGGTACTCTTGATGAAAGCAAGAATTGGCCTTGCTGTCAAAAATTGAAATGATATACACCTATTAAACAGGTGTGGTAAAATTGGTCTTTGGGTGTCTGTGGTGCCTTCACACCATAACCCTGTAGAGGTACTCTTGATGAAAGCAAGAATTGCCTTGCTGCCAAAAATTTAAATGATATGCACCTTTTGAACAGGTGCCAAAAAAATGGTCTTTGGGTGTTAATTGTGCTCATGAAACCTAAACCAAAATAATTCTTCCAGATTAAATCAACATCCACAACAGTAGGCAGCCAAGAAGTCTTGCAAAGATTCCACATCCCAAAAATACTTATTCAGTGACATCGGAATCAGGGGTTTCATAGCTGCTGGTAATCCAGGACTGATTCATTTTGATAAATGTCAGGCAGTCCACAGAGTCTGTGGACAGATGCATTCTATTATCAGCAACAAAATCTCAAGCAGCACCGAATGCCGTTCACAAAGCTGGTAAACACTGGATGCAGGGCAGCTCAATTGCGTACTGGGGTATTTCTGGCCAGTGGTCTATTCTCATGACCCAGTAACCCAATGGATCATCAACTGGAAAGCTCTCCATCTCTGTTTTCACCCCTAGATAATAATCACCATATGATGCAGACACTGCCCATGGGATGTGTAAGCTGAGAGCCCTGTGTGTCGAGGACTAAAAAAATTTTGAAATGCTTCACTTAGGCAGCCCCCTTCTCCACTGCTCCTCTCTTGACCAACAGAAGCCTCAAAAATAGGTTTTCCATGACACTGTAACCTACCAGAGTCAGGAAAAGCATTAGATAAACTCTTCTGCACCCTCTGTGGGGACGGGATGAGTTCTGAGACTTTTCCCTTGTAACGGTGGTCAAAGAGGGTTGCCAACCAATAGTGATTCTTCTCCTTGATGCCATGTATTCTTGGGTCCTTTTGCAGGCTTTGAAGCATGAGGAAGCCCATGCACCGCAAGTTTGCGGAGGCATGAGAAGCAGACTCCTCTGGGTCACTGAGGATTACAATATCTGGAACTGCCTCCTCCCAGCCACGTACTACTCCCAAGGGTTCTGGGGATGGAAAACTATGTCTTAAGGTTTGGCCTATGTCTTCCTCTGCTTTAATGCCTCCAAAACTGCCAGAAACCTCATCCTCCTCTTCACTCTCCTCTTTTGTATTCTGTGGCGTAGGAAGAATGGTGTCTACATAAAGTGGGCCTTAAGAGGAAAGGAAGTCCTCCTCTTCCTCCCGCTGCTCTGCCTTGAGTGCCCTGTCCAAAATAGAGTGCCCTGTCCATAATACCATGCAGAGTTTGCTCCAGAAGGAGCACACTAGAGATTGTGTCACTGATGCATGCATTGTCATGGCTCACCATTTTTGTGGCCTCCTCAAATGGTGACAGTACAGTGCATGCATCCTTTATCAGCAGCAATTGGTAAAGGGAAAAAAAGCCAGGCCGGCCTGAGGCTGTCGTTGTGCCATACTCACACAGATACTCCTTGACAGCCCTCTGCTGCATGTACAGCCACTGCAGCGTTGCCAAAGTCGAGTTCCACCTGGTGGGCATGTCACAAATCAGGCTGGTTGAATTCCTGCTGAATTTCAGCCAACCGAGCACTGGCTGTGTATGACTGCCTGAAATGGCTACAGACTCTTCTGGCCTGCTTTAGCAGATCTTCCAACCCTGGGTACCTATTTTGGAAATGCTGCACCACCAAATTGAGGACAAAAACAACTTTCCCTGTCTAAGGGCGGACAGGAGGTTTAGACACACCAACTAAGCACTCCGTGGCACCTTTTAGCCTGACTCATTGAATAGCCCCTTGAACGCTTAGGGGGTACTTGTGGTTCGTAGGCAATTCAGAAGAGGAGGGCATGGAGGAGGAGGAGGGGGTAGAGCTGACAAATCTCGCACTATCACCACTAGCTGTATTGAGACATGGAGGCACAACAAGCTGCAGCACTGAGCCCTGTTCTGCATCCTTCCGAGATGCAAGCAGAGCTACCCAGTGTGCTAGGAACAAAATATAGTGTCCCTGACCATGCTTGCTGGACCACATGTCAGCAATAACGTGGACTTTGTAGCTGACTGCCTTGCCCAATGAAACCACAACATCGTTGCCTTCCACGTGATGGTACAGCCGTGGAATGGCCTTACGTAAAAAGAAATAGCGACTGGGAACCTGCCATTGTGGTACAGCACATTCCGCAAATTCACATAAGGGGGCAGAATCCACCAGAAGTTGTAAAGCCAGCAGCTTTGACAAGCTTGTATTTAGATGCTGGGCATGTGGGTGGCAGTGACTGTATTTTTTATTTTCGCTGCAGCAGATGGGGCAGAGAAATTTGCCAGCCACAGTCTACAGTTGGTGGTGTGCTACTGGCAGATGTGCTGCAAGGAGCTGGGACACCCTGCTGTATACCATCATCCCTGTCAGTGGAGGCTGCTGAGAGGTCATGAGGTATAGTGGGTTTAGACTGAGGTGAGTAAGGAGGAGGAACAGAACTTAGTCCTTTTGTCTGTTTTTCAGGTGCACTTGCCAACGGGTGGTGGGAGGTAAATTCCTTGTTAAGGATATGGTACCCAAATATCCTTGATGTGCTTGAGACATAGTTTGCAAATTGCAACAGCGTGATCGGCTGCACATTTGCTAAAAAAAGGCCCAGAACGCTGAGCTGTGGGAACGGTGCCAGGAGATAACAGCTCCACAATGTAATGGAATAGGGTGGCTAGTCTCTACTCTTCCATGATGGCTGCCTTGTTGGGGTTGTGCCTCACCCTCACTTTCTTCCTCTGCCCTATTCAGCACCCAAATGTCCTCATCTCCTCCATCCTTATTACCACTGAAGACAACTTGGCAATACGCTGGGTCCTGGGGGAACATGACTGCCAATTTTTGTACCAGTGTTCTCCCCTCTCTGTTGGCTCATATTTCTACCTTGCTCAACCTCAGAACCCACATCCGAATCAAGTAATGGCTGAACATCCTCAAAGAGCAAGTGGCTGACGCTGTGTTCAAATAACCCAGCTGACTGCTCCACGTCTGATGCTGGGGCAATGGCAGTAATACTGCCGCACTAGTCTTTGCTTGGGTGATGGAGGATGAGGATGGTTTAGTATGCCAGTGCACCACCTTCTCTGCATGCTGTAGCTGGATAGCACGGGCAACATCACTAAACAGAGGAAATGATACCCTGTCTGAGGACTGACCACGTTCATTTTTGCCTGTGGACACATACACTGCTGGCACCCTCACAGTGCCATGGCAACGTCTGCCTCTCCTTGTTGGCCTCCCAGACATGATGGGGAGGTGCTTATCAACAAAATGTAATACAGATGTGGAAATATGTATGTGGGAGGACTTTAATCAATGGAAAGTGCTGTTTGGTGCACTTTATTCACTAGACAGACACACTCCACCGACATACTACAATATACTGCAGTAAAACTGCACTAACGCACAGAAATATACTGTGTTAAATGAGCTCTAATGCACAGAAATATCCTGGTTTTAACGTGCACTAACGCACAGAAATATGCTGTTTTAAACGTGCAGTAACACACTGAAATATACTGCATTAAACATGCACAAATGCACAGTAATATACTGCGTTAAACAACACATAACACACTGAAATATACTGTGTTAAACGTGCACTAATGCACTGAAATGTACTGCATTAAACAGCACTTAACACACTGAAATACACTGCATTAAACGTGCAGTAATGCACAGATATATACTGTAGTAAACGTGCATTAACTTACTGAAATATACTGTGTAAAACATGCACTAACGCACACAGAAATATACTGCATTAAACGTGTGGTAACGCATTGAAATGTACTGCGTTAAATGTGCAGTAATGCATAGAAATATACTGCATTAAACGTGCACTAAAGTACTAAAATAAACTGCGTTAAACGGCACAAAACGCAATGAAATATACTTGGTTAAACATGCAGTAACAGACAGAAATATACTGTGTTAAACGTACAGTAACAGAGAGAAATATACAGTGTTAAACGCACACTAATGCGCTGAAATATACTGCATTAAACATGTACTAACGCACAGAAATATACTGCGTTAAACGAAACATAACACACTAAAATATACTGTGTTAAATGTGCACTAACGCACTGAAATATACTGTATTAAAAGTGCAGTAACGCACAGGAATTTGCTGTAGTAAATGTGCACTAACTTACTGAAATATACTGCGTTAAACATGCACTAACGCACACAGAACTATACTACAATAAACCTGCAGTAACGCATTGAAATGTACTGCATTAAATGTGCATTAATGCACAGAAATATACTGCATTACACGTGCACTAACGTACTGAAATATACTGCGTTAAATGGCATGTAACGCACTGAAATATACTTTATTAAATGTGCAGTAACAGACAGAAATATACTGTGGTAAACGTACAGTAACAGAGAGAAGTATACTGTGTTAAACGCGCTGAAGTATACTGCGTTAAACGGCATGTAATGCACTGAAATATACTGCGTTAAACATGCAGTAATGCACAGAAATGTATTGCGTTAAATATGCAGTAACACACTGAAATGCACTGCATTATACATGCATTAACGCACAGAAATATACTGCGTTAGACGCGCAGTAACGCACTGAAATATACTGCATTAAACGGCACATAACACACTGAAATCGAGTTAGTTAAACGTGCATTAACACACAGAAATATACTGCGTTAAATGTGCAGTAACGCCCAGAAATATATTGCGTTAAACGTGCAGTAACGCGCTGAAATATACTGTGTTAAACGCGCACTAACGCTCAGAAATATACTGCGTTAAACAGCACATAATGCACAGAAATATACTTCATTAAACAACACATAATGCACTGAAATAAACTGCGTTAAATGTGCACTAATATACTGAAATATACTGCGTTAAACGTGCAGTAATGCACAGAAATATACTGCGTTAAATGTGCACTAAAATATACTTAGTTAAACGGCATGTAACGCACTGAAATCTACTGCATTAAATGTTCACTAATGCAGAGAAATATACTGTGTTAACTATGCACTGATGCACTGAAAAATACTGCGTTAAACAGTACGTAACGCACTGAAATATACTGTGTTAAACGTGCAGTAACGCACAGAAATATACAATGTTAAACGTACACTAACACACTGAAATATTCTGTGTTAAATGGCACGTAACTCACTAAAATATATTGCATTAAATGTGCAGTAATGCACAGAAATATACTGTGTTAAACTTGCAGTAACGCCCAGAAATATACTGCCTTAAAAGGGCAGTAACGCACTGAAATATACTGCGTTAAACATACACTAACGCACAGAAATATGCTGCGTTAAACACCAAATAATGCACTGAAATATACTGTGTTAATCGTGCACTAATGCACTGAAATAAACTGCGTTAAACCTGCAGTAACATACTGAAATATACTGCATTAAACCTACAGTAATGCACAGAAATATACTGCAATAAATGTGCACTAACGCACTGAAATATACTGCATTAAACGGCATGTAAGGCACTGAATTCTACTTCGTAAACCGTGCAGTACCGCATTGAAATCTACTGCATTAAACGTGCATTAACGCACAGAAATATACTGTGGTAACTGTGTTAGACGTGCAGTAACGCACAAAAAATATACAATGTTAAACGGGCACTAATGCATTGAAATATACAGTGTTAAACTGCACATAACGCACCAAATTATACTGTGTTAAACATGCACTAAAGCACAGAAATATACTGCGTTAAATGTGCACTAATGCACAGAAATACACTGCATTAAACGGGCAGTGACGCACTGAAATGTACTATGGTAAATGTGGACCAACGCAAAGAAATATACTGCATTAAACGTGCAATAACGCACAGAAATATACTTCGTTAAACGTGCATTAATGCAATAAATTATAATGCAGTAAACCTGCCCTCACAAAATAAACTGACACTAAAGTAAAAAAGTAAAGTAAAAATGAATGGCCACTACACTCACACTTACTGAACTATCACCAGATTCACACTAAAGTGACACTAAAGTAAAAATAAATGGTGACTAAACTCACACTTACTGAAACATCACTAGATTCACACTAAAATGACACTAAAGTAAAAATGAATGATCCAAACAATTGTCAAACCTCACTCTGTTGAGATGGTGTTGTTAGCAATGCTGCTCTCCTTGGGTGGGGAATCTCCAAATCACTAAAAACAGAAAGAAAGGAGGGCGCAAACGCCTAGTGCATTACCTTAGAGCTACGAGGAAGGGAGCGTCTCTCCCGAAACGTGTCAGTGTCCAATCACAGGGATGTGTCCTCCTCAACACCGGAGTTGCAATTGATATAGGTTTTGTACTTTTATGTTTGTGAGTTTGTTTTCGGCTTTTGTAAATAAATGTAGCACGACCCCCTTGAGGGCTGCTGGTTAGTGGAAGTTCCTCTGCACTCACCTGACCCTGAGAAGTATCCAACCCACTAGGCACTATAGGTTCAGACATTTCAGAAATGTTCTCCAAAGATACACTGACACAATAAAATGCAAGTTTGACAGTTTACTGGGATAAAAGGTAAATCAAACAACTTAATAAGAACAAATAGGATTCTGTAATAATAGATATTACAGTGTCACTCCATTAAACCCCAATTACTACAAAAAGGGGCTCAAAGAACCGACACTGCATAAATAAATGCTTAATCAAACAAAGTATTAAACTTAAAAAGTGAGAGTGACTGAAGTCATTATTAGCTTTAACTGTCAGAGATACTATTGGATGTATTAACCATGGATCTTGCTTAACGTCTACTAAACTCAGAACTGGCAATATCTCATATTTATCTAATGAGAATCTATCATTATGTCAATGGGTCCCCTTTAAGAATTGTGAGTAATGAAGTTCCTGCTCTAACAAGGCCTTGCAGAATCTTCGCCAGCAGTTGGAGCTCTTTATCACTCTTCAGTGTGATATTTGTAATCCAAATGTAGCGGTGTCTATGAAATCCTATCTGCTCTCACTGTATGATGAATGCAGGTTTATACTTGCGATTTAACATTGTAACAATCCACCTTCCTCACCAGACTATATCTCCCACAATCCAATTCGTCCATTTCCAGGGAAAGCCGATCCTTCTCCTTTCTTAAAGGAGAACTCTAGTTGCATTAGAACGGTAACTCAGTTATATATACTCATTACATATTACATATATACATATAAAATAGTCCCAGCTTGGCTACATAAACATTTTAAAGGTGTCTAAGGTAAGGCACTAGGCGTTTGCACCCTCCTTTCTTTCTGTAAAAATGAATGGTCACTACACTCACACTGACTGAACTATCACTAGCACACTATAACACAGTAAAGCCCCGTACACACGCACAGATCGTCGTCATACAAATGTTCGTCTTTTCTCCCCGGGATGTCGGTGTCTGTTGAAAAGTGCAAAGACAGCACAAGGACAGCACAAGAATTTTGTCCGCAGACTTCAGCTGACTGCAGAAGTGATGTCATGTAATGGTTAACTTTCCCTGTGTTTTTTATTTTCTGAGCATGCCCAGTCTTGCAAATCTGCGGTCTGTCGGCTGATTTCTGTACTGACAGGCGAACAATCGTCCGTTCTGGTGTCCGCAGACAAAACTTTTCATGTTTGCAAGAAAGACTCTTGTCCCCGGATTGTGTGCAGACAGCTGTCGGAGGCACCATACTAACACGCGTACAATCGGCAGATCTTTCGTCCGCCGACGTTTGTATGACGACGATCTGTGCGTGTGTACGGGGCTTAACTCTCTAGTAGCAATAAGCAGAGCCCTGTTTGATCTCTCTCCACACCAATATCACACTACAATGGCCGCTATTGAAAGAATACTTTTATAGTGTGGGGTGGGACTAAGAGCAATGAGCCATGATTGGATAGAGTCATCATTACTTTCTCTAATCATGGCTCTGATAGTGCTCTGTGCCCTTATTGGGCAAAGCTTTCATTGCTTCAGCCAGTCAGGGCTTCCAATGCACTGCGCGGTGGTGCAGTGCATTATGATCATTCGGCGGGCTGAACAAACAGTCAAACGCCCGATAATTCAGGTGTTCATCGAACGGGCGAACAGCCAATATTCGGCCCGGACTCAAGCTCAGGCCGATCTGTTTGCCCATCTCTACCCAAGACTTATGCATAGGGGGGATCAGGAGATTTCCAAAAGTTGTAAGATTAGCATGTCCTTTGACTATCCTGGGGCACTCCTCCTGTACAACCTCCTCAAGGACACTTAAAAGACAACATTTAGGATCCAATGGGATGACTTGGATCTTTAATCTCTCAAGAATGTAGCACCTTATGAACTGGGCACAGAGCACCTTCACTGATGGTTAATCCTTTAAACACATATCTTAATATACAGGAGTAGACAAATTTCTATACATTTATAAATCGAACAGACACATTTCTGGAGATGCAGAATTTATGAGATTGTGGGCCACTTCCACTCCAAAGCATCACTTAACCTTATTTCAATAAAATTATACAGACCAGACTTACAGTATTGGCAAAGAAAAGGCCGCGGCACTCTTTATTGGTTTAATATATGAAAAACACATCTCAATTATTTTTTATTTGGCCATATAAATCAGCTTAAACAAATACAAAAGACAGTTGTAATTGCTCAGTTTCCAGAACTCAAGCAACAGTAACCTTAAATTAACATAGAAAATACAACGTCCCCCCTAGAAATCCAGGGTGACCCAACCACATAAAAAGTGCTTGCGACAAGTGGCGGGAGGGAGGGAGCTCTTCAGCAGTTGCTCTTCTAGGCAAATTCCAGATAACTCTGCCCTTATATAGCCTACCCCATGTATCCTGCACAAGTCCCCCTATCCTATGGGCTAATCCCGGCTTCCCCATTTAAAGTAGCAGTAACCCTTTATATTCCCCCTAAACCATTACCATGAAGAGATAACCTAAGCCTACAAATACTACCTAAATGGGGTGGCCACAATCCCAATTAAGTGGGCTCATATTGCACCCCCTTTTCCATTCTTCTCCCCGATGTAACTATAAAAATGGTGAAATCTTAGGCACAGGGGGCTATTAGAATGCGTTCATTCCACACTCCTTGTATAAAAAATGTATTATACGGTATATTGTTTTGGCCATTTATTAGATAGGCGACTCCTATTCTCATATTGATTAGTGGCTCCAAATTAATAACTACTGCAGTAGGGAACAGACACAAAAAGATACACTCTGCATCTTTCCAAAATAACTGTTCTGTTTTATTTGACACATTTGAAGGCTTTTATACACATGATTATGTAGGTATCACATTATTATTACAATTGTACTTTTATGGTAACAAGTGGCGTAACATAGGCAGGCTAATTCTAATCAGGACTTGAAAGCATGCAAACATGTAATGAAAACATTATTAGTGCCATGTGAACAATGAGTGCAGTGTGGAATACATACAAAATAAAATACAATAATATACAGGATGTACACATTTCCTTTACATCTACTGTATCTAAATATATATTGCAGAGTGCTTGGCAATGCCTGCTACTATATATAGGGAGTGTGTAGCTGTGCATTTAACTACTTGCTGACTATATAACTTACATATATGGCAGCAAGGCGGCTTGGATGTGCCAGATCATGTACTTAGCACGTGATCTGGCACCTCCAGATAGGGTGCACGTGCGTGTGCCGCCAGCGACCAGACCATGCTGTGATTAAACACAGCAGATGTCAATCACCGGGTGCCAGCCAATGGATTACCTCTGGCACTTGGTGATCGTCATTAATTCACACAGGAAAGAGCTCTGCCTATGTAAACAAGGCAAAGCCCTGTCCTGTGAGCGGGGAAGTAATAGATTTTTTCCCCCCGCAAAGCAGGGAATAAAAATGATTATTTCCCACAGTAAAAGCACAACACAAAGTACACATAAACACTAGTTAGGCACATATTTAACCCTTTGATTGCCTTAGATATTAACCCCTTCCCAGCCAGTGTCATTAGTACAGAGACAGTGCATATTTTTAGCACTGATCACAGTATTAGTGTCACTGGTTCCCAAAAAGTGTAAAAAGTGTCAGTTATTGTCTGAATGTCCATCGCAATATCGCAGTCCCGCTATAAGTCGCATAACCCCCTTTACTAGTAAGAACAATTAAAAAATAAATAAAAATTCCACTATATATATATATATATATATATATATATATATATATATATATATATATATATACACACACACACACAATAGTTTGTAGATGCTATAACTTTTGCGCAAACCAATCAATATACGCTTATTGAGGGTTTTTTTTTTTTTTTTTAACAAAAACCTATAGAAGAATACATATTGACCTAAATGTATCAAGATTTTTTTTTCACATTTTTTTATTGGATATTTATATCAGAAAGGAAAAAATGTCGTTTTTTTTTTTTTTTTTCAAAATTGTCGGGCTTTTTTGTTTATAGCACAGAAAATAAAAAACACAGTGGTGATCAAATACAACGAAAAGAAAGCTCTACCTGTGGGATAAAAAAGGACTTACATTTTATTTGCGTACAGTGTTGCATGACCGTGCAATTGTCAGTTAAAGTACCGCAGTGCAGTATCGCAAAAAAATGGCCTGGTCATGAACGGGGGTAAATCTTCTGGTTAAGTAGTAGTTAACTGGTTAAGGAAGATTAGGCTACCTCAAGGGTAAGCCTGCTTTCCGCTTATATATAATGTATACTGTACTTATGTATATGTGTCTGTGTGCGACAGCTTCATACAGTTTATAGTTATGGATGACACTTTGCAAAGGTGCCTTGGTGTGCTAGTGAGCTTTCACAAGTAGTTGCAAAAATCACCTACATTTTGTGACCTAAATGTTTAATTAGGTGATTAGCTATACAAAGTGCTGGGGAAATCTTGTATTGACATACATATATGCATTATGACAAATCAAGGCTCTAATTACAATGATCACCAGCTGGGCAGTAATGAGAAAGCCTTTCAGATTCCTCGCTATGATGATAGCTATTGCCTGGTTACAACATGCAAACACTCACATGAACACCCAGGGAAGCAGGCCCTTGCACATAATGCATGGCCATTTAATCAGCTTTTTCATTAACAATGTAGAGGCCTTCCTGTTCAGGGTGGAAATCTATTAATACTGAATATAAAGAGCTAAAAGACTTTAGTATATCAATGAAAATGGGTCAGATCAGCAGGTAAACAAGACTGCTATTCTAGAACTCTACCCAGCATTATAGCATCAGTAGCAGTATGTAGTATTTAGAATTCATCAACATCTGACTGTGGAAAAAAAATTCTTAGAGTTTAATGAACTAAGAAAAATATTTTCCACAGTTCGGTTGTGCATTGAATACTTTATATTCTTGTTGCTTATTTGCAAGCAAGGCAAACCAGACCAGCAGCTGGCCATAGTGGAGGCATGTAGGACCTGAAATACACCTGGTATTGATATTTATTCTTCTGGGGGATTATCCACACACAGGAATATAGAAGATGCACTTAGAAGGAAGGTAGGGGGTTGATTCAGAGCCCCGGCTGTAGAGGTGGGAAAAATACCCCCAACGTACTTGCATTTGGCTTTAATTTATTTACTGACCTCTAGTTAACGGGTTAGTCTGGATTTACCATATTCAGTAAATGTATGTCATACATTGCCCCTCCCCACAGCAACACAATGAACAAAATATAACCACTTTATGGATATGAACATCTTTTAAATGTTTGTATTTAAACATTAGATATCCACTTTCAAATGCTTTCTCAATCATGGTAAATAGGTCCCAGCTGCTTATATGGTACAAGCCTGCAAGCAGCTTGCCAAGGATAGAGAAGAAGGGGTACAGAAAGGTTGATTTTAAAAGATTTTACAGCGTCCACTCTGCGGGCCTGAACAGAAAAGAGACAGGGTTCTGGGCATATCTTATGAAACACGCAGCTTTTTACCATCATAGGGAAATCCACTACTTCCATATAGAATAACTTTAGGTGAGTCAGTCAATGAACAGGAAACACGGCTGTGCTTAAAAGTGAGCTCAAGGTATGGGCAAAAATTCCTAGTTATTCCTTAAGTGGTAGGCACCATAAGGATCATCTCACTATGTTTTTCATATTCTCTGAAAGCAGCTACTATTTTCACTACTGAAAGTTCAAGGGGGAGTGGTAATTGTGATGTAGAGGTGATGACTTGCAGCACACCTTTTTAATATGAGACTATAGCGGGGCAAGTCCAAAAGATGTGAAAAATGTATCCAGACAGATGCTTGCATCTCCTTTAGCCTGGGGAGATAGTCAAGCTCATCCTATGAAGTCTTTGCGGGGTAAAATAGGCCTGATTTTAAAAGCAGTGATCAGTTTAGGCTAGCAGATAGTTAATAGTGGAACTCGTACCCATAAACATGGAGCTCTCCTTATCCATACTGGTAGCAATGACAGTTTCGATTTATAGTTGGGCAAAGTAGGAGGTAAGAAAGGCCCTGATAGGCAGAGCTACAGCTGGTATCTGACACATATGTCCCATTGCCATTGCTCGCTGTGGTTCCACCTGCGGGGGCTCTACCACTAAAGCCCCGTACACACGTACCGATTGTCGGCCGTAAATATTCGGCCGACGACCGATCGGCCGATTGTAGGCTTGTTAGTATGATGCTTCCGACAGCCGACAGCGCATTTTCGGCCGAACAGAATCTGTCGTGCAAGCATTAAAATTTTTATTGGCCAACACCAGAACGGCTGATTGTTCGCCAGTCAGTACAGATTTCGGCCGACAGACAGCAGATTTGCAAGACTGGGCATGCTCAGAAAAGGAAAAAGACAAGGAAAGTTAACCATCACATGACATCACTTCTGCAGTCGGCTGTTGTTGGCCGACAAAATTTGTGTGCAGTCTTTTGCACTTTTCAACAGACAAGACAGCCCTCGGACAAAAGACGGCCGATCGTTCGGCCGACGATCAGTACGTGTGTACGGAGCTTAAGTCTTATGACTTGATAAAATGAGTCAGAGGAAGACCCAGTGTCTGGCAATATGTTGTTGCTAAAGTAAATAGTGGTGGAGTGGCCCAAATGCAGCAGAGGACACTTGAAAAACCAAGAAGTGTCAGATACTAGCTATAGCTTTTCAAGAGAGCTAAGATCGCAAAGATAGTCATTAATACATTTCTTTCTAAGCTGCACATCCCTTAGTATTTGTGGTCCTGCAAGAGGGTTGCTTTAAACTGATGCTAAAGGCAATACCTTTCTGCTTTAAAATGAAAAAAAAAAAAAAATGTTATACTTACCTGCTTTTGCAAGGGTTTTGCACAGTGTTCATGAACGTGCTCTTTGGCTGTTTCCTGCCCTTTGGCTGTTTCCTGCCCATGCTGTCTGCTCTTTTTTCTTCAGAGTGCCCCTTTAGCAAACTTGCTATGGGGGCAGCAGTGCAGGTGTGCCCCTGATCCGGGCTGTGTGCGTCCATAGCCTATGACTGTCACTGATACCAGTGTCTCCTGTGAAAGCAGGAAGCAGAGAAGTGCTCAAGCTGGGACAGTGCTGGAGCGATGAGAGAAGCCAGGCAAGTGTTTAGGGAGGGGAGGAGAAATGGTAGTGAATCGTTTTTTTTACCTTAATGAAAAAAAGTTTTATCATTTTAAGATAATACAGCTTTTCAGTGCTGCCATGTAGAGGGGTTCTTATAGAACTAGAAACCTCCCAGCGTAATACCTTGCTGTAAAAGACTGGCTTCTTATCTGCAAGTACTTGTCTATTGGCAATAACTCCTTTGACCAAACTTCTAAATCTTTCAAGCCTTCAGGGGATGTGGCTCTATATTTGATTTTCCAGTCTGCAAGTATTATCAGCGCATAACAATATGATATCCATTAGTCTTTTGGCATCCTTATTTCATTCAGAAATAAATTTCTATTACAATGGCTTACGTCCTGTATTAGGTCATGTTATTGTGTCCTGTATACTATCAATCTGGACAGTATGTGTGATTAAAAGCATACCTTTTGGATAAATTTGATATACTTTTGGTCAGCACAGTGAAATAATTTAATTTATAATTAGCATCTGTTAAGCTCGCCATACATGGATTGGACAGATCAGCAGGGACCGGCCATATTTCGATCCATGTATGGCCAGTGCATTTGTACAGAAGTTGATTCAATTTTTCTTGCTCGATCAGTGCTGCAGGCCCCACTGTCAGAATACAATACCTCAGCAGGGAGGATTCCCCTATCCACATTGAGTGTGTATGGGGGGGATCATGTCAGTTTTCTTTGTTCAACGCACTGGTTGAAAGAAGAAAAAAAAAGAAAAAATCTCCTCCACTCGGGTGGGTGGCTCTGGACCGCCCTCCACACGAACTGTTGTTTACAGCAGCATTGCATATGAATGCATCAAAATGGTCGTACAGACGACATACGAACCCAGGTTACATTACTTGTTGTTGATCCGTGATAGTCTGTTTTGCATATGGTTTTTCCCTGTGCTACGTAGACTGCATCTCTTTTACTATCATGCGATTGTTTGTAGTGTTGTTGTTCTTAATTTTTTATACCTCTAAGTAAAGAATTTAAAAAAAAAAAAAAAAATCTATGGGCTTCCTAAGACAACTTGCTCAATTATACTTGCATACTCTCTTGAAAATATCTTTAGTGCTCTGAGAAAAGGGTTTGTTTGTTGCTTGTTTTCATATGTAAACAGTGTTTAGTTTTTTCAGTTTTTCTTGAAAATAAATATTCACCTAGTCTAGCACTTAAAGGTGAACTCCAAGCAGGTTTTAACTACCTCCCATCCGCGCTGTAGCCGAAGTACGGCTGCAGCGCGGACTCACATTTTTGGGAGGCCGTCTTTATACGGCCTCCCAGAAGCAGGCTCCCCGCGCGCTCCCGCGAGCGCGCATCGGGGAAACTCTGTGTCACAGATCACAGATCGTGGTGAATGGCCAATCACAGCGGCCATTCACCACGTGATCGGACCGTCCAATGAGAGATGATCTCATATGTAAACATATAAGATCATCTCTCATCGCCAGCGCTCCTTCCTCACACAGAGCCTGCGTGTGAGGAAGGAGAGAGCCGATCAGCCGTCGGGGACAAAGAAAAATGTAATCAGGGCACTGATCACCAGTGCCCTAATTACAACAAAGGTACACTAAACACACTAACTGCCCACAGTGCCCGCCATCAGTGCCCCCAATCAGTGCCCATAGTGCTGCCAGTCAGTGCCCATCAGTGCCTGCTCATCTAGGCACTGATGAGCACTGACTGGCAGCACTATGGGCACTGAGTGTGGGCACTGATGGTGCTGCCCATCAGTGCTCATCAGTGCCGCCCATCAGTGCTCATCAGTGCCACCCGTCAGTGTCAATCAGTGCCACCCGCCAGTGCCCATCAGTGCCGCCCGTCAGTGCCCATCAGTGCCGCCCGTCAGTGCCCATCAGTGCCCACCGTCAATGCCGCCTCTCAGTGCCCAGCAGTGCCACCTCTCAGTGCCCAGCAGTGCCGCCTACCAGTGCTCATCAGTGCCGCCTATCAGTGCCGCCTATCAGTGCTCATCAGTGCGGCATATTAGTACCTCCTCATCAGTGCCACCTCATCAGTGCCCATAAGTGCCACCTCATCAGTACCCATAAGTGCCACCTCATCAGTGCCCATCAGTGCAGCCTATCAGTGCCCATCAGTGCCGCCTCATCAGCGCACATCAGTGAAGGAGAAAAATTTATGGGGCATCAGATGTCAGCAGGGACATGTCCGCTGACATCCAATCCGATCCGTCAAATCTGGACGATGGAAACCCTATTTTCCATCCGTCTGGCGGATCAGATTGGATGAGAACGGACAGATGGTCCATTCTCATCCGATTCCCCCATAGAGAAGAATGGGGACCTGACAGCTCTGTCTCCGCACACAGCGTGGAGACAGAGCTGCCACCCGTCTGTCTGACGGACTCCCTGTGTGAAAGGGGCCTTATGGGCCATACACACTATAAGATTTTCTGAAGACTTTTTCCTTCAGACTTACCAAAACCATATAATATGAGGTCAAACCTAAACACTTTCAATTTGTATGCAATCTGGCCGGCCCTTGCACTACATAGAAAAGGTAGATCTGAAGGAAAAAGTCTTCAGAAAATCGTATAGTGTGTATGGCCCTTTAGGACAGTGGTTCTCAATTCCGGTCCTCGGGACCCACTAACAGGCCAGATTTTAAGTATTACCTTGGGGGATGCAGACTAGAATACTGCAATCACTGAGCAGCAAATGAGATCACCTGTGATGTAATTTAGTTATCTTGCAAACCTGGCCTGTTGGTGGGTCGCGAGGACCGGAATTGAGAACCACTGCTTTAGGAGCACGGCTAGATTTTAGACAACAAAATCCTAATTAACAAGAATTCAACTACAGGGGAGTCTAATTATTCATTAAACAGGTGTCCGGAAGACAGTTGATTATAAAAGGGCTTTACTTACCAAAGAAAATCCCTTCCCATTTCATGCTGTCAGCAATGGCAGCATATGGAAAAGAAATGCCACAAGGCCTAAGAAAGAAAATAATTTCTTCACACAAGAAAGGTGAAGGTTACAAGAAGATCAGCAAAGCAGATTAGAAGGTCAGCATACTACTGTAGCAAAAGTGATACAAAAATTTAACAAACATGGAACTGCAACCATCTCACAGAGATATCATGGCAATCAGTGGCGGCTGGTGAAGTTTTAAGATGAGGGGGCGCAAGACCCCGCCCTTCTATTTTGACCCCTCCCATCTCTCATAAGCCCCACCCCTTATAGACTACACCCATTTTGTCCCCTGTATTTTGCTTACGTGAACAAATTCTCCCAATATATCACATATTAAGGGGTCTCTCAGTACTAGTATATCCTATAATAGGGAGCAGGGGCCCTATTATGGGATATACTGTGAGAGACACCCTATTATGGGATACACTGACTGAGAGTGGCGCAAACCCCACAGTACAGACCCCCTAGCACAAACCCCACAGTACAGGCCCCCTAGCACTAATCCCACAGTACAGACCCCCTTGCACTAATCCCACAGTACAGGTCCCCTTTCAATGCAGCGACCAGCGTACATGCCCCCTTTCAATGCAGTGACCAGCGTACATGCCCCCTTTCAATGTAGTGACCAGCGTACATGCCCCTTTCAATGTAGTGACCAGCGTACAGGCCCCCTTTCAATGTAGTGACCAGCGTACATGCCCCCTTTCAATGTAGTGACAAGCGTACAGGCCCCTTTCAATGTAGTGACAAGCGTACATGCCCCTTTCAATGTAGTGACCTGTGTACAGGCCCCCTTTCAATGTAGTGACAAGCGTACAGGCCCCTTTCAATGTAGTGACAAGCGTACATGCCCCTTTCAATGTAGTGACCAGCGTACAGGCCCCCTTTCAATGTAGTGACCAGCGTACATGCCCCCTTTCAATGTAGTGACCAGCGTACATGCCCCCTTTCAATGTAGTGACCAGCGTACAGGCCCCCTTTCAATGTAGTGACCAACGTACAGGCCCCCTTTCAATGTAGTGACCAGCGTACAGGCCCCCTTTCAATGAAGTGACCAGCGTACAGGCCCCCTTTCAATGTAGTGACCAGCGTACAGGCCCCCTTTCAATGTAGTGACCGGCGTACATTCCCCCTTTCATCCATCCATGATGATATATATAATGATATCTGCACACTCTGGTCTGGGCCCGGCCTGGGTAACTTGATATTATTCTTGCACCGTGACCTGCCTGTACCTACCTGTTCTGGCCTGGCCTGGGTCCATCCATCCATCCATGATGGATGGATGGACCCAGGCCAGGCCAGAACAGGTAGGTAGTACAGGCACTCAGGCAGGTCACGGTGCAAGATTTATCAAGTTACCCAGGCTGGGCCCAGACCAGAGTGCAGATATCCTTATCATCATGGATGGATGGACCCAGGCCAGGGGAAAACAGGTAGGTACAGGCATGTGAGGTCACGGTGCAAGAAGAATAACATCAAGTTACCCAGGCCGGGCCCAGACCATAGTGTGCAGATATGATTATATATATATGGCTATATGGCTGGCTATATATGGCTGCAGCATGTGTGATGCTGTCAGTGACCAACTGGTCTGTGCAGATGAAGACCACAGTGTGCCTTGATTTGGGCTACATATCTATTTATCTATCTATCTTTGGGCTTTTTATACCTGCAGCAATGGTGATGGCAAATTGGCAATGGCATGGCAATCTAATTTGGCAATGGCTGCCCACAGTGCTGCCCAGAATTTTTTTTGGGGGATGGTCACGGACTCACGGAGGCCTGAGGACTGGAGGAGAGGAGGACTGAGGACTCACTTATCGTGACCGACTGGTAACTTGTTCCAGATGACCTCCGCTCCTCGAGACGCTGCGCGCGGTGCGCGGAAGGCCCGCCGGGCCGCCGCCACCCGATCCGACTCGCCGAGTGGTCCTGGTCCCCGACTCTCCGTCCTGCTCCAGGCTCCTGGTGGACTGGTCCTCCTGGTGAGTGACTCACTGACTCGAGTCGTCGCTCGTCGCCGTCGGTCTGACTCGGGCTGCCCAGTGCGGAGCTGCGGATGGGACGTCTATCTCCAAGGAAGGAAGAAGGAAGGAAGAAGGCGGAAGCAGTGACCCCGGGGCGGTGCACCGCCCCACGTGTCACGTCACCAGCTGATGTCCCACTGTGATTGGTCCAGGCTGGAGACTGGACCAATCACAGCCAGGATATCACGAAGGTGGGGGTGGGGAGGCGCTCCTTCCGGTGCCCAGGTTACGCCCCCAGAAGGCAGCCAATCGGCGCCTCTTCTGGGTCGTAAACCCCACCCCCCCCCCCTTTAGCCACCACATAGGTCAGCGATTCTGGCGAACCGATTTTTTTTTATATATAACTTTATTGTTCTTTTTGTCTTTTTTTTTTTCTTTTTTGTAGGGGGGGCGGCGCCCTGGCGCCCCCTATGCACGGGCCGCCACTGATGGCAATCCACAGAAGTTAACACCTCGACAGGAGCATCTTCTGATGAGAAGGGTTGAAGAAAATCACCATGCAATTTCATTGCAGTTAGCTAAAGAAGTAAAAAGCCAAATGGGAGTGATTGTTTCCTGTGACACAATACGGCGCATACTGTAGAGGAGTGGCATGCATGGGTGTCGTCCTCGAAGGAAGCCTCTCCTAAAGCCCATGCAGAAAAAAGCCCACCTCGAATTTTCCAGGGCCCATGCTGAAAAAGAAGACTACTGGGACTTGGTACTCTGGAGTGATGAGACCAAGATCAATGTTTTTGAAACTGATGGCTTCAAAACTGTATGTTATCGCAAAGGTGAGGAGTACAAAGAAAAATGCATGGTGGCTACGGTGAATCATAGTGGTGGCAGTGTCCTTCTGTGGGGCTGCATGAGTGCTGCTGGTGTTGGGGAGCTGCATTTCATTGATGGTGTAATGGATTCACAGATGTACTGCTCTATATTGAAAGAGAAGATGCTACCATCACTACGTGCCTTTGGTCGTCGTGCACTTTTCCAACATGACAATGATCCAAAACAGACATCTAGGGCCAATGTTGCATTTCTGAAGAAAATCAGTGGCCAGGTATGTCTCCTAATCTGAACCCAATTGAACACCTATTGGGAATTCTGAAGAGACAAAGTGGGCACCATCCAACATCCAGGCTCTAAAATAGGTTGTTCTTAAAGAATGGAAAAAGATAGATGTTGCAATATGTCGCCAACTTGTTCATTCCATGCCTAGAAGACTTGGTGAAGTCTTTACAAATCATGGAGGTCATACAAAATACTAGATGCAGTAGTTTTTGTTGTGGGGTGTATTCATTTTTGCATCAAATATTTTGAGTAAAACTGAAGATATTGTATTATCAGTTATATTCTTACCTTGTTTTCATGTAATGAGCTAAACAAATGTTCTATAAAACTCAGATTTGTTGAAATAGGAAATTGTTCTTGTGTTCGTTGAGATATTGATTAAAATCATACTTTTCAAAAGAGGTGTACTCATTTAAGTTGAGCACTGTATATATATTTGTGTGTGTTTTAACCCTTAGTGGTGTGCAACTAGAACACCTAAGTGTACAAAGAAGTGCATGTGAAAAACACTCACAAAAAAGTGCACTTAAGCGTGTATCTCCAGTCCACCTTCCCGAAGAAGTAGGACTCTGCACTGACCCCCCAGGGAACAAGGCTCCTGACAGGGGCAAGGTTTAACATAGTCCACCCAGCCAAAAGGCCTGGGGAACCCCTCTTCTCATAGTCAGCCAAAACTGACCACCAAGTACTAGGTGAGGTGCTGTCCCTAAGAGAGAACCCCACCCCCCTGGTTCAGAAGACAAAAGGAACTTGATGTCCACACATCTTCCCCATAGACTTCATGGTAGGCCCGAGGACCCACACCCTCCATCCTAGTGAGAAAAAGAAACACAGACAAACCTGCATTGGGTGGGCCCTGTAGTCTAATAGCAAAAATGGACTTAGCCATAGGGCCTAGCCTATAGAGACGCTGTGCAGAAAAAATCATTTCATGACGTGGCCTTGTGCCCATACTCAATGTGGGTTTCCCAAGCCCATGTGATATTAGGCCACACCCCTTGGAGCAACCATCTCCCAAGGGGCACTGACACCAAGGGGTCCCTGCCTTCCCAGCCCATGGCCAGACCAGATAGACCTATTGAAATCAGGAGGCACTGAGCCTCTCCAGTCTTCCCAGGGAAATTACTCTCGTTCCCCACATCCGTGGACACCTTGGTTTATGTTCCACCTGGTCCAAGTTTCAGAGCCCCCATCATACCGACAGGGATACCATACAGCCAGCCATTCCTACTGAAAGGTCAGAATAGAAGTGTACCACCCCTACTGGACACTGATAAGAAAAGATATTGTACTTGATCTTAGCCAAAAGACCGAGAAGTGATGCTGTTCACAAGGTGTAGAACTTAAAGGTGAACTCCAAACAGGTTTTAAAGACAAATATACTAATGGCAAAACCATTTTTTTTAACTTTTGGATAGAGTAAGGGAGGGTTATAATCTCTGTAAGTTTTTTTTTATACCATCGGTGTTCTATTAAGGAGATTTCCCTTCACTGCCTGTACCCAAACAGGTACATATAGCCAAACAGGAAATTAAAGAAAATCCCTTGGAAGTAAGGAAATGCCTGGATGTCACCAGAACTAATGTCCCCATTGGAAGATTTCCCCTCTACTCCTGTTCTGGTAACAACCCAAAATTTGGGATTTTCTTTCACTTTCTCTTTTGTGATAATCATATATAGGACATACAGTATAGGGAGGTTGAATCTCTGTAACAGCGGCAAAGACCACAACAAAAGCCCAACAGGTATTATACTATCTCTCCACTTTATTCAAATAAAAAAAAAAATAAATAAGTTTGCCTTTAGTTATAATTTAACCACATAATGACCGCCCACCGCAGATATACTGCGGCAGGCAGCCACTGCTGGGCAAAGTGACGTAGGGGTACGTCACTCGCTCAGCCGCCTGTGGGGGGCGAGCGCACGCCGCCGCGCTCCCGCTCGTTCCCTGGGGAGCTAGCGCAAGTGATCTTCCGCTGCAGAGGGAGAAAGACAGACGTCTGATGTAAACACAGCCGTCTGTCATTCTCCCTGATGTAAGCACAGAGGCTATGCGATCCTGCTATGTAGGATCATATGTCTCTGTGATTACAGCACAAGCCACGCCCCCCCCCCACAGTTAGCATCACGCCCCTAGGGACACACTTAACCCCTTGATCACCAATAAAGTGAACCCCTTCCCTGCCAGTGTCATTTTTACAGTAACAGTGCATATTTATAGCACTGATTACTGTAGTAATGTCACTGGTACCCCCAAAAGTGTCAAAAATGTCAGTCAGGGGTCCGATCTGTCCGCCACAATGTCGCAGTCCTGCAAAAATCGCAGATAGCCACCATTACTACTAAAAAAAAAAAAAAAAAACAATAAAAATGACATAAATCTTTCCCGTAGTTATTAAACGCAATAACTTTTACGCAAACCAATAAAAATAAGCTTATTGTGATTTTTTTTTACCAATCATATGTAGCAGAAAACAAATTGGCCTAAAATGTTAAAAAAATTTAGATTTTTACATTTTTTTTGAGAATTTCATATAACAAAATTTGAAAAATATTGTTATTTTTTCAAAATTGTCGCTATTTTTTGTTTATAGTGCAAAAAACAAAAATCGCACAGGTGATCAAATACTACCAAAGAAAGCTCTGTTTGTGGGAAAAAAAGGATGTCAATTTTGTTTGGGTACAGCGTTGCACGACCGCCCAATTGTCTGTTAAAATCACGCAGTGCCAAATCTCAAAATAGGGCCTGGTCTTTGAGCAGCCAAATCTTCTGGGGCTTAAGTGGTTAAAGAGGGAGGGGAAAATGCTGTAAAATGAGCCAATCAGGTGTTTTCACATTTCAGACCACACTGATAGAAGAAAGTTATTTCATTGCCTGGTCAAAGGGTATGGGTGAGGAAACCTCTAAGTAAAAGTGAAACTACAGGAGAGAAAGTCCAATCCCCTACCTTGCCAGGCAGGGCTGTGCTCTGTGACAGAACTGTGCAAAGCTGCATAACCACAAAGAATTCTTTCTTTATTCAACCAGCGAGTTAAATGAAAAAACAAAAAAAAAATGAAAAACCTCACAGAGCCTGGCATCCACACAAACAATGGGGATGCAGGTATCTCTCCTGTTGCGCCATTGTATTATGTCAGTAGGGGCTCCCCCCTTCCCAATCAGAATACACAGATCAGCCATTGGCTGCAGAGCTGATCGAATGCTGGTTTTCCAGCCTGGGGTTGTTCGACAGAAGCAGAGGGGAACACACACATTCTGTCTGAATTTTGATACATGTATACCCTGCTTTATTCTCAGGTCTTTATGGTCAGAAATATAAATCCTTTGTGAGGTAAATAGTTCCCTTTTGTGAATTAAATTTGTGATTTAGCAGTTTACCGTGAGTTCAGCTTTAGTTAGGAAGATTTCCAAAGCATTTCTTAGAGTACATCATTGCAAAAAGTGCATTTTTAATCTATGTAATAAATACATGTAATTGCTGTTGCTAACCCTATATTGGTAATAATGTACACTGAAAAACTGGATTAAAGTCTGAATGTGCCCCTAGGAAAGTTTTAAATCCGCCCAGGAATTCCAGATACTGTACCGAATCATAAACAAACCTGAAGCAGATCAACATGAGTGCCAAAAGGAATTGAACCCCCCGGACTTGTGAAATTGAGGAAAAACATGCAAATATTTTTTTTTCATTGTTGGTAATGAAAATGGGGAAATTGTAGTGAAACTTACATTATACAGTGCCTTGAAAAAGCATTCATACCCCTTGAAATTTTCCCTATTTTGTCATACTACAACCAAAAACGTAAATATATTTTATTGGGACTTTATGTGATAGACCAACACAAAGTGGCACACAATTGTGAAATGGAAGAAAAATAATAAATGGTTTTCATAAATGTTTTACAAAGAAATATGTGAAAAGTGTGGGGTGCATTTGTATTCACCCCCCCCCCCCCCAGTCAATACTTTGTAGAACCACCTTTCGCTGCAATTACAGCTGCAAGTCTTTTTGGGGATGTCTCTACCAGCTTTGCACATCTAGAGAGTGACATTTTTGCTCATTCTTCTTTGCAAAATAGCTCAAGCTCTGTCAGATTGAATGGAGAGCATATGTGAACAGAAATTTTCAAGTCATGGCACAGATTCTCAATTGGATTTAGGTCTGGACTTTGACTGGAACATTCTAACAGATGAATATGTTTTGATCTAAACCATTCCATTGTAGCTCTGGCTGTATGTTTAGGGTCGTTGTCCTGCTGGAAGGTGAACCTCCGCTCCAGTTTTTTTGCAGATTCTAAAGGGCCGTACACAAAATAAGAAAATCAGAAGTAAAATTTCTTCAGGCGAACGCTCTGCCGATATTCAGATTGTTAGTATAGTGCTTTCAACAGCCGAGTACGATTTCTTGTAGGACAAAAACTGAATGCGCAGGCTATAAAACTTTTATTGTACATGAACACAAGGTCTGATTTTCATTTAATTAGTACAGTTTTCATCCAAAAAAAATCGTAAGAGCAAGACTACGCATGCTCGGAAACAAAAGAATACATACAAAACTATTCAACACATTGAATCACTTTTAAAGTTTAATTCTGTCGTACAGAAATTTTTATATAAAAAGTATCCTCTTCACTTTTGATATGAGACTAGCATACAACATAAAAACAGATGAACATTCGTCCAATAATCTGATTGTGTGTACGAGGCCTAACTCTCTAGCTGTTGTTCAACCAGCTATTGCAGCTATAGGGAGTCTAGATGTGCAAAGCTGGTAGAGACATACCCAAAAAGACTTGCAGCTGTAATTGCAGCAAAAGATGGTTCTACAAAGTATTGACTCAGAGGGGGCTGAATACAAATGCACCCCACACTTATCAGATACTTATTTCTAAAATTTGTAAAAAAAAAATGTTAAAACCATTCAACACTTCACAATTATGTGCCACTTTGTGTTTGTCTATCACATAAAATCCCAATAAAATACATTTACATTTTTGGTTGTAACATGAGAAAATGTGGAAAATTTCAAGAGTTATGAAAACTTTTTCAAGGCACTGTATATACATTACATTCTTATTATTTAGGTTAGTCAACATAGGTCATAGGACATTAGAACAATACTTTTTCAAGGCACTGTAGTATCCGCAATTTGCAGAGATGATCACAAATACACCACGCTACACCTAATACTACAATAATTACAATTCGTCATTTTGTGTTACTCTATACTCAGTTTTGGCTTTTGTTTAGTCATGTCAGTAGGGTAGGGTTAGCTTTAGGCTTCATGCACACGGGGCGTTTGCCCTGCTCCTCTGAACGCCTAAAAAAATGCTTAAAGATTTGTGCTTATAGCCATGATTTGCACATGTTTTGCGCATCAAGTGTTTGGGAGTTAATTTATTCCAATGCCCAGAATGCTATTATCTTTGGCAACTGGAATCAATGAATGCTCAAGCCTTTATACGCGTTTACATGTGTTTAGGTGCATTTAGCATTTTTTCTGCCCAAAAGCGGCTTTTTATTTTTTTTCAGCCTGTAAATGCTCCTTATTCTATTACGCCTATAAAATCCTATGTGTGCCTAAAAGACTCACGGGGGTTGATTTACTAAAGGCAAATAGACTGTGCACTGTGCAAGCAACAGTTGCTCCAGAGCTTAGTAAATGAACAGAAGCTCTGCTGACTTCCATCATCCTAAAATGTTGTGCACATGATTGGGTATTCTTTTGCAAAGTGCAGCTTTACCTCATTTATTAAGCCCTGGAGCAACTGCACTTGCAGAGTGCAAGTGCACTTCCCAAAGTGGACAGTCAATTGGCCTTTAGTAAATCAACCCCATAGACTAATATAGAGATGTATTTACTGGCTGAAAAAAAAATAATGCCAAATTCCTGCAAAAACTGCATTTTAAGCCCAGTGTATGAGACCTAAAGCCTTATAAACACTGGAAGTTTTCTTTTTTTTAGTTCAGCCCAGCTGGCCTCTGTACTAACTATTCGATGTTAGTACAGCAATCTCCTCCTCATGCTACTGTGTTCTGACACAGGGACTGCCCCCCCCCCCCTGCAACAGCACACCGGTTAGTGCTCGCAACCATTGGCTGACAGCACTGATTGGATGCTGATTTGCTGCTGCTTTTCCAGCATGCTTGTTGAACAGAAGCTGGTCATGGGATCGGCTTTTGTCAAACAAGGACCTGTACATTCCCTGTATTATGGTAAAAACCCCATTCCTAAAGACTTACCGGACTCATGTGACAGTTTCAGTGCTGTCCCGGCTGCAGCACCTCTCCTCCACTTCCTGATCCTGATTTCACAGCATTCTCTAGAGAAGTGGGAGTCATTGGCTTCTGCTGCTGTCAGTCAAATTCCTGTTAGAAGGGAGTGGTGGTGAAGTTTTCCAGCAGGCATGTGCACTCCCAAGATAGGCTGTGTGCGTCCATAGACTCACAAAGCCTATCTTGGGAATGCACATGCCCGGGTCCCCCATACCTTACAGCTTGCTAAGAAGACACCTAGAGCAGGGAGAAAAACGTGCCAGTGGAGGACTTTCAGAAAATGAGGTAAGGGACCGCTCTGTGAAATATTGTTCACACGGACCCCCCCCCGCGCGTGTGACCGGCGGACCCGATGTCCGCCGGTCACTCTGCGATCGTCGGGGGAGAGGGAGAAAGGCAGGCAGCTTGTGTAAACAAGCTGCCTGTCATTCTCCCCTGTGTAGAAACACTGACCATACGGTTCTACTATGTAGGATCGTTGATCAGTGTTCCTACAGCTCAAGCCACAGCCAATCACAGTTAGAATCAAATAGGGACACACACAGCCCCTCCCTCTCAAATAAAGTTAACCCCTTCACTGCCAGTGTAATTTTACAGTAACAGTGCATATATATAGCACTGATTACTGTAGAAATGTCACTGGTAACCCCAAAAGTGTCAAAAATGTCAGTCAAGGGTCCGATCTGTCCGCCCCAATGTCGCAGTACCACAAAAAAAATCGCAGATCGCCGCCATTACGCGTTAAAAAAAAACAACAAAAATGACAAAAATCTTTCCCTTTGTTAGTAAACGCGATAACTTTTGCGCAAACCAATCAAAATACGCTTTTTGTGATTTTTTTTTTACCAAACATATGTAGCATAAAACAAATTGGCCGCAAATGTTAAAAAATTTTGATTTTTACTTTTTTTGGGGGGGGAATTTCATATAAAAAAAATGTGAAAAATATTGTTATTTTTGCAAAATTGACGCTCTTTTTTTGTTTATAGCGCGTGATCAAAAAATCGCACAGGGGATCAAATACCACCAAAAGAAAGCTCTATTTGTGGGAAAAAAGGACATCAAATTAGTTTAGGTACAGCGTCGCACGACCGCGCAATTGTCCGTTAAAGTCACGCAGTGCCGAATCGCAAAATACCCCCTGGTCTTTTAGCAGCCAAATCCTCCGGGGCTTAAGTGGTTAATATCACTTTAAACTACCTAACTGTAGTACTGCTACCTCTTCCTACAATAGCTACAGCCAGCAGTGTTGATTGTGAGTATATGTGGATGATGATTGCATGCTGATGCTATAGTGTAGTCATGATAATAGGGTTATTTTCATACAACTTGGACATAGTAGTACTGCTACACTTAAAATATATCTAAACCCCAGAACAAAAATTGAATATTCTGCAGCTTAAAAGCACTTACATGTGACAGCTGCATTAGGTAAATATTTTTAGGCTAAGAAAATTTTTAGCAAATATTGGAAAATAGCTGTTGTTTTTGGCATAATTCCTTACCTCTTCAGCTTGGAAGACACCATAAACAATGGTATCTCTCTTTTGTAAACTAATAACCCCATCAATCCATCATGTAATGGTGATGAACAAAGAAAGAGATGTTTAAAGTCCAGCCTGGGAGACAACCATAGTTTCCTCCATAGATTCAGTGGAGGAGTGAGTGTAGCCACCCAGGGAAGGGAAATGTCTCATTCGCAGGATTATCAGGTGAAAATAAAAGTTAAAAAAGCCTAAAAATAAGTGAAATATGACATTTTTGGGGGATTTAGATATACATTAAAGGATGAGTTCACCTTTTGACAAAAAATAATAAATGCACATTTTTTGCAGGTAAAAAAAAGTGCATTTATTAATTTTTGTTTTGGTAAACCTGGATAGCAATGCACCGGTGATCAGCAGATTGCTGATGTCATGCAGGTCTTCTGCAGATCTGTTAGTGGTTTGCCTTGCTTGTACCTCGTAGCCGATACATTCTTACAGGAGGACTCAATGAAGTTAATTGAAAACTACAAGCCGACAGCCACAAAGGCTGCTGAACCTTGTTCTTTTTGATTCACAGAGGACTGTGAAAGAGAGTTACAGCCCATTGGGCGTAGCCCTGCAAAGGCCATGTCTTTTTGAATTGTGGTGCCAGACAAGGGGAGAAGGTCCCCAGTCTGCTGTCACAGCAGGGATGGGGGCCGCAGGTGCCGGTGCATTCATTTACTGAATATGGGTGTAACAAGTTATAAAAGTTGAACTTATCCTTTAATTTACAGAAACACGGGTGTTTTATTTGGGGATATAGCTAGACTCCTTGACCCTGATGTTGTAATTCCCCTATCTCCCCATTAGTAGTAATCTGCCTTCTACTGAAACATCACTATTTGTGTAAATGTGGAATTCTAACCAGGTGCTTTCCCAATGTATAAATTCTTTATGCTGAGTATATAACATACAGCAACCCGTGATTTTTTTTTTTTAGTCAATATGATCTTTCTTGATACAGCCGGCAGTAGAGTTGATACATTATAATTGAGTAACCAAGGTATTGTTTGTATCAGCCACGGCAATATGAATTTGGTTATATTGTAGCAGTACTATAGCCATAGGTTTGTACCATCAATAGAATAACACTTCTACCAGAAATGATGAACCATTGCCCTCCATGTATTGGTGTCTTGTGTGAATGAAACGGCAGTGGTCTAGCAGTCATCTCTCCTCTTCTGTGCTGTGCTCTCAGAGTGGTTACATTAGTGAATTCCTTTTAAATCTTGCTGTCTGTTTAGCATTTGAACACATGGCTGTTCAAGCTTTACCTCCCCCAGTAGACACCTGGATCTAATTCTTTACACATCACTAGTAATTTTGGTGGTCTTTGCTGCGTTCCCTGTGGAAACATGCCCACCTCATTAAACAACCACTTTATTTGTCAAAATTCAGAGCAGTTGCGTCTATCCAGAGCTAGAATAACAGCATGTTCTAGATCATGTTTAGTAATATTAGCAAAGCCATGTGGGAAATGCAGTCCACTGCCAGCTTGTCCAATCTTAACTGACAGCACGCTGACTTTTTTTTTACTGGTTTTTAGAACCCTGATATAAGTGATATTTTAATTGCTTTCCCGGCACAGTGCTGTAGTATTTTTGCAATTAGCTAAAAGTGTCCAGTAGATTAATTATGGAGTAGATGAGTAGATATAATATGGGTAGTTTTATAAGGTCCAGTATGTAGACACATTCAATGATCAGCCATAACATTATGACCATCTACCATACCATTTTGACCACCCACCTAATATTGATTATGTCCATGCATCAATAACTCTGGGCTTCTCATGACCCTGTCACCAGTTTGCTTAATGTTTCGTTCTTTTGACCACTTTTTTTAGGTCCTGACCGGGAACATCTTACATGAGCTGCAGTTTTTTGGAGTTGCTCTGACCAAGTCATCTAGTCATTATAATCTGACCCTTGTCAAATCTTGATGTTTGCCCTTTTTTTTTCTGCTTTCAACACATCAACTTTGGGGACCACATATTCACTATCTGCCCAATATATCCCATTGACCAATATATCCCATATGCCATTATAACAAGATAATCAATGTTATTCACTTTACCTGACAGTGGTCATAATGTTATGGCTGATCAGTGTATAAATTACAGTCTAAATCAGTGTTTCTCAACCTTTTTAAAAAGAAAGAAATCTTTGAAATCATTTTCACATCTTAGGAAACCCCTGCTACAGTAAATAATATATGTACAGGTTACAGTACTATAGCATGAAAAGTAAGTTGTTAACCACTTGCCGACCGCCTCCTGTATATTTACTGCGGCACTTAGCCGCTTACAGGCCCCCGCTCGTTCCCTGCTGAGCCAGCACGTGTGACCGGCGGCTCCGATGGCTGCCGTCCTCTCGTGATCTCCCGCAGGAGAGGGAGAAAGACAGACGGTTGATGTAAACACAGCCGTCTGTCATTCTCACTAAAGTAATCACAGAGAATATGCGATCCTGCTATGTAGGATCGTATGTCTCTGTGATTACATCACAAGCCACGCCCCCACAGTTAGAATCACGCCCCTAGGGACATACTTAACCCCTTGATCACCAGTAAAGTTAACCCCATTCCCTGCTAGTGTCATTTTTACAGTAACAGTGCATATTTATAGCACTGATTACTGTAGTAATGTCACTGGTACTCCCAAAAGTGTCAAAAATGTTAGTCAGGGGTCTGATCTGTCCGCCGTAATGTCGCAGTCCAACAAAAAAAAAAAAATAGCAGATCGCCACCATTACTAGTTAAAAAAAAACAACAAAAATGACATAAATCTTTCCCGTAGTTAGTAAACGCAATAACTTTTGCACAAACCAATCAAAATACACTTATTGTGATTTTTTTTTTTTTTTTACCAAAAATATGTAGCAGAAAACAAATTGACCTAAAATGTTTTTTGAGAATTTCATATAAAAAATGTGAAAAATATTGTTATTTTTCAAAATTGTCGCTTTATTTTTATTAAGCGCAAAAAATAAAAATTGCACAGGTGATCAAATACCACCAAAAGAAAGCTCTGTTTGTGGGGAAAAAAAGGACTTCCAGCATTGCACGACCGTGCAATTGTAATAGGGCCTGGTCTTTGAGCAGCCAAATCCTCCGGGGCTTAAGTGGTTAATATAATAATATATTAAAGAATAAAGGATGTGACCTACCTAGTATATTTAACTAATATTACACCTCCTCCTTTTAACACACAATTATCTTCAATACAAAAACATGAAACAAAGTGAATAATAATTAGGACTAGAAAAGAAAATACACCTTTATATTAGTGGCATGTTGGAGAAGAACACACTTTTGTTGTCATAACAGCAAAAAAAAAAAAAAAGGTCATTGATGCCAGTGGTTACTAAGAGACAGAAATTGTTCATTGCTCAAGTAACCCCTAGCAACCTTTAGAAGAACCCCAGTGTTTCAAGGATCCCTTGCTGAGAAAGGTGGGTCTAAATATATAATGCAATTTTATTACAGTTTGATTGTCTTTTGGCAAAAAACAGAAAACCGCTTTCTTTCTTTGATGAGACAGGTTGGAAAATCATTGGGGCATGTCTGCTGATTAAAGTTGAACAGAACCCAATCATTAAAATCTCATTTAAGTATTACCATATTAAAATAGCAGTATAGAGTTTGTTAAAAAAAAAAAAGAAAACATTTAGACTCACCTAGGTGGATGCAGCATCTATTTGTTGCTGCATCTGTCTCCCGCTAGCACTGGAATGAGAACTGAGTAATCAAACACTGCTGATTGCTCAGTTCTCCCCCTCAAGACAGACAGCTCTCTGCTCTGCCCCTCCAGCATTCACTGGAGCCCTGGGCTGTGGAGGGGGAGGGAGAGGCTGGGTCAGGCTCTTGGCAGATCACTCAGAGGCTGAGCCAATTGCTGGTCCCAGGCTGCTGGGTGGATGCCGACCACATGGTCGGGATCTTTTCAGAGCCTGGAGCAGCTCAATGACGTCAGCCGACAGCCGCTGAAAACAGAGCAAACTGCACTCCTGTGAACCATAGTATCAGTTGAGGCTGCTCACATCACATTAGGATGGCGGCACCTAGCAGCAGTCTCAGGGCTTCTGTATGTCTACACAAGAGAGGCTTTTTCAGGTAAATAACATGCATGAAATATGTTAAATGCACATATAATTATTTGGTAGGATTTGTGTTGAAATGAATGACCTACTGACAGGGTCTCTTTAAGGATTGATTAGCTGGAACAGACATTTTTTACTTTGTGGAAAGTTAATTTCATAATTATTTATGAATGCCTCTAAGAAGGACATATAATTATTTGAAAGCCTTTTTGTTCCTGAGGGAATTATAAAAGCCTTCTTATTTGGGTATGTAATCCTATGCATTTGGCTTCTGTTTGTTTACAACATATCTAGAATACAAGCTCTCAGCGTGCAGTGTATACATAGTATTTATTTGAAGAATAAGTGCACCTTTGTACTGATTTAATGCACCTTATTATCTTTGTTACTCCAGTGCCAGCAGTCCCAGCGTGTGTGTGTGGTCAATAAAAGCATGCAGCAAGAGCAATATACTATGTCCCTTTCAATGGGCATGGTCAGTGGTTACTCCTTCAGCCTGAGAAGCATATGCATCTAAAGAGATATTTGGTTGACTTTTCTAATACAATACCATATACAGAGACCCTTGTATTTAGAGGTTTATAATAAAACTCCATATACCTTAGATTGTAAGCTCCTTGAGGGCAGGGACTGATGTGAATCTATAACATACTGTATATGCGTGAAGCACTACGTAAACTGAAGATGCTATATAAGTACCTTAAATAAAAAAATATACAGAGACCTTTGTATTTAAAAAAATAACTCCACTTTTGTTGACAAAAAAAGCATTCCCCTCTACGTGCATTGCAAGGATTTTAACAAACTTTGTTGCAGATGCCTACCTTTTGTTATTCTGAAGAAATAGCTATTTGTTTGTCTGTGTCCGTGTGCAAAGTAAGTCTAATGGGAGTGTCTTTATATTTCTCAATCAGCTGATGCCATTGCAGAGCTCTCATAGTTACATAGTTACATAGTTACATAGTTAGTGAGGTTGAAAAAAGACATCAGTCCATCCAGTTCAACCTATGATGTGTGTGTGTGTCCGCTTTTAACCGTACATTGTATACCCCTGTATGTTGTGGTCTTTAAGGTGTCCATCTAATAGTTTTTTGAAACTATCAATGCTCCCTGCTGATACGACCGACTGCTTGTGGAAGAGAATTCCACATCCTTACCACTCTTACAGTGAAGAACCCCTTACGCACTTTAAGGTTAAACCGCCTTTCCTCTAGTTTTAGTGAGTGGCCACGTGTCTTATTGTATCTCCTTTCTCTGAATAGTTTGTTCCTTATGCTAGGGTCGCCAGTACAGTATTTGTACATTGATATCATATCCCCCCTCAATCGTCTCTTCTCCAGAGAGAATAAGTTCAGTGCTTGTAGTCTTTCCTCATAGCTGATGTCCTCCATTCCCCTAATTATTTTTGTTGCCCTCTCTGGACTTTCTCCAGTTCCAGCACATCTTTCCTTAGGACCGGTGCCCAGAACGGGACAGCATACTCCAGATGTGGCCGGACCAGAGTCTTGTAGAGTGGGAGAATAATCTCTTTATTTCTGGAGTGAATCCCCTTTTTTATACATCCCAGTATTCTGTTGGCTTTGCTTGCAGCGGCTTGGCATTGCATGCCACTGCCAAGCCTGCTGTCTACCAGTACCCCCAAGTCTTTTTCCATCCTAGACTCACCCAGAGGTTCCCCCCCTAGTGAGTAGCTTGCTTTCTGGTTTCTGGCCCCCAAGTGCATTACTTTACATTTTTCAACATTAAATCTCATCTGCCATGTAGTTGCCCACCCCGTTATTTTGTTCAGGTCCGCTTGTAAGGTTTCCACATCCTGCATAGAAGATATTGGCATGCTTAGTTTAGTATCGTCCGCAAATATTGAGATTGTACTAGATATCCCCTCCTCTAGATCATTTATGAATAAATGAGGAAAGTGTCAGAGTCTGCATCCCTTAACCACTTTTGGACCAGAAGGATTGCCCCCTTAATGACCAGGCCATTTTTTGCAATTCGGCACTGCGTTACTTTAAAGGAAAATTGCGCAGTCGTGTGACGCTGTACCAAAATAAAATTGATGTCCTTTTTCTCCCACGAATAGAGCTTTCTTCTTTTGGTGGTATTTGATCACCTCTGCAATTTTTATTTTTTAGCGCTATAAACAAAAAAAGAGCGACACTGAAAAAAAATAAAAATAAAAACAATATCTTTCTTTTGCTATATAACATACTTTTTGGCCTAAAAGCTAAATCCTATGTGTGTCGATCCCCACAGTGAAACATGGTGGTGGCAGCATCGTGTTGTGGGAGAGCTTTTCTTCAGCAGGGACAGGGGAGCTGGTCAGAGTTGATGGGAAGATGGATGGAGCCATATACAGGGCAATCTTAGAAGAAAAGCTGTTAGAGACTTGAGATTGGGGCAAAGTCTCACCTTCCAGCAGGACAACAACCCTAAACATACAGCTAGAGCTGGAATGGAATGGTTTAGATCAAAATATATTCATGTATTAGAATGTCCCAGTCAAAGTCCAGACCTAAATCAAATTGAGAATCTGTGGCAAGACTTGAAAATTGCTGTTCAGATGCTCTCCATCCAATCTGACAGAGCTTGAGCTATTTTGAAGAAGAAGAAGAATGCCACTCTCTGGATGTGCAAAGCTGGTAAAGACATATCCAAAAAGACTTGCAGCTGTAATTGCAGTGTGAAAGGTGGTTCTACAAAGTATTGACTCAGGGGGACTGAACAACACACTTTTCACACATTTATTTGTAAAAAAAATTTGAAAACCATTTCTAATTTTCCTTCCATTTCACAATTCTGTGCCACTTTGAGTTGGTCTATCACAAAAAATCTCAATAGAATACATTTACAATTTTGGTTGTAACAACATGACACAATGTGGAAAATTTCAAGGAGTATGAATACTTTTTCAAGGTACTGTACTTATCTATTTTAAGCCTGCTCCACTCCGGTCACATGATTCAGCTGACATGTGTCAACCAGCAGCGTCTGCAGGGGAGAGGAGGGAGCACTGACAAAGGCTGGAACATTGCAACCTATGGGTGACGTCACCGCTACCAGAATTTCCAGCAACTGCTGAGCACTCTCTCATCTCCCTTGCAGCCTCCACTGACTGACACAGGGGATTATGTGACTGAACCAGAGTGGGCTCATAATAGGCTAGTATATGTATATCTTATTTTATACAGGTTATTCAAAATGGGTGTTAGGAGGGGGGAGGAGACATTTTTAAGACTAGTTAGAGTAAGGCTGGAATTTTACTTCAATAATCTCTCAGCTGTGACTTTCTGAGGAGGAGAAACAACCGCACAAGTTTCTTGGTCTATTAATTCTCTCACATTTATTGTTTGCGCAGGAACCAGTTATGAAATATGCCGAAAAACTCTTATGAAAGGGCTTTCTACTTTAACCACTTCCCTACCTGCACATTAAAAAATGATGCCGCCAGGAACACTCTGTCCCTCTGGGTGAGCGTCATATGACGTCCGCCCGTTCCCGCTGCTCTCCCGCCCCCCCGGTGGCATGCAGCGCGGCAATTGGAGATGCGGCGTGTCTCTCAAGGAAACATCCCATCCCTGATCGGTGTAAAGAGGCATTAAAAAAATGTCTCTTTACCACGTGACCGGCTGTGTCCAATCACAGCCGGTCACATTCCCTGTCCTCGTGCACACCGCTGGTGCGTGCCCCCAGGGGCGTGCAGAGCGGCAATCGGGGATGGAGCATGTCACTCTGATACAGTCCATCCCTGATCAGAGTAAGGAGCCAATGAAATTGGCTCTTTACCACGTGACCGGCTGTGTCCAATCACAGCCAGTCACAGAATGTCAACGAAAACCACGGTAACTAGCTGTTACTGTGTTCTCCTCCTCACACACTGATTCTGTGTGAGAAGGAGATTGCGGCAACAGCTAGTTACCTTTTACAGTCCACAATAAAACACACTGATTGCCCCCCCAATAAAGAGGACCTGTCACTAGCCCATCAAAGTACCTGTCACTAGCCCATCAAAGTACCTGGTACTCTGATGACAGGTACTCAGGTACTCTGATGGGCTGGTGACAGGTACTCGGGTAATCTGATGGGCTGGTGACAGGTATTCATGTACTCTGATGACAGGTACACAGGTACTCTGATGACAGGTACTTGGGTACTCTGAGTACCTGTCATCGGAGTACCCTAGTACCTGTCACCAATCCATCAGAGTACCTGAGTATCTCTCTGTATCCCATTAGTGTACCCGAGTATCTGTCTCCAGCCCAGAGTACCCGAGTACTTGTGTCCAGCCCAGAGTGCCCGAGTACTTGTCTCCAGCCCATCAGAGTAGCCAAGTACCTCTCTGCAGCCCATCAGAGTACCCGAGAACATGTCATCAGCGTAGCCAAGTACCTGTCACCAGCCCATCAGAGTACCCAAGTACCTGTTATCAGAGTACCCGAGTACACATGTGGTATTGCCATACTCAGGAGGAGTAGCAGAATGTATTTTGGGGTATAATTGCAAGTATGCATATACTGTGTGTGAGAAATAACTTGTTATTATGACAATTTTGTGTAAAAGAAAAAAAAAACATTTCTTCATTTTCCCAAGAATTGTGGGAAAAAATTCATAAAACTCACCATGCCTCTTACTGGAATGTCTACTTTCCAAAAAGGGGTCACTTGGGGGGTATTTGTACTGTCCTGACATTTCAGGGCCTTAAGAAATTAAGTACATCAGGTGTGATCAATTTTCAATAATTGGCATCATAGCTTGTAGACTCTATAATTTTCACACAGACTAAATAATATCCACTAATTTGGGTTATTTTTACCAAAGGTATGTAGCAGAAACTTGTGGCCCAAATTTATGAAAAAAAATTACTTATTTGCAAAGTTTTATAATAGTTTTATAATAGAAACTAAAACAAAATGTTTTTATTTTTTCAAAATGTTCGCTATTTTTTCATTTTTATCGCAAAAAATACAAAACCCAGTGGTGATTAAATGCTACCAAAAGAAAGCTCTATTTGTGTGAAGAAACAAATGCTAAAAAATTTGATTGGGTACAGCGTTGCATGAATGAGCAATTATCATTCAAAGTGTGAGAGCGCTGAAAGCTGAAAATTGGTCTGGGCAGGAAGGGGGTGTATTATAGGAAGATGTCCGATTTCAACCAATACTGGAATCCTTGGTTGCAAGATTATGGTACCTTCTAATTGTGAATGAGGATGATGTCCACTTTTCTTTTGGGCCTCTTCAGTAGAGATGGACGAACATCGGCCGGGGGGGTTCGTAAACTGACTTTAATGGGAGGCGAACTTTAAAAACCTTTAGTTCATATTTGAAGCCACAAAAGACGTACTAGCTGTGCACAAATAGTCCCAGCACATGGACAATGTCATAACAGAAGTATTGCAATTGAAAAAGTTGCCCTAAATTTTTTTTTTCTTTAACAGCCAAAAATATATATATATTTTTTTTTTCATAAATCAGCCAGAACTGACAGCAGCCGGTAAATACATGTCTAATACATATAGGGTCCATTCGCACATCTGTAAAATGGGTCCGCATCCATTCCACAATTTTGCGGAACCTTTACAGACCCATTGTTTTTCATTTCCAGTCTGAAAAATTAGGCATTCACAGGATAAAGAAGTAAGTGTCGGCCATTCCAGGCCCCAAAAATTAGCCCACATGCGTTTACCTGACAGCTAAGAATGTAGTATTCTATGGCTGAAGGTACATTAGGCATTCACAGGATACAGAAGTAAGTGTCGGCCAGTATTGGCCCCAAAAATTAGCCAACATGGGTTTACCTGACAGCTAAGAACGTAGTATTTGATGGCTGGAGGTACATTAGGCATTCACAGTATACAGAAGTAAGTGTCAGCCTGTATAGGCCCCAAAAATTAGCCCAAATGGGTTTAACAGACAGTAAAGAACGTTGTGTATTTGATGGCTGAAGGTACATTAGGCATTTACAGTATACAGAAGTAAGTGTCGGCCTGTATAGGCCCAAAAAATTTGCCCACATGGGTTTAACAGACAGCAAAGAACGTTGTGTATTTGATGGCTGAAGGTACATTAGGCATTCACAGGATACAGAAGTAAGTGTTGGCCTGTATAGGCCCCAAAAATTAGCCCACATGGGTTTAACAGACAGCAAAGAACGTTGTGTGTTTGATGGCTGAAGGTACATTAGGCATTCACAGGATACAGAAGTAAGTGTCGGCCTGTATAGGCCCCAAAAATTAGCTCACATGGGTTTAACTGACAGCAAAGAACATAGTGTATTTGATGGCTAGAGGTACATTAGGCATTCGCAGTATACAAAAGTAAGTGTCGGCCTGTATAGGCCTCAAAAATTAGCCCACATTGGTTTAACAGACAGCAAAGAACGTTGTGTATTTGATGGCTGAAGGTACATTAGGCATTGGCAGAAAAAATAATTGTCAGCCCTGAAAGGCCCCAAAAATGTGCCATTCAATGGACATGAAATGCCTTTTATGCCGCTGTATGTAGCGAAGCCAAGGACCAGGAATTGCTGTGGGTGGATGGTGGTCTGGCGGATATTTGTGGCCTGGCACGAGGAATTTCAATGAAACATGGTCTACTGGTCACATGTGTTGAATTCCTCAGAGATCCATGCCTCATTCATTTTTTTAAAGCTAGGCGAGTGCGCTTATCGGTCACGATCCCCCCTGTTGCGCTGAATGTCCTTTCAGACAGGACACTGGACGGGGGGCAAGCCAACATTTCCATTGCAAATTGTGCAAGCTCTGGCCAGAGGTCAAGCCTGCCCACCCAGTAGTCCAGGGGTTCCTCACTCCTCAGAGTGTCCACATCAGCCGTTAACCCGATGTAGTAGGACACCTGTCGGTCTAGGCATTCCTTGTTGCTGGATCCGGAGTAAAGCTGTCCATGGTTCAGCTGAAAGAAGGATCTCATATCTGAAGTGACCAAGACATCTTCAAACTGCCCTCTTCTTGCAGGCGCTGTTGGATTGCTACCCGCAACTGTCTCTCTGTGACTGGAAATTCCTCTGCCAGCACACACAAAAGCAGAATGCAGCATTTCCCGCAGCAAGGCCTGGAAGCGCTACATTCTGACCGCCCTCTGTGATTGTGGTAACATTTCCACCATTTTATGTTTGTACCGGGAGTCTAAGTATGTTGCCACCCAGTACTGGTCCTTGGCCTTTATGCATTTTATACGGGGGTCCCCCTTAAAACACTGGAGCATGAAGGCCCCCTTTCGCACTAAACTGGAAGCGGTGTAGTGGCCTGCTTCCAGCTCATCATCCAGGATAATGTCATCCTCCTTCTCCTCCCCCCATCCATGGATAACAACAGGGATCCCAGAAAGGTTTAAAGCATGCTCTTCTTGCTCCTCTTTATCCCCCCAAGCACCATCCTCCTCTGACTCATCTTCAGACTCCTGCTGTTGATTTGTCTCAGATGGAGTAGCACCCACTGGGAATTCATCCAACATTGCGACTTCCTCATCCTCCTGCTCCTTGACGGCTTGATCAATGACACAACGCAATGCACGCTCCAGAAAGAAGGCGTAAGGTATGATGTCACTTATGGCGCCCTGACCAGTTTAGTGATCTCATCGAATGGCCGCACATGAGCAGCCACTGGCGAGGTAAAAAAAACCCAAGTTCCCCAGAACCTGTCCTGCCGCAGAGTTCGTACAGGTAGTCGTTAACTGCATGTTTCTGCTGGAGCAGCCTATCAAGCATATGCAACGTTGAGTTCCATCGCGTCGGGCAGTCACAAATAAGATGCCTGATGGGCAGGTTGTGTCGCCGCTGAATGTCAGCCATGGCTGTGTAAGATCTTCGGAAATGGCCCGAGATTTTCCTGGCCTGCCGCAAGACGTCCTGGACCCCAGGGTATTTGGCAACGAATCGCTGCACCACCAAGTTCAGGACGTGTGCCATGCATGGCACGTGTGTTATTTTGCCCTGTTTCAGTGCTCTCAGCAGATTGGCACCGTTGTCGCACACCACGTTACCAACTGTCAAATTCAGTGGTGTCAGCCACTGATCTGCCTGTGAACGCAAATCTGAAAGGAGTGCAGGACCAGTGTGGCTCTTGGCTTCCAGGCACAACAGATGCAGCACAGCATGGCAACGTCTCATCTGGCATGTGGAATAGATTCTGGCGATATCGGGCACCGCAGTGGAAGATACAGTAGAAGCGGAAGAGGAGGAGTCAGCCGAGGAGGAGAGGGAGGATGGAGGAGGAGGAGAAGAGGCAGTAAAAGTAATATACCTTTCCTGCCCGTGTTTGCTAGACCATGTGTCTGTGGTCAGGTGTATCTTGGCACCAACACTGTGTGCCAGAGATAAATTCACTTGCAGCTGAACATGGCCATACAGCTCTGGAATGCCCTTCTGCGAGAAATATTTCCTGCCTGGGACCTTCCATTGTGGTGTTCCAATGGCCACAAATTTACGAAAGGCCTCCGAGTCCACCAGTTGATATGGCAGTAGTTGGCGGGCTATCAGTTCTGACAAGCCAGCAGTCAAACGTTGGGCAAGAGGGTTATCCGGCGTCATCATTTTTTTACGCTCCAACATTTGGACCACAGAAGCCTGCCTTTTTCCAGAACTACGTGACGACGGCATCATGTCAGGTGGAGTGAAGGACAAATGTGAGGAGAGAGGAGAAGGAGAAGGGGCTGGACGGTGAGAGCCTGGAGTGTGGCTTTGTGGGTTCTGACGGTGTTGCTCCCACTGGGCTTGGTGATGGGAGTTCAGGTGCCTTCTTAAGGCGGTTGTCCCTAGGTGAGTGTTGGGCTTACCGCGACTTATGCGTTGACTGCAAAGGCTGCAGATGGCAACACTGTTGTCAGCAACGGACACATTAAAAAAAGCCCACACTGTGGAGCCATGTGCCGGCGTCCTGGGAACGCCAGATGTAACTGTACATGGTTGATGGCTCGCTCCTGATAAATTTGCAGTCTGCTTTGTACCTCTTGTGCAATGCAAGTTCTGCCTGCCTCTCCTCCCTATCTGCCGGTCCATCTCTCCCTCTGAACTCCCTTCCTCTTCCTCTCTTGTCGCCACCCACGTGACGTCCATAGACTCGTTATCATCCACGTCACCTTCCCCACCACTAACATTCGAGATCTCGGAGTAGGCAGCAACAGCGGGGACCAACCTCCTTGCGCTGATCTGGGTACTGTCGTCAGACTGCTGAGTGGCGGCTGTTGCTACCTCCTCTTCCTGATCTGATTCCAACAATGGCTGCGCATCGCAAACGTCTTTTGATGGAACGGAAAATAATTCCAGTGACTCAAGCGGAGGGTATGTGGTGGTGGTGGTGTCTTTGGGGGTGCACACAGCAGAGAGTGAAGAGGGTGCAGATAGAGAGGATGAGGAGGGTGCAGAAGAGGAAGGCTGAGTGAGCCACTCAACCAAGTCTGGTGCGTCCTTTGACGTAATTGCACGCGCCTTTGAAACTTCACAGTTTGGCTTCGGCCTACTGCTCCTGCCCTACCCCTACCACCCCTGCGTACGTGTCTGCCTCTTCCTCTGCCTGTCATGTTTTTTAATTAACCTGTGACAAAAGTCTCTAGAGAATCGCAGTATATCTGGAAAAAGGTAGATAACACCCCGCTTCGATCTGTGGTATTGGGGGGCCACTGGTCTATCACACCAGTTGTTGAAAAAAATTGGCCAGTGAGTTTGGCACTGTGTGTACCAGATTTAACTCAGCAAAAGAGGCAATATTGTTGCAGGACACAAATACACTTGTAAAAGTATACTCAGATAACACCCCACTTCAATATGTGGTATTGGGGGGCCACTGGTTTATCACACCAGTTGTTCAAAAAATTGGCCAGGGAGTTTGGCACTGTTTGTAGTATTGCTGCAGCAACACTCAGTTACCACACCTGTCACAACGCTGCACAGTGCACAAGAATACTACTAATTCACTAAAATATGCTTTCTACAAAGTATATTATACTGTGGATTACCCCCCCCCCCCTTTTTAGTGTACTGCACAACAGCAATACCAAAAAATTTGCAGCCCTTTAAATGACTTTTGTTGACATTAACAGAGCAATTTGTGTGACTGCAGCCGATCTCTCTAACTGCCCCTAAAGCACAGACTGGATACCTGTCCCTATACTGAAGAGACTGTATTAGACCTATACAGAAATTGCAGCCCTTTAAATGACTTTTGTGGACATTAACAGAGCGATGTGTGTCACTGCAGATGCCGATTTCTAACTGCCCCTAAAGCACAGACTGGATACCTGTCCCTATACTGAAAAACTGGACCTATACCGAAATACCAGCCCTGAAAAGGACTTTTGTGGACCTAAACAGAGTGATTTGTGTGACTGCTGCCGATCTCTAACTGCCCCTACAGCACCGACTGGATACCTGCCCCTAACCTGAAAGGATACTAGTAGACCTATACCGAAATACCAGCCCTGAAAAGGACTTTTGTGGATCTTCACAGAGCTATTTGTGTCTGGCAATCTCTCCCTCATGAGCACAGGCAACCTCTACCTAAGCTGGCAAAAAGCAGAATGTGAAATGGCCGACAGCTCAGGTCTATTTATAGGGTAGGGGGCATGTCCATGTGCTGAAATGTTTTAATTGGCTGTCCCGTTCCACCTGTGTCATGGGTCAAAGTTCTCCCCAATGTAAACTAATATGGCTGCCGCGAACAACGCCATGTGTTCGCAAATTTGGCGGGTAGCGAACAAGCAAACCGCAAGGCCATCTCTACTCTTCAGGCTTTGTTATTTTTATTTACTGCTAGTATGTCAGGATTGTATATGTCTCTGGCTAGATGTTCTGGTTATTTCCTTCTTTAGTTTGTTTTTTCTTATTTTATTTTATGTTATTTTTCTTCTCTGTGGCTCAGTATCACATAATCTTTTATGGTCATTGATCCTCTTCTTTGTAATCCATGCCAGGAGTGATGCATCATTATTATTATTATGCCTTACTGTGTAATTATTGTAATGCGGTGTTTATCTTTGCATCTTCCTTGTTTTACTTGTCAAACTTTATTAAAAATGATTGGAATTGATATATGCTGAAAAATTTCAGATGGCATTTTTTCCTGTTCTATTTTTGTCAATGAAAACAGATGGTTCCTTGCACCTTACAATTGCCATTTGGCTCCTAGATTGGCTGCATTGGCTCCTATATTATGGTAATCTTTGCAATTCTTGCAAAAATTCTGGAAGCAGTGGGAACTCTACAAAAATTTTTTTTTACATTACATTGGCTATTTAAAATAACACAGGCTTTATGTGTAGCTATCAGTTTCGATGTAAATAGTGTTTTTTCACTGCATTATACCTTGCACACATGATGAGAATATCAGACAAATGATCATCTGTTTTTTTGCATGCTAGTCTCCATATCGAAAACAAATAGGTTACTGAAGTTGCAAAAAATGTTGCAAGGCAGAATACAACTTCGGAAGAGATCTAATGTATTGCATTGTATTGTATTATATTCTTTTGTTTCCGAGTACGTGTGGCCTTGATCCCACTATTTTTTCGTACAAATACTATACTAGTTACATGAATATCGGCGTTCTGTTATCTTGTGAGAACATTTTTTGTACTTGTCCCTTCAGATATTTTCATATGAACTGCTGTGATTGTCCCTTGGAAGCTGTGTACTAATGATAAGATTATCGGGCAATCGCTTAAAATACATTTTTTTTCCCGTTTTTTTTTTAAATACGATATTCTCATTGTGTGTATGGGCCTTTATAATATATTCAAACTATATATAAAAATATTCATACACACAATGAGAATATCAGATGAAAAAACTGCATTCTGAGCGATCATCTGATAATATACTGTAGACAAAATAGAAAAATGTGTAATTATATGGAGAGGTTGGTTAACGTTTAGGCCCCTTTCACACTAATGCGACGCAATTTTACTGCGATTTTGCCGCGATTTCGCGGCGCGATTTTTGCCGCGATTTTGCCGCGATTTTGAGAGCAATGGCAAGTCTATATGCCTCAAAACGCATTAAAATCATGGAAAAGTAGTGCAGGAACTACTTTGAAGTCGGTGCGACTTCAAAACGCACTAATATGAATGGGGCTCATTGAAAATAATGGGAAACGACTTGTCATGCGATTTTGCGGTCCAAAATCGCGGGACAAGTCGCACTAGTGTGAATGGGGCCTTAAGAGTACAAGGAAATATTCTGAGTTAGCAGGAGTCTGAGAGGAGAAAAAAAAAAAAAAAGTATGGAGGGAAAGGACAGTACTTATAATATATGTTGAAAAACAGATAGGTATATTGGGAGGAGGAGAGCAGGAAAACGGAATTGGGAAAATTTTTGTAAAAGAAACTGTAAAAATAAGTATATTTAGTATAGTTGAAAAGTAATAAAAATTTGGTAAGGAAAAATAAAGCAACCTGACAAGTGAAAAAAAAAAAGAATATATTCAAACTAAAGTAATTGTTGTCTGAATGCTGCCCTTAAAACAGGGTTCCAGTCTTTCTTTTCTTTTTCATTAAAAGTCAGCAGCGACAAAAAGTGTCGCTGCTGAGTTTTAAAAAACAGCCACTCAGCTGTCCCACGATCCAGCAGTGTACTCACCCCAATCGTGTTCTCTCTCGTCTGCCCCAGCATCTCTGCTATAGGCACCCGGCTGTAACAGCTTGCGGCTTCACAGCCTGGTGCCCTCTGTGTCCCAGAAGACTTCAGGAAAGAGAACTTGCGCTTGTCAAAAACAGGCTACCTACTCGCCCCTCCTCTTCAAAAAAGCTCAGTTTCACAAACAGGAGTCGGCGAGGAGGCCTTCAAGCAGAAGTTGTACTTTTGGTTTGAAATCTGCTTTATATTGGAGTCAAAGAACTAAAATTTAACATTGCATCTTACCAATCTTATTTAGGCCCCTTTCACGCTTGTGCGACTTCAAAGTTGCACGATTTTACCGCGATTTTGGCACGACTTTGTTGCCGCGATTTTGATGCGAGTTTGACTGGGCTTATAATGTCTTTTCCTCAAAAAGCATCAAAATCATGCCAAAAGTAGTGCAGGGACTACTTTGAAGTCGGTGCGACTTCAGGTCGCACAGATGTGAATGGGGCTCATTGGAAATAATGGAGAATGACTTGTCATGCGATTTTGCAGTCCCAATTCGGATGGCAAGTTGCACAAGTGTGAAAGGGGCCTTAGGCTTTTTTCCTTTTATTTTCACACTTCCTGTTCTAGGGTGATAATGATTACTGTATTCTACATTATCTATGGGGGAGCAGGGTTGACATTCTAGGAAAAGAAATGTGACATAAACTAGGAAGACCTCTTTGATTCTCCATATAAGACAAAGGGTTCTGTAGTTCACAGAGGTGAACTGGGCAGAGTTGATAACATTGCTCAGGATCTAAGCCCTAAAGCTTGACAGTTGTATTTGGCTACTTTAACCACTTATGGACCAGAAGATTTTCCCCCTTAATGACCAGGCCATTTTTTGCGATTCTGCACTGCGTTATTTTAACTGACAATTGGGCGGTCGTGTGACGCTGAACCCAAATAAAATTGATGTCCTTTTTTCCCCACAAATAGAGCTTTCTTTTGGTGGTATTTGATCACCTCTGCAATTTTTATTTTTTTGTGCTATAAACAAAAAAAGAGTGACAATTCTGAAAAAAAAAAAAAAAACAATATTTTTCACTTTCTGCTATATAACATTTCCAATAAAAACAAAAATTCAAAATCAAAATTTTTCATCATTTTAGGCCAATTTGTATTTTGCTACAAATTTTTGGTAAAAAAAATTCCAATAAGTGTATATTGATTGGTGTGCGAAAAAGATCTTGCGTCTACAAAATAGGGGAAAGATTTATGTAATTTTTATTTATTTATTTATTTTTACTAGCAATGACGGCGATCTGCGATTTTTACCTAGACTGCGACATTGCGGCGGACAGATCGAACCCCTAACTGACATTTTTGACACTTTTGAGGGGACCAGCGACATTACTACAGTAATCAGTTCTAAAAATATGCACTGTTACTGTAGTAATGACACTGGCAGGGAAGGGGTTAACCCAGGGGCGATCAAAGGTTTAAATGTATACCTAGGGGATGTTTTCTAACTGTTGGGGGGGGGGGCTTATGGAATCAACACAGAGACCTGTGTTCCTAAATAGGAAGAACACAGGAGCCCTGTGATGATTGCTGAGAGAACAACGGTCTACTGTGTTTACAACAGCAGACCGCTGTTCTCTCTCCACGGGGAGCTCTCGCGGGTGCCCAGCAGCAATCGTGGCCGCCTGCCCCACGAATCAGCTTCGCCGCTGGCGAATGTAGGTGTGCGCGCGCTCCCCCATGATCGCTCTCGCGAAGCGCCATATATCTGCGCTGGCTGGTCGGCTGCGGTGGCTGGTCGGCAAGTGGTTAACAATGGCTCTTGGTAAACTACTCCCCCATTTCGGAAAAAATAGTATTGAAGGATTCTTCCTAACATTTTGATTCTATTACAACTATTACTATTTTATGCAGTTTTTTTGTGATATACAGTATGTATTTGAAATGAATGAATGAATGAATGAAAATAAAGGCTAAGGGGTGTATGTATAAAAAATGTGCTTTGTGAATGTCTCATCATTACCGCAAAAGTAATGAATAATACCCATAAGATTTGTAATATGTTTGAAATGCCAGTTTCTATTTGTTGCCTTTCATCTAGTGAAAATAGCCATAAGAACAATTGACCATAAGAGTTGAACAACAGTTTTTTTTTTTTTTTAAATCCGTGGTGGTAAATCCTTGGTGGTGCAAAACTACGACGAAAAAACCCGATAAGTGAATACAAAAAATGTGCATGTGAACACACAAAAAAGTGCACTTAGGGGTGTGCTTTGTCCACCCCCCAAAGGGATAGGACCTCTACCCTGATCCCCTGGGACACAAGGCTAATGACAGGAACAAAGGGTTTCCAATGGTCTGCCTAGCCAGAAGGCCTGGCAAACCCCGTTCTCTTGTGCAGCCGAAGCCGCACCCGAATACTAGGTCGAGGGGCTCTCCCAAAGAGAGATTACCCCCAGGGACAGAGTAGGAAGGATCCAGAAGGCCACACATCCTCCCACTAGACTTTAGGGCAAGCCCGACGACTCACACCCTCCATCCTAGTGAGAAAAAAACACACACATAAGTGAAAGGTGACAAACGTGGGAAAAAAATAAATAAATAAATAAGTGGCCATGCATGGTGCACTGGCCGGGCTCTGAGGCCTGGTAACAAAAATTGCCCCGGACTTTAGCCAAAAGGCCCAGCCCTAAAAGGTGCAGTGCAGAAAAAGTGTTTGGAGGCTGTGACCATGTGCCACTTCACACATTTGGGTCCCACACCAAAGTGTTACTAAGAACACCTCTGGGACAACCACTCCCAGAGGGCACAGACACAGTGGACTCTCTGCCTTACCAGCCCATGGCCAGACAAGGTAGCACACTCAAAATAGGAGGTAATGGACCCTTCCAGCTTTCTCGGGGAGAACTTACTCCCGGCCCCCAATTACGCTCAGGCACTCCGGTTTCAGTTCCTGCCGATACTAACCTTCCAGGTCCCCATCACTCCAGCAGGTTTGCATAGCCGCCACCCAACCTTGGTCAGGTCAGATAGCAGCACAGCGCCCCCACTGGATCACTGATAAGAACAGATACTACACTTGATCTTAGCCAAAAGGCTGAGAAGTGATTTGAAGAACAGTTACCAATAGGGAAAATAACCTAACACTATAGGCTAAGAAAATTTAACCATAAGGGGTAATTATATAAGGGAGACCTCTGCTCGGTGTACAATTTATGGAGATTCCTGTATAAAAAGGCTGAACAAATAGGTGGTCGGCTGAGCAAACCTTCAGCTGCAGTGAGAAGTGAAACATTTAGTAGCAGTATTATCACTGGTAAGTGTGACAGCTTTCACCAAATGTATTGATGTATCTTTCACTCTCCTTGCAGAGAGAAAAAAAAAATGTGTGAAAAAAACAAAAAACAAATATATAATAATAATAAAGTAAAAAATAAAGAAAAAAATACCCAGATCAAGGTTTAATTTAGGTCAGTGCCAAATATAGTGTTTGGGTCAATGTCAGGGTCAAAGGTCAGGTTTAGTATATTTTCGGCAGGTTTTTTTTTTTACATTTTTAAACTAGTATTACTGTCAGTTAGTGTCAGTGTGTTGTTAAGTAGGACAAAAAAAGCAAAATAGGCTGTACTATGGGTACAAACAAAAAAACATACACATATGTGGTATTGCTGCGATCGTCAGGGGCATGAGGATTTAGGTTATGGTAGTAATAAGAAATATACAGCTACATTTAAAAAACATTTTTTTTTTTACTATCTTAGGACAGTTTTCCTTTGATAATGAAAAATAAATAAAAATTAGAAGATATCTATCCATTACCATTTACCACCAAATGAAAGCCCAAGGTAAAAAAAACAAACAAGGTATAATCCACGTGGATGAACAAAGTAGTTGTGATGATATGTACAGTTTTACTAACACATGTCAAAGTTGCAAAATTGTGGGTAGGACATAATGTTTGTTTTACCCTTAGGCATAAAGGGGTTAAATCTTATGGTCAGACATTCTTATGGCTATTTTCTCTTAGGCTCAAATATTAGTGAATGTTACATTCACGCAGAAAAAGGCAACACATAGAAACTAGCATTACATGTATTATTTATTACTTTTGTGAGAATGATGAGACATTCACAAAGCAGATTTTTTTATACATAGACCCCCTCAATGTAATGTAAAGTAAAATGTAAAATCCTATACAGTAAGAAGTAGAAGCAGCAGTACCGAAGACAGGCAGCCAATAGCTGGTCTTGCTAAATATGACCATTTTTCAGAGAGCAACATAATCCAAAAAGCTGCTGTCCTCTATGACAAGGAAGCAAGCAGGTTAATGTATCCATAACACTTGTCTTTTAGACTGAAGAGTCATTTACCTTGAGTTGAAGGTCCTCTGAGCTTTTGGTGTCCATGTAAAGAGTCAATGCGTTGGCAGCACATTTGCTACAGCTACAGCACGTGCGTGCTCTGGAGTGTGTCTTCCAATCTGGCCCAGGGACCAGGCAACAGCTGCCTTGATGTGATCTTCAGCTTCCTCAGCCAGGCAGATGGCTAATTGAGGGACCCCCTGCAAGGTTCAACACAAAAGTCCACACTGAAAAGCAATGCATAGCAAGTAATCTCCCAGATAACACAAACCATTAGATAGAAATCATGGCTTTTATTCCCCCTCTATCTTACCATTTTATAAGAGGAGAGGAAACCATTTTACCTATCCAATTATCTGGTCTCCATCAATAACCTCTTCATAATTAGGGAGCCTAGACAGCCACAAAGGGTTAAATGTTAGTTGGGTACTGATTAATATAAGTATTTCCCCTCACCCAGCTATCCATCAATATTGTCACATTGAGGATTTGCTAAGAGGTAGAGAGCTAAAAAAACTAAAATAAAATAATGCAGGACATGAGTTAAAAATGATGTTTTATTCTATGACAAGTACAAATAGGCATTTTGTTTAACAATAAGGAGAATTATGGGCAGTTTACAAAAAGGGAAAGGTAAGCACAAAGGCAAAAGTTCAGTCCAAATAAGTTCATATATGAAAAAAATGAATTGTTAAGCTAAATAGTTAAAACAAGTCAAAAACACTCTCAGGGCAAGCTGATCCGAGAGCTGTAGCTGACTCTATGGATAGGGGAGAAGCAGAAAAGAGGAAAAGCGCATCCAAGGGTAGTATGACCAGTAAAAATGTATTAGACCTCTAGTTTGGGTTACTCACACAAATATTGAAAACATAGGCTTGTCTGTCATAAATAGAAAGATAATCCACACACCGGTAGTTGCTCTTAAGAAATGTTCACCTTTTTTCAGGAACCACAGAACACAACTGCTGATAAGATCAGGTGACACATTTCAGCCTATAAGGCCTCAGTCATAACTGCCTCCTTATAGGCTGAAACGCGTCAACTGATCTTATCAGCAGTTGTGTTCTGTGGTTCCTGAATAAAGATTACGAGAAACTACCGGTGTGCGAATCATCTTTCTACATATGTACTCAGTTAAATGGCTGTGGATTGGGCACCCGGTAGCTCGTTTATTGGTAAGCTGTATGGGTAGTAGCATTGCTCCTTCTGTTTGCATTTGTCTGTCATAAAAGAAGATCCATACATCTGGGGTGTCTTTCGCCTGTAACGCTGGAGAGATGTGCCTCCACAGTCCCGGAGTTTGTGTCAGGAGTCTGCTCATACCAGTTTGGATGCCATGGAATGCACCATGAAGTGCAGTATGGAGGAGGTGGCGTATGGCGGAGTGATGTCAATGAAATCCAAGATGCTTTGTGACACGCTTCGGAGCATGCGCCGTGCCGTGCCCGGGCATGCGCTCCTTTCTCAAGCTAAGGTTACTACAGGGAGCCAGAACTTATTGTATCAGTGGCCGGAAGTGCTGGTTACATTGTCACATATTAATAAACAGTTTAAATACATATTTAGCCATAAAAAGTTACCTGTAGCAACTAATCAGCTTTGAGAAGTTTTAGAGCAGCCAAAATAAAAGATATATTAAAAGAAGCTTTTTGATTGGCTGATTTACTTTGTGCCGTTTGACCAATATAATAATAGACTTTGTCAACTTTAAATCTATCAAATAAGAAATAAATGAAAGAACCTCAGTACCAGATAACAGCTATTAGAATGTCATGGCCAAATAATTGTTCTATGGATGTTGTGACTAGATACTGTATAAAAGCCAGAAAAGAAAATGGTGGAAATATGTTTATACGCAGAAAAAAAGTATCAATGACACTTTAGGGTCCTTTCACTCCTGTCCAGTCCGCCGACAGACTCCATTCTGCTCAGCGGGGGATCGATCCGCCGATCCCCGCTGAGCAGGCGGATGACAGCTCCGTCTCCGCTCTGGTTGGTCAACTGCAGGGATCATTCAGGTGGATCATGACTACGGCTTTGCCTCTCTGTTCTCTGAGTGGAGAACAGGAGGTATCATAGTGCTGTATGGAGGGTGGGGGGCATAAGCTGCCTCAGTGATTGGTTGCTAAGCTGTCCTACCAAGAGGAGACACTGTTGGAGGGGGACAGAGGAAACACTGTTGGAGGGGGGACAGAGGACACTCCAGTGGGGGGGAGGGAACAGAGGAGACACTGTTGGAGGGGAGACAGAGGACACTCCAGTGGGGGGGGGGGGGCAGAAGAGACACTGTTGAAGGGGGGACAGAGGACACTCCAGTGGGGGAAGGGGGATTGTTATGAGAAATGGACAGAGGACTCTGCTTTGGAGGATGGGGAGACTGAGGATAATGCTTCCGGGGGGCAGAGGGACAGAGGACACTTTGTGGGGGGCAGAGGACAGTAGAGTGTGGGAGGGGGGATGTTGTGAAGGGGGGCAGAGGACACTGTTTTTCATGGGGAAAGGACACTATTTGGGGGGGGGGGGGGGGTAGGGCACAATGAAGGATTTAGAAAGCTACTATGTGCAGCACCATGCCTGCCCCTTCCACTAGCCAGGATCTATTTCCATTGCATAGAAAAGCATAGAGACCCAGGGATGACTGGTTCTAAGGTATGTAATGAGAATGGAAAAGTTTTGCTATAAAAATGTATTGGCATGTTAATGAGAAAGGGGGAGGGAGAAAAAAATGAAGACAAAATAGAAGCAAATAAAAACTCAGGTTTAAATACCAACAATGATATCAAGTGAGAAACAAACACCACTATTACTATAAGTAGCAGTTGCAATAGTATTATTACTAGGGATCGACCAATGATCGGCAACACCGATATATTGGGGGCCGATATGCACTTCCCCCAATATATTGGAATCGGCCCCTGAGGTTACCGATATAGCCGATATTCAGGGAAAGTACATGTACCGGAAGAATGCCTGCAGCTAGAGGCATGACCCCAGTACCGGTGTCCATAGCCGACGGTTGGCTGACTTGTAATGACAACCGATGTGGCTGAGAAGCCGCATCAGGTCTCCCTTCCCACCGGGAGACCCGGGCATCCTACCTCCACCGTCCCCGAAGAGAAAACCCGATCAAAGCCACATTCGGCTCTGATCGGATCTCCATGTAAAAAATACGGACATCACTTCCGGGTACTCGGGGCCAAATTAAAAAAACTTAGCGTTTTGATTGCTTTTCAGTGCCGATGAGGGGTTTGGGGCCCCCAGATCCCTCCACAAGGAGTACCTTTGTAAAAAAAAAAAAAAAACGTTTTTTTTACATATCAGAAAATATCGGCCGATATACCGATATCCGATGACCAAAATATCGGTATCGGCATTAAAAAACAATATCGGTCGATCACTAATTATTATATTATTGTATATTATTATTTTATAATTTTATAAATGTAGCACCCTCCTAGGTAGGTGCTAAAAGAGAGAATACCATTTTTGGATCTTTCTGCTTACCAAAGAGATTGCCAGGCATGGGAGTCCACTTAAGGACCGGAAAGGTTTTACCCCCTTAATGACCAGGCCATCCATTGCGATACGGCACTGCGTTACTTTAACTGACAATTACACGATCATGCAACGCTGTACCAAAATAAAATTGATGTCCTTTTTTTCCCACAAATAGACATTTCTTTTGGTGGTAGTTGCAGTTTTTATTTTTTGCGCTATAAACAAAAAAAGACAGGCATTTCTAAAAAAAAAAAAAAAAAAAGTATATATTTTTTTTTTACTTTTTTGCTATAAAACATTCCCAATGAAAAAAAAAATAAAAATCAATTTTTTTGATCAATTTAGGCCAATATGTATTCTGCACATATTTTTGGTAAAAAAAAAATTCCAATAAGCGTATATTGCTTGGTTTGCGCAAAAGTTATTGCGTCTATAAACTAGGGGATAGATTTAAGTAATTTTTTTTCTTATTTATTAACTAGTAATGGTGGCGATCAGTGATTTTTGTGGGAATGCGACATTGCGGCGGACAGATCAGACACATAACTGACACCTTTGATGGGACCGGTGACATTATTACAATAATCAGTGCAAAAATATGCACTGTTACTGTACTAATGACACTGGCAGGGAAGGGGTTAACACCAGGGGCGATCAAAAGGTTTAGGTGTGCTTCTAGGGAGTGCTTTCTAACTGTATGGGGTATGTACACAGAGACCTGTGTTCCTAAATAGGAGGAACACAGGATCCCTGTGTTCATCTCTGACAGAACTGCGGTCTGCCTTGTTTACATAGGCAGACCACTGTTTTGTCCCCATGGGGAGCGCTCACGGATGGCTGATGGACATTGCGCGTCCCCCCCCCCCCCCACACACTTTCTATTACACAAAGCAACACACAAAACTACGGCGGCTGGTGAGCAAGTAGTTAAGGTCACCCATGCTCTGCCCCTTTTTGCTTCATAGATCCCCCTTTAGAGCAGGCCAGGGTCCCCCATAGATCCCCTTTAGAGCAGGGTCCCCATAGATCCCTCTTTAGAACAGGCCAGGCCAGGATCCCCCATAGATCCCCCTTTAGAGCAGGCCAGGGTCCCTATAAATCCCCCTTTAGTCTTACCTTTTGACCTATATTCCCCGTGCTACCAGGTTTTCCTGCACCACCAGGTAATCCAGGCTCTCCCTGCAAAGTATATGTTTAGCCAACATGACCCCCTTTAGAGCAGGCCAGGGTCCCATAGATCCCCCTTTAAAGCAGGCCAGGCCAGGGCCCCCCAAAGATCCCCTTTGGAGCAGGGTCCCAATAGATCCCTCTTTAGAGCAGGCCAGGCCAGGGTCCCCCATAGATCCTCCTTTAGAGCAGGCCAGGGTCCCCCATATAGATCCCCCTTTAGAGCAGGCCAGGGCAAGTTTCCCTTAGATCCTCCTTCAGAGCAGGCCAGGCCAGGGTCCCCTGTATAGATCCCCTTTTAGAGCAGCCCAGGCGATGGCAGGTCCCTCATAGAATAGATCCCCTGGTGATTGGCAGAGGATAGTGCCTCGATGCATGCTGGGATACTGTATAAATGCCAAGGGCACATGTGCTCTAGGTCTTTCAGCTGGAGAGCGGGGTCCCGGAGGGAGGGGGCAGCGGTCCCTCCTCTGTAGAAGCTGCCATGCGGCCTCAGGTGGTGTGCCTGAGGGCTGGAGAGTCAGAGAGGAGCTGAAACCAGAGGTCCTGCAAAGATGACTGGATGGGAGACACTGGGGAGGATCTAATTCTGCCTACAGTGAGTACAGGTCTGTGTCATGGGGCCTTTTCTGAGAGGGCCACCCCTTCTGTGGAAGAGTCAGTGGACGAGAGTCAGTCAAGGGGATGCTGGAGAGTGTCCTGAAGATAAAGTAGGTGCAACAAGTCTGCTGCTAGAGAGAGCAAGAGGACTTAATTCTTCCATAGAAGTGTCAATATGGTAAAGCAGTGTGTCTGCTTCCACAAATAACCTGGTGAGGCCAAGTGAGAGTTGTCCTTATCAACTGTAAATAGTTCAAGATGGAGTATCCCACTATTCCCTTCTCCCATCCAAGTTCCACAATAAATACCAAAAACCAAAACCCCTGGACCGTTTAATGAGTAACTAGCAACTGGAAGTAAGGCTGGATGTGTGAACAGTCTTTAAGTGACTGTCTGCAGTTAATCAGAGGAGGCCCAAGAAGTCATCATACAGCAAGCTCTACGGGGACAGTGCTACATAAAGAAGAAAATACTTAAAATATATCTTTAGATAAATCCATATCTTATCTTATTCATATTTTACTATTATAGCATACAATTGGGTAACTGTAAAAAACAAGATCAACCAATGAAATTAAAAGTGGTACATTTTAGAAAAGAAACACAAACAGTTGTGCTTTTAGTTGATAAATGAACATCTTAAAATTCGGAAAATAATATGATCCAAGCAAGGGGTGCAAGGACAAATATGTTGTGTTTATTTTAACAATTATTATTAAATGTAATGATAATCATTTATCGAATAGAGTGAGGAGGAACCTTGTCCTTAAGGTCATAAGCCTGGACAATAAGTTGTCTGGGCCACCTAGAAATAGGGGAACAAGAAGCTGGCTCCCATTTATTAGGACCTTCATGAATAATGTCCTGTACTTATGCAAAACCAAAAAAGTTTTTTTTGTAAGACAACGCTGCCAGTTTAAAAACATGCCCTACAAATGTACTGGCAGTGGCAACAAGGAAAGCCACCTTATGGCTGAGAATAGGAAGAGGAATATCCCTGATAAATTTAAAAGGCAGTCTTTGAAGAGCTGAGAGAGACAGTTTTAAATCCCATGGAGTCACAGAAGGTTGTACAGTTGTATCTATTTGCTCAACACCCTGTACAAAAGATTTAACCAGTTAATAGGTGGGCTGTGGTGTTTGGAATAAAATTACTAAGATCAAGATTTACCCTTTTGATGGTACTCAGGGCCAATTGTATATTTAACCGCGCAAAGAGGTATACAATAATAAATAGTATATAATAAATAATAAATACCACTCATAAATGAATAATATTAAAGTGCAATGTGCAATTCATGTGCAAATAATATCGTGTGGTATCCCCACTGCGGGGTTATAAATATTTGAATCAGTGGAAAATAAAATAAATAAATTAGTGCCAGTCCAATATATAAACAAAGATAAGCAGTGGTAGTCCAATAAATAGATAAAAACCAAGAAAAGTCCAAAGGAGTCCCAAAAGTGCTTAAGTGCCAAGAGGAAAGTGCAAAATCATGCCATCAATCCAGTGCTGTGAATAGTGCCGGTGTAACGTTAGAATTCCATACCTCGTTAGATTTCCATACCCTCGTCACTTCCTGTCCGAAATAGCTGAGCAGCGTAAAAGTGTGCATGCTCAGAGCCCCGAAAACACCATTGAACAGCTGTGAAGTTGAGGAGTGCGCATGCTCCGAGGGAATGAAATAATCACGGTATTGTGTGTAATGTTATACTTGCGGCGGATACATAAAAACAGTTCGGCTGCAACATCAATCATCTCCTCTGCTATCCCTGTCACCTCCCTGATGTCGGCTAGTAAATATAAAAGCGGCGGCGGGTGTATGAATTCGAAATGACGGAGATCTCGGCTCCGTGATGCGCTTTTATATTTATTAGCCGAGAGCAGGGAAGTGAGAGGGGAAGGAGCGGAGATGATTTATGTTGCAGAGGAGCTGTTTTAATGTAATCGCGGCAAGTGTAAGTACCGCGAGAAATCCATACCCTCCGTAGGTGCACCGGAAGTGACGAGGGTATGGTTTTCTCATGAGTATGGTTTTTTCACGGAACTCCGGTCCTCACCCTTTGGACGTTCAACTTACCGGACTGAGTGACCCCTAAGCTATATAGCCAGAAGGGTCGGTAAAGCTTGTGTCCCAGTAAGGAACTTGATAAGGTGTCTGTGGCTCTCAGTATCTCTCAGTACTCCGATGTATATAGGTGGAGAAAAAAGCTCACAATAGTGTAACTCCGATATAACTTTTAATAGGTATAGATAAAGGATTACACTCACATTTAGTAGTAAAAATTCAGGCAGATACAATTGTAAGGCGAGTCTGAAAACCTTCCTGGCCGTGGAGTGCGCTCGGGATGGTTCCTGGTCCCGGCGTGCGTTCCAACGTACCAGAAGTGACGTGCCGATGACCGTAAACCAGAAATTGCGTTGATGCGTTTCGCCCTCCCCTTTGGGCATTATCAAAGACGTATTTCCGATCTGTGGCGATGGACGTACTATATATACTTCCTCATCTAATTAACAAGAGTCGACTTCCTGTTCCTGTTAGGTGTAGGGATGATCGAACGGTTCGGGTCCACCATCGGTTCGGCCCGAACATTGGGTGTTCGAGGTTCGGCCGAATTTAGAACTTTTTGCCCAAAAAGTTCGGAATTCGGCAACCAGAACCGACCAAAATGCAATTCTTCAGGAAATGGGCTTTAAAAGCCCGTGATTGGACCAGAACCATTAGCAAAAGCCAACTGAGGGGGCAGGACAATGCTAGGAATGTGATTGGAGTGACTAGGGGGTCCCTAGACCAATCATTAGTGAATACGCCCCCCAGTATATAAGATCGCCCCCGCCAAATTCCTAGCATTCTTGTACGGGACATGGAAGAGAGTGGAATGCTGTTCTGTTCTAATGTGTTACAAAGTGTCATTTAGCTATTTTTAGTGTGAGGAAAGGGATATCTAGTGTAGTTAGAGTGCTCCTTTACACTTAAGTTAGCTTCAAAAATTTAGTTTCTGTCGGGAAAGTGTTAAGTGTAAAGGGACCATAGTGTAGTGTAGGGTTAACTGACAGTGACTGCTATGGAAGGGTGACAAAACCCTTCCATAGCAGGGTGACCGCTATAGAGAAATGATCATTTCTCTGGGTTGCTTTGGGACAGGAATATGGCTTCTCACCAGCCAAGCATTTTTCATGCTGCAGGGGCTGCCACTGCCAGTGCTTTTTTGAGGACATGTTTGATGTCAGACATGACATCTGAACATGTGTATAGGGGGTATATATACACATATATGTCTGTATATATACCCCTAGACATATATAGGTGTGATAGTAGCAGAAATATATGCTTGCGCTAATGAAATCATTTACAGTAATATATTTCTGCTACTATCACACCTATATATGGCTAGGTGTCTATATACATATAATTATGTGTGTATATACCACTATACACAAGTTCAGATGTTTTCCCTGCCTCAAAATAACCCCAAAAAATGCCAAAAAAACGCTAGCGTAAAAAAAAAAAAAAAAATGCCCAGGTGTGTTTTTGCTGGCATTTTTTGGGGGGTTTTGGAGGCAGGCAAAACATCTGAACTTGTGTATAGTGGTGTATATACACACATACATATATTCATATACACACCTAGACATATATAGGTGTGATAGTAGCAGAAATATATGCTTGCGCTAATGAAATCATTTACAGTAATATATTTCTGCTACTATCACACCTATATATGGCTAGGTGTCTATATACATATAATTATGTGTGTATATATACCACTATACACAAGTTCAGATGTTTTGCCTGCTTCAAAAGAACCCCAAAAAATGCCAAAAAAACGCTAGCGTCAAAAAAAAAATGCCCAGGTGTGTTTTTGCTGGCATTTTTTGGGGGTTTTTGGAGGCAGGCAAAACATCTGAACTTGTGCACAGTACCACTATACACAAGTTCAGATGTTTTTCCTGACTGCAAAGAACCCAAAAAAATGCTTTCTATTAAACCGGCAAGGTGTGAAAACCGAGAAGAGAAGCCAACCCCCTGAGCTTAAAGTGTTCTAATACAAACAATCCTTTTTTTTTATGGTTCTGGACATGCTACAGAGCTGAAACTTCACAGGTGCAACTTTTAGACCCCCCAGATACGAAATCACACAAAAAAGTTCTTAAAAATTGTCATTTTTGATAAAAAAAGCCAATTATTGAAAAAATTTAAAAAAAAAAAAGAGATTTTTTGATTTTTACTTTGGATTTCAGATCTGGGGGGTCTAAAAAGTGTACATGTGAAGTTTCAGCTCTGTATTGGGGGCAATGACCTGGTCACAACATTGGGGACAGGCACGCACGCTGATCTCTGCATTGGGGGCAATGAGCTGGTCACAACATTGGGGCACGCACGCACGCTGATCTCTGCATTGGGGGCAATGAGCTGGTCACAACATTGGGGGCACGCACACACGCTGATCTCTGCATTGGGGGCAATGAGCTGGTCACTACATTGGGGGCACGCATGCACGCTGATCTCTGTATTGGGGGCAATGAGCTTGTCACAACATTGGGGGCACACACGCACGCTGATCTCTGCATTGGGGGCAATGAGCTGGTCACTACATTGGGGGCACGCACGCACGCTGATCTCTGCATTGGGGGCATCATGTATGCTGGTCACTACATTGGGGGCACGCACGCTGATCTCTGCATTGGGAGCATTATGTACGCTGGCCACTACATTGGGGGCACGCACGCACGCTGATCTCTGCATTGGGGGCGTGCACACGCGCTGATCTCTGCATTGGGGGCATGTATGCTGGTCACTACATTGGGGGCACGCACGCACACTGATCTCTGCATTGGGGGCATCATGTATGCTGGTCACTGCATTGGGGGCACGCACGCACGCTGATCTCTGCATTGGGGGCATCATGTATGCTGGTCACTACATTGGGGGCACGCACGCTGATCTCTGCATTGGGGGAACCATGTATGCTGGTCACTACATTGGGGGCACGCACGCTGATCTCTGCATTGGGGGCACCACGTATGCTGGTCACTACATTGGGGGCACGCACGCTGATCTCTGCATTGGGGGCACCATGTACGCTGGTCACTGCATTGAAAGGGGGCCTGTACTGTGGGGTTTGTGCTAGGGGGCCTGTACTGTGGGGTTTGTGCTAGGGGGTCTGTACTGTAGGGTTTGTGCTAGGGGGTCTGTACTGTAGGGTTTGTGCTAGGGGGCCTGTACTGTGGGGTTTGTGCTAGGGGGTCTGTACTGTGGGATTAGTGCTAGGGGGTCTCTACTGTGGGGTTTGTGCTAGGGGGTCTGTACTGTGGGGTTTGTGCTAGGGGGTCTGTACTGTGGGATTAGTGCTAGGGGGTCTGTACTGTGGGATTAGTGCTAGGGGGTCTGTACTGTGGGATTAGTGCTAGGGGGTCTGTACTGTGGGGTTTGTGTTACGGGGCCTGTACTGTGGGGTTTGTGCTAGGGGGTCTGTACTGTGGGATTAGTGCTAGGGGGCCTGTACTGTGGGGTTTGTGCTAGGGGGTCTGTACTGTGGGATTAGTGCTAGGGGGCCTGTACTGTGGGGTTTGTGCTTGGGGGTCTGTGCTAGGGGGTCTGTACTTTGGGATTAGTGCTAGGGGGTCTGTACTGTGGGGTTTGTGCTAGGGGGCCTGTACTGTGGGGTTTGTGCTAGGGGGTCTGTACTGTGGGGTTTGTGCTAGGGGGTCTGTACTGTGGGGTTTGTGCCAGGGGGTCTGTACTGTGGGATTAGTGCTAGGGGGTCTGTACTGTGGGGTTTGTGCTAGGGAGCCTGTACTGTTGGATTAGTGCTAGGGGGCCTGTACTGTGGGGTTTGTGCTAGGGGGTCTGTTCTGTGGGGTTTGTGCTAGGGGGCCTGTACTGTGGGGTTTGTGCTAGGGGGCCTGTACTGTGGGAATAGTGCTAGGGGGTCTGTACTGTAGGGTTTGTGCTAGGGGGCCTGTACTGTGGGGTTTGTGCTAGGGGGCCTGTACTGTGAGGTTAGTGCTAGGGGGCCTGTACTGTGGGGTTTGGGCTAGGGGGCCTGTACTGTGGGGTTTGTGCTAGGGGGTCTGTACTGTGGGGTTTTTGCTAGGGGGTCTGTACTGTGGAGTTTGTGCTAAGGGGCCTGTACTGTGGGGTTTGTGCTAGGGGGCCTGTACTGTGGGGTTTGTGCTAGGGGGTTTGTGCTTGAGGGGTTTGTGAGGGGTTTGTGCTTGAGGGGTTTGTGTGGGGTTTGTGCTTGAGGGGTTTGTGCTAGGGGGTCTGTACTGTGGGGTTTGTGCCACTCTCAGTCAGTGTATCCCATAATAGGGTGTCTCTCACAGTATATCCCATAATAGGACCCCTGCTCCCTATTATGGGATATACTAGTACTGATGAACCCCTTAATATGTAATATATTGGGAGAATTTGTTCACGCAAGCAAAATACAGGGGACAAAATGGGTGAAGTATATAAGGGGTGGGGCTTCTGAGAAATGGGAAGGGTCAAAATGGAAGGGCGGGGTCTTGCACCCCACCATCTTAAAACTTCACCAGCCGCCACTGCATAGCAGGGGGCCACCTAAGGTGCTTGCAAGTGTTTTAGGATTCTGTAGAAACGATCCGGCATTCACATTCTAGTTGTAGACAAGGCAGCAGCCAGGAGTGTATGCAAGACCCCTGGCTGCTGATAAAGCATGACATACGTCGTGGTAGTAAGATTCACATCATATCCCAGACTAGTAACAGTACTGAGAGCAACAACAGGCTGTTTCATTTTAATAGTAATACACACAGCATCAATGAGAGCTGATATGGTATCTTTCAATTTGGGAGATATATCAGCTGACTGAGGCCCCTCAGAAACAAACTTATTCAGCATGAATTTGTGAGACTCTTAGTCATAACATCAGCAGCAGAAGGCTCAGAGGCCACAACAGCTGAAGACATTGCCAGATAATGAAGCTGGAGGGAAAGGAGAAGAAAAACGATGACCTCATTTTGCTCATAAATTCCAATATGGCTGGCGAAAACTTATTTTTAAATAATGCAGAGCAAGGAGACACACCTGACACAGCAATGGGAGACTCTGAGGAGCATATTGACTCTAGCAGTGGGCAATAATCTACGCTGTATGTGTCATGTTTCTGAGGAGGGACATTACAGGTCTTCCCCAAACTGTTAGTGAAACCAGAGCTAGGTGGACCCAATGCACCTATACACACACATACATGATATTTCCCTGAATGCAAAAGTGGTGCTTTTGGGGAAATACCCCCATATGCACATGTGCAGTTAAACACCATTGCAGAAACTACTGGCATTTAAGCGAGTTTGACTGTGTACACCAATTCACTTGTATTGGCAGCTTTATGTGGCACCTGCGGCTTTCCATTAGTGGTAAAGTAATGGATGCTTGAGGACATACATGTCTGTGTGTAACAGGCCTAACAGTTCTTTCCTTTTTAGCCAACCTGTTGGCAGGCCCCTAGCTGGCTTCAGTTCCCAACATTCATCAAAACATACATCAAATTCAGTGCTGTACCGTGGTATAAACACTTCAGCCCACAACTGCCTCACAGTCCGTGCAGACTGCACTGTCTGGATACTAGTGTACAGATGATGGGTTAAAAACTCTACGCTACACTGTCTCCCTGGTCCAAAATAGCACTGGCCTATAAGTAATCTAGAGTACTCACGTTGCAGGACCCTGCATTTCTCTATGGTTCCAGGTCAGGGCTCCAACTGTCCAGCCAAACACTTGGGGCCCATGTGACATGGGGGCCAAAGTCACCTGGCTACACTTCACTGCAAAGAGGGTGACTTCTGTCCCTGACCACCACCATTCCCAGTCCAACCAGGTTTTCACTGTCCACCAGCCACCATGTAGTGGAGTTGTACTCATCCAGCTGCTTGCGGTCCAACTGTACACTGGCCCATCTTACTCACTTCCCATCAGGTGTCAGGCATCCTCTTGAAAAAATCACTACAATTATTTACTTGAATAAAGAACATCATTTTTAAACATTTGGCGAGGTAAATAGGGAACTTTAGAGTTCACTCCAATAAACTCTTATCTTCTGGCACAGTCTCAGGTCTGTGTTCCCTTAAAGTGATTGCAAAGATTATAATTTTTTTTTTGAATAACAAACATGTTATACTAACCTGTGCAATAGTTTTCCACAGAGCCGCCCCGATCCACCTCTTCTTGGGTCCCAAGCCAACGCTCCTCTTCTTCTCCTTGTGCCTCCATAGCTCAATCCCAAGCTACACTGTGTGTATATATTGACACACACAGTGCAGCTCTGCCCCGCCCTCCACTCCCCTGCTCCTTCATCACTGAATTTGATTGACAGCAGCAGGAGCCAATGAGTCGAGTGAGGAGGAAGAGAGCAGCACCGCTTCACAAAGCTGGATCGAGATCTGGCTCAGGTAAATATTTAGGGGGCTGGGGAATGGGAACTGCACATAAAAGGTTTTTTTTTTTTTTTTACGTTGATGCAAATAATTCATTAAAGGGGTAGTAAAGCGACACACTGGGACATTGCTTAGAGAAACTTTATTTCCAGAATGTAAGGCAGTGGCACTAAAGTGAATCCAACCACACCCTCCCTCTACGCACATGTGGTTGCAAATGGTGAACCAAATTTTGCCTATAGTTTATCTATGAGCATAGGGGGTGTCCCCATAAGTACAATAAAGTCTGGGATGCATGGTGTTCCTCATCTCTCACTGTTTCTAATACATAAAGATGCCACTGAATGTTTTGGATCTTTTTTGGAAGTCAATTTACTCCCTCTTTAACTTTGTGTCTAATGATTATAATATTTAGCTGACCTACAGATGCTGATTCCATCTACTGGCTTGTATATGCATCAATATTATAAAGTGTGGAATGCTATATACTTGACACTGTGACTTAAAAGTCTTTTTTCTGTACTGTATTGTGCCTTACTGTTAATGCGCTCAGGTTGAGCGTCATGTTTACTGTAGCCATGAATACTTCTTCTTTAATAAAAAGAGTTAAAAAAAGCCCTCCAGCAGCGCGCTCTCACCACTGAGAGGGCTGTCATCTTCCCTTGGTCTTTCTTCTGCGTTCCTGGGCTCCGGCGCTGTCAATGGCCAAATTTGTGATGATGTCATTATCACGCAAATGCGTGGGAGCCCTCGGTTCTGGCATGAAGCTTTGACTGCATGCATCAGTAATTTCAAGGGTGAATGTCTTTTAAATAGTGCACGTTTAGATGTTCATTTTACCTACAGGTAACCCTTAGTATAGGCTTACCTGTAGGTAAAAATCACAAAGCTGGCTTTACTACTGCTTTAAGCTAAAACACCTGAAGCCTTTACATCCACTTTAAGGTTAGTGCTAATATCTCAAGGCCCAGAATTATAGAAGCCCAAGTGGGAGAACCAACACAGTTCACATGGCCCTCTGCTAAATTCTTCCTAACCAAAGTACACAGTAGCTCCAACCAACCTCATATAGGGATCCTGCCAGAGGGGCAGGAACAACAGGTCACTTCCTATAAAGAAGGGGCCCTTCGCTAGGGAATAAGTTATCTCTTTCCTGCAAAATGCAGATTCACATACAATGATGAAAATGAATATAGAGGATATAAAATCATGTGCAGTTGGATATTTAACCTAATTTTAGCACCTGTAGCCCAGCAGTGGGAGCTATTTACAAAGAACTGCATATCACAGACTGCAGCTGTTTCACAGCACTCGATCTTTGCACAGTTTAGAAAGATAAATGTCACATATGAATAGGTTATATTCATGCAGCAAAAGAGCGTGTACTCTGTTTGAATATTTAAGCAGCTGACAAAGTTCCCAAACTCAAAACAAGCTATTATGACAAGACTTTGAAACAAAGCAGTGTAATGGCTGCTACAGATCTACTGAACTCCTATTAAACACTGCCCACTGGAGACTTGAATGAGTAACAATTCTCACCTGTGTGTAAAAACAGCTGTTCTAGTTAGGATTTAGAGCATATGCTGGGGAATATATATTTTTTTTAAGTTCGTCAGACTAAACCCAGAGTAATGAGTTTGTTGTAAAATCCACCAGGTTATGGAAATAAAAATGTAACCAAGTCCTGGGAATGTTACTCTTTTAGATTGTAGGCTCTTATGAGCAGGGCCCTCTGATTCCTCTTATCGTATTATACTTGTACTGTCTGTTTTCATTTTATAAAGCGCTGTGCAAACTGTTGCCCCTATATAAATCATGAATAATCAACATAATCCATGAAAGAAGAAAAAAAAATGTAGTCACCTAACATACTGTAGATATAAACCCTAACTAAATAATATTTACTCTACGGTTTAAAGGCCTCATGCACACACGGTATTTTAGCAGCGTCAGGCTTTTTTTTTTTTACAGCGTCAAAATGCATCTCCATGTTATTCAATCTGTCCATGCACACATAGGCTTTTAGGAGCTTTTAGTGACATAGACATTTAGAAGCTGTAAAAAAAAACTTCTTCTGGAACAGCAACATTTGGGCAGACAGCTCCTATTAAACTCTCCTAAACTCTGCTAAACGCCGGTGTCCAGTGTTTCGCAGAAGATTTTTTTATTCTTTTTTTTTTTTTTATGTGGAGGCCACCTGCATCTTTAACAACCAGTGATCAGCTTGTTTTTAAAGAGCGGGCCGGGAAGCCGGTCGTCACATCCAATAACAGATGAGTCCACAACTGTCAGGGGGCTTCCCCGGGAATACAAAAGTTTGAAAAAAAAAATACCCCCCCAATCCATACCAGGCCTCTGGGTCTGGTATGGATTTTAAAGGGAATCCCACGCCAACATTTTTTTAAAAAATGCCATGGAGTCCCCCCCAAAAATCCATACCAGACCGTTATCCGAGCATGTAGCCTGGCAGGCCAGGAAAGGGGGGGGGGGATTCGTGCGCCCCACCCCAAACCACACTAGGCCACATGCCCTCAACATGGGGGGTCTGCCTCCCACCCCAAAGCACCTTGTCCCCATGTTGATGGGTGGTGATTGTGGGGGTCTGAGGGCAGGGGGATGTAAAAGGGGGGTGATTAAGAACTGTCAGATGGCGAAGCAGGCAGACAGCAGTAGTCTTCATCGTGAGCGGAGCTTTTGTTTTCCTTTTTCGGGTCTTAAAGTGGCGGCAAACATCTTGATTGATGATTGATCTACACTGATGGACATTGTTTTTTTATGTTTAATAAAGGAAATAAAGTTGTCAAAAACTGTGTCTGTGTTATTATTTATTTATATGTTATTATTTATTTTTGACACTTGTACCCTATACTTATTCATATAGGGGGGTGGGGGGCCGGGATCTGGGAAATCTTCCAGATTCCCATAAACCCTCTGCCTGCAGACCCCCACAACCACCACCCAGGGTGGTTGTCCCCATCAACATGTGGACAAGGTGCTTTGGGGTGGGGTGGGGCAGGGGGGGCAGAGCATGCGGCAGGGTATGGCCAGGAAAGGAGGGGGTGAGCGAGTACCTCTTCCCCTTTCCTGGCCTGAAAGGCTGCATGCTCGGATAAGGGTTTGGTATGGATTTTGGGGGGGCACACCTTTTTTTTGTGGCCTGGGGGGTTCCCCTCAAAATCCATACAAGACAGCTTCTCCTGTTAGAATTGATGAATGTCCTTCCATCCCAGTTGCGGCTATTTTGGGTCTATTCCAGAAAAAGCACTTGCCTCTCATACCTCTCCATCCTGCCATTGTACAAAATGTTTTACCCCCTAGTGGCTACTCTTGGCCAAACAAACTGCGCGCGCTCACAGTGTGTCCTCCCCCAACTCTGGCTAACCTTACTAGCAGGTGCTCCGGGCAACTCAAATCCTGCTCCCACACAGTGCTCTCAGCTAGAGAGGGAGCCCCTGCTGTAGTTCTTGGATGTAATCAATGATAACCTGATTCGCAAGGGTTAATGGGTCATATAGCTCTGGTGAGTCTGCGAAGGTTATATATTTTGCAATTGGACACATAACCATTTATACACGTGAGAGACATTGTGGGTTTGTTTTTTTTAATGATCATTTGTATTATAGTTATTGTTTGAGACTTTTTTTAATGGTTTGTGTTAAGGAAGAGCATGTTGTTTAATTATGTTTTGGTGCATGATATTAAAGAAGATGTGTTAGGTTTTGCTTTATTACTGTAGGTATGTTGTTCCACCTGTTTATGGTGGTTTTGGTTTCCCAGCCACTCACTGGTGTGGGCCAAGTGTTCCTCTGGGTGGAGTCCTTCCCCTTGGCAGTGATCTCTTCTGACCTAGTCCTTTTGATCCACTATGGTCTTTTCTTGGTCATTGGCAGATTCCACTGTCCTGCAGCGGACATCTACTCCTCTTCGGCCGTCTAGTAATCCTGAGTTGCAGATCCTTAGTCCCTTTTTGCCCCAGCTTTGTTAAGAGAAAAAATGCCAATTGGCCTGGAAAAATTCAACCTGGCCAATCAACACTTCCCTGAGAACACACAGACAAAAGATGTTAATTACCATTGTAAGCACCTACATGCATGCAAGTGTTCCCTGACTATGAATGGCCACAAGTTATCCCTGATATAGGTGAGGGATGATCTGATTAACAGAGATAATGACACACATTGTGGGTGTCAGTGCATTGTCGAGACTTTTAAACTTTTGAAATCTCTAAAAGTTGTGCTCTAAATACATTTTTTGAGATGGACAAAATAATCAGTATTATGTGCTTTTAACAGCAATGGAAACAGTCATATAAAGGGCAGGTTTTTATGCATCCACAAGGTGCCACAATAGGATTTTAGTCCATTCAGCACAGCATAAATTCATTACAACAACATAAGACACACAGTTTAATGCCAATTTGTGCAAAAGCCCGGTCAAATGACGTGAAAAGGCAATGGAAGAATGGGGAGAAGGGATTTATAAAGCGGTGGACTAAATCGTTGTGACATCTCTCAGATCTGCACCTTGCCCTGTGCCTTTGTATTAATTGGGGGGAAGAGCAGCAGAGAGACAATGCAGAGCTCAGATAATTAATGGTAGCTACTCACTGTGATACAGCCACAGAAAGAAAAACTTGCATGCTTGCATTAATGCTTATTTATTGATTTCAAATCAGCAGCAACAAGTCTTATTAAGATCCCCATATTTCTTGGTGTTCATTAGGTCTGCTCTGTCAACAAGAGACGTCAGCTTAGCAGCAAACCCTTGAGGGCAACAGGTCGCTTTGCTGCAGCCCACAGGAGTCCTGCTGAGCCACATTACTGTGACTAGCAACAAAAGAAAGGATTTAAATATCCCACACGCTAATTCATCTGATGATGACTCATGTACAAAAGGATTAAAGTATCATTTTAATTTGCAGTTTACTCCCTCAACCCACCAATCTAGCGCTGAGTGCTGCTATTAATCCATTGCTGAGTTGTATATTAACACTGCATGTTGCTATTTTGAACACATTTCCTCGGGTGTGTGTCGGGCAATTTCTTGGATTATAGTGGATGATTTTTTTTTTTTGATGTTTTCATTAGGGTCCTTAAGGCATGTCAGGATGAAGGGGAAGATTTTAGCCTCGACAACATGTTCAGCAAAATCCACTGAATGCTTCGATATTTGACTGAGAGTGGACAGCACCTGTCGCTGTTGCGTGGGCAGGGAAAATGATAGTCAAGTTGTTTTTTTGGCACTTATATCCCAATTTTTCAAAAAGCAATTTTGAGGTAAAAAGTGCAAGAACCCCCATCAACCAACAAGATTTCAGTTTATTGCAAAAAAGATCAGTAAAATATTATTATTTTGACACAAATACATAGAGAAGAATAAATCGAAACTGGACAAGCCAGAATCTGGAGTAGCTGTGCATCTATCTATCTATCTATCTATCTATCTATCTATCTATCTATCTATCTATCTAATCATTTTGAAACAAGCTGAAACAGAAGCTTATTGGTTGGGATGCACAGCTGCTGCAGTGTCGGTGTCCCCCAGTTTTGATATGTTCCCCATTGTGCAGATTACTGCATCCAATATATCGACTTTGCATTTGCTATCTATTTCCTGTTTTTTTACTTGGAATTTTTCATAGGGAGTTAGAGAAAATTTAAAAAAAAATGGGTATTTGTCCTGTTAGATAGTTTGTACCAGAAAAGATGTCCTTACTGGACAATCTAAACCCATCTCCTCTTCTGGTGACCACTGTAAACTTTTTGAATTTTCCCAGAAAATCTGTAAAGGGGACCATACACTTGACCCCCCATGTCCCTGTCCCCATTGTACTTACCTCCCATGATCCTGTCAGGGCTCTCACAAGTATCTTCACCAGTCCTTGGTGGATCTCCACTGTTCTCTCTATGTCCAGCGCTTCCAGGATGGACCAGACTGGTCAGCACTATTACATGGATGGAGTGCTGGAAGCTGATGATCATGGGAGGTAAGTACATCAGGGACCAAGGACGTGAGAAAGGGGTCCGGTGTTAGGTCGCCTTTACAGATTTTCTGTAAAGTTGAACTAATCCTTTAATGACACCCTTCCTAGCAGCATATACTCACATTTTCTACACTGCCAGTGCCACTACACTAAGTTACCAGGACTTAGGAAAGAGCATCCGATATGAGCCTCTAGTTTAGTGGTTCTCAACTCCGGGCCTCGGGACCCACTAACAGGCCAGGTTTGCAAGATAACTAAAATACATCACAGGTGATATATTTTGCTGCTCAGTGATTGCAGTATTGTAGTCTGCATCTCCCCAAGGTGATACTTAAAATCGGGCCTGTTAGTGGGTCCTGAGGACCCGAGTTGAGAACCACTGCTCTAGTTGCTTTAGTCAGAGCTTACACACAGCTGAGGATTCTCTTTGCCCCCATGTGGTAGTACAGGGTCAATCACCAACAGAAATGTGCACAAACAGAAGTACCAGGTCTTTCCCCTGCCAGCTAAACCGAAAGATGGGGGATTGAAGAAAGGCATGTGCTTTCTGAGAAGTGCAAGGCAGTAATAATGTAAACCTGTTGCTTTGCCTTGCATAGCAAAATCACTAATGTTCTTTAAAGCTTTTAAAACAAACAAAATTGGCGCAAATCACACTGCAAAGAAATGTGTGTGTGTAGATCTAGTGGGCAGTTTCAACCTCACAACATCCATCAGAGGGAATGTAGTTCTAGTTAAAAGAGAAGTATGGATTTATTGTATTTTGTTTATTAATATTTACCTAGGTGGATGCAGGAACGGCCACCCGGCACCTCTGCACTGAGAAACCAAGCGAACGAACACCGCCGATTGCTTGGTTCTGACAGCCCCCCGAGCAGAGAGCTGCTGACTGTCAGTCAGCAGCTTGCCGCTCTGCCCCCTCCTCACTCATTGGAGTGCTGGGCTGTGGACGGGCAGGGAGCGGCGGGCTCAGGCTCTCAGCGGCTCGCTGAGAGGCCGAGCCAGGTGTAAGTTCAGGCACCTGGCGGATACCAAACACAGAGAAAACACTGCGCTAAAGTAAAAGGAGCTGCCAGCACTCAGAGTAAAGATACACACTTCAAATCAGTATTCAAAAAATATAGTGCAGCGCTGAAGTAAAAAATAAATAAAATAAATATAAAATGTTAAAAAATTCATAAAATATGCATAAAAAATACATATAAATCAATATATGTGGAAAAACAATGTCCGTGGGAAAAATAGACGTCAGAGTCTTATATCATTTATCCATATGAAGAAACACCACCACCGATGGAAAGGGTGATGAATAATGTAGATAAAGAGTAACCAAGATGTTCCTACTTCACCCAAAGTCAAAATCTGCTTACTAGAAAACCAATGATCGTTAAGCTATAGGTGGTCTAATCAGGCACAGGGAAGTAGGTCTCCCTCAAACCATGTACACTGGATTCACCAATCCAAAGATCCAATAGTGCAAGTCATCATAAAACCGTGTAAGCGAACACCTGAAGTGTGCGACATTCCTGCGGCCTTCCCTCTGGGCTTCAGGCTCAAACAAAGAACCGGGCAATCAGGTAGAAATTGCGTGATGATGTCACTGTCGTGGGCCCCACCTTACTTGTTTCGTCATAGATAACGTTATGTGGGGATAGGTCTAGATGGCGCATCATCACATCTATCAGCTATTTACAGCGCGACCCACCTGCATTATAGAGCATTTAGGGAAATAAAACAACAAGGGCCCACGCAGGACCAAAAGAAAATGGAAGATGCTTCCATCTAGTGGATTAGCATTAATAGACATGCACAATAAAATTTTTAAATTTGGTGATGTCATCACGCAATTTTTACCTGATTGGTTGGTTCTTTGTTTGAGCCTGGAGCTGGAGGGAAGGCCGCAAGACCTGGACTAACTTCTGTGATTTCAGAAAAGAGTGGACTTCAACCCGCTCTCTGCTGAAAACGGGTCACAGGAGTGTAAAACTAAAATGAGCTTTGGCTATACTTCTCCTTTAAGTAGGTAGAGACAAGTTCAAAGCAGCAATCATTTTTTGGAAAACTGAACAGACTGATGACATTAGGTAAATAGATCACAAGCCCATGCAGAGAGATGGTAGTGTGCCAGTGAAGCACTGTGACACATGGGTTCCATAGTTGACTCTGCTGAGCCTGGTGAAGTGAACAGATGTCTCTAACCCTGGACCTCTGGGGACAGGCGGCAAGCCCAATAGATGCCAGATCGATAGACAGAGGCGGCAATGGCCGGCACACCTGGAAATGACAGCTGCGGACTGGGTTCGTACCCGCCGGCTGGGGGAAACACCAGGAGAAGGCAGAAGTGCTCCACTATGGAGACAGTACTGTGAGGGCAACCAACGAGGGAGAGCCAAATAATCCGTGATTGGTCAGCTCACCACCCACCCCCAGGTTGGAGGCAGCTGTTAACTCCACCAGGCTCAAAAGAGTCAACTATGGAACCTGTCACAGTGCCTCGCTGGCAAACTACCATCTCCCTGCATGGTCTTGTGATTTGTTTATCTAATGTCATCAGTCTGTTCAGTTTTCCAATAAAGGATTGCTGCTTTGAACTTTAGTCAGTCATTCAGTTTTCAGCATCATAAAGTATCCATTTCGGAATCGGGAGCATCTGGGTGAGTACCGATACTCACTCAAATGCCTGGTATCGGCACTGATACCGATAATGGTATCAGAATGGGTGCATTCCTTCAAAACATAAAGCAGAAAACTCCAATAAGGCAGAATCAATAACATTTATTTATACTTAAACTCCACAAAAGTACAAAGAAAGCTGCAAACACTGTCACTCCATATGAGCCAATAGCGTGTGATATCAGTATTCTAGCTCCACCATACACATTTTGTCCAGTCAGCATTTTCAGAGGCTGCAAGCATTGATGTATACCTCTATTAATTAAACCCAAAAGATACACCAATCAGGCCCATCATAATATTATTTGCTCACCCCTATGAACTAATAAGCCAATATGGACACAGTAATATCAAAATACAAGGATATCGCTTGTGGGGAGGAGCAGTGTGGTGGTGGCAGTAAACAGTTGCAGTAACAGAACTGTATTAAGTTAAAGGTTCAACAAGGCACAACCACATGGTGGGAAGACAATCTGACCTGGCCCACTCACAGAATGTCGCAGCGAAGAGTATTACAGTAGGTCTCGGTCTCTTGGGTTCACTGACAGCGTCTGTGTTGAGGGACAGAATGCGGCCCTTGGCAGTCTGTACCTAAATGGGGAGGCATCCAGGAAGGGTGGTGTGTCCCTGCTCTATCCCTACTCATCTGGAACCTCTCTCTTCTGCTAATTAGTAACCTTGACAGATGGGGGGACCTGTCATTACAATGCCCACACCAAGCCTGGGAGCCACGGTCTTAAAAAGACTCTGCCAGCCCCAAGATGGCCACCAAAGTCACATGGGGTACCAGCATTCAAACAAACAGCTCCACTGTGACCCAGGAAACCAAAGAGAATCCATGTTCCTCTTGACTTCCCCTCCCTTTGCAATGCCTTTGTGTTGGTCGCTACCTGCAGTAGAGGAAGTAGACTGCATCTGCCTACATACTTACTGGCAGTGCAAAATATGAGGCTGCAAGCTGTGCTAGATGACAGTTGGACCACAAACCAACAGCTACCAGGCCTAAGACTACCCATCTATAAATTATAACTAACAATATAGAAACATGAAATAAAACATAACATGTAAGCAACATTGTCAAGTCCCTTGATAATCCCCAAAAACTAACATTTATCAACCTACACTTAGGTAAAGAAACTAATTATATACACAGTATATGCTATATGCACAATAAATGTTCAGTCATTGTTCCCTAATCGAGTAAGTGAACAAAATCATATATGTTAAATACAGCAAGTGAACAAAATAATACATATTAAGGTTGATTTACTATAGGCAAATAGATTGTGCACTTAGTCAGTGCTGTTGCTCCAAATCTTAGTTAATAAAGGGAAGCTCTGCTCACTTCTGTCATCCAGTCATGTGCAAGCAAAAATGCTCCTTGCATGTGATTGGGTATTCTTTGCAAAGTGAAGCTTCATCTCATTTACTGAGCCCTGGAGCAACTGCACTTGCAAAGTTCACATTCTATTTGGCTTTAGTAAATCCACCCCATTGAATACAATAACTTCCTCAAATTGTCATGAACAAATGAACAATATATAAATATACAGTATATGAATATACAGTACATTAAAAATTGCAGTGTAAAATATTAAGTATTAACATTGTATATGTACAGCGCTGCATAGATTGATGGCACTATATAAGTAAATATAACAAATAAATAAATGAATCTCTATGTTTTATCAATAAAGCCATTCCTGTCCCACTTGATATTTGATCAATGGGGAGTATACGGTATGTATGTAACTTGTGAATCCACCATGTTTCTCTTCTAGAGACTTCTCCCTTTTTTCACATCCTCTCCAATGGGGATTTAACTTTTTTAATCCTACAACAAACCTAATCCCACTAAGATTCCTGTTGTGATAGATATCAAAGTGGGCAGACAAAATTTTCTTTTGAAAACCCTTTTGTTTTTATATATAGTGCCCCAATCTCACTCTCAGGGTCTGTGAGGTCCTGCCAACATACTGCAGACCACATGGGCACTGGAGAATATATACCACATACTGAGAGTGACTGAAAACAAAAGAGTCAATTAAGTATTCTCTATTAGTACTAGTAGAGATAAAGGGTGTTTTCTTTTTCCATTCACCTCCATTTACTGTACAGATGACACATTATTTACAATTAATAAAAAAAAAAACGTTCGTACTCTTCAACCAAGTTATTTTAGGAGGATTAATTATATTAACCACATGGATTGTTTCGATAAAAAAAAAATGCAGGACTATTGGGCAATGCTGTAGTCATTCTCTTAAGAATGGCCCACGATTTTTTATTTTTTAGGGCCATAAAATTGAGAAGAAAATAAGTAATAAAAAGGACAATCAAATGTAACATTATTATCTTTTTATCAGTTGCCTGTGTCTCATAATAAAGCATTACTTTTTTTTTTTTTTTTTTACCAACCTTTAGATCGTTCTTTATCTAATCAGTCTTCAAGGTATCCTTTTTTGAAAAAACTGTTTTTTAGAACATCAACATGCTTTTAATGATCTATATTGTCTCGTCACAAACAATTTCTTCTAATAAGAATATATTGTCCTTTTGGGATATTCTGTACCCAAGTAGCATGGTGGCAGCTTGTAGTTGGAATGTATCAAGTTCTGTTGCTACTTAAAAAAAGAATATTTAGAACATATCCTGCCATCTCTGATAAAAAAATAGGCACTTAAATATTACCCATTTGATCACTATGTTCATAGGAGAGTTGAATATACCTGTTATTAGAATTATATTCTTCAGTTAAAGATGGGAGGGAATTAACAACCCCATCACATGTGAGGAAGACATCATCTTCACCAAAAAATGTATTATAGTGAGGATCAATCAAAGATGATGTGTCATCCCTCTACTTCATCATGAGCAAATGTGTCATGCTTGGGGCATATTAAGCCCCCATCATGACACTTTTATTCTGTAAACTAAAGTTAAATTATTAAACTAGAAGTAATTGTGCCCCATGGTAAACTCCAGTACATCAATAATAAAAGATTTTTGTTCCTTTGGTATAGCTTGAGAGTGATTCAATTAACACCAAACAGCTTCAATACCTTGTTGACGTGTGATACTGGTTTAAAATGAAGCAACTTTAGCCGTTACCAACAAACAACTCTCTCTGCAATCTATTGTACTACTTAAAGGCATCAATTGTTTGCTTGGTGTCCCTCAAGTAAGATGGCATATTAGTCACTAAAGGCTGGAGAAAGTAGTCAATATATAATTCCCTAATGGTGATATAAGAGAGTCAGTCCCATTAATAATTGGGTCTCTCTGGAGGATCGTGAAGAACTTTGTGTACCTCAGGTAAATAATAAAATATGGGAACTTTAGAATCATATCAAATTAAAAACTGCTTTTGTTTTCTATTCAAAAGCAAATTAACATAGATAGCCCTGTATATGCTTTAACTATTTTTTTTTCTTTTTTTATAATTATATGTGGACTCCACTCCTTCTTGAAAGGGAGAAACATGTCACTATCAAGTTATTACTAATTTTATCAAAATAGTCATCTTTGTCCAAAGCGTCTCTGAGAATGCAAATCCTGTTTCAATTAGATCTAATGCAGACCAGGTCAATTCAACTGCAGTTGCCCCTATCAATGAATTCTGAATGATCTCAGAAGATAAAAATGCACCTATCAATGAATTCTGAATGATCTCAGAAGATACTAATTGTGATACAGATTCCATCAACTGTCACATGGATTCCTTCAACACTAACCCAATGCCTGTTGACACAGGCCCTTTAGCTGGCTATACACTGTTGGTTTTTACTACTTTACTGTTTACTATACAGCACTGATGGAGGAATTTTCCACTACGACTATTACATTTTGGCAGTCAGTCCCCCTGTCTTTCAAAATACCCATACAGCTGCTATATCTGATTGGATGCAGCCACTGTTCAGCCAAAACATTTCATAAAGGCTCCTTTGGCAAAAAGCAATATAACAAATATTGTTGGAGAGGGTGGAGCTGACATGGCGAATATTGGTTGATTCCTCAGCAATGTATAGCCAGCTTTAAGCTGCTCAGTGTTCAAAATCAGGACCTAGGGATGAACCAAATGTATCTGGGTTCACCTCCAGGCAGATTAGCAGTTCAGGTGTGGAATTTGAACCCCATTCAAACCAATAGGAGCTGAATTTTAAAAAACAGTAATGGCCCTTATCTAGGCTAGACACAGGGGGCTGGGCTATGACCTGGGGAGCATGTACCAAAACAAAAACTTTTTTTTTAATTGTGTTTGGCAGGGAGGAGTGATCATAATATGCTTTAAGGGCAACATTAAAAATGCAAAATTCTATTAAATAACATGCTTAGGGAATGACCATTACCTTCCAAAAGAAGATAAGTGCTATATAGCACCCCCTTTTTTCCTGCGCTCGGAACCTGGTCCTCAGGCTGCCTCAATCCCGGAACTCGTGCTAATATTAGGCATCCATGATGGCTAGGCTTTGCTGCCCCTTATGACCAGGGCGGTCGACCAAACACTGAAAATACAAAGCAAAGAAAAGGGCGCACCAGCCTAGCGCATTATCCTCAGCGAGTTTATTTAGATAAAAATAAAAATCAGCTACTCACAAACAATCGTAAAATTCAGGCACATCAATTCCATACATCTGGCTCTTGCCAGAAGATCAACGTCCTTTACTGGAAGCAGAGGGCTGACGCGTTTCGAGGCCGTGCCTCTTCCTCAGAGCCTGCTCTGTATGTGTGTGTGAGTGTGTGTGTATGTGTCTGTATATATGTGTGTGTGTATATACAGTATGTGTATGTGTGTTTCTGTGTAAATCCAGGAAGTGAACAGGCAGCAGCTTCAGCTGTCCACAGTTAAATAGGCCACAGCCAGACTTAATGGAGGGAGATTTCTGCAGCATGTTTGCCAAGTATAGACTCACAGTATATATAAAATAATCATAATATAAGTAGTTGGAGGGAAGCATCAGAGTGGCAAATATGTTTTTATTACAAATTATGTGAGCACACTGCAGTTCGTCTTTAACTGGGACTGTCGTAAAGTGCAAAGACACTCTTAAAGGGCCCCAATGATAGCTAGAAGAAGAACATTAAATATCATCTTATGTTTTGTCCCTCCTGTTAATTACTTTTTTGCTAAATTGTGTTATTACCATTGTTAATCCATTTTAGCCACTTGCCGACCACAATACGTATATATACATTGCAGTCTGTAAGTAGTTTACCGGGATTATGTGTGAAGGTATCAGCCATAACACCAGGACCGTTTTTCGGCTTTCTTTGGAAGCCAGATAGAGTGGCTCATAAGCTGCTGGAACGGTTCTGAAGTGGCGAGAGGGAGTGTTTCCCCCCTCCCGCCACTCACTGGTGTTTCTTGGGCTGGCAGTGTAGCCGGCTGCTCCCATAGGCGATCAAAGCGTTAACACTTTTTTGATCGACTCTATGGCCTTGGAGGACCGGAGCAAAGTCATTTTGTCACTTTTAGGCCAGGCTGGAAGAAAAAAAAAAAAAATATATATATATATATATACACATACTGTATATATATATATTTCTTTTTTTTATATCGAAAGATCACTTTTCTTTTTTTTTTTGATCTTTTGCCTTTAAAGGTATAAAAGAGATTTGGGATCTTTTTGACCCCAGATCTCTCCCATAAAGAGAACCTGCCATCCTTATTTTTATTACATGTTTACATTCCTTGTAATAGGAATAAAAGTTATCAAAAAAAAAGGAAAGGGATAGTGTAAAAATAAAAAATTTGTAAAATAAATAATATTAAAAAAAAAAGGCCCCTATCTATCTGTGCTCATGTGCAGAAGCAAACGCATACTTAAGTAGCCCATGCCTATGTAGATCATATTCGAACCACACATGTGAGGTATCACCACAGAGTGTTGGAGCAAGAGCAATAATTCTAGTGCTAGACCTCCTCTGTTGCTCTAAACAGGTAACCCATTAAAGGCATTTAAAGTGTCACCTATGGAGATTTATAACCGGTTCCGGTCTGCCCACCTCATGTATACTGCGGCAGGATGGCCCTCCTGTGCGAACCGACGTAGGGCTATGTCCGTCGCACGCTTGCAACTAGGGAGTGTGCGTCCCCGCCGGCGCGCTCCTGCCACCACTCGGCAGCGGGGACTCCAAAGCACGGGCCGGCGGCTCCGATTGCCGTCTGCCACCCGCGACCGCTCCCCGCTGAGAGAGAAGAATGGTCAGCTGTTGTAAACACAGCTGACCATTCTTCTCTCTGGAATGATCACAGAGCTCCTGTGATCCTTCTATATAGGATCATAGGTCTCTGTGGTCATTTCATAAGTCCCGCCCCCATACAGTTAGAATCACTCCCCTAGGCTCACATTTATCGCAAAATATGGCCTGGTCATTAAGGGGGAAAATCTTCCGGTCCAGAAGTGGTTAAGTACCGTAGTTTGTCGCCATTCCACGAGCATGTGCAATGTTAAAGTGTGACATGTTAGCTATCTATTTATTCGGCGTAACATCATCTTTCACATTATATATTATTTAGGGTAACTATTGTGTTTTTTTTTTTTTCAATTCATTAAAAAAAAGTTGCATTTGCAAAACCGCTGCATAAATGCTGTGTGACATAAAAAATTGGAAGAATCGCCATTTTATTTGCTAGGGTTTCTGCTATAATGTACAAGTTATTTTATAGCAAAAAATACTGATTTAAACTAAAAGTTCCAGAAAAAGCCTGGTCGGCAAGTGGTTAAGCTTGCCTAAATGCCAACCATATTGGGTGACAATATATTAAGTTTGCCTTTACTACCTGGTTTGGTGCCTGTTTTCTTTGATATAGCACTACTATTGGGTACTAAGTATTGATTTTAGTAATTTGCTGCTATATTGTATGTTTGTACACTCAACCTGATGTGTCAGAGGGGCTGAGGTTCTTGAGAAGGCTGAGGAAAAGAACAGAGGATCCATCCTATCCAGCGGCTCCTATGGGGGTAGTGCTACATAAGTATAAGTGAACATGCACCTTATAAACCTTTAAGGACTCCTTAACACTTGTGAAGAAGGATCTGCGTTAAACAGATTTTTAGAGGGTGTGTGAAAGTTGGTGAAGAGACCTCCCCACAGCCTTTTTTAATCTCTAAAACCCATAATCTTGTTCCCTGCATGTAGCTCAGGGGCAGTTGTGGTGCGGCTATACAAAGAATCACAGCTGTGGCATTTATATACCCGCTTTGCAGCTTAGGGGGACATTTGGGGGGCTCAAACACCTGTTTTTTTTGCCCCCTAATGCCTAATGGCATGTGTAAGCCAGGCCAAAAAGTAATGGCCTGATAGGTTAGGAGCATACAGCTGCAAAGCCTGCCTAAGATGCCCAAAACTAACTTTATTAGCATAAGGGCTTGTTCAGAATTGCGGTTGGGGGCAGTAATAATGCACAGTTGAATTGCATTTCTAATGTCTTCTCTTAAGCTGCAAAGGCAGTGGATATGGTTGTTCAAATGCGTAAATGATGATACACCCCCCCCCCCCGTCACATTTAGTGGCAACTAGTACCGCTGATTGTGGCCCATTCAAGCTGCATCTATCTGTTGCCTCCTCACTACCTGTGAAATGCTTCTGAAAAGCAATCTGGCATTAGTAAAAATGTTAAATGTATAGATGAAATCCAAGCAAACTGCTAAATACACAGAAGAAATACACATAGGAGTAGGCTCACACTCATGTGATCTGTGCATGTGTGTTTGTTTGAGCACATCACCAGTATAGCAGCTCATTCATTTGAGAAAAAAAGGCAATTAAAGAAAACGCGGCTGCATGGAACTGCAGCAGCACCATGTGGTTTAACACACAGAAAAATGCACAGCAGTTACAGATGTGTGAGGGTGCAATTAAGATTTATTGGTACCCCCAGTGTCTGCTAAATAGTAGATCTCAATTATGCACCAATCTTCACATGTGTAAACATAGGCTATTTTACCTTTCAAAGAATTTGTAATTCTGTCAATCCATTCTGTACCTAGCTCTATTAGACAACATGGCCAATCTACAGACTAGAATTTACATTACTGTAATAATACAACTAGGTCTAGTTCTTCCCCCAGCCTGTGCCTTCACAGTAAAAGGAGAAGCACTGGCTAGACAAGTGTTAACAACTAGACACTAAACCTTGTGTTTCTTCCCCTTCCCTGTGTCTCTTCTTATACCTACCCCTTTCCTTAAAAACTGTTGTTTTCCCTTTTTCCACTCCCTCCCCATAAGAATGGCTATACTGCCCTGTTAGGGCACCTTACTTTATGTAAGCCGTCCACCTTCATCTTGATTGTTTCTTTCTGCATGCCTCCCCTTCTTCCTACTCCTACTTCTTACTACCTACCCAATGGAATGGGTACCATCCAATAGTATCTCTGGCATTCCTTTTCCAGTCACCATGACTGCAATTACATTTGGTTTCCTTAATGTTAGGGGACTTAACACCCCCATCAAATCCTTTCGCAAGTCCTATATAACATGCTAAAACAACAAGTTTGTTTTCCTGACCATGGCTACCCATCATTAGGTAAAGTGGCATTTGTGTAACAATCATACCGGTAAATCTAAGGGGGTGGCCATAGAGTTCTATGCCTTGCTCCCAGTTTAGGACATTCAGGAGATATCTGACCCAGGAGGAGGATTCCAGATCCTTAAATGCAGGCCATACGACAAACCATTCACTCTGGGTATTGCAAATCCTCCTATCCAGTGTCAGGTCCCTATGTTGTTAGACAGCTGGGCACCCTCTACGAATGTAGGGTTGTTCTTGGAGGAGATTTGAATATTTTGCTCAACCCATCCTTTGACTCCACATCCATATCCCCCATCTTTCTTTGTCTCAATTTAACCGGCTCAGGCGCTGACTACATGAATACCAGTTGTTGGACGTGTGGTGATCGTTACATCCCACACTACGGGATTATACCTGTCATTCCTTAACTCATTGGACTTATAGTCGGATAGACTTATTCTTAGTCTCTCATTGTCTACTTAGTTGGCAACCTCATGCATCAATTGGGTCTAAAATCTAGTCAGACAATTTTCCGATTTTTTTTTTTTACTTACTTACTATGATACACTTCTTCAAAACATTTGCTTCTTGGAGATTCAATGAAGCACTGCCTCTGGCATGACCGTCCGCAGCACTGATTTTATAGGAGGCCTGAAAGTGTGTTATCAGAGGAACACTGAAGGTGCTCACTTGAAAAAGGAATGTTCATCTGACAGTGCTAAACTTTTGCATGAGATCCATATGCTACAGATCCAACATGAATGCACATTTGATGCTAGCACCTTACAACAGTTGTAAGGGAAACCTAAGGACCTCCATCATTAGACCAGGCTTATTTTCACCACAAAGATGGTATACGTCAGACCATGTACAAGTTTGGTAACAAGGCAAGTAGACTGCTTGCTAGATCAATTCACACACAATTAGGGAGAACATACGTAAGATACGCTGTCCTAAGCAAGGCATGGTATATTCATCTGAAGCGATCGCCTCTGCATTTCATGACTACTTTTCTGCTCTATACAATATCTTAAATCCTCTCACAACTTCCTTAAACTCGCAAGGGTTTACCCAATTATCTCAATACATACAGCTTTACCAAGCATCGATCAGTCGATGGCCAAAGCTTTAAAGTGGTTTTTAAGCCACTTCATAAACTACACACAGTCTCCTCTGTTATAAAGCCTCCTATGCTGCTGTGTATGTCCTTTGTAGAAAAGATGCCTATTTCTACCTGAATTTACAGCACAGATCGGCGGGCACGTGACTCCTCGAGGCTCCCTCTCACAATCTGAAAGCTAGAGTGGGAGGAGCAAGATTCCCCAGCTGACGTCAGTCAGGAGGAAGGGAGGACAGAGCCGAGACATCAGCAGGGAAGGAGGGGGAGCCTCGAGGAGTCATGTAAATGCTGATCTGCGCTGTGAAATCAGATAGAAATAGGCATCTTTTTTACAAAGAACATACAGTATCTCACAAAAGTGTGTACACCCCTCACTTTTTGTAAATTTTTTATATTATCTTTTCATGTGACAACACTGAAGAAATGACACTTTGCTACAATGTAAAGTAGTGAGTGTACAGCTTGTATAAGTGTCAATTTCCTTTTCCCTTAAAAATAACTCAACACACAGCCATTAATGTCTAAGCCGCTGGTAACAGAAGTGAGTACACCCCTAAGTGAAAATGTCCAAGTTGGGCCCAATTAGCCATTTTCCCTTCCCAGTGTCATGTGACTCGTTAGTGTTACAATGTCTCAGGTGTAAATAGGGAGCAGGTGTGTTAAATTTGGTGTTATCGCTCTCACTCACTCATACTGGTAACTGGAAGTTCAACATGGCACCTCATGCCAAAGAACTCTGAGGATCTGAAAAAAAGAACTGTTGCTCTACCTAAAGATGGCCTAGTCTATAAGAAGATTGCCAAGACCCTGAAACTGAGCTGCAGCATGGTGGCCAAGACCACAGAGCAGTTTAAAAGGACAGGTTCCCCTCAAAACAGGCCTCGCCATGATCGACCAAAGAAGTTGAGTGCATGTGCTCAGTGTCATATCCAGAGGTTGTCTTTGGGAAATAAACGAGTGCTGCCAGCATTGCTGCAGAGGTTGAAGGGGTGGGGGGTCATTCTGTCAGTGCTCAGACCATAGTCCGCACACTGCATCAAATTGGTCTGCATGGCTGTTGTCCCAGAAGGAAGCCTTTTCTAAAGATGATCCACAAAAAAGCCTGCAAACACTTTGCTGAAGACACGCAGAGTAAGGACATGGATTACTGGAACCATATCCTGTGGTCTGATGAGACCAAGATAAACTTATTTTGTTTACTTTGTGTCAAGCGTGTTTGGCGACAACCAGGTTAGGAGTACAAAGACAAGTGTGTCTTGCCTACAGTCAAGCATGGTGGTGGGAGTGTCATGGTCTGGGGCTGCATGAGTGCTGCCGGCACTGGGGAGCTACAGGTCATTGAGGGAACTATGAATGCCAACATGTACTGTGACATACTGAAGCAGAGCATGATCCCCTCCCTTCGGAGACTGGGCCGCAGGGCAATATTCCAACATGATAACGACCCCAAACACATGTCCAAGACGACCACTGCCTTGCTAAAGAAGCAATGGAACCTCTGGCGAATGCCCTGAGGGCTAACGACTAGGTTTGAGTGAACATGAACTGTATTGTTCGTGTTCGTACTAGACTTTTGGGTAATCGGTATCCGGACCCGAACATTTCACTGTATGTTCGGGTACTGTCGGTTGTTCGGTAACGTATTTGATGTTTTGGCGCGGTTTTAATGGCGCGCTTTCAACAGGTGCAAGGCAGCCAATCAGCAAGCGTTTAACTAGTGTGCCCTAGAAACTATCACAGCCATGTCTACTAATGGCATGGCTGTGATTGGCCAGTGCAGCATGTGACCCAGACTCTATATAAGCTGGAGTCACACAGCGCAGCGCGTCACTCTGCTATAACTTTAGTAGGGACAGGTTCCTGACTGCTGCTGCTGAGGGAGAGATAGGAGTTTACTGTAGGGCGAGGCTTGAGAGATTGCTTGTAGGGAAAGCATAGGAGGAACAATCTGCTTTATCATACAGCGATCTACATTGATTTGATTGTGTGGGGTACAGTGCACAATCTTTTTGCCCAGAGGGAGAGATAGGAGTTTACTGTAGGGCCAGGCTGGAGAGATTGCTTGTAGGGAAAGCATAGGATAGGAACAATCTGCTTTAATCAGACAGCGATCTACATTGATTTGATTGTGTGGGGGTTGCAGTGAACGATCTTTATGCCCTGACCTGAGCCAAGTGAGGGCCCTGACCTGAGCCAAGTGAGGAGGAGAAAGGAGAAATTTTTTTTATCAGTCTGTTAGGCGTGCGGTGCTGCACATTTCATGCAAGCTCAGTGCATATGTGTGTGCTTAATCTGCATTTAAAAAAGAAAAAACATTTTTTCCTTCATATTTAACTTTGACATACAGTCTTTAGACAGACATTGCTTTTCTAACCTGCTCTTCAAAAAGCACCAATGTGAGGGGAAAATAATTATTTTTCAGTATTTAGGGAAAAAAAATAATTTTTCAGTTTTTCATTCAAATGGGTTTTTTTTTTTTTTTTTTTATTCAATAGCAGAATAGAACAACAGTATCCAACCTGTTAGGCGTGCGGTGCTACACATTTCATGCAACCTCAGTGCATATGTGTCTGCTTAATCTGCATTTAAAAAAGAAAAAACATTTTTTCCTTCATATTTAACTTTGACATACAGTCTTTAGACAGACATTGCTTTTCTAACCTGCTCTTCAAAAAGCACCAATGTGAGGGAAAAATAATTATTTTTCAGTATTTAGGGTAAAAAAATGATTTTTCAGTTTTTCATTCAAATGTTTTTTTTTTTTATTCAATAGCAGAATAGAACAACAACAGTATCCAACCTGTTAGGCGTGCGGTGTGTAGCGGGCATTTCCTGCAACCTCAGTGCATATGTGTCTGCTTAATCTGCATTTTAAAAAGAAAAAAAATTTTTTCCTTCATATTTTACTGTGACTTACAGCATTTAGACAGACACTGCATTTCAAATCTGCTATTCAACAAGCACCAATTAAGGGGACAATTATTTTTCAGTTTTTCATTCATACATTACAGTGCGGTACACCCATTGCATACTGTTGTATTGCGCATTGCAATAAAAAAAAAACATTTAGGGGCAAAAAAAGTTGATTACAGTGAGATACACCCATTGCATACTGTTGTATTGCGCCTTGCAATAAAAAAAACATTAAGGGGCAAAAAAAGTTGATTGCGGCCCTGTCCGCGTATGTTACAGTGAGATACACCCATTGCTTACTGTTGTATTGCACATTGCAATAAAAAAAATCATTTAGGGGCAAAAACAGTAGATTGCGGCCCTGTCTGCGTATGTTACAGTGAGATACACCCATTGCATACTGTTGTATTGCACCTTGCAATAAAAAAAATTTAGGGGCAAAAAAAGTTGATTGCGGCTCTATTCGCGTATGTTACAGTGAGATACACCGATTGCATACTGTTGTATTGCGCCTTGCAATAAAAAAAAAAACATTTTGGGGCAAAAAAAGTTTATTGCGGCCCTGTCCGCATATGTTACAGTGAGATACACCCATTGCATACTGTTGTATTGCGCCTTGCAATAAAAAAAAAAAAACATTTAGGGGACAAAAAAAGTTGATTGGGGCCCTGTCTGCGTATGTTACAGTGAGATACACCCATTGCATACTGTTGTATTGCACCTTGCGACTGGTGAGTATATTTGCGACTGGTGAGTATCTTGCGACTGGTGAGTATCTTTGCGACTGGTGAGTATCTTTGCGACTGGTGAGTATCTTTGCGACTGGTGAGTATCCTTGCGACTGGTGAGTACCTTGTGACGGGTGAGTATCCTTGCAACTGGTGAGTATCCTTGCAACTGGTGAGTATCCTTGCAACTGGTGAATATCCTTGCACTGGTGAGTATCCTTGCGACTGGTGAAGTAGCTTGCGACTGGTGAGTATCTTGCGACTGGTGAGTATCCTTGCGACTGGAAGTATCTTTGCGACTGGTGAGTATCTTTGCGACTGGTGAGTATCCTTGCGACTGGTGAGTATCCTTGCGACTGGTGAGTATCCTTGTGACTGGTGAGTATCCTTGCGACTGGTGAGTATCCTTGCGACTGGTGAGTATCCTTGCGACTGGTGAGCATCCTTGCGACTGGTGAAGTATCTTGCGACGGGTGAGTATCCTTGCGACTGGTGAGTATCCTTGCACTGGTGAGTATCCTTGCACTGGTGAGTATCCTTGCGACTGGTGAAGTAGCTTACGACTGGTGAGTATCTTTGCGACTGGTGAGTATCCTTGCGACTGGTGAGTATCTTGCGACTGGTGAGTATCTTGCGACTGGTGAGGATCTTGCGACTGGTGAGGATCCTTGCGACTGGTGAGGATCCTTGCGACTGGTGAGCATCTAGTGACTGGTGAGGGTATTAGCGACTGGTGGGTACCCCAGGTTTTGTACCAGAGAAGTTAGAGGTAGTGTAGGTAAGGAAGAGCAGGTCGTTAATATTATCCCCATAGAGTAGAGGGTAATAATGTCCGACAGGATTGGGGATGCCACTCAGTGCACTTCTTGCGGCATGTATGCGTTCCTTGATGAAACAATCGAGGACGAATACTGCTGTGCAAGATGTGAGCGACTTGTTGCTCTGGAAGCCCACATCGTGGATCTAGAGAACACAGTGACAAGACTGCGTAGCATCTACAACCTGGAAAGGAGCTTGGACTTTACCCATCAGGCGCTGGCAGGGGTCAGCATAGAGGAGGAAGGAATAGAGGAGACGCAAGCAGCAGAGGTACGCAGCTGGGTGACTGTTAGGAATGTTAGGGGGAGGAGAGTCAGGGAGGCCAGTCCTGAGTTGGTACACCCTAACATGTTTGCCGAGTTGCAGGTTGAGGGGGATATCAACTCAGGGGTGGCAGTGCTGGAGCATGCGCCCTCCCCCAGCTGCCAGGGGAGGGACGGCTCCAGGAAGAAGGGGGGCCGCAACGCAGGAAAGGTTAGAAAGGTTGTGGTAGTTGGGGACTCAATTATCAAGAGGACAGAGAGGGAAATCTGTAAAAAAGATCGCGTGAACCGAACAGTTTGTTGTTTACCGGGCGCCCGAGTTCGGCACATCGCAGATCTGGCAGACAGATTGTTGGGCGGGGCTGGGGATGACCCAGCGGTCATGGTGCATGTGGGCACTAATGACAAAGTTAAAGGTAGGTGGAGGATCCTTAAGAACGATTTCAGGGACTTAGGTAATAGATTGAGGAAAAGGACCTCCAAGGTGGTTTTCTCTGAAATACTGCCTGTACCTCGAGCCACACAGGAGAGGCAGAAGGAGCTTAGGGAAGTTAACAAGTGGCTGAGGAATTGGTGTAGGAAGGAGGGGTTTGGGTTCCTGGAGAACTGGGCTGACTTCTCAGTCGGCTACCGGCTCTTTAGTAAGGATGGGCTGCACCTTAATGGGGACGGTACAGCTCTTTTGGGGAGAAAGATGGCCACCGAGTTGGAGGGGCTTTTAAACTAGGAGACGGGGGGGAGGGCTCAGAAATAGAATCAGTCAGGAGGGAGCAGAGGACTGAAGGCAGTTGTAGGGTCAATAGCGACAGTAGGTCAACAACATCAATTGGCGGGTCTGTGCGGGAGAACAGCAGACCAAACAGAAATAAACAAAACCGCTAATCACGTTTAACTTCCGTAAAACTAAGAGGGGTATATGCTAATGCCAGGAGCCTAGCTAATAAGATGGATGAGTTGGACATGTTAGTACATGAGGAGGACATAGACCTTGTGGGAATAACGGAGACTTGGTTCGACCCCTCACATGACTGGCTGGCCAATATCCAAGGGTATTCGGTGTACCGGAAGGACAGGGTTGGTAAAAGAGGGGGAGGGGTATGTCTCTATGTCAAGAACAATATAAAGGTGCTAGAAAGGAGTGACATTACGGATGGGATGAGCATGGATTTAGAATCTGTGTGGGTTGAACTCGATAGGGAAGAAGATAAGGGAAAAGTAGTTGTGGGGGTTTGCTATAGGCCACCTAACCAAAGGGGAGGAGGTAGAGCTGGAATTTTTAGCACTAATAGGTAAAGCGGCAAAACTAGGATCAGTCATCATATTGGGGGACTTCAATTATCCCGACATTGACTGGGAAGAGGGGACTGCCCACTCGCATAAGGCCCGGCTATTCACGGAAACCTTACAGGATAACTACATGTCGCAGTTGGTGGATTCCCCCACTAGAGAGAATGCTATCCTGGATCTATTGATCACTAATGACCCAGACATAATCTCGGAGGTAGGAGTCCAGGAAAACCTGGGCTCTAGCGATCACAGGATGATCACAGTTAGTATAAATAACAATATAAAAAGGCAAGTGGGGAACATAAGAACCCTAAACTTCAGAAGGGCAGACTTTCCAAAATTGTACTCATTGATGGAAAGGGTAAACTGGGACCAAACCCTGGGATCACTGACCACAGAGGAAAAATGGGAATGCTTTAGAACAATATTAAGCAAAGGCATCTTGCAGTGCATTCCTATGGGGAATACATTTAGAAGAGACAAAGCCAAACCTGGCTGGCTAAACCGTAGCGTTAAAAAACTTATTAGGGGAAAAAAATTGGCCTTCAAGAAATATAAATCAGAGGGCACCGTATCGGCCTTCCAGCAATACAAGGAGGAAAATAAGAAGTGTAAACACGAAATCAAGATGGCTAAAATCAACTTTGAGAGACAAATAGCGGAGGATAGTAAAAAAAACCCAAAGAAATTCTTTAAATATATCAACAGCAAAAAAACTAGGGCAGAGCATATTGCACACATAATTAGCGATGATGGGAGGATGGTTACAGAGGACACTGAAAAAGCAACCATGCTGAATTCTTTTTTCTCGTCAGTCTTTACGCAGGAAAAGGAAGGGTACACTGACCATGACTGTATGGTTAGTAGTAATACACAGGACTTGCCACTATGGCTAACAGAGGGGGAAATCAGGGAAAGACTGGATAAACTTAACACAAACAAATCACCAGGCCCGGATGGCGTACATCCGAGAGTGCTCAAGGAACTCAGTATGGTTATATCTAGACCACTGTTCCTGATCTTTGCTGACAGTATTAGGACAGGAGATGTACCAGGGGATTGGAGGAAGGCTAACGTGATTCCGATATTCAAAAAGGGCCAGAGACATATCCCGGGAAATTATAGGCCTGTCAGTCTGACATCAATAATATGTAAACTTTTGGAGGGGATGATAAGGGACTATATCGTAGAGTATGCTAAAGACAACAACATCATCAGTAGTAACCAGCACGGGTTTACAAATGGGCGATCTTGTCAAACCAATCTCTTAGCATTCTACGAGGAAGTGAGCTGTGAGCTAGATAGGGGGAGACCAGTGGATGTGGTGTACTTGGATTTCGCTAAGGCGTTTGATACAGTTCCCCACAAGCGCTTAATTTATAAAATAAGGTCTGCAGGTATCGACAGCAGGGTTTGCTCTTGGATACGGAATTGGCTAAAAGGCCGTGTCCAAAGGGTAGTAATAAACAGCGCATACTCAGACTGGTCTGAGGTAGTAAGTGGGGTGCCCCAGGGCTCAGTCCTGGGACCAACCTTGTTCAATTTATTCATAAACAGCATTGAGGAAGGGATCAGTAGTTCGTTATCAGTTTTTGCAGATGACACAAAATTGGCCAGGGCAATAACTGCACAGCATGAAGCAGATATCCTACAGAATGACCTGGACAAAATTACGGAGTGGGCAACGACATGGCAAATGAGGTTTAATGTGGAGAAGTGTAAGGTTTTGCACTTGGGGACCAAAAACATAAAAACACAATACACTTTAGGAGGGGAACCCTTGGGGGAATCAAAAATGGAGAAAGATCTGGGAGTCTTAGTTGATGATAGATTAGGCAACAGCATGCAATGCCAAGCGGCAGCTTCCAAAGCCAACAGAATATTAGCATGCATAAAGAAAGGGATGTATTCCAGAGATAAGACTATAATCCTTCCACTTTATAAAACTCTGGTCCAACCGCATCTGGAGTATTCTGTCCAGTTCTGGTCGCCAGTCCTCAGGAGGGATGTGTTGGAGCTGGAGAAAGTCCAGAGAAGGGCAACTAAACTGATTAGGGGGTTGGAGGACCTTACCTATGAAGAGCGGCTGCAATCGCTCGATTTATTTTCCCTGGAGAAAAGACGTCTGAGAGGGGACATGATAGCAATTTATAAATATCTTAATGGGGATCTCAGCTTAGAAGAAAAGCTGTTCATTCGAAGGAATTGCATGAGGACTCGAGGACATACAATGCGATTAGAGGAGAAGCGTTTTAACCTCAGGCAACGTGGGGGGTTCTTTACTGTTAGGGCTACAAGATTGTGGAATTGTCTACCACAAGAGGTGGTTTCTGCGGGTAGTATGGTGACTTTCAAAAGACTCTTAGACTTACATCTCAAGGATCAGGAGATTGAGGGCTATGTTAGATGATTACAGTCACACACACCTACACAGGTTGAACTGGATGGACTATTGTCTTTATTCAACCTCACCTACTATGTATGTAACTATGTATGTATTGTGCCTTGCAATAAAAAAAAACATTTAGGGGCAAAAAAAGTTGATTGCGGCCCTGTCTGCATATGTTACAGTGAGATACACCCATTGCATACTGTTTTATTGTGCCTTGCAATAAAAAAAAAAAACATTTAGGGGCAAAAAAAGTTGATTGCGGCCCTGTCCGCATATGTTACAGTGAGATACACCCATTGCATACTGTTGTATTGCACCTTGCAATAAAAAAAACATTTAGGGGACAAAAAAAGTTGATTGCGTCCCTGTCCGCATATGTTACAGTGAGATACACCCATTGCATACTGTTGTATTGCGCCTTGCAATAAAAAAAACATTTAGGGGCAAAAAAAGTTGATTGCGGCCCTGTCCGCATATGTTACAGTGAGATACACCCATTGCATACTGTTGTATTGCGCCTTGCAATAATAAAACCATTTGGGGCAAAAAAAGTTGATTGCGGCCCTGTCTGTGTATGTTACAGTGAGATACACCCATTGCATACTTTTGTATTGCGCCTTGCAATAAAAAAAAACATTTAGGGGCAAACAAATTTGCCCCTTAAATGTCTGTGTATGTTACAGTGAGATACACCCATTGCATACTGTTGTATTGCGCCTTGCAATAAAAAAAAAACATTTAGGGGCAAAAAAAGTTGATTGCGGCCTTGTCCGCGTATGTTACAGTAAGATACACCCATTGCATACTGTTGTATTGCGCCTTGCAATAATAAAACCATTTAGGGGCAAAAAAAGTTGATTGCGGCCCTGTCCGCGTATGTTACAGTGAGATACACCCATTGCATACTGTTGTATTGTGCCTTGCAATAAAAAAAACATTTAGGGGCAAAAAAAGTTGATTGCGGCCCTGTCCGCATATGTTACAGTGAGATACACCCATTGCATACTGTTGTATTGCGCCTTGCAATAAAAAAAACATTTAGGGGCAAAAAAAAGTTTATTGCGGCCCTGTCCGCATATGTTACAGTGAGATACACCCATTGCATACTGTTGTATTGCGCCTTGCAATAAAAAAAACATTTAGGGGCAAAAAAAGTTGATTGCAGCCCTGTCCGCGTATGTTACAGTGAGATACACCCATTGCATACTGTTGTATTGCGCTTTGCAATAAAAAAAACATTTAGGGGCAAAAAAAGTTAATTTTGGCCCTGTCTGCATATGTTACAGTGAGATACACCCATTGCATACTGTTGTATTGCGCATTGCAATAAAAAAAAAAACATTTAGGGGACAGAAAGATATTAAATTGCGGCTTAGTCTGTATCTGTATGTGTGAGATACACCCGTTGTATACTGTTGTTCTAGTTCGCTATTCAATAAACACCCATTTAGGGAAAAAATATTACATTTCATAGTCACATAGTAGGTGAGGTTGAATAAAGACAATAGTCCATCCAGTTCAACCTGTGTAGGTGTGTGTGGCTGTAATCATCTCACATAGCCCTGAATGTTCTGATCCTTGAGATGTACGTCTAAGAGTCTTTTGAAAGCCACCATGCTTCCCGCAGAAACCACCTCTTGTGGTAGAGAATTCCACAATCTTGTAGCCCTAACAGTAAAGAACCCCCCACGTTGCCTGAGGTTAAAACGCTTCTCCTCCAATCGCATTGTATGCCTTCTAGTCCTCATGCAATCCCTTCGACTGAACAGCTTTTTTTCTATGCTGAGATCCCCATTGAGATATTTATAAATTGCTATCATGTCCCCCCTCAGGCGTCTCTTCTCCAGGGAGAATAAATCAAGCGATTGCAGACGCTCTTCATAATTAAGGTCCTTCAATCCCCTAATCAGTTTAGTTGCCCTTCTCTGGACTCTCTCCAGCTCCAGCACATCCCTCCTGAGGACTGGCGACCAGAACTGGACAGAATACTCCAGATGCGGTCGGACCAGAGTTTTATAAAGTGGAAGGATTATAGTCTTATCTCTGGAATACATCCCTTTCTTTATGCATGCTAATATTCTGCTGGCTTTGGCAGCTGCCGCTTGACATTGCATGCTATTGCCTTATCTATCATCAACCAAGACTCCCAGATCCTTCTCCATTTTTGATTCCCCCAAAGGTTCCCCTCCTAACATGTATTGTGCTTTTATGTTTTTAGTCCCCAAGTGCAAAACCTTACACTTCTCCACATTAAACCTCATTTGCCATGTCGTTGCCCACTCCGTTATTTTGTCCAGGTCATTCTGTAGGATATCTGCTTCATGCTGTGCAGTTATTGCCCTGGCCAATTTTGTGTCATCTGCAAAAACTGATAACAAACTACTGATCCCGACCTCAATGCTGTTTATGAATAAATTGAACAAGGTCGGTCCCAGGACTGAGCCCTGGGGGACCCCGCTTATTACCTCAGACCAGTCTGAGTATGCGCTGTTTATTACCACCCTTTGGACACGCCCTTTTTGCCATTTCCGTATCCAAGAGCAAACCCTGCTGTCGATACCTGCAGACCTTATTTTATAAATTAAGCACTTGTGGGGAACTGTACCAAACGCCTTAGCGAAATCCAAGTACACCACTTCCACTGGTCTGCCCCTATCTAGCTCACAGCTCACCTCCTCGTAGAATGTTAAGAGATTGGTTTGACAAGAACGCCCATTTGTAAACCCATGCTGATTACTGCTGATGATGTTGTTGTCTTTAGCAAACTCTACGATATAGTCCCTTATCATCCCCTCCAGAAGTTTACATACTATTGATGTCAAACTGACAGGCCTATAATTTCCTGGGATATGCCTCTGTCCCTTTTTGAATATCGGAATCACGTTAGCCTTCTTCCAATCCCCTGGTATATCTCCTTTCCTAATACTGTCAGCAAAGATCAGGAACAGTGGTCTAGATATAACCTTACTGAGTTCTTTGAGTACTCTCAGATGTACGCCATCCGGGCCTGGTGATTTGTTTGTGTTAAGTTTATCCAGCCTTTCCCCGATTTCACCCTCTGTTAGCCATAGTGGCAAGTCCTGTGTATTACTACTAACCATACATTCATGGTAATTGTACCCCTCCATTTCCTGTGTAAATTTCGGCTTAGTCTGCATATTTTACTGTGAGATACACTCATTGGATACTGTTGTTCTATTCCGCTATTCAATAAACACCCATTTAGGGAAAAAATATTACATTGCGGCTTAGTCTGCATATTTTACTGTGAGATACACTCGTTGGATACTGTTGTTCTATTCCGCTATTCAATAAACACCCATTTAGGGAAAAAAGGTTACATTGCGGCCTAGTCTGCATATGTTATAGCGCAACAAGGCACACAGGTCTCGCATGGAGGCCTAGTTACTGGTGGTGAAGTGGTGCTGTTCTGCAGAGCGACTCATGCGTGCGTGCTGCAGCTGAAACTCCACTATGGCCTGCTGCTGCTCGCACAGTCTGGCCAGCATGTGCAAGGTGGAGTTCCACCTTGTGGGCACGTCACATATGAGGCGGTGAGCGGGAAGGCCGAAGTTACGCTGCAGCGCTGACAGGCGAGCAGCAGCAGGGTGAGAATGCCGAAAGTGCACACAGACGGCCCGCACTTTCTGAAGCAGCTCTGACATATCGGGGTAATTTCTAAGAAACCTCTGCACCACCAAATTCAGCACATGCGCCAGGCAAAGGATGTGTGTTAAACTGGCTAGGCCCAGAGCTGCTACTAGATTTCGCCCATTATCGCACACCACCAGGCCGGGCTTGAGGCTCACTGGCACCAACCACTCATCGGTCTGCTGTTCAATGCCCCTCCACAACTCCTGCGTGGTGTGTGGATTTTCCCCCAAACAGGCAAGTTTTAAAACTGCCTGGTGTCGTTTACCCCTGGCTGTGCTGAAGTTGATGGTGAAGGTGTTACACTGACCGGATGAGGAGGCGGTAGAGGATAAGGAAGTGGAGTAGGAGGAATTAGGAACAGGAGGCAAACTGAAGCGCACTGCAATCCTCGGTGGTGGAAGGACATGCGCCAAACTGCTATCTGCCTCAGGCCCAGCCGCCACTGCATTTACCCAGTGTGCTGTTAGGGAGATATAACGTCCCTGACTGTGCTTACTGGTCCACGTATCTGTAGTTAGGTGGACCTTGCCACAGATGGCGTTGCGCAGTGCACACCTTATTTTGTCACCCACTTGGTTGTGCAGGGAAGGGATTGCTTGCCTGGAAAAGTAGTGGCGGCTGGGCACGACGTACTGTGAGACAGCCACCGCCATAAGGCTTTTAAAGCTCTGCGTCTCCACCAGACGGAATGACAGCATTTCAAAGGCCAGGAATTTTGAAATGCTGGCATTCAGGGCCAGGGATCGCGGGTGGGTAGGGGGGTACTTCCTCTTCCGCTCCAGTGCTTGGGAGATAGAAAGCTGAACACTTCCATGGGACATTGTGGAGAGGGTTGTTGTAGACCCAGGTGGTGGTGTTGCTGGCAGATCCTCTTTTTGCGGGATGGCAGGTGCCACTGTCACTACAGAGGTGGATGAAAAGGCCGAGACTGCAGCAGCAGAAGAGGAAGCAGGAGGAGCCAGAGACCTTTCTTGGTTTTTGAGGTGTCTACTCCACTGCAGCTTGTGCTTTGCACTTAGATGCCTGGTCATGCAGGTTGTGCTCAGGTTGAGAAGGTTTATGCCTCGCTTCAGGCTCTGATTGCACAGCGTGCAAACCACTCGTGTCCTGTCATCAGCACATTGTCTAAAGAACTGCCACGCTAGGGAACTCCTTTGAGCTGGCTTTGGTGTGCTCGGTCCCTTGCTGCGTTGGGCAGTAGCAGGCGTAGTGTCTAGGGCACGGCCGCTCCGCTTTTGCACCCTGCTCCCTCTTCTGCTGTGCTGGTGGCTCTGTGCAACCACTGCCTCTTCCTCCAAACTACTCAGGTCACCTGCATGACGTTCATTACATGTGGGGTCGAGGACCTCATCGTCCTCCACATCATCTTCCACGCAGTCTTCACCCCTGCAACCCTTGTCGATCTCCACAATTCGGAATTCAGCAGCAGTTGGCATCTGTGTTTCGTCATTATCTGAGACGTGCTGCGGTGGTCCTCCCATGTACTCATCTTGAGACATAAGTGGTTGGGCATCGGTGCACTTAATCCCTTCCACTTCTGGGGCAGGGCTAGGTGGATGGCCCTGGGAAACCATGCTAACAGAGTCATCAAAAAGAAGAAGAGACTGCTGCATGACTTGGGGCTCAGACTGCTTGGCTGATTTCCAAGGTGGTGAGGTGAAAGATTGGTGAACATCGGCTGCAGGTGGCAACTCTGACCTTTCAGCAGAAGACTGGGTGGGAGACAATGTGAAGGAACTGGAGGCACTGTCAGCAACCCAATTTACTATCGCCTGTACTTGTTCTGGCCTCAACATTTGTAGAGGTGCATTAGGCCCTGCCAAATACTGTTGTAAGGTTCTGTCGCCTACTCGCAGCTGAGAAAGGTGTTTCACTTGTGCGTGTAGCTGCCACAGATCGACCACGTCCTCTCCTTGCAACAGGAGCTCCACCAGCAGCACCACCACCCAGCACTAACATGGTGGAGCTGTATGTGTGCACACGCCTAGATGTACTTAATGATGGGTCTGCCCCCTTCAACTTCTGGGTCTCCAAATTGGGCACATGGCCTGAGCTTGCCCTTTACGCCTTGGAGGTGCTAGCCTACCCTGCAGCCAGTGTATTATCTGAACGTGTATTTAGCACGGCTGGGGGTGTTATCACAGACAAGCGCAGCCGCCTGTCCAGAGCCAATGTGGACAAGCTCATGTTCATTAAAATGAACCAGGCATGGATCCCACTAGACTTGTCCGTACCTTGTGCAGAATAGACATGTATACCGGCCTTACACAGCCATTGTTGGATTTGATCTTTCTTACTCTTTTGGGGTGTACCTGAATTTAAAATTTTTTTTTATTAAAAACCAAAACCAGTGTTGACTACCTCGTCCTCCTCCTCCACTGCCGCCGCCGCTTCCACCTACACCACCATATCCACCGCCATATCCACCGCCACCTCAACATCCTACTCCATATGGGCCTCGTCCTCCTCCTACATCATTCAAGATGATTATTTTTTATTTTTATGCTTTTTATGTTATTTTAAGTTATTTCCCTATCCATATTTGTTTGCAGAGCACTTGCCATGCTCTTAAGATGATTTTGCTGCCATTTGCAGCCCTCTAGCCCTTTCCATGTTTCATTTAGAGGCATTTTAGTGCTCAAAAGTTCTGGTCTCCATTGACTTCAATGGGGTTCGGGATCGAGACAAAGTTCAGGTTAAGTCCGGGTCACGAACCCGGACTTTTTTTTCAAGTTCGGTCGAACCCGCCGAACCTGAACATCCAGGTTTTCGTTCAACTCTACCAAAGACTCCATCTGGGGTGTGGACACTGTGGGAAAGCACTACAAGGTAAGCCTGTTTGTGGATGACCTTTGCTCCATATTTCCAATCCACAAATTGCCTTTCCCTCATTTCTTTTGAAATTGGAACGTTTTGGTTCTCTTAGCAACTTTAAAGTTAATACTTCTAAATCCAGTTGTCTTGATATTTTGCTGTCCCCGCTGCCACTGGTTTATGGAAATTGAATATGTGCCACAGTTTTGAATAAAATGTATTCTTTACAAAAAAAAAGGAGGAGGAGCACCAAACTGATGAGCTCATCTCTCTGACACTCTTCTCTCCCTTACTATCACTAGGCTCCTTGTTAGCACACAAGTACTGCACAGTACAACTATTGGCTCCTTGTACTCCTTCTCTCTCCCAGTCTTAGCTCTGCCGTGCATGGACTGCAAGAGCCTGATACCATGTCAAATAGACATATTTTTATATATGTACTAGTTGCTTTTTCTTTAACATACATTTTTATTTTTTTTTTCCCTGGAAGTCAGCATTAATCAGAGAAGCACAGAAAAGCCTTTTCTTTACATACTGATCCTTACATACTGTACATCTACATTAATCCTTGCCCTCAACAAGCTTACAATCTAAGGTCCCTATCTTGCATGCGCAGATACTAGGGTAAATTTAGACCACAGCCAGTTAACCTACCAGTATGTCTTCAGAAAACATGCAAACTCTGTGCAGGGAGAATATGCAAACTTAATGCAGAAAATGTCCTGTTCAAGGAAGAAGTGCTAATCACTAAAATGAAAGTAATATCATATTGTGCACCTGTAGTACTTACTCCCAAATGAGCTGCTGAGATGTTTCTGCCCTTCCTAGTAGTGATTCTGCCTAACTCTACCCAACACTCACCGACACACCATTATTCATCTGTTCACAGCACAACCCATTCTTCTCTCCCTTAATTATTGGGCTTCATGCAGCTAGCTATGTTTGGCCAACCTATGCAACCAATAAACTCTACCTTCTGCAGTGTTAAGTTCAGGCTGCGGCTGCTGCCAATCAGTGTCTTCCTTCTTTCCAGGTCCGACTGGCCACCAAATACATTGCAGCTCCCCCTTCTGGCCTGTCAGTTAAATGAGGAAGGAAATGGATACTGCAGCACAGCCACGATTACTCCTGGGATGAGCAACTCTGATTTAAAGGGTTACACATTCTTCAGTTTTTTTTTTTTTTTTTTGTCTTACGCTAGCCGCTATGTAACACAGGTAATTCTGCTACCAGAGACACTTGATAAGTTTCAGAATCACCAAGATGCAGCTGCTACTAATTCCCATTGAAGTCACTTTGCTGGTTGATATGCTGACGAATCTCAGTCAATAGGGAGGCAGCTTTGGACGGATAGATATCTAACTAGATCAACCACATAGAGGCAATCTTATAGGCAATAGTGAGTGGACTGTTATTGGACGTAAGCCTTTTTCTCAATATGAATACCTACCATGAACTCTACACATATTGTCACAGAAGCTATGAACTTTGTCTAATAAAAGGAAAAAGAAAGAGCTTGGAGCATTATTTTTACATTTCAAATGTTGTATACACAAAATAAAAATCAGACTTAAAAAGGTATCTTTTGACTGTTTTTCACTATGTCTTATGTTTTTATGTTTTTACTATGTCTGGAGCCTATAAACTCTGGGGGGCTTCCCAATGTAGCACAGTTGTTTTTTTGATTCTTGAAACAACTCAAAAACAACTGATTGATTTCACTTGTTGCTTGAACTTGTTCCTTTCTTAATTGGAAAATAGGAGCTGTCATAAGTGGCCTCCTTTTGAAAATACTAAATGCCTGGCTGTTTTTCTGAGTCACAAACAAGCATGTATATCAAGAAAGTTGGGGGGGAAAATTACATCTCATCTGCATATTCATTCCAAGTCAGAATCTCAAATACGGGTCAATATGACTGCCAGGCAAGTAGCATTTTCAGAAGGAGAGGTCAGCATTGGCAATTTCCGTGTCTCACTCATAAAAGGTTTCCTTTCATTCCTTTAGTGACTCGGTAGGAATTGCTGCACACCAGCCAGAGGCGACTGTCCAAAGCAAACAGTTCAAGAGAAATGAGAAATGCAGCTCTGTGGGCACTCGAGGCAAAGTGGAAAACACAGCGGATGGCAGCAATGAAGAAACAATTTCTACTGGGCAGAGTGAAAAATGACCTGTTTTAGAACTGTAGCTTTAATAGCCCTCCACAGATGCTCAGACAAGCCAAATAGCCCCCGCACAGACCTATCTTAGGCTATACAACAAAACTTACACATAAATACAATATTAATATTTGTAGCCTACAAACGATTTGTTAACTGTATAAAGTTTTTTAGAGAGCAGCACCATGAATGTACCAGACATCTGGTGGGGTTTTTTTAATGCTTTATATATAAATAGCATTTTCCAGCCAATCAAAAAAATATAATGAGACATAAAGTATACAACCAAGAATATAACAATATTCTTCAGGCAACCAAGTTGGTGGCTGTCAATAACAAGCACCAATCAAACAACCCAAAAAAAAAATCAAAGTATTAGCCAGATGTGTTGCTCCATCAGAGGCAGAGTACGAATAAAAGACTAGTGGGATGGACGGAGACGACTGAGGTCGTACCGTGTGGTACAGTCAGAAAAGACATCTGGTGTTTAAAAGAAAGCTGAACTTTTACCAAAGCTGTTAAAAAAATATTTTATATATATATATATATATATATATACTGCTGCTCAAGTAATTATGTTTTCCATTTAATTTCAAGCTGCAGGTGCTATGATTTTCTAAAACTGCCAAAAAATGAAATTCTGCTTGCTTGCAACCATAGCAACAGGGTTGTTTACAGAATGTCCCTAGAAATAGTGCTTAATTTCGATATGATTGGCTAACTGGAGCATTCACTTGCATATTATATTATTTATTTTATATTTGCCCAAAATTTAGGTATAAAGGTCACCTCTCTAGAACTATGAAATTCATAAAGACTGGCGCAGTCAGATTTTGTCAAAGTGTCTTGCATACATTCAAAAAGTGGTGCACTGTGCGCCAAATTCATGTACCTATCTAGAACTTGTACATAAATTTGGAGCATGCTGCACCACTTTTAGAATGCAAGATACTTTTGCAAAATCTGTCTGTACCAGTTTTTCTTTTTGTAAGGGGAGTTGGTCTGAATTAGCTCCACTTTCGTAAGATGCAAAGTGTCAGTAATTTATTTTGAATTTGGCACATTCAATGCGGCAAAATGTAAAAGTGGTGCATTTTAGAACTACCTGAAATTGGTGAATGAGTTGCTGTCAGAACCAAAAGTGTTGCAAATGCTTCATGAATTTGGCACAATAAAAACAATTTAACAAGCGTGATTACCGCCAGAAAAGTGGCACAGCAGCTTTACTGAATTCCCCCCATAGTGTTTCCCATATTGTCTTACTTGCTATGTTTAGTGTAAAAAATATACGAGGGTTCTTTAAAAAGTTTTCACACTTTTTTAAACTCTATTATATATAAATGTGCTATAACTTTTTGAAGACCTCCTCATATATTTTATTTAACTTTGCATGTACTGTACCAGACCGATGCCCTGCTGCATTGTGAACATAGGAGGGTGATCGCTCGATACAGGCCCCCTATACAGAACACTTTGCATTTTCTGAATGAATGCAAATCATTCTCTGATTGGATGCAGTGGAAAGCATGACATCACCACTCTGCCTCTCCACCTTGTCCAATCAAAGAAGGCTTTGCTTTCTCAGAAAAAGCAAAGCATTCTCCTAATGGCACCCTTGCTGGGTGACTGACCTCCTGTGTTTAGAATGCAACAGGGTAGCTGCTTTGTGCAGGACCCAGAACCAAGTGGAGATCACTGGAGCTGTGGTGTCTACTACAGTTATTTCCAGCTTCCAGGGGGATCAGCCAGGTATGGTTTATGCATACACTGTATTGGAATGCCTGCCTTCACAGGCATATGAACTTTAATGGCATCCCAGTCTTAGTCCATTGGATTCAAGATAGGGTTGGCCCACCCTTTGCAGCTATAACAGCTTCAACTGTTCTGGGAAGGCTGCCCACAAGGTTTAGGAGTGTGTCTATGGAAATGTTTGACCATTCTTCCAGAAGCACATTTGTGAGGTCAGGCACTGATGTTGGAGAAAAGGCCAGGCTCACAGTCTTCGCTCTAATTCATCCCAAAGGTGTTCTATCAGGTTGAGGTCAGGTCTCTGTGCAGGCTAGTCAAGTTCCTCCACCCCAAACTTGCTCATCAATGTCTTTAAGGACATTGCTCTGTGCACTGGTCCAAATCATTTGGTGGAGGGGGGGTTATGGCGTGGGGTTGTTTTTCAGGCGTTGAAATTGGCCCCTTAGTTCCAGTGAAGGGAACTCTTAAGGTGTCAGCATACCAAGAGATTTTGGACAATTTCATGCTCCCAGCTTTGCGGGAACAGTTTGGGGTTGGCCCCTTCCTATTCCAATATGACTGTGCACCAGTGCATAAAGCAAACTCCATAAAGACGTGGATGAGTGAGTTGGTGGAGGAACTAGACTGGCCTGCACAGAGTCTTGATCTCCACCTGATATAACACTTTGGAATGAATTAGAGTGCAGACTGCTAGCCAGGCCTTCTCTTCAACATCAGTGCTTGACCTCACAAATGCGCTTCTGGAAGAATGGTCAAACATTTCCATAGACACACTTCTAAACCTTGTAGACAGCCTTCCTTGAAGAGTCAAAGCTGCTATAGCTGCAAAGGGTGGGCCAACTCAATATTGAGCTCTACGGACTAAGACCATTAAATTTCATGTGTGTGTAAAGGCAGGCGTCCCAATACTTTTAGTAATTATTTTTCAAAATTGTCGACATTTTTTTATTTATAACGCAAAAAATAAATAACACAGAGGTGATCAAATGCCAACAAAAGAAAGCGCTCTTTGTGGGAAGAAAATAACATGAATTATTTGGGTGCAGCTTTGCATGACTACCCAATTATCAGTTAACGCAGTGCCATATCCCAAAAAAAATCCCTCCCTCCTTTAGTATCCTTATCCCTCCTTTAGTAAATCAACCTCTTATAGATTGCCATCAGTGCTCTAATATAAAACATAAAATCGCAACTCCAACATTTCTGAATGCTTTTCTAAGTCATATATTTGTTTACTGAGTAAAACATGAACACATATTTATCATACAATTATTCATCTACTTCATCTATATACGTGTGTGTGTGTGTGTGTCTATGTTGAAGTACACACCAGCCTCATAGGTTCTCATTGTTTTCAAGCACTGATTAACACTGCAAATCATACAGTATGGGATTATTGTTTGAAAACAGTTCGATCTCTGGGGAAAATAGAGCTGTGCGTGATCAGCATTATACGAACGTATGGGCACTTTCATACAAGTGAGAAAATTCAGCAGATTTAATTAAAACTCAATTTGAATATTAGGCAAGCCCAAAGCAGAAATCACTCAGCTAAAGAGGCCTAAAACATTGCTTTTTCTTCAAAGATATTTAGCATATTGAAAAAAAAATCATGTATATGAATCATATCCCCCTGAGGAAGACACGTGATCCCTGTGTCGTCACGCGTAGGGGAGGGGAAAGGACGGACGAAACGATACACTATTGTCTAGGTGAGGCTGTCAGCTATCGGCGCACGCTGTGGAGACCGGCGGCGCTGTGCAGTCTCTCCCACTATACCACCACGATTTCCACCATTTACTTGATGCTATTTTCCAAGTGCATGTGTTGCACCTACAAATGTGAGTGAGATTTATCCAACTTTATTTAATAAAAGCTGATTGTTTAAGGATTTCATACACTATTGCAAGTCTTTTTGTTTGCATATATACTGCATTGATTGACGCTGCAACTCCTGTGAATGAGAGGAGCCCTGAAGGATATGGATGGATGATCTTTTTGGGATAACAATCTATGCGCTCTTTTTAAGGATTTGAGGTGAGCACCCATTCACAAGGGGGTGCACGGCTGGCTGTCCACTGTGACACTCTGGTCACTTCTCTCTGGGAGCACAGATCACTTTAGGATTACATTTTGGACTTTGTTTATTAGCTTTTTGCACTTTGCACACTGCACTTTTATATCTATATATTTTCTCTTTTCTATGAGTATTATATTATATTATATTTACCTCTTTATTAGCACTATTGGCATTTTAATATTATGTCACATATAAATATATTGGGTTTTTAATAATTTAAGCACAAATTAATTAATTTAATAATTTTTTATTTGCGCAACACTATTTATTTATTTCGAAAAAAAAATCATATTTTGAGATTTCTCAGCAGGAATATATCACTGTCTGTATATATATATAGGGCTAAACATCTTGTACACCCAGGCCACATATCTATCAGATGTGCATTGAAGCAGCTGAAAATGTCTTCCCATTTGTCACCAGCATTAAATCGGCATTTACTAGGTAACGTTCACATAGACTCAGCATATATTTTGTCTGCAGTTTTCGCCTGGCAACAAGTGTCAAAATTCTAATTTAGCTCTAGTCAAAACTTCAAGACCCCATAGAACTCTAAGAAAACAATAAAAGTAATGAATCATTTTATAATACTGAATGCTATAAGTGTATAGCCCAGCACTCCTAGCGTTCTCAAACGTATTAAATACTAACAAGTAGGGTTGCACCGATATCAAAGTTTTACCAGTGAGTATGAGTACCAATACATTCAGTCAAGTACTTGCCGTCGATACCGAGTACGGATACCTTTGTGTTCCGATTTCATGTCACTATCGTAAGCCTGGGTTCACACAGGAGCGGTGCGGGAAACCGCATGTGAGTCAGACAGGAATCATCCTGCATTCCTGTTCAAATCGCATGCAATTCTTTGCAGTGCGATTTGAACCCATTCATTTTTTTATGGGCTGAAATTGCACTGTAAAGGTATTGGTTTTCGGTAGAGATTGACCGATTATCGGCAAAGCCGATACGTTGAGGGCCATTATGCACTTTCCCTGATATATCATAATCGGCCACCAAAGTGACCGATATTGCCGATATTTCGGGAAAGTGTTTGTACCGGAGTGATGCCTGCAGCTAGAGGCATAACCCCGGTACTGGCGTCCATAGTCGACGGTTAGCTGTCTTGTAATGACAACCAAAGTGGCAGCTTGGCTGTCATTACAAGGAGCGGGAGGGGACTTCCTCCCCCTCCCACCGCATTCTGCGTCCCACCGGGAGACCTGGGCAACCAGCCTGCACGGTCGCCGAAGACACGATCAAAGCCACATTCGGCTCTGATCGGGTCTCCATGCAAAAACCTGGAAGTGATGTCATGAGTGACATCACTTCCGGGTACTGTCTGGCGCCAGATTAAAAAAATTACAGCATTCAAAACAGCCAAACTTGGCGTTTTTAATGCTTTTAAGTGCAGAGGAGGGGTTTGGGGTCCCACAGATCCCTCCACAAGAGTACCTGTAAAGTAAAAAAAAAAAACCTTTTTATAAATGTACAAAACTATTGCCGCATATCGGCTGATACCGATATGCATTGACCAAATTATCGGTATCAGCAACGAAAAACCAATATCAGTTGATCACTAGTTTTCGGGTATCGGAGAATTTTCACCAATTTTCACCAACACAAATACTGGTATCAGTATCGGTGCAACCGTACTAACAAGGTATCTAAACCATTAAACAACAATTGAAAACCTACATTAACAATTGAAATGATAACAATCATAATTTGCAATAGCCAAATATAAGTGCAAATAAAAGTGTACATATCAAAAAGATTTAATGAACTTTGAAACAATTCTTTTTTTTTTTCCAGGACCATGTCCTTGTAAATAATGTGCTTGGTGCAAAATATGTTTAAACAGTTTCCAATTACTTCTCTGTGTCTTCCACCAATTTCATGAACTGCTTACCAGGGTGCACACCTAAGGGATAAGCACTCACCAGATGGTGTTGACCACTTATCTCTAAGTTGGTCAGAATCCACGTTTTAGCTGGATTCACTCTCTCTTTACTGCTGTTTCCTCCTCAAATATACAGGCTCTCCTTTTAGTAGGAAAAATAAGGGAGAAGCATAGCATTAAAACTTTATTAAAAACCAGTATAAAAAGAATTCAAATTTTCACGTGATATGCAGCACTATTTAACAAATGCCTTACTAGTCACCACTACCTCCATACATCAGTAGTGGGGTCACCGATATTATGCTGCTAGATGTAAGGAAATTATAGACTAGTCCCATTCAAAATGTTTTATACAAGCTTTATACAAAAATAAAGGCCTCCTCCTTCCTGTCACAATTAACCCCTAAGTCTGCCAACTTGCCAATTTGATACCTCCAATGGAAGAAACCTTACAATCATTTAAAATGTAACTTCTTTATATAATTAATACACCTTAAACTATGTTTTGTATAGAAGAATATAAAAAACATTTACCCCCTACTTGATGTGGATGATACCCTAAGGATACTAAACATCTTACAAATATCACAACTTTTTAACAGGTTCACACAAGAGCAATAATCACATAGCAATAATATGAATTTTGCCAAAATGATTTTGCAACCATATCTGAAAATATTTCAAAATCACAATAAAGCAACTTCATCAAAAAATGATTGATCACATAGTATTAGTTTACACTGCACCATATTTACCTAAGCTCAAATTAAATATACCCCTCCTACCACTTTTTTCTTTTGGGTCTTCTTACCTCCTCCACATCTTTTCTGGGGTCTACTGACCTTCCCCAATTTGCCCATTGTAGTGATCTTCTAGATGGGGGGACCCTAAATGGAGGGCTTCCTGTAAGGGGGTTGACTGATCCCAGTTGTTTTTTAAATTCTATTCCTTGGTGCTTTATCTCAGTTCTCCTTCCTAAAAAAAAAGTGTTCCAGCATTCTTTCTTTGGCCTCTTAATGAGAAAGTTTTGACATTACTGTATTATAATATTATATCAGCTGGATGCTGGAGGAACCTTCACTGCAGAGATGCCTGTCTCATTCCACTGCTTGTAACATGATCTGTGAATGGGGGAGAGTTTGATCACAGGATTCTCTTCCTCATTCATAGATTGAGATACATGCAGTGTTATCAATGAAAGAATTTTTCTCAATGGAGGAGGAGGAGGAAGGAGGGGACATGTCCCTATCAGACTGTATGTACTGTACTGATGTTCTGCCTGAAGACCTAAAGATCATCCCTGCAGTGAAGATTTCTTCAGGATTCAGCTGTCTGCACAACCTGGGTCATACTTCATTACGGGTAAGAGATGTGATTTAGTTGTAAGGATTTTTTAAAGCTAAAATTCAGCTTTAATTTTATTAATTAAATTTCTCTTCTTATAAACATATGTTTACTAAGAAGGTATACATCAACTTTTGTAAAACACTCCTCGACATGTGAACATTGATTACCAGTAGTACTAAATGTGTTTGAATGTTTCCCAAATATTTGTTTTGTTATTTTAAAAAATGTAAAACTGATGTATGAAGCTGAATTACACCTAAACGTACCAAAAGGATCTCTAGACTGGTTAGAAGTACCCTATGAAATGGTGAGATGTACCCATTAAACCATCAGGAGAACCCCTACTGGTTGGGAAAGAGGGCTCTACAGCTCCATGCTATTGCCTCACATGTAACTGATGTTCTTATTATTAAAAAAATATTAGGGAGATCCTTACAGTACAAAAAGAATGGCTAGCAAAATAATCCTACATGCAATAAATATTTCACAGCTGCATTATCAGGAACACAGAGCAGAAAAAGAGATGGATCAAACAGTAATTGAAAGCAGTACCTTGAGTTTGGCGTCTGGATTTAGAATCATCTGGGCTAAGTGGGCGATAGCTCCTGCATCCACCACGGTCTGAGCCAGCTCCGGAGAATGCTTCGATAGATCACTCAGGGCTGAAGCAGCAATCCTTTTCAGAGCAATTTCTGGCTCCTGGATACACAGCACTAGCAGGGGAACAGCTCCTATATACACCACAGCTTGTGACAGTTCTGCGGGTCCAACAAGAGGTAATTAAGTAAGTATGGGTGACTGACCCTTATAAGAGCCATTTTTCACTATGACACACACATTAAAGGAGAGAGGACAAGCCGGACTGTGCTGTCTGGAGATCTGCATTTCAAATCAGCCTCCTTAGCTCCTGAAGCCATGTGGACCAATCCCTGACTGAAAGGGACTCCGGTCAATAGTTAGGACCTCTTTTACATATACACACTTGGGGTAGATTAGGCTGAGAAAGCTTGTTATTCTACTGGAGGGGGGTGGAGAAACTAAGCAGATGTCAGCTGTTTAAATCTTGATCCACCAGTGGGCAGCTATTTTCTGCATGGATAGACAGGTTACACAAAGCCACCACCATATAAAATAATAGAGGGACGATAGACTGTCATATTCTAATTATATTAAAAAGCAAAAAAAAAAAAAAAGAAGCTTTTACATATGCTGCAAGATGCATGATGTCAAGAATTCCCCCATCCTATTTTTTTTTTTTTTGCTTTCTTTTTTTGGGAGAAATATAAAAAAGATATATTAAAAATATTTATTTTAAAAAAGTATTTAAAATTCATGTAAATCCACTATTTTACTTCTAAACAAGACTAAGGAAAATGAGTCATGTACAACATATATATATATATATATATATATATATATATATATATATATATATATATATATATATTTTTTTTTTTTTTTTTTTTTTATGGACACTTTACTTTTCCTGAATAGAAATGGAAATTACCTTACAGTTACAGATTTGTTTCCCCAAATGCATGCCAGGTTAAGGTTGAATAAATAAGAACAACAATGTTTTACATGTTTGAGATTTACTACAAACATGTTAAAAGTATGTTTTTTTTTTTGTGTATTTTACTATAACATATTATGTCAACCTATATATAATTTTAACCCTAACTTAACTGTGAATAAAGCATTTTGATAAAATATAAGAAAGTACTATTTTTATTATATTGTTTTATAAAGCTACATAGTGAGCTTATACAGAATGGCTTCTTATAAAAGAAATGCGTCACTGATTTCACTGTTGTAACAAAGAAGGGTAGATAAATACAAGACGCTTTATTTGTTGAGGGAAGAAATCTGCAGAAAGCTGAATAACAATTTTTACTGCTGCCAGTCAGAGATGTCATTCTTTAGTAGAGAGCACAAAAAAATTAGGGTTAAATGATACAGACAGCACAAAAGTCATTTAGAAAACTGCCTCATTGTTACTTACCAAAGACAAGCAAATGCAACTGTCAAAATTATTTTAATAATTTGTAGTCTTTATTACAGTTAATGATATTAAAATATATGCATCAATCATTTTAAAAGCAGGCTTATTTCAGGTTGAACTCCATTATTGAGTGTTTGCACTTCAAAGATTATTTATATATTTTATTTGTTCTAGGATTGCAGTGAAATTAATTTTAAATATTACAAAATTCAAGGTAATATATGGTTGCCGACTGTCCATTTTTTAATGGCTGGTAATGATGAAACGATCGAAATATTGCTATTTTTTCCAATATTTTTTTAAAATACCAGGGCCTCTGTAATGAAAAATGTGATTGCAGTAAAGGAAAATAAATTAGTTTGTTTCCACAGGTACATATTAATAAATGACTCACATCATCCTCCATGAAAAATAAGTCAGCAAACTCTGTTTCTAGATATAGTATGTGAGCATCATGACCTGAAGCTTATGCTACAACTGAATTTAATATAGATAGTTGCACCATATTTTTATCGAGATTGTGATATTTAATGGTTGTCTTATACAGACCATGGCCATAGCGCATCAAATGTAAGCCATGATAAGTCCAATATTATATAGATCAGTCATTGAGGTCGGAGTATATAAATAGGACAGACAAGTCCCCGAAGGTAGAGGTAAAGAATGAGACCTTACCTAAAGGAAATGTGGGCTGGCAAAATGTCATCTGAGTTATTAAATATAGAAGACCCTCCTGATAAACCAATTAATCAAATCATGTAATCTTGTAATCATGTAATCATGTCCTGATAAACAAATTAATTAAATCATGTATTCATGTAATCATTAGAATAAACTATCAATAATATGCCAAAAATAGGTAGAAAGAACTCAATGGTATTGAGCTATTACATTGTATCGTGTTACATGATGGTACATACTAGTCAGTAAAAGACTTTAAACTATGGCAGTCAGTCACATTACCATTTATTAAAGTTCCATCAATGAAAGATGATTTCTGATTCGCTGCTGTGGGTGAATGCACTTCTCTCATTACACTTTGTTTTTGTCTTATTGAAGTAAATAGAGAATTATGTTTACAATGACTGCAGCTGACCTCTGAACACATTGCCATGCGATGTAGTTACTGGAATTATCTGCGTGCATGAGATCTATTTCCTTTGAACAAGAGTGAATAAGCCGATTTTATTAGGACTGGTGATGGGTAAGTTGCACTTGCTGACCATTGCAGCCAACCCATTCTTTTCTTAAGGATAAGAAAAGTAAAGGGAAACCTAAAGAATATGTAAATCTAACTTTTTATATTCATGATATGTGGCTGCTGTACCATGTACAGTACTTGTATGAGAACGTCTCCTGTTCTCTTTGTATTGCTTACTTTGTGTGAAATCTCTGGTGTTCCTGCCAGTCCAGCTTTCCTATTAAAAACTGACCACAGTCCGGCAGGAGAACACAGCGTGGTCAGTTCTCTATCCTGCTCTCCTCCAATGATCAGACTTGTACTGACCTGCGTTCATCTACCCCCCCACGCAAAGCCATTTACTGGAAAGCTTAGTGTTCTGCTGTTTCTCCTCCCCAAGCTTTTATGCAGTTGAGAACAGAAGGACTGTAATCACTTATAAAAAAGGGAAATAAGGTATTTATAATGTTTTTTATATCTATAAACAAATATTTTGCCTTTCATTTCTATTGTAAACTGAATGGGTTGGTTTACAAGGTGATCATTTACAATCACTTTAACTGTATCTGAGCATCACAAACCAAAAATGCTACTGTAAGAAAAGCCCAGTTCATATCAGAACTAGAAGACTTTTTAATGCTCATAATTCTGAGCAAAGGCTTACTGCAAGGCAGGTGTTAGCATGCATGTGCAAATGTATTAGCATGCAAGCTAAGCAGTGCATGGGCATGCACACGTGCATGTCCGCACTGGCATTGGCAACAAATGGCCTGTTTAGGCAGGATTGTTACATGAACAGATTGCTGAGTGGTCTTCAGCTAGTTCTTGCCTTACCTGTGCCCAGACCCACAACCCCACTTGCCTCTGACCTGTCTTTGAATTCCTGCCTACCTTTTGTGATCTCAGCTTGTACCCTGACTCTGCTTCTGCCTGATGTTCCTGTACTTTGCTGCCCAGCTGTTATTGACCTTTTGGCTTATGTCCTTACTTCACTTCTGTCCGGTGTTCAAGTGTCACCATGTTCCGGTCTCCGGTCCCTGTCTAATAATCCTTGGTCATCCAGATCCTGGCACTGTCTGCTACATCAGCCCTTGTGCCACTCTGTATCTTCACACCTCTTGTTACCACTACCACTACGCTGGACTAGAGGTGCAATAGGATCCTCCTCTTCAGCTCAATCTCCACCAGGTACATGAAAGCAACCTAATACATTTTTAATATATAAAGCAAACTCACCCATCCATGCTTTATTTTGTTAAGAAATCACTTTGAAAAACACCCCTAGCATTTCTAGCCACAACAAGGGCAGATGGTTCATGTAGCATTTACTTACTAAAATCCATCTTTCCTTAGCTCAGACATGCAGGCAGGGGGGTGTGATTAGCTAAAAAAACACCTCCTTTTCTCCTCAATGTGCCCCCTGTGCTTTTCATTAAAAGCGTTGTCTGTATAATACAGAAGGCAGGGGTGTAACTACAGGGGTAGCAGGGGGTCACAATTGCCACCTAGCCCCATGCTGCAGGGGCCCTTGCGGCTCCCCTGTACACCTGGATAGGAGCTAGGTGATAGAGACTTTGGGCACAGTATATAGAGGAACCAATTCCCTCTATTTTCCTCCTGCAGCTGCTAAAAGCATGCTTCTCTTTCTTTCCTCCTGCAGACATTCAGCGGCTGTATAAGGAAAATTGAGGTGATTGGTTCTTCTATATGCCACCCCCATCGTCCCTCCTATCCAGCCTCCTCTTTTTTCTACTGCCCCCAGTCTCCTGTGTGCTCCCCTGCCCCCCCTCCTTGGCCCCCCACGCAGCACAGCCTGCTTCCCCCCTCCCCTCTTTCCCTGTCTGCTGGATGGAGAGTGGGTAGGGGGCCCTTTCCTTTTCTGAATGGACAGAGTCAGTGATTGGTACCGATCACTGACCCTGTCTATTCATAACTGAAGCATAGTAAATATAATCAGTTCAGGTGAGCTCAGTTTTATGTAGTTATTTTTAATTCCTTTTTTTCCTAAAAAGACCGTGTTATGTTGCTAATCTAGAGGAAAGTGAAAGAGTTTGTTTAAAGCCCACCCCTGACCACCTTATACTCATCTTTACAGTGCTCCCATCTTCACAGGGCAGTTCTACCTTGTTTCAGAACTTACAGAGAGTGGTGACAGCACCCCTCTGTCATATGACAGTGATTGGGCGGAATGATTTGCTGTTAGGCTGCATCATGGGAGGAGGTCACATGTTCCCAAAACCCGAAGCACAGGGCACATTGCAACAAAGAATGGATCAATGGGGAAATACTGTGAAGATGAATATGAGGTGGCCTGGGGGTGGGCTTTAAACAGACCCAGTCACTTTGCCCTGAATAGCTGAGATGACAGAGCATGGTACAGCAGCAGAACGAGCTCACTGTTGGTGAGCTATAGTGTGCCTGAGTGACAATTTTGGTCAGATAAGGGTGAATCCAACACTTTTTTTTTTGGTGCAGTTTGGTGCAAGTCACCTATAGCAATAGATATCATTTGATAAAAAAATGGGGTAAGGGCCTATAGCAAAGTAAAGAATTATGGAAATGAAAAGCGAAACATTTATTTTTAACAAACTGAAACATTCACACATATATTTTAGTGGTGGAAAATGTGCAAAGGGGGAACTTTGGTTTAACCAAAGAGAAACAACGTCTGCTTTCCAACAGCAGAATTATTCAGCTATATAGGCTACAGGTCACTATTTGTGCTGCATTCAGTCACAATAGAAAAAAATTACAGATAACTCCTATATTGCATTAAACCACAAAAGTAAGGTCTGAATAATAAATATAACTAACTTTTTTAAAAGTGTGGTTTCTGTTCCTATCCTGTTTTCTTTTACATATGTACAATTTGTTCAAGATTTTGGCAACACCTGTTCTGACATCCTGCCACAGTGATGAGCTGATAATAGAATCACAGTGATCAGTCTCATGAAAAAGATTGCTTTCAACATGTATGAAACTTTTTTTTAAAATGATCTCCGATGGAGAAGGAGCGTGCATTTAAAAACTTGTTAAATCATGTTCTATTAAATGACAGGAAGCTGTTAATTCCTGGGTGGTTGTGCACCCCTTGTAGTCCATTGACACCTCCCCCAGGTTTTTAATAGAAAGCCTATACAGAGTATTGGCAAGAAAGCTGGAGGGTGTGTCTGCAGGAACCTGACATGGCACCTGCGATTGCAGGGTGCAATGGTTTGCAGTTTCCTGTAGGAAAAATATTTGTGCATTTCATAAAAATTAGGAAGAGGCAGAAAAATGGTTGGTACACAATAAAACAAACCTTAGGCCCCTTTCACACGGGCTTTCCGATCCGGTCCACCTGTCAGTTTTTCAGGCGGCCCGATCGGATGCTCCATGCAGCCCTATGGAGTAGCGGGTGTCAGCTGAAACATCGACGCTGACCCCTGCTGCTATCCTATTCGAACCTGTCCATGAAATCCAGACGGATGGAAACCCTATTTTCCATCCGTCTGTAGGATAGGATCAAATGAAAACGGACAGGTCCGTTCTTATCCAATCTCCCATAGAGGAGAGTGGGGCTCTGACAGCTCCGTCTCTGCAAAGTAAGCGGAGATGGAGCTGTCATCCGCCTGCTCAGCGGGGATCGGCAGATTGATCCCTGCTGAGCAAAATGGAGTCCGTCGGGTGCAGCGCCCGTTCACACCTGAGACTTAAGGCCCCGTTCACACCTGAGACTGCATTCACACCTCAGCGTTTTGAATTGCAGGCAGATCTGCCACGATTATGCCCGTGATTTCAAAGCATCTAGGTGTGAATGACAAATCGCAGAACGCACATTTGAGAACCTAAAGTCGCTGTGCAGTTCTGCCGCAATTGTTGCGCAATAAATTGCGCTGCAATCACGGTAACCCGCATAGCATGAAGCATGTCATCCCAATGTAGCTCCTAAACTTTTTTGGGCACGCAAGCTTCACGCAATGCGGGATAAATTGCACTGCAATTGCGGCAAAACCGCACCGCGATTTTAGGTGACATTTAAATGAAAGGCATCTTAAATGTTGCGTTCTTCGATTTGTCATTCACACCTTAGCGCTTTGAAATCACGGGCAGAATCATGGCAAATTTGCCCGTGATTTAAAACGCTGAAGTGTTTTGCTTTTAAAGCTCAACAAGAGAAATCCCATTCATTTCAATATCCTCTGTTTACATCTGAGTGTTCTGACGCCTGAAGAAAAACGCCTGTCACTCAAAAAAGTACATGAGCTTCTTTTGGGCAGATTACAAGCATTTTTGATTCCCACAGACTTCAATTGTAACGCCTGACTTGAGCGTTTTACAAGGGTTTTGTCACTTTCCACTTCTAATTTCCTCTCCCTTTCCTCCCCCCTAGTGCTTTCTATTGGCTAAACAACAACTACTGAAGCTGAAAAACGCTTGTAATATGCTTCTAAAACTTTTATTCACTTGGCTGAAAGATGTTTGGGCCTGCAAGACAAACCACAGAGCCCAGAAGGGGCCTGGGGATTAGGGTTACCACCTCACCCCTTTAAACCAGAACATATATTAAGCACACAGGTTCTGTGGCTGATTAAGGTGGTAATTAAACTCACTTAGAGCCTTAAGTGCATTATATCAGCCTCAGAACCTTTGTAAATAATATGTGTCCTGGAATAAAGGGATGACGTTGCAACCCTACTGGGGATCTGAAATCTCCAGGGGATTCTTTTCTTAGCTCTTCAATTAGTGAAAATTTGCAGTGCTGGGGGCTGGGCAGGTAGGTATTATCCATTTTATCTGATGTAAAGCATTTACTTTTAGTTATTTAATTTAGCAACTGAGTCACTTTAAAACAATATTAAACCCAAAAGCAAACATTTTTTATTTTGCAGCTTACCCATTCTTACATGTAATGGCTGCATTCCATTTCTTTTCTAGGCTTTCCTTCTCCTATTTTCATCTGGAAATCCAGTCAGAAAGTCTGTTGCTTTTCAAAAGCTCATGCTCTCCAGTAGAATGTATCAGTTTAAATGGATGAGACAAACTACAGTATTTAACCACTTCCATACAGAGCAGTTACACCCCCTTCCTGCCCAGACCAATTTTCAGCTTTCAGCGCTCTCACACTTTGAATGATAATTACTCAGTCATGCAATGCTGTACCCAATCAAATTTTTTATCATTTCTTTCACACAAATAGAGCTTTCTTTTGGTAATATTTATTCACCACTGGGTTTTTATTTTTTGTGATATAAGTGAAAAAGAGCGAACATTTTGAAAAAAAAAAAACATTTTTTTTAGTTTTTATTATAAAATTTTGCAAATAAGTAATTTTTTTTCATAAATTTGGGTCAAAATTTATACTACTACATATCTTTGGTAAAAATAACCCAAATTAGTGGTTATTATTTAGTCTGTGTAAAAGTTATAGAGTCTACAAGCTATGGTGCCAATCATTGAAAATTGATCACACCTAATCACACCTGATGTACCGACGGCCTATCTCATTTCTTGAGGCCCTGAAATGTCAAGACAGTACAAATACCCCCAAAATGACCCCTTTTTGGAAAGTAGACATTCCAGAGTATTTAGTAAGAGGCATGGTGAGTTTTTTGAAGTTGTAATTTTTTCCCACAATTCTTGGGAATATGAAGAAATAATTTTTTTTTTTTTTTTTACACAAAATTGTCATAATAAGTTATTTCTCACACATAGTATATGCATACTGGCAATTACACCCCAAAATACATTCTGCTACTCCTCCTGAGTATGGCAATACCACATGTGTGAGACTTTTGAGCCCCGTACACACGCTACGAAATTCCACCGACCGGTCGTCCGTCTTTTGTCCAGAGTGCATGTCCGTTGGTTGGAATGTGCTCTAGAATGCACACGAATTTTCCCATACGACAGAATTCTACTTCACAAGTGATGTCATGTGTTGGATTGCTTTCTATGTGTTCTTTCATCTCTGAGCATGCCTAGTCTTGCTCATAAGATTTTTCCCCGTCGAAATCTGTACTAATGAGACGAAAATCGGACGTGTATTGACGGAGAACAAAAATTTTAATGCCTGCACATCAGGATTTTGTCAGCCGAAAAGTCGGAGTCGGCTGTCGAAAGCACCATACTAACAATCCGAAAATCGGCAGATTGGTCGTCGGATGAAATTTCCCTTTCCGAATTTCTTATCGTGTGTATGGGGCTTAACACAGCCTGGCCATATACAGAGGCCCAACATTCAAGGAGCACCGTCAGGTGTTCTAGGAGCATAAATTACACATATAATTTTCTAACAACCTATAACATTTTTGAAGGCCCTGGAGCACCAGGACAATGGAATTACCCACAAAATGACCCCATTTTGGAAAACAAACACCCAACGTATATTCTATGAGGCATAATGAGTCTTTTGAACATGTCCTTTTTTTCCAGAAGCTTTTGAAAAATCTGGAAAGAAAATGAAAACTATTTTTTTTTTTTTTTTTTTACACAAAGTTGTCAATTTATAAGATATTTCTAACCCATAGCATGTACATAGCAAAAACTACACCCCAAAATACAATCTGCTACTCCTCTTGAGTATGGAGATACCACATATGTGGGACTTTGTCACAGCATAGCCAAATACAGAGGCCCAACATGCAAGGAGCACCGTCAGGTGTTCTAGGAGCATAAATTACACATATAATTTCATTACAACCTATCACACTTTTGAAGGCCCTGGAACACCAGGACAATGGAAACCCCCACAAAATGACACCATTTTGGAAAGCAAACATCCCAACACATAATCTAGGAGGCATGGGCTGCAGATAGGTACTCAGGTACTGTGATGGGCTGCAGACAGGTACTCAGGTACACTGATCAGCTTCAGAAAGGTACTCGGGTACTCTAATGAGCTTCAGAGAGGTACTTCTTTTTTTTTTTCAAATATAATTTTTTATTTTAAAACAAATCAACAATTACATAAAAGAACATACAACAGAACAAAAGAGAAAAAAAAAAAATAATAAGTACATTCACAATCAAAACATCGTACCTCGCCTGGTAAACATAAACAGTAAATATATATCATCTATACTTCTTCTCATAAACTCACAAAAGTATCCATAGATTAATACCCTTTCTTATTACATAACACAGGGTTGGTAAAAAAAAAAAAAAAAATTGTCTCTTGCCTGGGGGACCATCCCCCATCTCCACTCACTACTGCAACAGGGCCGCACCCTCATCAGACAAAACAAAATTGTTCCAGAGCTCCCAGGTCTCATGATACAACTCGCGCTTACCATGTGATGTCAGCACCAGGTCTTCCATTTTATTAATAATCTCTACCCTCCGTAGCCAGTCTTTTACTGTAGGAGGGCTTGACCTTTTCCACAACGCCGGAATACATGCCCTTGCTGCGTTAATTAAGTGACACACTACCGATTTCTCGTAACATTGTCTAGGAATATCTGACAAATGAAACAGGAAAAAGGCTGGGTCTTCCTGAATAGGGAATTCCGTAAATTTTTGCACGGTGGCTCTAACCTCAGACCAATATTTTGAAAGTTTCGGGCAAGACCAAAAAATATGAAGTATTGTTGCGTCCATCCCTCCGCAACGCCAACAGTTTGCCGGTACGTTCGGGTAAAATCTATGAAGTTTATGAGGTGTATAATACCACCTGGTTAATATCTTGAAATTGGTCTCTTGAGTTTTGGTACAGATAGATGTTTTAAAGGACAAAACAATGATATTCTGCATTTGCTTTGGTGTGAAAGTGCGGTTCAGGTCAGCTGCCCATTAGGTTAAACACCGTAAAGAGGGTCTATCCAACGGGGTTATTAGTAAACTGTACAATAAAGAAAGCGTATGTTGTAGTACCCCTTCTTTCAGGCAGTATTCTTCAAATTTGGTCAGACTACGTGCAAAATCCATAGGTTTTGGTAGTGTATGTAGAAAATGGTGCAGCTGCAAAGCAGACCAGAAGGTAAGTAGAAAGTGACCTTCCGCTGCCATCAGTGTCTCCAATGTCGGCCAACTGTCCGAGATCAAAAACTGGAAGGCTCGAGCATATCCGGATATACCCATCCTCACCAAATCTGGTGACGAGAGGCCCGACAAAAACCTCGGATTCCCAATCACAGGGAGTATTGGAGAACACGAAGAAGATAAAAAATTCCGCATCATGGCCTGATGTCCTATTCGCACCGTGGTACCCACAAGAGGGTGAAGATGCATTTGTGATGGTAAATCTGGGTAGCACCAAAGAGCTCCCTGAAGCGGAATATTCGTCTGTGCCTGTTCTATGGTGACCCACAATTTAGATGCTTGATGTCGGCACCAGTCCACCACCCTACTCAGGTGGGCTGCCTGGATATACTTCTGTATGTCCGGAAGGGCTAACCCGCCACAAGCTTTTGGTAAGGTCAAATGTGTTCGTGATAGACGTGGTCTTTTCTGCGCCCAGATAAACTTGACAAAGAGAGAGTGAATCAAGTGAGCATACCGGGCAGGTAACCGCACCGGAAGAGCTCTGATCAAGTAGATATGTTTAGGTAGTATACTCATCTTTATCAGGTTGCATCTACCGAACCACGAATGCAGACCCATCTGCCACTTGTCCAAGAGGGTGCGAGTCTGCGTAATCAAAGGAAGGAAGTTCAGTTCATAGACCTTAGATAAACATGGTGGAATAAAGGTACCAAGATAACGTAGGGCCGAGTCTGTCCAACGAAAGCTAAAATTCTTTTGTAAGGTACGTAGAAAAGACGATTTAATCCCTACTCCCATCGCCTCTGATTTGCTAAAATTAATCTTAAAATTTGAAAGGGTTCCGTACCTGGTCAGCTCACATAATAGATTAGGCAAAGAGACGCTCGGGTTTGTCACAGAAAACATAAGGTCATCCGCGTACGCGGATATCTTATATTGGTTTCCGCCAACTTTCAATCCCTGAACATCCGGGTTCTGGCGTATAGTGCAAAGGAAGGGTTCCAATGAGAGAACAAATAAAAGGGGAGATAAGAGACAACCTTGCCTCGTGCCGTTATTGATTGGAAAAGGGTCAGATAAGAGACCATTCACCTTGACCTGTGCAGTGGGGTTTGTATATACACTCGTGATCCACTGCAGCATATTACCTCCTAGACCTATATATTTAAGGACCGTAAACATAAAACGCCAATTCACCCTATCAAAGGCTTTTTCCGCGTCTGTATTAATGAAAACACTCTGAGTTCGGGAGGTATTAGCCACGTGTATCAAGTTTAATACTTTAGTGGTATTGTCCCTAGCCTCTCGGCCAGGGACAAAACCCACTTGGTCAAGATGCACAAGGTCAAGAAGATGTGAGGCTAATCGATTGGCCAGTATTTTGGTAAAAATTTTCAAATCAATATTAAGTAAAGAAATAGGTCTGTAGCTCCCACAAGATGTAGGGTCCTTTCCTTCTTTCAAAATAACCGTAATATGTGCTGCCAGGGTGTCCCTAAGTAGCTTGGAACCCTCCCTTGCAGAATTATAGAGTCTGACCAGGTACGGGCCCAGAATAGCGGAAAAAACCTGAAAATATTGAAGGGTATAACCATCTGGACCAGGGGCCTTCCGTAACTTCATAGCACCTATGGTCTGTTGAACTTCCGCTAAGGAGATTGGCTCGTCTAACTGTTCTCTAATCTCAATAGGGAGTGTAGGGAGGCCAGATTTTACCAGGTAGTCTTCTATTGTCGAAGTAGAAGTTCTGGCATCTGTCAATGAATACAGTGTAGAATAAAATCGGCCAAATTCTTCCACAATCTGTTTAGGAGGGGTCAACTTCTGGCCTTGCATTGAAACAATGCTAGGGACATAAGTAGAAAGGTTTGAATCCTTCACAGAATGTGAAAGTAACTTCCCACATTTATCTCCAAATTCATACCCTCGACCTCGGCTCCTTTGCATGGCCGCCTTAGCTCTAAACAGAAGGAGATCGGCTATTTGTTGTCGTATTCGTACAAGATCAATCTCCAGAGCCGGAGACGTGGCATGTTTATGTTTAGCTTCAAGGCGGCGGAGCTTATCTAGAAGTTGCGTCAATTGTTTTTCCCGATCCTTTTTAAGTCTAGATCCATGTTTAATAAAGGACCCTCTCAAGACGGTTTTATGGGCCTCCCATACATTCCCTATATCAGATTCCTCCACATCATTTATCTGAAAGTACTCCTGTAACGTAGACGAAATATCTGCCAGAACTTCAGGGATCTGTAGGAGACTCTCGTTCAACCTCCAGAAACATTGGCGAGAGATAGTAGAGTCTGACAGAGAGTAGGTAAGCAACACTGGTGCATGGTCTGACCATGTTATATCCCCTATTGTTGATGTTTTATTCGAGTGAAGTTGTCTATGCGGGATTAGAAAGTAGTCAATCCGTGAATAACACTTATGGGGTATTGAATAGAATGTGTAATCCCTCTCAGAGGGATGTAACAGGCGCCACACGTCTATCCATTGAGCATTGTGGAACGTCTGCGTAATATGTTTACCGGCCGACGGCGAGATAGCTGATCTTCCCGTAGAGGTATCAAGAGTAGCCAAGATCGATACGTTGAAATCCCCTCCCACAATAAGCTGTCCCTCCATGAATTCCAAGAGCGATTTAGTCACTCGCCCAAGAAAAACTTCTTGGCGGTCATTTAGTGCATACAGTGTTGCAAATGTAAACTGTATATCGCCAACTTTCCCTTTAATAAACAGGTATCTTCCCTCCGAATCGGACAGAATGTCATTCAGTTTCCACGGAAGTTTGGAGGACAGCAAAATTGTCACTCCTCTGGATTTGGCGTCCTTATTCGTAGAATGATAAGCTGTATTATAGTCCTTATTCATAAGCCTGGGAGCTCTATCGCCCCTAAAGTGGGTCTCCTGGATAAAGGCAACATCCACTCTGGAACGTTTAAGATCGTTAAGCAACATTCTTCTTTTCTCCGGTACATTGAGCCCCCTAGCATTGAAAGAGAAGATAGTGAGGTCCTCCATCGTCGAGACGTGCAACAAATCAGAACAAAACCAAAAAACGAATCAAAAAAAAAAACAGAAGGGAACAAAAGAAGGGATGAAGAACCCCCTTCCAAAACACAATAGGAACTCAGAGATGGTCTTGACCACTCTGTCCCTTCCACACAATACACTCTTCACTAACAAGGAAAATTCCAAGTACACTATGTGACGAACAGTCACCCCTCAGTGTACTGACCTAAATGGGAAAGTGTTCCAAGCCATTTGCGGAAAAGTAAAAAGAAAACTGAAAACAAAAAAATAACACCGTTCTCCCGGACCCCCACCCGCCACCCTGGCACGGATTCTAATCTTTACCCGCCCACAATCAGGGATTAAAAAGGGATTAAAAATAAAACCCAATATAAGAAAAAAAAAAAAAAAAAGGGGGGGGGAAGGGGCACCCTTCCTCTATCTTACTCATCAGTCGTTTGAGGGGGATATCCACTATCTCCCCCACAACAATCCGCTCTCTAGATTCCTCTCTCTCTTGCAAGACTTACTTCTGCCTGAAACCTGTGGAGCAGCAAAAATGATATATATATATACACCGACTCCCGGGTATCTATTAAACCTCTAAAGTCCGCAACTAAAGATAGTTATAGACTATCTTTATTGCTAGCAATAAAAATATTGCCAGCAAGCTCCCAGAGGAGGTACGGTTCCAGTCGTTCCACAGCGGATTGTCCCTTACTCCGAATTTAAGGGTAGGGGGAAGGGGGTGGATGAAGAAGCAAAAAACAGAAAAAGAAAGGAGGAAAACTATGAGGGGTCTCGTTATCTCTCTCATCTATTAACCCATTAAGCGTCTCCAAAAAAAAAAAAAAACGGGACCCCAGCATAAACCGTCATTATTTCAGTGCCTTGAACAACTTAACATTATCCGAAAACTTCATCAGAGTACAGATATGGGTATATTGTTTACATCTATCGAATATCAAATATATATCTATACCTGATGGCCTATACCATTATGTCCTACAGAAATACACTACCCATCTCTCCTAATATCCGGTAGAGAAAAAAAAAAAAAAAAAGAAGAGAAAAAAAAAAAAAAACACCCCACTCTACTTGGGTCTCATAGGCGCCCAGGCCCGGTCCATTTGCACAATGACAACCAGCACCAAAAAAAAAAAGGGGAAAAAAAAAAAGAAAATATATATTGTAAAATTCCTACCCATCTACCCTAATAGTGAAAAAAAAAAGTTAGGAGAGGAATTACTTATTGGACCTCATAATTACTTGTGTCTCCAAAAAAAAAAAAAAAAAAATTATATACTTATTCTATTGATGTGATACAGTCGCCCCAGTGAGTTACCACAACTATGCTGGGCGTCGTTGCCAATCCTCCGTCCTGGGCCCCCCAAGACCCATATAGGTACCCTTTAGCTCCTCCATTTCCATACCACTCCTCTCCCCCAGAGAGGAGAGAGAAGGGGTGCTTAACCTACCCCCGAATTCCCCCCGTCGCCCCCCCAAAAAAAAAAGAAAAAACCCCAAATATAGTTATGGCAATCACCTAATGGGCTGGTAAATATTTCCCAAGAGGAGAGGGAGGGAAGGGAGAGTAAAGGGAGAATAAAGGAATATAAAACCCCAATATGTAACATCAACATATATGCTGTGTTGTCAACTTAATCTCTCAAAACACCTATCTTATTTAGAGGTAAGTGTTACCATCTATCCCATCTCGTAAAAAAAACCTCTTAACTTATGCAGATAGGTCACGCATTCCTATCTCATTCGATGACATTTACCTCAAGCAAAAAAAAAAAACCCACCAAAGAGAGGCTATTCCCCCCCGGCCTCATGTTTGCCCCGGCCGACTCCCGCAGCAACGTCCAGCATCCCAAGTGTATATACATATATGGTGATTTTATACCAATTCTATTTCTTGTGCAGTTAAAAAAGTACACAAAACAAAAAAAAAAAAAAAAAAATTAAGAGAGGACTCTAATAATAGAATCTCATCAATATTCAAAAAACCCCCCAAAAAAAACCCCATACCTATTACTTGCTGAGCGTTGCTGTGAGTCGGTCAAGGTCCCCCGAGGCCCTATGGGGGTTCTTTAACATCTTATTATAAAACCCCCATTATCCAGCCTACTCCATATTACACAGCTATGAAAAAAAAAAGGAAAAAGTATTTAGCGGGTCTCTCCCATTACGGCTCTCCCTCCCTCCCTGAAAAAAAAAAAAAGGGGACCCCTCGATCAGTTGTTCATATCAAGCCAGTTACTCGGGCCTCCTTAGGGGACCCTGCTTGTGTCCCATCCAATTCCTGTCTTGACTGGGGGCTCCTTCCTGGTGTTGCAATGTCTCTGTTTCTCCCAGGACCCTGACCCCCTGAAGAAAATCAGCCAATCCGGGACTTGAAAGGGATCAGTACCCATGAATGAAAAAAGATTTGGTAGGTCATTTATTGAGCGTAGAGAAAAAGAGCCCTGGGCATTGCGAAAAGTAACCGAGAGGGGAAAACCCCACCGGTACGTTAAACCCAACTGTCTTGCTTTGTCCAATACTGGGCGAAGGAGAGCCCTCCTCTGTAAAGTAGCTTTGGACAGGTCTGGGAGGATTTTAATAGGTACCCCCTCCCAATCTACTGTACCTTTGTCCCAGGCTCCACGCAGAACTAGCTCTTTATCTGCAAAGTGGTGAATCTGACATATCACATCCCGCGATCGGTCAGAGTCTGCATAGCGGGGGCCTGGAGCTCGATGGATTCTGTCGAACTGTAGTCTGTCGGGGTATCGGTCACCAAGGATTTTCTGGAATATGCTTTTTACGGTATCTCCCAGGTTCTCAGTATTGATAGATTCAGGAAGCCCTCGTAGACGCACATTGTTTCATCGGCTTCTGTCCTCTAATTCCTCCAATTGTAGCTGTAGTGTCATCTCTGTTGCTGTGTTTTGTTTAACTTGGTTTTCCAAGATGGCCACTCGTCCTTCCAATGAAAAAAGGGAGGACTCGCTCACCTCCATTCGCTGAGAAACAATCTGAATCTCCTCTCGTACCTCCTTGATGACAGCTTGTTGTTTCTCCTCTATCCGAGCCACCATTGCCACAATGTCCGCCTTGGTAGGCAATGCCTGCAGTAAGGCTCGTAATTCGGCATCTGCCCTCAAAGACAGTACCCCTTCTTCCACTCTGGGCTCAGTCAAGTTGTCCATATGGGGCTCAGGTGTCTCCGTACGCACCAGGGAGGCTGGCTGAGCGATCCCCGTAGAAGCAGGATCCTCAACGGCAGCCTGCACTCCACGCGATGCGGCCATCTTGGACCCAGACAGACCAGGTACTGAGGCTGGGAAAAACTGGGAAATTTCCCCCTCGGTTTTGTTCAGGCTAAGTCTCTTCACTGAGCCTTTAGTTTTACGCTTCTTTGTGAGTGTCATATCCTCCAGGGAATTCAGTTTGTGCCGGGTAGGGCTGGAGGTAGCCAGGAGCTCAGTCCATGTGTGTCTCTACTCCGCCATGTCTTGGCCACGCCCCCTTGGCCCCTTTTTTGAGTATTGGTACTACGTTAGCTTTTCTCCAGTCAGCTGGTTCCAGAGAGGTACTTCGGTATTCTGATGGGCTAGAGACAGGTACTCAGGTATTCTGATGGGCTGCAGATAGGTACTCTGAAGGGCTGGAGACAGGTACTCGGGTACTCTGATGACATGTACTCGGGTACTCTGATGACAGGTACTCGGGTACTCTAACGACGGACACGCCGCATCCCTGATTGCCATGCGGCGTGCCCCCGGGGGGGGGGGGGCTGTAGAGCAGCTGATCTGGGTGGACGTCATATGACGCCCGCCCGGATTGAGGGACACTTCTTTCCGGCGTCATATTACTATGGCCCGGTAAGGAAGTGGTTAACACTGGCAGGGGTGGTTAAAATGATCAGCTTTTATGTATTCATGCAAAACCTTAAAAACCCCATGTCAAGCACTCACTGAGAAGAATTATATCATCTAAAAACCCAAAGCATATATATTTAATGTCCTCATTGAGGCTAGCAAAGCAGAACTGATAAAAGGAACCTTAGGACACTACAAAATGTATAATTATGGCATTTTTATATTTGAAAATAAAAGCTCCTGACCAAGCTAATTTGCGATCAGAGAAATCCATGATCTCTAGTTTAAATAAGGTACAAAAGCAGCAGTAAAGCTGGCTATAGATGGATACAATTTTGAGTAAAAATACTTTGTACATTTTTATGAAAATTCTCTTTCAAAAGATTTTGTTTGCTTTTAACGTTTGATTTTGGAATTTATGTATTCTACTGAACAAAAACCACATACACTGTTAGAAATGTATTTGTTCAAGATTTTCCAATTTTCTCATCACTGTAATCAAAAATAATGTTGATTTGACCCTCTAATGATTAGAAAAATGAACAAACTTTCTTAGAACATTCTTGTGCTAACACTTTTCATTTGAAATTCGAACCATCAATGACCCGCTTTAGGAGGTGATATTTTTTAAGCTTTCCTTTTAGCATTGGCCATGGCTGAAAGTTAGTTTTAGATTGTAGCCACTCATGAGCTGGGCCCTCTTAATTCTCCTGTATTGAACTGTATTGTAACTGTCTTCCTTTATTTTGTAAAGTGCTGCGCAAAGTGTTGGTGCTATAGAGTATAAATTCTGTATTACAGTGCCTTGCGAAAGTATTCGGCCCCCTTGAACTTTGCGACCTTTTGCCACATTTCAGGCTTCAAACATAAAGATATAAATCTGTAATTTTTTTTTTTTTTTTGAAGAATCAACAAGTGGGACACAATCATGAAGTGGAACTACATTTATTGGATATTTCAAACTTTGTTAACAAATAAAAAACTGAAAAATTGGTCGTGCAAAATTCTTCAGCCCCTTTACTTTCAGTGCAGCAAACTCTCTCCAGAAGTTCAGTGAGGATCTCTGAATGATCCAATGTTGACCTAAATGACTAATGATGATAAATAGAATCCACCTATGTGTAATCAAGTCTCTGTATGAATGCACCTGCACTGTGATAGTCTCAGACGTCAGTTTAAAGCACAGAGAGCATCATGAAGAACAAGGAACACACCAGGCAGGTCCGAGATACTGTTGTGGAGAAGTTTAAAGCCGGATTTGGATACAAAAAGATTTCCCAAGCTTTAAACATCCCAAGGAGCACTGTGCAAGCGATAATATTGAAATGGAAGGAGTATCAGACCACTGCAAATCTACGAAGACCTGGCCGTCCCTCTAAACTTTCAGCTCATACAAGGAGAAGACTGATCAGAGATGCAGCCAAGAGGCCCATGATCACTCTGGATGAACTGCAGAGATCTACAGCTGAGGTGGGAGACTCTGTCCATACGACAACAATCAGTCGTATACTGCACAAATCTGGCCTTTATGGAAGAGTGGCAAGAAGAAAGCCATTTCTTAACTACCTCCCACCCGGGCCATAGTACATATACGGCCGGGCGGGAGTCTCGTCCTTCTGAATGGACGTTCCGGAACGTCCTTCAGAAGGAGAGAGATCACGCCGCCGCGGGCACGCGCAGCGGCGCGATCTCGATGTGCCTGTGTCCCTCGGACACAGAGCAACATCATTCAGCAGGAGGGCCCTGTGATTGGCCCTCTTGATCAAATGACGGCTGTGTCCAATCACAGCCGTCATGTAATGTAAATAGAGCCGTTGTAACGGCTTCGATCTCTTCTCCTCCTGACAGATCCTGTCAGTGAGGAGAAGAGCAGAGGATCGGTGCTGCTGCGGGGGTGATCAGTGAGTATTTCTAATTACTCACTGATCACAGGGGGGGTCTGTGCTGGTAATCAGAACATTGATTACCAGTGCAGCCCTGGGGGGGAGGGGTGCCACTAAGCCACCAGGGATGCCCACCCATGACCACCAGGGATGCCCACTATGGCCACCAGGGATGGCAAGCAGGGCTCAGAGAGCCCCCCAGTGCCCTCCCTATCAGTGTTGCCCACCAATGCCATCTATCAGTTCTGCCCACCAGTGCCCGTTATTGCCATCTATCAGTGCTGCCCACCAGTGCCCATTATTGCCCACCAGTGCTGCCTATCAGTGCCCATCAGTGCCCCCTATCAGTGCCGATCAGTGCCACCCATCAGTGCCGATCAGTGCCGATCATTGCCGCCCAACAGTGCCACCTATCAGTGCCCATCAGCGCTGCCTATTAGTGCCCACCAATGCTGCATATCAGTGCTATCTATCAGTGCCACATATCAGTGCCCATCAGTGCTGCATATCAGTGCTACCTATCAGTGCTGCATATCAGTGCCACCCCATCAGTGCCACCCCATCAGTGTCTCCTCATCAGTGTCTCCTCATCAGTGCCTGTCAGTGCTCATCGGTGCAGGAAAAAACATATCTATTTACAAAATTTTATAACCTAAACAAAAAAACTTTTTTTTTTTTTTCAAACTTTTCAGTCTTTTTTTATTTGTGCACCAAAAAAGAAAAAACCTGACGGTGATCAAATACCACCAAAAGAAAGCTCTATTTGTGGGGGAAAAAATGACACAAATTTGGTTTAGGTACAGCGTTGCATGACCGCGCAATTGTCATTCAAATTGCAACAGCGCTAAAAGCTGAAAATTGGTCTGGGAAGGAAGGGGGTTTAAGTGCCCTGTATTGAGGTGGTTAAAGATATCCATAAAAAGTGTCGTTTAAAGTTTGCCACAAGCCACCTGGGAGACACACCAAATATGTGGAAGAAGGTGCTCTGGTCAGATGAAACCAAAATTGAACTTTTTGGCAACAATGCAAAACGTTATGTTTGGCGTAAAAGCAACACAGCTCATAACCCTGAACACACCATCCCCACTGTCAAACGTGGTGGCAGCATCATGGTTTGGGCCTGCTTTTCTTCAGCAGGGACAGGGAAGATGGTTAAAATTCATGGGAAGATGGATGGAGCCAAATACAGGACCATTCTTGAAGAAAACCTGATGGAGTCTGCAAAAGACCTGAGACTGGGACGGAGATTTGTCTTCCAACAAGACAATAATCCAAAACATAAAGCAAAATCTACAATGGAATGGTTCACAAATAAACATATCCAGGTGTTTGAATGGCCAAGTCAAAGTCCAGACCTGAATCCAATCGAGAATCTGTGGAAAGAACTGAAAACTGCTGTTCACAAACACTCTCCATCCAACCTCACTGAGCTTGAGCTGTTTTGCAAGGAGGAATGGGCAAAAATCTCAGTCTCTCGATGTGCAAAACTGATAGAGACATACCCCAAGCGACTTACAGCTGTAATTGCAGCAAAAGGTGGCGCTATGAAGTATTAACTTAACCACTTTACCGCTGCTCACTAGAGCTCTACTGCGGCAAAGTGGCTCGATAACGTCTGGCGACGTAGACCTACGTCGCCAGATATTCCCCTCTCTTGGCGGCACTCGCGCGCCGCCGGAGGCTCGCTCACGCTGTATTCAGTCACAGCGGGAGTCGGGCCAGGGGAGGAGCGGCGGCGATCGCCGCTGCTCTTCTCCGATCGTCGGGGAATCGAGTGTGGAGTTTCGCCTGCTTGTGTAAACACAAGCGGGCGGATCTCCTAAGTGACAGGCAGGGACAGATTGCAAGGTTCAGCATAGCTGAACCTGCGATCTGTCCTTGTGTCACATAGTCCCCTCCCCCCACACACGTCAGTAAGCACCAGGCATACATTAACCCCTTGATCACCAATAAAAATTAACCCCTTCCATGCCAGTGTCATTTTTACAGTAACCGTGCATATTTATAGCACTGATTACTGTAGTAATGTCACTGGTACCCCCAAAAGTGTCAAAAATGTCAGTCAAGGGTCCGATCTGCCCGCCATAATGTCGCAGTCCAGCAAAAAAAAATCGCAGATCGCCGCCATTACTCGTTAAAAAAAAAAACACCAAAAACGACAGAAATCTTTCCCTTAGTTAGTAAACGCAATAACTTTTGCGCAAACCAATCAAAATACGCTTATTGCGATTTTTTTTTTACCAAAAATATGTAGCAGAAAACAAATTGGCCTAAAATGATAAAAAAAATAGATTTTTACATTTTTTGGGGGGGAATTTCATATAAAAAAATTTGAAAAATATTGTTATTTTTTCAAAATTGTCGCTCTTTTTTTGTTTATAGCGCAAAAAGTAAAAATCACACAGGTGATCAAATACCACCAAAAGAAAGCGCTGTTTGTGGGAAAAAAAGGACGTAAATTTCATTTGGGTATGGCGTTGCATGACAGCACAATTGTCAGTTAAAGTCGCACAGTGCCGAATCGCAAAAAGTGGCCCAGGCATAAGACAGCAAAATCCTCCGGTGGTAAAGTGGTTAAGTGGGCTGAATAATTTTGCACGCCCAATTTTTCAGTTTTTTATTTGTTAACAAAGTTTGAAATATCCAATAAATTTCGTTCCACTTCATGATTGTGTCCCACTTGTTGTTGATTCTTCACAAAAAATTACAGTTTTATATCTTTATGTTTGAAGCCTGAAATGTGGCAAAAGGTTGCAAAGTTCAAGGGGGCCGAATACTTTCGCAAGGCACTGTATAATAATAAAAATAGTCATATCAGTGTAGTTCACAGGATCCAGAAAGTAAGGATCAGCCTTTTAAAAAAAAACAAAGAAGAAGAGTAACTATAAAGGAAGAGTTACCGAAAATTTACCGAAATTTGAACGACCTATGTAATTAATAAAAAAAAGTTATGCCCACTTTTGCATTACATTCAGTATAGCACTATAATTATGCATGATATTGTATATTTAACGGCTTGCCGACCATATACTGTATATATACGGTGGCAAGGCAGCTCTCCTGCTCCGAATAACAGACGTGTACGTGATCCTGCACTTCTGGGTCTGAGGTGCGCACGCGCACCACCGGCGCCCCCTGTGATTGCACACAGCAGGAGCCAATCAATGGGTACGGTGAACTCGATGTCTGCCAGGAAAGGTCGATAGTTCAAGAAGGAAACAGAATGGGGGTCTGCCTATGTAAACAAGGCAGATCGCTGTTCTGTCAGAGGAGGAGGTACTGGTTCTGTATTTCTGCTAATCAGGCACACAGATTTTTGCCTTCCCCTAGTCAAAGCACCTCCCGCACAGTTAGGAAGCACAGCTTAGGAACACATTTAACCCTTTGTTCGCCCCTGATGTTAACCCCTTCCCTGCCAGTGTCATTAGTACAGTGATAGTGCATATTACTGTATTAGTGTCACTGGTCCCCAAAAAGTGTCAAAAGTGTCAGTTAGGTGTCCGATTTGTCCGCCACAATATCGCAGTCCCACTATAAGACGCTGACTGCTACCATTACTAGTAAAAATAAATAAATAAATCCCGTAGTTTTTAGATGCTATAATTTTTGCACAAACTAATCAATATACCCTTACTGGGATTTTTTTTTACCAAAAATATGTAGCAGAATACATATTGACCTAAATTGATAAAGAAATTAGATTTTTTTTACATTTTTTTATTGGGTATGTTTCATAGCAGAAAGTAAAAAATATTGTTTTATTTTTTTCAAAATTGTCTGTCTTTTTTGTTTATAGTGAAAAAAAAAAAAACACAGAAGTGATCAAATACACCCAAAAGAAAGCTCTATTTGTGGAGGAAAAAAAGGACCAAAATTTTATTTGGGTACAGTGTCGCATGACTCTGCAATTGTTAGTTAAAGTAACACAGTGCCGTATTGAAAAAAATGGCCTAGTCATGAAGGGGGGTAAACCTTCCAGAGCTGGAGTGGTTAAACATGTTCAGGCATGTCATATTCACTTTGGCTACAAATTACTCATTAGGTTGTTTTAAACTTCTGATAAGGTTTCAGAATTCACCTTTACGCCTTTTCATTGTGAAATGGTAGAAGTTAGACTTCACATAGGAGCTGAGGGGAATGGTAACACAGAGATGCTTTCAGAATGAATAAAGGTACAGCGATGACTCATTTAAATCTCCTTTGAAAGAGCACAGCTTATGGGTATGGGGCAGTATAATAAAATCAGTAGAAAAAAAAGTGTTTAAGTTGAAACTCTAATGCTTTTTAATCTAATTCATTTTAATTAAAAATGTAAACTTTTTAAATTGAATTTGTACTTTGCTCACACTAGGCAAAGCAACAGGTTTATTTAAAAGTCACTAAACTCTCCTTATCCAAATACATTTTTAATGCAGCTCACAGTACACACAAACTTTCTTCTAAAGCTGAACGCCAGTGCATTGTGCATCAATTACTTTACTCCACAGTCTTGATTCCAAGCACCTCTTCCTAAGCCTTCCCAGAGTGTAATGGATCAAAGTCACAGTTTCTTCTATGAGCCAAGCTAATTTCATGCCCTGGGGTCCAGACATTTTTCGCTGCTCTGTATATTATTGGGTGCTGTCTCCTCACCTCCCCTATGAGAGAGGACCAGCTGCTGGACATGTTCCTACCACCAAAAGGAGGTGTCCACTTCGTGCAGGCAATGATGTATATACCTGATGAAGGACCCCAGGAAGAAAAACATAAATAGAGAGAATTATCATGTGACTGTGACTTCAAGTAAGTAAAATCAGCATTTGGATAGGTTTTTTTTTTTTTTTTTTTTTTGTCATACAACGGTTAGAGGTTTCAAGAACAACCCCCTGAGCTTGAGTGTGGTGCTTTGCAACTTGAAAATCTGTCCACTTACCCGGTTTCCAAATATAGCGCTGAGGTGCCTTGCTGCCCCCTTCAGGATATGTGGGTATACTTTCATGAAACACTACAAAACAGCAAATAGAGGGTGCAATATCGCTACACAATTTTATTCATAAATGAAACAAGTGATATACTCACAAACGCATGACATTGACAAGTGTATCATAAAATTCTGATGAAACTAAAGGAAAAACATAAGGCACATCTAAGTGCAGTATTAAAGAGTATTTATTCATAAAAAGCGGTTAAAAACACTTACACAGACCAGGTCTGACAAAGGAGCGAATTGCTCGTGCTCGTGCCCCTTTGACATCAGCTGCGGTCTATGCGTTCCAGTGTAGTTCCAGAAGTCCATCGGCCATCTTGCTTCCTCAATTCTCCCTCTCCTTTCACAGCTGGGGGCCAGCTCTACCTTCCCCTAGAGGCAAAGGACTCTACAGGATGCCTATTATGCTGACTGATATACTCATTTGATCTATTACATTGTAAGTGTTTTTAACCACTTTTTATGAATAAATACTCTTTAATACTGCACTTAGAAGCCCCTTCTGTTTTTCCTTTAGCCTCCTCCAGAGTTGCTACCTCTACCTGAAGTGCTGCTACAAGTGCTCCCCCAGCCTCTTCTCCTTCCTTTAACTCCTGATGTTAAAGCTGATGCTGGTGTGATAATATTAAAGTACAGTTCACTGGAGGACATTTCCTGACAGAAGCGCCCTATTCCTCTTTCTTTTTATAATTCAGATGAGACTGCCTCTAGATCCACACCATTCACTAGGTAGCATTGGAAGACCTTTCAGTGTCCAATGCGACTTACACATTTTGAGGTGCAAACCCTCTACCCTTAAAATATGTGAGCTGCGTTGGACGCTGAAATGTCTTTTCATGCTACCTATTGAATGGTGTTGAGTAGATGGGCTATCGTAAATGATTGGAACCGAATAACGAACCCTATTGAAGTCTATGGGACCCGAACTGGAAAAATCAAAGATGCCCATTTTGAAGGATTATATGCAAGTAATGGGGCATACAAGGGTTTTGGGGGTCCGGGTACTGCCCTGGGGGACACGTACCAATGAAAAAAAAGTTTGTAAAAGTTTGCAGTGATTTACTGATGTTTAAAACCTTAAAAATGAAAAAATAAACAATAAAAATGAAAAATTCCTTTAAACATAGTGCCTGGAGGTTCTGCTAAGTCTGCCTGCAATGCGGCACATCCGTACCGTATATAGAGCCTGCTGCAGCAATAATGACATTTATAAAGCCAAAAAATAAAATTTTCTATTTAAGTTCTTTTTTTAAATGGCTTGGGGAGCTAGTCTGTATGATGAGGCCACCTTTTTGTGCATGTAGAATAAGATTGGAGAATTTTTGTATAAAATTCTGGTGTCTTTTTCACAGACTTTGTATTGAAGTAACAGGTGTGGAAAAATTGATCTTTGGTGCCTTCACACTGTAACCCTATAGAGGTACTCTTGATGAAAGCAAGAATTTACCTTGCTGTCAAAAATTAAAATAAGATGCACCTGTCAAACAGGTGCAGAAAAATTGGTGTTTGGGTGTCGGTGGTGCCTTTACACCGTAACCTTATAGAGTACTCTTGATGAAAGCAAGAATTAGCCTTGCTGTCAAAGTCTGAAATGATATGCACCTGTCAAACAGGTGCAGAAAAATTGGTCTTTGGGTTTGGCGGTGCCTTCACACCTAACCTTATAGAGGTGCTCTTGATGAAAGCAAGAATTAGCCTTGCTGTCAAAATTTTAAATGATATGCACCTGTCAAACAGGTGCGGAAAATTGGTCTTTGGGTGTTAGATGTGCCCATGAAACCTACACTAAAAAATTTCTTCCAGATGAAATGAACACCCACAAAGCTAGACAGCCTAGACAGTCTTTAAGAGATTTCAGATCCAGAAAGCACTTAATCAGTGTCATTGGCATTGGCTTGCTAGGTGCTGCTGATCCAGGACTGATTCATTTTGATAAATGTCAGCCGGTCCATGGAGTTTGTGGACAGACTTATCTGTCACAAAACCTCTGACAGCACTGAATGCCCGTTTGAAAAGTACACTGGATGCAGGGCTGCCCAGCAGTTCATTTGCATACTGGGCATGTTCTGGCCAGTGCTCTATTCTCATAACCCAGGGAATTGTCAACTGGAAAGCTCTTGAAGTCTATTTCGCCCCTAGATAATCTCCTACCATATAATGCAGACGCTGCCGAAGGTATTTAGAAGCTGACAGCCCTGGGCACAGAGGACTAAAAAAATGTTGAAAGGTATCACTGAGGTGGTCCCTTTCTCAGTCTGTATTGTCAACTGGAAAGCTCTCTGTGTCACCCCTAGAAAATCTCCCACCATATAATGCAGACGCTGCCGATGGGATGTGGAAGCTGACAGCCCTGGGTGCCGAAGACTACAAAAACTTTGAAAGATATCACTGAGGTGGCCCCTTTCTCTGCCACTTCTCTCTTGAACAACAGAAGCCTTAAAACTTAATTTTCCACCAGACTGTAAGCTATCAGTGTCGGGAAAGGCGTTACATAAACTCCTATTTAAGGTGTCCTCAAGAGATTTCATCTTCTGCACCCTCTGTGAGGATGGGATGAGTTCCAAGACTTCCCCCTTGTAACGGTGATCAAGGAGGGATGCCAATCTATAGTGATCCTTCTCCTTGATGCCACGTATTCTCAGGTCCTTTCACAAACTTTGAACAATGAGGGAGCCCATGCACCGCAAGTTTGCGGAGGCATGAGAAGCAGACTCCTTGGGGTCACTGGGAATTACAGTATCTGGAACTGCCTCCTCCTAGCCACGTACTACTCCCAAGGGTTCTGGGGATGGAAAACCATCTGTTAAGGGTTGACGTATGTCTTGCTCTGCTTCATTGCCTCCAAAACTGCCAGAATCCTCCTCCACCTCCTTCTCCCTCTCCTCTTGTGTGTTCTGTGGCGTGGCAAGAATGGTGTCTGCATAAAGTGGGCGTTGAGAGGAAAGAAAGTCCTCTTCTTCTTCCCGCTGCTCTGCCTTGATGCCCTGTCCAAAATGCCACGCGGAGTCTGCTCCAGCAGGAACACAACACGGATTGTGTCACTGATGCATGCATTGTCACAGCTGACCATCCTTGTGGCCTCCTCAAATGGTGACAGTACAGTGCATGCATTCTTTATCAGCAGCCATTGGTGTGGGGATAAAAAGCTGAGACGGCCTAAAACTGTCCTTGTGCCATACTCACACAGGTACTTGTTTACAGCCCTCTGCTGCATGTACACCTGCTGCAGCATTGCCAAAGTCAAGCTCCACATGGTGGGTATGTCACAAATCAGGCGATTTACAGTCAGGTGGAATTCCAACTTAATTTCAGCCAACCGAGCACTGGCTGTGTATGACAGCCTGAAATGGCTGCAGTCTCTTCTAGTCTGATTTAGCAGATCTTCCAACCTGGGTACCTATTTAAGAAATGCTGCACTAACAAACTGAGGACATGTGCCAGCCATGCACATGCATCAACTTTCACTGTCTAGGGGCAGACAGGAGGTTTGTGCCATTATCACATACCACCATTCCTGATTCTAGCTGGCATGGCATGAACCACCTCTGGGCATGTCCATGCAGAGCTGCAAGAATCTCTGCTCCGGTGTGGTTCCTGTCCCCTAGACAGACCAGCTGAAGCACTGCATGGCACCTTTTAGCCTGACGCTTCGGGGCTACCTGTGGTTTATAGGACAATTCAGTAGAGGAGGGCATGGAGGAAGAGGAGGAGGGGGTAGAGCTGAAAAATCTCACATCATCACCACTAGCTGAATGGAGACGTGGTGGCACAACATTGTTGCAAGCAGAGTTACCCAGTGTGCTGTGCACAAAATATATCGTCCCTGACCATGCTTGCTGGACCACGTGTCAGCAGTAAAGTGGATTGCCTTGTCCAACGATGCCATAACATTGCCTTCTAGGTGAGGGTAGAGAGCTGGAAATGCTTTACGTTAAAAGAAATAGTGACTGGGAACCTGCCATTGTGGTAAAGCACATTCTGCAAAATCATGGAAGGGGGCACAATCCATCAGACGGAAAGGCAGGAGTTGTAAAGCCAGCAGCTTTGACAAGCTTGAATTGAGATGCTGGGACCGCCAGTGGGGGACCCAAAAAAAGAAGAGGATTGGGGCTGCTCTTTGCAAGTATAACATGTTTGCTTTTTTTTTTAACCATTTCTAGCCCGTGCTACACAGGCAGCTACAACGCGGACTTACTTTGCCAGTAGGCCATCATATGACGTCCTCCCATGATTGTGCTGCCTGCATGCCCCCCTGCGGCACACTCTGTGATCACTGAGTCCTTTAGACTCAGCTGATCACGGATGGGGCTAAAGGGCCAATCACAGCGGCTCTTTACAACGTGATCAGCTTTGTCCAATGACAGCTGATCACGTTGTGAACACAAGCCAGTTATCGGCTTTCATTTCCTCACGCTGACAGCATGAGGAGGGAAGAAGAGAGCCAGTAACCGGCTTGTGTGAAAGGGACATCCACACTGATAATCAGGGTTCTGATTATCAGTGTCCTGATTATCAGTGCAGTCTCAACAGTGCCCTCCAGCGCTGCCTATTAGTGCTCACCAATGCTGTCAATCAATGCCCACCAGTGGTGCCTATCAGTGCCCACTAATGCTGCCAATCAGTGCCCATCAGTGCTGCCAATCAATGTCTCCTCACCAGTGTCACCTATCAGTGCTGCCTATCATTGTCCATCAGTGCCCATCAGTGCCCATCAGTGCAGCCTCATCAGCGCACATCAGTGATGGAGAAAAATTACCTGTTTGAATTTTTTTTAACAAACTATGAAAAAATGTTTTGTTTTTTTTTTTTAGCAAAAAAAAAACAACAACGTAGTGATGATTAAATCCCACCAAAGAAATCTCTATTTGTGTGAAAAAATTATAAAAAATTCATAAGGGCACAATATTGCGTGCCCGCACAACTGTCATCCAAAATGTGACAGCTCTGAAAGCTGAAAATTGGCCTGAGCAGGAAGGGGGTAAAAGTGCCGAGTAGGTAAATGGTTTAATGATTTGCTTTAGTATCACTTTAATCATCCCTCTTTAAGCCACTCACACTGTTAGGTGCAATCTGACCATGTCACATTCTGCGTGCTGAAGGATTTCTTTTTCGGCTACATCCCAGGTCTTTCATGATCCTAGTCATTCTCACATGTTTTGACTTTTTCATTGTAAAGCCAGGCAAATTATTTGTTATAGGAATTTCTGTCATATTTCAGGTTGTCAGTAAAAAATGCACTCAGTTTTTTCAATGTTTTGTCAAAAAACATTTTGTTAATGGTTTGAAAAAAGTAATGGGGGGTTGTCAACCCTGATAGACAGCAATTACTATCTTATCTACTGTACCCAAACCTCCAAATGAATATAAAAAAAACATTGGCTGAAGTTCACTTTGAATCTATATTAATGCATATACAGTAAGTGCAGAGAATACAAACTTCATGCAGATATTGCTCCTTTGGGAATCTACAGGACAGGATTACAAAACAAGGGACTAGCCAAACTCCTGAATTCTCACTTTTTTTTCTATGATGAGTTTTGCTATAATTATACAGTATGTTCAAATGATATATATGGATCAAAGGTTTTAACTGTCTCTCATTTGGAGGGACTGTCCCTCTTTTCTCCTTTAAATGTCTTTGCCTTGGTCTGACATATTGACATCTATAAAAAAAAGTGTTTTAGTAAACTAAAACTTTCATAAATGTTGCTTATTTTAGCATATAAATTCTTCCTAATCTACATAACTGAGGGTGTGGAGGGGTGTGTCCTTTTGCCTACATACTTTGTGCTGAAAGGTGTATTTCTCATGTCAGAAAAGGAATGCTGGAAATGTGTGTTTTGTTCTATGCTTTGCTTTTATGTATTATGGAACTGGTCTAATAAATGGCCATATGTGTCTTTTTAATGAGAAAATATTTTTTGTGAACCACAACCAGTGTGCAGTTTATTTTCTTTCCATGCAGTGAAATAATTTCCCCTCACGTTAGTCATATTAACAAGTCCTTCTGAGACGCTGTAAGTGTTGGCACGTGGCCAGCCCCTTCAGTGGGTACTGCCGGCTCACACAGGTGTACAACCTCTGGAGAGTTTCAGAATGCTGTATCACACAAGGATATAATCACATTCTATGACCTTTGAACTGTGGCAGAGCAATTCTGGAAAGCCACAGATTACCATAAATACCCATGGCTGACTATATAGAGCAACCCGATTTTTTTCTTTCTGCTGCGGCACAAATGAGATTAAGGATAATCCCTCTGTTTCTTGTAAAGTTCATTTCCATGTAAAACCTATAGCCCAGAACACCACTTCTGCAGTCCATCAAGCATGCTGGCCCAGTGGATTTACAGCTTGTGTTGCATTTTAGACAGAAAATGAACATCTTTGCTTCCTGTAACAATGATTCTCATTGTGATCTGCAGCATCTGTTACCACTGAGCTGCAGTTGGAAAAAGAACAACAGTTTTCAAAAAGTGGCTTTGATTCTGTTATGATGTAATCATATTAGTGGTTCATCCATCTGCATAAATAGGGGGGGGGGGGGTTATATTTTCATTTTTCCTATTTTAAAACTGGACTCCAAGTTAATTTAAAAAATGATATTTGTTATCTATACCCGTGTTTCTCAATCTTTTTTATGTCAAGGCACCCTTTAAAATTATGGGCAGTCTTGAGGCACCCCATTCTAAAATGTAAAAAAATATTCATTTTTTTTCTAATAGCTTTACATATTGCAGCAACATCCACACAAGTAGGACACCCAATGTTAGAGTTATTTATTCTTCCAAAGCAAATACACTTTTGTACACTGGCACTGACTAGTATTCCAATGTTTCTCTTCTCCCTCAATTTCTCTCCCATCAGTCAGCTAATGTGATCCCAGTGCTGAGGGAGAGAGGCACAGGAGGGTCAAACAAGAATGCTGTGGAGGCGGCTTATCAACTGATGATGTCATTGATTGTTAGGATACCAGTGTCTAGAAAGTCGTAATGGTGCATAATGAAAACCTGTGACTTTGTGTAACTAAAAGGCAGGCTTGATCCACCTGCTTGCTTGTATACAATTTTTGATCAATTTTTAGACATTTTGCCAAGGCACCCCTGAAAATACCTCAAGGCACCCCAGGGTGCCTGGGCACCCTGGTGGAAAAAGGCTGATCTACACACTCTTTACAAATCTGTCCACTATGTCCTGATATCCGACATTTAACATAGATACAATTCCAACAGTGTAGCGCTTTAATAAACAGAATTGTTACTAAACTTTAAATTACTAAACTAACATAAATATTTATAAATGAGTGATCAACATCACAGTGCATGTAAAATAACAAAATTATTATTATTAATTTACACGATTTATATAGCACCAACAGTTTGCGCAGTGCTTTACAATGTGAGGGAAGACAATACAGTTACAATACAGTTCAAAACAGGAGGAAGTAGAGGGCCCTGCCCGTTAGAGCTTACAGTCTAGAAAATAAATACATGATACTTTAATATACGAGATAAAGAGAATAGCCAAAAGTCCAAAAAGGAAGGGAACTCAAATAATGAGTTTGGTTTACAGTCCTGCATGCCGTGATGGAAATTTGAATCCTTACCCACTTGACCTCTGGAGGATTTACCCCCCCCCCCCCCAGGCCACTTTTTGCAATACGACACTGTGTTATTTTAACTGACATTTGTGCAGTCATTCAATGCTGTACTCAAGTAAAATGCATGTCATTTTTCTTAAAAATAGAGCTTTCTTGGTGGTATTTGATCAGCACTGCATTTTTTTATTTTTGCATTATAAACAAAAAATGAATGTCAATTTTGAAAAAAAAAAAACAAAAAAAAAAAATATTTTTTACTTTCTGCTATAAAACATATCTAATTAAAAAACTAAAAAAAAAATGAAATTTCTTCATAAATGTATGCCAATATGTATTCTGATCCCTATTTTTGGTAAAAAAAATCATAATAAGCATATATTGATTGGTTTATGCAAATGTTATAGTGCCTACAAACTGTGGCAGACAATCTGCCACTGACACTTTTGACACTGCTAAAAATATGCACTGTCATTGTACTAATAACATTGGCTGGGAAGGGTTTAAACATCTATGGCTATAAAAGGGTTAACTGTGTGCCTAGGCAGTGTTGGTGTTTACTATGTGTGCTGCTTTTACTAGGGAAGAGCTAGATTTGAGTCCCTGCTTTGCAGGAACACAGAATCCATCCCTTATCCCCTGTCAGACTGGAACTCGGCCTTGTTTACATAGCAGAGCTCCATTCTGAGTCTCTGTCCGATGATCAGCAGGTGCCGGTGGACGTGGACATGGAGTGCCTGGCTCCTGCAGATTGGCTTCCGCTGTGAATATTTACAGCAGAAGCGGCTAACCGATGGCACGCACACACCCCCTGTGTGTGTGTGTGTGCATGATCCGGTGCACAGCTGCCGACCTGTAGCAGTAAAACTACTATAGGGCAATCAGAAAGTGGGTAAGGTGAACCAAAGTGACAACATCCACTCTCATGCTAGGCTTATTGTAATTAATGTGACCACCTAAGAAGAGTGGTCCATATGCGCTTTACAGTAAGACCAGCATCACAGGTTAAGAGAATAATCCTCACAGGAGAGCTCCAAACACCACTGCCACAGGAATAATCCCCACAGCTTCCTCTGTGGTTAACAGAGGCTCCACTATACTCCAGGCTCAACCAAACAGGGTCAAAGTATGCAGTGGGGGACATGTAATGAAAGAATGCTCCACATAGTGTAGAATCATAAAACTAAGTGATTTTAATAATTAAAATGCACTAATTTAGTTAGCTGGTACAAAAGCATGTAAAATGCATGTAAAACAAACTTTCTCCAGAAATCAAAATGGCCAAAAGCCTGGCTGCGCATCTATGCGTTTCGTCACATATGACTTCATCAAGGGGACCCTCTTGTATAGAACAAATGACCAAGGAGTATCGCTTCTCTTGGTCAATAAATCACCAAGAGAAACATCCAACATGCATGGGACAAAACCCAACGCTGCGCTATTACAGCCTATACTTTATGCAGCGCCATCATGTGGTAAAAAAGAGAAAGCTCTAAATTTTTCAAAAATGCACTAAATACATTTAATAATGATCACAATAGTAAATATTTCATCTTAACTTGATAAATTAATAAAAAATCTTAATGGGAATGCAATCATCCTTAGCCCAGCAATACATACAGAAAAATACATCAAACTGAAACAATAAAAACAAAAATTTTTAAAAGTAAAAATGCTAAAAAGTGCAATGTCTATAAAAATAGACATAGCTTATAAAATATGGTGGACATTAAATACAATAAAAAGATGATAGACCTAAAATACACCCAGGACCAAAAAAAGTCCCTGATGAATACAAACCCATATAAGATAAAAATTTAGCTATTATTAATGAAGCAGTTTATATCCCACTCTATATTTAAACCTAGAGGGGTATAAGATTTAATTTGATATATCCAGCTAGTTTCCGCTCTGGATATGCTTCTTTTAGCGTTACTACCCCTCCAATTAGGGATATATTTTTCCAGAGCAATAAAAGTGGTACCAGCGGGGTTCCTATTATGTTTTAAGGCGTAGTGTTTTGACACACTACATCCCATAAAGCCTTTCATTATATTGGTAATATGTTCACATAAATTAATTTGTAGGGCCCGTGTGATACGGCCATCAATAATAATAATAATCAAGGCCACACGGGCACCTAACAAAATAGGCAACATTTTTAGTTGTGCAGGAAATACATGAACATATGCCTTCATAAGCCTTTCCTTATTGTGCTGAAATGAAGCTGGTTATTTTCCTCCTTCTAAAGAAGTTTACATGACAAGCCCTGTGCATCTCACATAGATGGTAACCATCCATGTTGGCAAAGAACATTGGCCTTTTAGGTGGATCTTCAATGTTAGGCGCAAGCCTATTTTTTCGGCTTTCAGATGACAGCCAGACAGTCCGGTGGGACTGGGAACGAAACGCACTCAGTTTTCAAAATTGGTCAGTGTCTCTTTATGATATTTTTAACGGCATAGTGCTGACAAGAAAACGTTGTAAAAAAAGCTAAGCCAAAAAATCAGAACCCTTAGGGTTACGACTAGGGTTGAGCGAACACGGACTGTATTATTCGTGTTCGTACCGAATAATTGGATTTTTGTTACCCTAACACGGACCCCAAAACTTTACTGTATATTCGGGTAAAAATCCGTGTTCGGTCGTTTTATTTCCGGGTTTTGCATGCTTTGGCGCGCTTTTCATGGCGGGCTTTCAACAGCCAATCAACAAGCGTTTAACTGGTGTGCCTAAGCCATCCCAGCCATGCCTACAAATGTATCAGTAGCTGTGATTGGCCGTCTGAAGCATGTGACCAAGTCTTTATAAGTTCGAGGCAGCGCCGCTGCGGCGTCATTCTGCTGTTTAGTTCAGGGAGAGAGCACACATCAACGTGCTGGCTGCTGATTAGGGACAGACAGGAAAAAAAAACATTTGTGTCCGGATAGAATTGAGGGACAGGTCGGAGTGTGTTAGGCAGGGCGAGTTGTAGGCATTTTAGGGAGAGAGTCTGCTGATTTTTAGGGTCAGTGTGTTCTACAAACTACAATCGATATTGCTGTGTGGGGTGGGGTTTGCAGTGACCGATCTACGATCTTAGCAATCCTTTTAGGGACAGAGTCTGCTGATTTTTAGGGTCAGACAGTGCGTTCTACAAACTACAATCGATATTGCTGTGTGGGGTGGGGTTTGCAGTGACCGATCTACGATCTTAGCAATCCTTTTAGGGACAGAGTCTGCTGATTTTTAGGGTCAGACAGTGCGTTCTACAAACTACAATCAATATTGCTGTGTGGGGGGGGGGTTTGCAGTCACCCGATCTACGATCTTATCAATCCTTTTAGGGACAGAGTCTGATGATTTTTAGGGTCAGACAGTGTGTTCTACAAACTACAATCGATATTGCTGTGTGGGGTGGGATAGGAGATAGGCAGGTGTCAGTGGTCCACATCCATTTTGCTGTGTGTGGGCTGCAGTGAACATAATCTTTTTGGGGTGCAGTGAACACAATCTTTTTGGGGTGCAGTGAACACAATCTTTTTGCCCACTGAGGAGGAGGGAGAAAAGTATTTTTCTATCAGGCACTACTGTGTGCAGCATTTTTCCTTCAGCTGTGCTGTGCTGAGTGACTGATCATACACTGCTGTGTTCAGTTCACATGTGCTAATATTGAGTGGTTTCAGAAATCATACACTTTTTTTCTATTCCACTATTCAATATACAGCCTTGGGTTAAAAAAAATTAAATTGTGGCCTGCAGCAGAGCTGAATGATATTTGGGGTTTTTGGGGTTCATCTCATACTTCTGAAGATTTGAGGGTGCTGCCTGTTCCATACTCCTCCTACTCCTCATTCAGCCTTTTAGGGGTACAAACAATAGTAATTGGGACCTAGTGTGGTTTTGTACGTGTGAGATACATACACTTTTTTTGATCATATTTCCTATTCCGCTATTCAATAAAAACCTTTGGGGATCAATTAAATTGTGGGATAGTCTGTGTTGGTACGTGTGAGATCCACCTTTCCAAGTTTTTGGGGTTCATCTCATACTTCTGAAGATTTGAGGGTGCTGCCTGTTCCATACTCCTCCTACTCCTCATTCAGCCTTTTAGGGGTACAAACAATAGTAATTGGGGCCTAGTGTGGTTTTGTACGTGTGAGATACATACACTTTTTTGATCATATTTCCTATTCCGCTATTCAATAAAAACCTTTGGGGATCAATTAAATTGCGGGATAGTTTGTGTTGGTACGTGTGAGATCCACCTTTCCAAGTTTTTGGGGTTCATCTCATACTTCTGAAGATTTGAGGGTGCTGCCTGTTCCATACTCCTCCTACTCCTCATTCAGCCTTTTAGGGGTACAAACAATAGTAATTGGGGCCTAGTGTGGTTTGGTACGTGTGAGATACATACACTTTTTTTGATCATATTTCCTATTCCGCTATTCAATAAAAACCTTTGGGGATCAATTAAATTGCAGGATAGTCTGTGTTGGTACGTGTGAGATTCACCTTTCCAAGTTTTTGGGGTTCATCTCATACTTCTGAAGATTTGAGGGTGCTGCCTGTTCCATACTCCTCCTACTCCTCATTCAGCCTTTTAGGGGTACAAACAATAGTAATTGGGGCCTAGTGTGGTTTTGTACGTGTGAGATACATACACTTTTTTTGATCATATTTTCTATTCCGCTATTCAATAAAAACCTTTGGGGATCAATTAAATTGCGGGATAGTTTGTGTTGGTACGTGTGAGATCCACCTTTCCAAGTTTTTGGGGTTCATCTCATACTTCTGAAGATTTGAGGGTGCTGCCTGTTCCATACTCCTCCTACTCCTCATTCAGCCTTTTAGGGGTACAAACAATAGTAATTGGGGCCTAGTGTGGTTTTGTACGTGTGAGATACATACACTTTTTTTGATCATATTTCCTATTCCGCTATTCAATAAAAACCTTTGGAGATCAATTAAATTGCGGGATAGTTTGTGTTGGTACGTGTGAGATCCACCTTTCCAAGTTTTTGGGGTTCATCTCATACTTCTGAAGGTTTGAGGGTGCTGCCTGTTCCATACTCCTCCTACTCCTCATTCAGCCTTTTAGGGGTACAAACAATAGTAATTGGGGCCTAGTGTGGTTTTGTACGTGTGAGATACATACACTTTTTTTGATCATATTTCCTATTCCGCTATTCAATAAAAACCTTTGGGGATCAATTAAATTGCAGGATAGTTTGTGTTGGTACGTGTGAGATCCACCTTTCCAAGTTTTTGGGGTTCATCTCATACTTCTGAAGATTTGAGGGTGCTGCCTGTTCCATACTCCTCCTACTCCTCATTCAGCCTTTTAGGGGTACAAACAATAGTAATTGGGGCCTAGTGTGGTTTTGTACGTGTGAGATACATACACTTTTTTTGATCATATTTCCTATTCCGCTATTCAATAAAAACCTTTGGGGATCAATTAAATTGCGGGATAGTCTGTGTTGGTACGTGTGAGATCCACCTTTCCAAGTTTTTGGGGTTCATCTCATACTGCTGAAGATTTGAGGGTGCTGCCTGTTCCATACTCCTCCTACTCCTCATTCAGCCTTTTAGGGGTACAAACAATAGTAATTGGGGCCTAGTGTGGTTTTGTACGTGTGAGATACATACACTTTTTTTGATCATATTTCCTATTCCGCTATTCAATAAAAACCTTTGGGGATCAATTAAATTGCGGGATAGTTTGTGTTGGTACGTGTGAGATCCACCTGTCCAAGTTTTTGGGGTTCATCTCATACTTCTGAAGATTTGAGGGTGCTGCCTGTTCCATACTCCTCCTACTCCTCATCCTGCCTTTAGGGGTACAAACAATAGTAATTGGGGCCTAGTGTGCTTCTGTACGTGTGAGATACATACACTTTTTTTGATCATATTTTCTATTCCGCTATTTAATCAAAACCGCTGGGTATAAACAATTAAATTGCGGGATAGTTTGTGTCGGTACGTGTGAGATACACCTTTCCAATTTTTGGGGCGCATCTCATACTGCCGAGGATTTGAGGGTGCTTCAGTCTGCCTCCTGCCTGTTCCGAACTCCTCCTACTCCTCATCCTGCCTTTAGGGTACAAAAAATTGTAATCGGGGCCTAGATTGTGTTTGCACGTGTGAGATACACCGTTTTGTAAAATTTGTCCTATTCCGCTATTCAATATACACCCTGTTTGAGTGTAAAAAATTAAATTGCGGAATAGTCTGTACCGGTACGTGTGAGATACACCTTTTTAAATTTGTTTGGCGCATCTCCTTCTACCGCCGAGGATTGCAGGGCGCTTCAGTTTGGCTCCTGTTCCCGACTCCTCCTACTCCTCCTACTCCTCTTCCTCATCCTGCCTTTAGGGTACAAAAAATTGTAATCGGGGCCTAGTTTGTGTTTGTACGTGTGAGATACACCGTATTATAAAATTTTTCCTATTCCGCTATTCAATATACACCCTTTTGGAGTGTAAGAAAATTAAATTACGGCATAGTCTGTATCGGTACGTGTGAGATACACCTTTTAAATTTGTTTGGCGCATCTCCTTCCACCGCCAAGGATTGCAGGGCGCTTCAGTTTGCCTCCTGTTCCCAACTCCTCCTACTCCTCTTCCTCATCCTCCCTTTAGGGTACAAAAATTTTTAATCGGGGCCTAGTCTGTGTTTGTATGTGTGAGATACACCGTTTTTTATCCTTTTTCCTATTCCGCTATTCAATATACACCCTTTTGGGGTAAAAAACATTAAATTGCGGCATAGTTTGCATATTTGACTGTCAGATACACCCGTGCGATACTGTTGTTGTTTTGTTCCGCTATTCAATAAACACCTTTCTAGGGCAAGATCATAAATTACAGAAATATGAGGAGACCGTCAAATAGGGGCCGTGGCCTGGGTCGTGGTGCTGCTGGTAGAGCTCCTGTTGCAAGGAGAGGACGTGGTCGATCTGTGCCAGCTACACACACAAGTGAAACACCTTCCACAAGTGTGAGTAGGCGACAGAACCTGCAGCAGTATTTGGTAGGGCATAATGCGCCTCTAGACGTGATGAGGCCTGAAGAAGTACAGGCGATAGTAGATTGGGTTGCTGACAGTGCCTCCAGTTCCTTCACATTGTCTCCCACCCAGTCTACTGCAGAAAGGTCAGAGTTGGCACCTGCAGCCAATGTCCAACCATCTTTCATCTCACCCCCTTGGAAATCAGGCAAGCAGTCTGAGCCCCAATCCATACAGCAGTTCTTTTTAAGGACTCTGTCAGCAGGGTTTCCCAGGGCCATCCACCTAGCCCTGCCCCAGAAGTTGAAGAGATTGAGTGCAGCGATGCCCAACCACTTATTTCTCAAGATGAGTACATGCAAGGACCATCGCAGCACGTCTCCGATGATGACGAAACGCAGGTGCCAACTGCTGCGGCGTTCAGCATTGTGGAGACCGACAAGGAGGGCAGGGGTTAAGACTGGGTGGAAGATGATGTGGAGGACGATGAGGTCCTCGACCCCACATGGAATGAACGTCATGCAGGTGACCTGAGTAGTTTGGAGGAAGAGGCGGTGGTCGCACAGAGCCACCAGCACAGCAGAAGAGGGAGCAGGGTGCAGAAGCGGAGCGGCCGTGCCCTAGACACTACGCCCGCTACTGCCCAACGCAGCAAGGGAAGGAGCGCACCAAAGTCAGCTCAAAGGAGTTCTCTAGCGTGGAAGTTCTTTAGAAAATGTGCTGATGACAGGACACGAGTGGTTTGCACCCTGTGCAATCAGAGCCTGAAGCGAGGCATAAACCTTCTCAACCTGAGCACAACCTGCATGATCAGGCATCTAAGTGCAAAGCACGAGCTGCAGTGGAGTAGACACCTTCAAAACCAAGAAACGTCTCTGGCTCATCCTGCTTCCTCTTCTGCTGCAGTCTCGGCCGCTCCAGCCACATCTGTAGTGATACGGGGCACCTGCCACCCCGCAAACAGAGGATCTGTCAGCAACACCACCACCTGGGTCACCAACCATCTCCACAATGTCCCGTGGAAGCCTTCAGCTTTCCATCTCCCAAACACTTGAGAGGAAGAGGAAGTACCCCCTACCCACCCGCGATCCCTGGCCCTGAATGCCAGCATTTCAAAATTCTTGGCCTTTGAAATGCTGTCATTCCGTCTGGTGGAGACGCACAGTTTTAAAAACCTTATGTCGGTGGCTGTCCCACAGTACGTCGTGCCCAGCCGCCACTACTTTTCCAGGCAAGCCATACCTTCCCTGCACAACCAAGTGGGGGAAAAAAATCAGGTGTGCACTGCGCAACGCCATCTCTGGCAAGGTCCACCTAACTACCGATACGTGGACCAGTAAGCATGGTCAGGGGCGTTATATCTCCCAAACGGCACACTGGGTAAATGCAGTGGCAGATGGGCCTGAGGCGGATAGCAATTTGACGCATGTCCTTCCACCACCGAGGATTGCAGGGCGCTTCAGTTTGCCTCCTGTTCCTAACTCCTCCTACTCCGCTTCCTCATCCTCTACCGCCTCCTCATCCGGACAGCGTAACACCTTCACTACCAACTTCAGCACGGCCAGGGGTAAACGACAGCAGGTAGTTTTAAAACTTGCCTGTTTGGGGGACAAACCACACACCGCGCAGGAGTTGTGGAGGAGCATGGAACAGCAGACAAATGAGTGGTTGCTGCCAGCGAGCCTCAAGCCCGGCCTGGTGGTGTGCGATAACGGGCGAAATCTCATAGCAGCTCTGGGCCTAGCCGGTTTGACGCACATCCCTTGCCTGGCGCATGTGCTGAATTTGGTGGTGCAGAGGTTCCTTAAAAACTACCCCGATATGTCAGAGCTGCTGCAGAAAGTGCGGGCCGTCTGTGCGCACTTTCGGCGTTCTCACCCTGCTGCTGCTCGCCTGTCAGCGCTGCAGCGTAACTTCGGCCTTCCCGCTCACCGCCTCATATGTGACGTGCCCACAAGGTGGAACTCCACCTTGCACATGCTGCAAAGACGTGCGAGCAGCAGCAGGCCATAGTAGAGTTTCAGCTGCAGCACGCACGCGTGAGTCGTTTTGCGGAACAGCACCACTTCACCACCAATAACTGGGCCTCCATGCGAGACCTGTGTGCCTTGTTGCGCTGTTTTGAGTACTCCACCAACATGGCCAGTGCCGATGACGCCGTTCTCAGCTTAACTATCCCATTTCTATGCCTCCTTGAAAAAACAATTCGGGCGATGATGGAAGAGGATGTGGCACAGGATGAGGAGGAGGAGGATGAAGAGGTAACATTTCCAAGGCTTTCAGGGCAGTCATTCGCAAGGGGCTCCGAGGGTGGGTTCCTGCACACACAAACGACAGGGACACAATTGTCCAGCAGGGGCACAGTTCTGGAGGATGAGGAGGAGGAGCTGGAGGAGGAGATGGAAGCATGTTCACAGCAGGCTGGCACCCAGCCCAGCTCATGGCCATCACTGGTGCGTTGCTGGGGGGATACAGAGGACACGGACGATACACCTCCCACAGAGGACAGCCTTTCGTTGCCTCTGGGCAGCCTGGCACACATGAGCGATTACATGCTGCAGTGTCTCCACAACGACTGCCGAGTTGCCCACATTCTAACTTGTGCTGATTACTGGGTGGCCACGTTGCTGGATCTCCGTTACAAGGACAACGTACCGTCCTTAATTCACTCACTGGAGCGCGATCGCAAGATGCGCGAGTACAAGCGCACGCTGGTAGACGCCATGCTGCTGGCATTCCCACCTGACAGCGGGGCCACAGTGGAAGCACAAGGCAGAGGAGGAGGAGGAGGAGGAAGAGGTCGCCAACGCAACCAGGGCACCGCCAGCACCTCAGAAGGCAGGGTTAGCATGGCCGAAATGTGGAAAAGCTTTGTCAGCACGCCACAACAAACAGCAGCACCAGCAGCTCATATGGAACGTCTTAGCAGGAGGCAGCATTTCACCAACATGGTGGAGCAGTATGTGTGCACACGCCTAGACGTACTGAATGAGGGGTCTGCCCCCTTCAACTTCTGGGTCTCCAAGTTGGGCACATGGCCTGAGCTTGCCCTTTACGCCTTGGAGGTGCTGGCGTGCCCTGCAGCCAGTGTATTATCTGAACGGGTATTTAGCACGGCTGGGGGCGTTATCACAGACAAGCGCAGCCGCCTGTCCAGAGACAATGTGGACAAGCTCACGTTCATTAAAATGAACCAGGCATGGATCCCACAGGACTTTTCCGTACCTTGTGCAGAATAGCGATGGATACCGACCTTACCCAGCCATTGTTCCATTTTTGCTCTTTCTCACTCTTTTGGGGTGTACCCTCATTTAAAATTTGTGAAAAGAAGCAGTGTTGGCTACCTCGTCCTCCTCAGGGCCAGATTAACGTAGGGGCTATTGGAGCTGCAGCTCCAGGCCCCTACCTTTATATAGGCCCCAGGTTGGCCATATTCACTGTTACTGCTCTTCTGTCACTTGTAAACACAGAAGTCTGGCTTCTATGCTCGCTTCCCCAGGCAGCTCCCTCAGAACCTCCCCACACAGCACGAAGGCCGGACAAGGAGGGACAGTTGCCGATGCATGGATGTGTTTATGGGCTTCAGAGACAGCATCCCATGTGGAATTAGGCATGCATGGCTGCACCCTTCCTCCTCTGGGTGCATGCCAAGGCACGGCCCTTAAGGCCCTTCAAAATCCTCAGCACCAAGCCCATGATGCTCTTAATCCGGCCCTGGTCCTTCTCCACCGCCGCTTCCACCTACACCGCCCATAGGTGTGCGCAGCCTATTGCATTAGGGTGTGCACCCCAAAGTTTAAATACACATGCATGTGTTTGCCTACATGTACATGGCCCCGATACATTACTCTCCCTGCTGGCAAAGTGAAATAGAGCAGAGCAGGTCCGAGGGAGATCTTTCCCATCTCCTCACTGGCAAACAGAGCGATAATGCTATGTGCCCTAGGTGATTAGGGTGTGCGCATGCCTATGACACCGCCACATCCACCACCACCTCAACCTCCCTCCTACTCCATATGGGCCTCGTCCTTCAGAGATGAAGAACATTGTTTTATTTTTCTGGGGGTTTTTTTGTTGTTTTAAGTTATTTCCCTATCCACATTTGTTTGCAGAGCACTTGCCATGCTCTTAACTACGTTTGCTGCCATTTGCAGCACTATAGCCTTTCCATTGGTGTTTTAGAGCCATTTTAGTGCCTTAAAGTTCGGGTCCCCATTGACTTCAATGGGGTTCGGTGTCCGGGAAAAGTTCGGCAAAAATCCGGGACACGGACCCAGACCCGGACTTTTTTTTAAAGTTCGGCCGAACCCGCCGAACACGGACATCCAGGTGTCCGCTCAACTCTAGTTACGACTTGACAGCCAACGCCTTGAATAATTTGGTCGAAAACAGTTTTGTTATAACCTTTTGTAAGCGATCTGGATTTTAAAATAGATGACTCCCTTAAAAAGTCCTCTTTACACGTACAATTTCATCTAAGATGTAAAAATTGTCCCTTTCGAGACTGCAGCCAGCCATGAAGGATGATGCCAAGAATCCAGTGGAATGTATTTATTCCTGTCTGATTTTTTTTTTAAATGAGTAGAGGTTATCATAACATTCTCCACAATAAATATCTTTAAATCTAAGAAACGGATTTCATTAGAACTGATTTCATAACAAAGTATTATTAATCTCTCAATATCATTAAAAAAAATAAAAAAGGAAACAGCAGGGTCCCTGTCACCCTCCAAAATGAAAAGCATATCATCAATTTACCATCCCCTGAGGCATGAAAGACCACATCCACCTCCCACTTAGCCATGAAGAGGTTGGCCATACTGGGGCAAATTTAGCCCCAATGGCCACTCCTCTTCCTTGTAGGTAGTATGACCCTTGACACCAAAAAAAATTGTGAGTCATGGAAAACTAAAGCAATCCCAAAATGAAACTTTTTTGAATCTGGGGGATATAAATATCCTGACTAAGGAAACAGTGAGCTACATCTCCTGTTATCAGCAGGTAGCCAGGCTTCCACTGAACATCATTCCAAATATTTATAAAATGTTTGGTGTCCTTTACAAAAGAGAGGGTGCCCATCATCAGTGGTTGAAGATAGAAATCAATATATTTGCCCACCCTGGCTGTGATGGAGTTTATACCACTGATGATATGTTGCCTTGGAGAATTTTCCAAACATGGATTTTGGGTAAACAATACATGGTTGGTAGTCAATAGATAAGTGGGACCAAAAACTCTCTCTTTCCTATTAAGGACACCAGACTCAAATCATTATTAACCAATACTTTAAGTTATTTTTATATTTAGAAATAGGGTCAGATGTTAAAAGGTTTTAAGTTTTACTATCTGACAATATCTTTTTCAATATCTTTTTCATTTCACTTGTTAGGCCTCTTTACTGAGGATAACTATAGCACCCCCCCCCCCCCCCCCCACACACACACGATCTTATCTGCAGGGAGAATAATGATATCCTTCCTGCCACATAGTTTCTCCAAACCAATTATTTAATTATACATCTTTCTGGGGTTTTACCTTCCTAATTTTCATTGATTAGAGGACCAAATCTCAAAAGACAGATACATTTTGAGGGATATTTACTGGTGGACTAAATAGTAAGGAATTAGTTCAATTAGAATAGACTATCTCAGAAGAAGCCATTCACTGATTTCTAATGGTTTGGAAATAAGATATCTTTTAACATTTTAACAGTTTTCACACTTAGTTTTTTTATGTCAATAAAAGTTTGAAACTTACCTAAATTACGAGGGGGAACAAATTTAAGACCCCCTACTAAGGATAGCCTCCTCCTTCCCTGTTAATACTAAGATTAACTATGCCACTTTCTCCCAAACCCATCTTCTTTTTGGGGTGTAACCCCCCCCCCCCCCCCCTGGTCCCTCTCTTATGTCTATTTCTTTTGCAACCTGCCTTCTTTGATAAGTGAAAACCCTGATGATTATTATAGTCATCCCTATAATTGGGATGCTGTTTTGACTATGATCAAAAGAGCAGGATAAAGGGTGATCAATCATTACTGCTTGTTCCTCACCCTTTTCATCCCTCCTAAGGGGTGCATACCTATAGTGAGTCCTAACACTATACTTTATCAGGCAATTCATTCTCTCTATAATAGGTGTTCTGTTGATTAACATTATTTTGAGGATAATGGCCTGTTACATCATTTGGAGCAGAAGCTCATTTAGAGAAATAGGATCCATTCTGCCCATATTGTACTGGATAATGCTGAGTGCAAGGTTTTTGCCCATATTGTACTGATTGGTGTTGAGTGTGAGGTTTTCATTGTTGTCTTCCTCCTGTTAGGGAGATTCACCCTCTCTATTTGTCTTGTTTACCATTATTATTGAAAGTAAAAGTAAAAGAAAATCCCAAATTTTGAGTTGTCTCCAGAAAAGTAATAGAGTGGAAATTCTCCAATGGGGACACTAGTTCTGGTGATCTTGGGGTCCCCAAGGCATTGCCTTAATTTGCAGGGCTTTCCTCTCATTCCCTGTTTTGGCTTTGGGACAAGAAGTCAAAGGAAATCTCCCCATTGGGACAAGGAGGGCAAAAATATACCTTACAGAGGTTATAACCCTTTTGCCTATAGTTCTACTTTAAAGGTAGAGGGTGCAAAATGTAACACTAACACAGGAAATTGTGTCACCCTGTGACTATCCCGTGTCAGAGTTGCACAAATCACATACAGGTCTGGACAGAGTTACAAATCCTTTAACAGATAAGACATTTGACATGTAAGTATTACAGTAGTGCATTTAGCCGTAGCTACACTTTAAAGCCCAACCTGACTGTATTTCTGGGTAGGCTGCAGCCTATCTATATCCACATTCCTTGGATATCCTTAGCGCGGATTTCACTCTTTACACTTTTTAAAGCCCAACCTAAGGCATTTTTGGTTTTAAATAGTCCCCCAGAATTGGTTGACAACAACAGAGTAGCCTTAGCTGCAATTCTCACTTCCTCTCTGGTAGTATCCCCTGCAGTAATGCAATCCCACTATTAGATCTCCTCAGTCTCCCAGGCTGAATGAGATCATCATCCTTTAAAGTGAAAGACTGGGGTCACACTGTCAATGCAGGGCACCGTGGACTTGCCCCCCTGAGGAGACCATGGCACCATGACACTCCATATTCACAATGAACTGGTGTGTAGCACAGTACTGATGTCATCATGTCAGTTCCACTTTCTGCATCAAGGACCACCTAGCACTAGGAGAATTGCCAAAGAGAAGGATGGCCCTGCTTTTGCTGTACTTCAGAAAAAAAAAGTAAGTATAAAAGAGAAAGCAAAATATATGTAGCACACTCCTAGGTAGGCGCTAGGAAAAAGCATCTATTGCTCCTTCTGCTTATCAGGGGAGCCTGATCTGTTAGGTTGCCTGTTGCATGTCTCCAGGTGTGATTCACTGGGTCTGAGGGAGTGTCCCCACTGTATCCAATGAGGGAGCTTGTTGGACAGTGAAGGAAACCCAGCCAGTGATACATTGGCTTTTGTGGGAGTCCCAGTGGGAGGGCATTCTTGCACTGCATCCTGGGATTGCTCATAAAAGCCGGGGGGACATTTGACAGGGTGTCTTTGGCAGGAAGAAGAGTCCCAGGAGGAGGCAGATGGCTGGTCTCTCCTCCTGCTGTGTATGAGAAAGGTGGTCTTAGGCAGTCGGCCTAGTGAACCAGGTGTAGAGCTGAGCTGCAGAGGATCCCGTGTAGCTGACGGTGGAGTTGCTGGTAGAGTCTCTCTGGAAAAACAGTGTCCATGAGTACTAAAGGACTTGCCAAAGGGTCAGCCCAGGAAGGGGACCCCTCCAGTGAAGTCAGGGGATCAAGGAGCTAGCTCACACAGAGAGAATTACAGTAAAGGGGGTTCCGTGTAGAGCCCTGAAGAATAGGGATAAAGGGGATGCCTAGTTGGGCCCAGAAGAGCAATTCACAGAGCAATACAAGTTCATTAAATTCTTCTTCACTGCTAGTGACAAGGTGGAGCAGCGGCCTTGCCACATTCAGTTATATCAAGACGTTCCAGCAAATTGTGCATAGCTCATTCAAGTTGCAGTATCCCACTCATCCCTTCTCCTATCCAAGTTCTCAAATAAAACTACAAAAAAACAAAACCCCTAGACTGTTTCTTGACTGAGCCAAGCACTTTGAAAATGCTAAACCGTGATGTTGTTGCTATGGGTAACCTAGGAGAATCCGTAACCAGCAACTCCCAAAGGAGTAGTGCTACATATATATAGCGAGGGGGTCTTTAGGGGGAAGCACCACCTGAAATGGATGGGGGAGCACTTGAGGGAGGGAGGAGAAACCTGTATTGATTGTTATTAACATCAATTTGTGGCGCCACCCCTCTGTTTTTGTTTATTCTGTGGATTTGAATCATATCCTTGGTGCTGGCAGCCTATGCAATTGGCCTGACCATAGAAGGGCTTTAGTATAAAAATAAGAGATCAAAAAATAGGTTTTGACCCATTTTGTGGCATTCGTTGTGGAACCAATATATCATGTATCAGGTGGAGATTGAGCTGTAGAGGGGGCTTCTCTTGCACCTCTTGTCAAACACCCCTGATAGAGATGACAGGTGGTGTGGGACACAGAGTGACACGAGGTCCGGTATAGCAGGTGGCACCAGCTGAGGCTTGACATAAAACCGATGGCCATGGATCACCAGATGGGCACCTGGAGCTGGAACTCCGTAATGCTGGATCAGTGGGCAGGAGCGTAGTCGGAACACAAACCAAGAGGTCGTCAACAGCCAGGCAATGCGGGTACAGGAACGTGAGACAAGGTCAGGCCGGGTCAAACACAGGTTGGCAGGAAGCAGATCAGGGCACAGGTAAACAGGGACAGGCTAAAAGACCACTCAGCAATGTGTTTCTGTCATTGGTCAGCCTAAATAGGCCATTTGGTGCCAGTGCGTGCATGTGCGCGCACATTCGCGCAAGCACATTTGTACATTTCTTCTTGTGCATACGCTAATGTGCCTGTGAATGTGTGCCAATGCCTGTTTGGTTTCAACTGAACTCCTCTTACACAGTTTAATATTCAAGTAAGTAAGACTGGTTTAGGATAAAGTTTAAAATCAGGGAGGTCTCCACCAAACCAATCTTTGCAACCAGTTGGAGTCAGGCCCGGATTGGCTAATCGGGAGCACCGGGAGAATTCCCGGTGGGCTGGTCAGTTTTTTTGACCACTAGGGCCGTTGTCATGGCCAGGGGCAGACTGACCAAGTTGCCTGGGGGGCCCCACGTAGGGTGGCAATTTCCCCGATCTGATCCCCCAGGACACCGCAGCAGCACATTTAGCGTGCACTAGACTGGTTGCTAAGATGGCCAGCCGCCTGGCGTCTAGCAACCAGTGACGTGCAGAGAAGAGGACCCAGAATGCACGGCGGAGGAGGATCTTCCTCGTCCTCCTCTGCGCCTACTGGAATGTGTGGCATGTGGCTCCACCCACCTCCTCCCTGCATCTTCACTGTGCGGCCGACAGGGGCGGGGACTGCCGGTGGGAGGAGCGAAGGAAGAGAAGGCGGCACCCAGGGACAGCTAGCAGCTTTTTTTAATGCAGGAATAATGGCTTTTTTTTCAGCCAGGACCTTCGGCGCTGCCTCCTTGCATTGCCGCTTACTACAATCACTTATAATCACAGAAGCCCAGCTTCTGTGTTTTATAAGTGACAGCGATCTCGGCAGGACGCTCAAAACCCTCCCTGCTCTTCCTGCATATTCAACAGAGGAGGGGGAGTGGCAGGATGAGCAGGGGGCGTGGATCGACGAGAAGGGGGCGGGGCACATAGCTCTTGCCTCGAGCCTACAGTATCACAAAAAGACCATGGCATCAGCCTGACCTGAACTGTAAGTTACAGTCTATTCTTTTCTGTGGGGCAGAGGACAGGGAGGGGAGCCCTGTACTGCACTGGGCAGGGAGAAGAGAAAAGATCTGTAATGGGAGGGAGGGGGCAGAAATTTTGGAGAGAGCTCTGTACTGGGGGGGGGGGGAGGGGGGGGAGGGTTGACCTGTGAGATATGCACACCTGCCCTCTGTACATAGCATAAGCTGTCCAACACAAACCTGGCAATTTTTCAGAAATAACAAAAAGAACAATATTATATATTACTTTGCAGTGAAGTGACAGTGCTAATCTACATACACATATATATGTATATACTCAAGATCCTAAATAATCTTCCAAAAAGCGTGTATAATAGTGAAACAGAAAACATACTATAATATCCTTAATATGCAAAATCAATAAATATAATGTGTGAGAAATAGAACGGCCATCTGTAGATCAGCAACTGTGTGTCAGGAAGCCCTTACAAAACACCTCCATGTGCAATGAAATTTTAACCCATTACAGGTTATATTGTGCCTTTTGTATGTTTGTTTATAGTCAGGTGTGGTTTCACTCAAGATGTATGCTCCTCTTCTGCTGAAAAACACTCCGCTGGGGAATGAGTACACAAGGTATGAAAGGCTTTTTGCATAGTTGGTCTTAAAAATGAGGTATTTTAAAAATATTAAAAACACTTACATTTGCAGTACTTGCCAAAACGCATGTAAAAAAACAGTCCTTGGGGACGATAAATCTCCTCACCGCGATACTTCTGTGGGCACGGAAGTATCTAGGTGAGGAAGAGATTTACCACCCCAAAGGACTGTTTTTTTACATGCGTTTTGGCAAGTACTGCACTCCTGAACCCTGGCATCTGTAGGTAGTGCGATCCTGAACCCTCACCTCTGTAGGTAGTGCGATCCTTAACCCTGACCTCTGTAGGTAGTGCGATCCTTAACCCTGACCTCTGTAGGTAGTGCGATCCTTAACCCTGACCTCTGTAGGTAGTGGGATCCTTAACCCTGACCTCTGTAGGTAGTGCGATCCTTAACCCTGACCTCTGTAGGTAGTGCGATCCTTAACCCTGACCTCTGTAGGTAGTGCGATCCTTAACCCTGACCTCTGTAGGTAGTGCGATCCTGAACCCTGACCTCTGTAGGTAGTGCGATCCTTAACCCTGACCTCTGTAGGTAGTGCGATCCTGAACCCTGACCTCTGTAGGTAGTGCGATCCTTAACCCTGACCTCTGTAGGTAGTGCAATCCTGAACCCTGACCTCTGTAGGTAGTGCGATCCTTAACCCTGACCTCTGTAGGTAGTGCGATCCTTAACCCTGACCTCTGTAGGTAGTGCGATCCTGAACCCTGACCTCTGTAGGTAGTGCGATCCTTAACCCTGACCTCTGTAGGTAGTGCGATCCTTAACCCTGACCTCCTGTAGGTAGTGCGATCCTTAACCCTGACCTCTGTAGGTAGTGCGATCCTGAACCCTGACCTCTGTAGGTAGTGCGATCCTGAACCGTGAACTCTGTACGTAGTGCAATTCTGAACCCTGTAGGTAGTGCAATCCTGAGCCATGCACTCTACACATAGCACACTCCTAAACCCTACCCTCTGTAGGTAGTGCAATCCTGAACCGTGCATTCTATATGTAGCGCACTCGTGAACCTTACCCTCTGTAGGTAGTGCGATCTTGAACCGTGCACTCTGTACGTAGTGCACTCCTGAACCCTGTAGATAGTGCAGTCCTGCGCCGTGCACTCATCACATAGCACACTCCTGAACCCTGCCCTCTGTAGGTAGTGCGATCTTGAACCCTGCACTCTGTACATAGCTCTCTCCTGAACCCTACCTTCTGTACGTAGTGCAATCCTGAACCTCGCACTCTGAATGCAATGTATTCCTAAACACTGCACTCTGCACGTAGTGCACTCTGTACGGAGCACAATCCGGAACCCTGCACTTTGTACATAGCACAATCCTGAACCTTGCACTCTGTATTCAGTGCACTCCTGAATCTGCACTCTGAATGTAACGTACTCCTGGGCTCTGCATATAGCATACTCCTGAACCCTGCACTCTGTATATAGCACAATTCTGAACCCTGCACTCTTTATCTAGCACAATTCTGAACCCTGTACTGAAAATTCAATGCACTCCGGAACCCTGAACTCTGTACACTGCACACTATATACAAAGCACACTCCTGAACTCTGCACTCTGTGCTTAGTGCACTCCTCAATTCTGTACAAAGCACACTCACACTCCTCAACTCTGCACTCTGTAGGTAGTGCACTCCTCAACCCTGCAATCTGTACATAGCGCACCGCTGAATTCTGCACTTTGTACATAGCACATTCCTCAACTCTGCACTGTTCACAATGCACTGCTCAAACTTGCACTTTATGTGTAATACATTTCTCAACTCTGCATTCTGTACATAACGCCCCCTAAACTCTGCACTTTGTGCATAATAAGCTGCTAAACCCTGTACTCTGTATGTATCACACTTCCCTCTTTCTTTCCTCTCCCTCTCTCTCTCTCTCCTCCCTCTTTCTTTCACCCCTCCTTCTCTCACTCCCTGAATGAATTACAAGGCTGTAGAGAACAGTGCGCCATTGCAAACTTATATTCTGAGGTTTTAATATTATTATTTTAATATAGTCAGTCGTGAACTTAAGTGGGCTGGTCTAAGGCATGAAACTCCAGGGATGAAAATGAGTCCCACTCCGGCCCTGGTTGGAGTTGTAAATTTGAGTCAGAAATTATCATTCTGCCAAACAAATTGGTGAACAATATGCTGCAGTTTCTGTAGATACATTCTTGGTAAGGAGATAATAATGGATTTAAAGAGATATAATATGTGATGTCTACTACATATACTGGATCTCGGAGCAAATTGTCATTCAGATCTCAAGTCAAGGGTTTAGAGGTTGAGAGGGTCTCCTAGGCTGAAGCTACAAAAGACAGGGAAATGGTCAGACCTGATTTTTGGGCCAATGCTGATTCTAGGTTGTGGGTGTAAATGACATTGGGAGCTAACAATATAATCAAAATAATTAAAAGAGTTATGAATAGATGAGAAATAAGTAAAATCTTTCTCCTTTGGATGGAAAATGTGCCAAAACTTAAGTAGTTGCATATGAGACCATTTACTTTTAAGTTTGTACTGATCACAGATCTTTATGGACATTTTAAAGATGTCAAGGAATAGGTTGGAGTTGAAGGCACCCCTTCAAAAAAATTTAGCCTACATAAATTTGTTCAATAAGGTTGAGATATTGCAAACAGTGGGAGATTTGTGTGGTGTTAGGTAAACAAAAGTTGCCAGTAGTAAACTCGTAGTTATGATGTAAGTTTTAAAAAAAAAAAATGTCTACCTTAAGGGTCTGTTTTCAAATCCAAGACTTGTGCTTATATACATTTGTGAAAAGCAATCAAGACACCCTTGCTGTTGCCTTCCGGGTTAGCAATGTGATGCCATTTATTGGAATATCTATACGCCAAATGGAAAAGGATTTAGGAAAACTAGAAGAATGGTCAGAACTCTGGCAACTGAAATTTAATGTGGATAAGTGCAAGATAATGCACCTGGGGCATAAAAACCCAAGGGCAGAACATAGAATATTTGACACAGTCCTGACCTCAGTATCTGAGGAAAGGGATTTAGGAGTAATTATTTCAGAAGACTTAAAGGTGGGAAGACAATGTAATAGAGCAGCACAAAATGCCAGCAGAATGCTTGGATGTATAGGGAGAGGTATAAGCAGTAGAAAGAGAGAAGTGCTTATGCCGCTGTACAGAACACTGGTGAGACCTCACTTGGAGTATTGTGCGCAGTACTGGAGGCCATATCTCCAGAAGGATATAGATACTCTAGGGAGAGTTCAGAGAAGAGCTACTAAACTAGTACATGGATTGCAGGAAAAAACTTACCAGGAAAGGTTAAAGGACCTTAACATGTATAGCTTGGAAGAAAGAAGAGACAGAGGGGATATGATAGAAACTTTTAAATACATAAAGGGAATCAACTCGGTTAAGGAGGAGAGCATATTTAAAAGAAGAAAAACTACCACAAGAGGACACAGTTTTAAATTAGAGGGGCAAAGGTTTAAAAGTAATATGAGGTAGTATTACTTTACTGAGAGAGTAGTGGATGCATGGAATAACCTTCCTGCAGAAGTGGTAGCTGCAAATACAGTGAAGGATTTTAAGCATGCATGGGATAGGCATAAGGCTATCCTTCATATAAGATAGGGCCAGGGACTATTCATAGGATTCAGATATATTGGGCAGACTAGATGGGCCAAATGGTTCTTATCTGCCGACACATTCTATGTTTCTATGTTTCTATTTTTACATCGAGGTAAAACCATGTGAATAAGTGGGTAATAGGGCAATCTGGGCACTCTGCCTATATACAGTGGGGTAAAAAATTATTTGATGCCCTGCAGATTTTGTAAGTTTGCGCACTTACAAAAAGTAAGGGGTCCCTTGTTGGCAAGCACAGAGGTAAGACATTTCTTGTAGTTGGTGACCAGGTTTGCACACATCTCAGGTAGGATTTTGCTCCACTCTTCATTAGAGATGTTCTCTAAATTCTTAAGGTTTATTGGCGGTCACTTGGCAACTCGAAGTTTCAGCTCCTCCCATAAATTTTCAATAGGATTAAGGTCTGGAGACTGGCTAGGCCACTCCATGACCTTAACCACTTCTGGACCGGAAGATTTTCTCCCTTAATGACCAGGCCATATTTTGGAATTCGGCACTGCGTTACTTTAACGGACAATTGCACAGTCGTGCGACGCTGTACCCAAATAAAATTGATGTCCTTTTTTCCCACAAATAGAGCTTTCTTTTGGTGGTATTTGATCACCTCTGCCATTTTTATTTTTTGCGCTATAAACAAAAAAAGAGCGACAATTCTGAAAAAAAAAACAATATTTTTCACTTTCTGCTATATAAATAAAATGTTTTTAACATTTTAGGCCAATTTGTTTTCTGCTACATATTTTTGGTAAAAAAAAATTGCAATAAGTGTACTTTGATTGGTTTGCGCAAAAGTTATTGCATCTACTAACTACGGCAAATATTTATGCCATTTTTATAGTTTTTTTTTTTTCACTAGTAATGGTGGCGATCTGTGGTTTTTAGCGGGACTGGGAAATTGCGGCGGACAGATCAGACCCCTAACTGACATTTTTGACACTTTTGGGGGGACCAGTGACATCACTACAGTAATCAGTGCTAAAAATATGCACTGTGACCGTAATAATGACACTGGCAGGGAAAGGGTTAAATCTATGGGTGATTAAGGGGTTAAATGTAAGCCTAGGGGAGTGTTTCTAACTGTATGGGGGTTGGGCTTGTGACATGATCACAGAGACCTGTGATCCTATATAGAAGGATCACAGGAGCTCTGTGATCATTCCAGAGAGAAGAAAGGTCAGCTGTGTTTTTTTTTAATCAAAGTTTTATTGGAAAACGTACTCAATACAAAGCAAAACATTTGTCGAGCAATAACATCAGTATGTAAACCACAAGATCAACCTGTAAACAATTCAAGCTCTGAGAACCTATGCAGAATGTCGAGGTTTTCCATTGACCATGAAAGTATATTAAACTAAAACAGATGGTGAGTAACTTTTTCGTATATATATCAGACACAAAGGAGTAGGAGCGGGAAGTAAGGTGAGGGGAATGCATGGCGGGATGGGAGGGGTAGGCAGGTAGAGGGGGGGAAGGGGGGGTAGGGAGTAACCAGTACCTCGCGAGTGATCAAAACTTCAAAAATAGGCTACTGTCATCTTATGTGTATAAGAACAGTTCTACCTCTGCACCATATGACGCAGCTATATAGACACCATTGCTGCCAAGCACATCAGCATATGTAATATCGGTAACGTGAAATAAAGTGTAGCCGTAGGAGTGTTGTTTACAACAGCTGACCGTTCTCTCTCAGCGGGGAGCGATCGCGGGTGCCAGGCAGAGCCACCTGCCCCATGCATCGGAGTCAAGAAAACAACAAGAGAAGGGCACACAGACGTTGTGCATTACCACTTAAAAGTTTATTAAATCAAAGAATGGTAGCGTACAATATACTCACAAACGTAGCATATGAACAAGCATATAGGAAATGGGCACCGCTCGCTTCCAGGACACTTCTCTACTGCTGGATAGCATGATGGCATCCTCAAAACCTCATGTGGCTTACGCGTTTCGAGGGAGGACCCTCCTCCTCAGAGCCAAAATCGCCACTCAGCCTGAGGGGGGCAGCCAGACCACTTCATTTGTGTCATAAAATCGCCTAGAAGATTCAACTTCCCGCCACTCGAGCGCAGGAGAGATATTGTTGTTGTTTTTTGGAAACCATGCATCGGAGTCCCCGTTGCCAAGTGGGGGCGGCGCACACTTGCCCCCTAGCTGCAGGCGCGCGACCGACGCAGCACCTCATCGTTTCGTGCAGGAGGGCCGGCCTGCCGCAGTAAATATGCGGTTGGTGGTCCGGAACGGGTTAATGTTCTTCTTCTTAAAACCACTCCTTTTTTGCCATATGTTTTGGGTCATTGTCATGCTGGAAGACCTATCCATGACCCATCTTCAGTGTTCTGAGGGAAGAAGGTTCTCATCTAATATTTTACAATACATGGCCCCATCCATTGGCCCCTCAATGCGGTAGAGTCGGTCTGTACCTTTAGCAGAGAAACCGCCTCAAAGCATAAAGTTTCCACCCCCGTGCTTGACTGTGGGGATGGTGTTCTTAGGGTTATAGTCAGCATTTTTCTTCCTCCAAACACGGCGAGTCGAGTTAATGCCAAAGACCTCAATTTTGGTCTCATCTGACCACAGCATTTTCTCCCAATTCTTCTCTTAATTATTTTGATGTTCATTGCCATGATTGTACATGTGCCTTCTTGAGGAGGGGGGCTCATTGTGTTTGGAGGAAGAAAAATGCTGACTATGACCCTAAAAAGCACATTTAGGTCATGGAGTGGCCTAGCCAGTCTGCAGGCCTTAATCCTATCGAAACTTTATGGAGGAAGCTGAAACTTCGAGTTGCCAAGCAACAGCCAAGAAACCTTAAGGATTTAGAGAAGATCTCTAAACAAGAGTGGACCAAAATCCCCTCTGAGATGTGTGCAAACCTGATCACCAACTTCAAGAAATGTCTTACATCTGTGCTTGCCAACAAGGGTTTCTCCACCAAGTGCTAAATCATGTTTTGCTTGGGGATCAAATAGTTATTTCACTCACTGAACTGCAATTTAATTTATAGCATTTGTTTTATGTGTTTTTTTGTTTCTGGATTTTCGGTTGATATTATGTCTCTATCACTTAAAATACACCTATAATATGAAAATATAGACCCTAAATTTCTTTGTAAGTGGGCAAACTTACAAAATCTGCAGAGGATCAAATACTTATTTTCCCCACTGTAGATAATGATAATTTGTGATTTCTTGGAAGGGTGGAGGAAGCCCATGATAATAAAAGACATAATAGTTAGCGGAGCCACTGAGGATCATAAATTCAAAAAGGAGCTTAATGTAAGATGCAGAAGGGACAAGGGTAAAGGGGCAAGGAAAAAGGGAGGGAGGTAAAAGGAAACATGGAGGAACTGGACAGAAGGCTTACAAAAAAGGAGGGAAAGTAAATGGGGACTGGGTGGGGAAAAAAGAGATAGGGACATGAAAGGGGGTGGGTGAGATCAAGAGCGTGGAAAAGAATAATGTAGAAAACAGAAAAGAGTGAGAGTGAAGATGGTCGTAGAGACTGCCATTCGTGTGGACTAGAGAGAATTTAAATTCCTGTTGGAAAGCAGTTAGGTATCTAAAAGATTCACCTAGTGCACATACACAGAAAAACAGGCCTAAAGCAGGGACATAGTTATTATTGGTGTTTGCAGTCATAGGACCACTTTCAGTTAAAGAAAAGGTGCCATATGTTTCCAGCCAAATCATGAAACAAACAAAAAAAGAGGAGTATGATGCAAGTAATTGAGGCATTGGACGCATTCAGTTAGTGAAAGCAACAACCAAGGTTAAGAAAACTGTAGAAAATCAGCTAAGTGATAGATCCATGTAGCACTTGGGTATACTTTAGAGCTGTCAGCATTTTAGGTCGAAAGAGGAAAAACCTGAAACCTTTACATTCATATCTAGAAAATAAAAAATGTGTGCAAATAGTAGTTGGTATCAGTTTAACGTGGTAAGAAATGGCTCTGCTGGGCTCATGAAAAGGTGTACATTTGCAGTATCAAAAGAAAGCAGAATTCTGAACAGACAGTATACTCCCAACACTCAGCTTAAAATTTTGAGATGGGACACCCATAAATGCAAATTTCTATTCATCACAGGATGTCAGATCATCCTGTGTCTAGCAGGGTGGGTAAATGTGGTGATGTGTGATCTTCTAAGGCCTTGCTCAGTAAAAGGAGATGTGGTAAAATGATTGAATGATGATGGACCACAGAGCCAGAGTGGAAAGATATTAGGCTACTAGGGTTGCTCATACCAAAACCACTTGGGAATATTTAGGAACACCCCCAGGAGAATATTTGTGTGAACATTCCAGATTGTTGTCACTACAAAGGAGTAATTATGCAAAATGGACAACATTGCTGAACATACAGTAAAATATTTAACTGAGGGGCACCAAGGTTAGACAAAACACAATATCTGTTTAAAGGATGAGACAGCAAGTAAGTAAATACATAGCAAACCACCTATTAAATGGAGTGTATAATGCCAGCAATGGATAACATTACATTGAAAAGTTCAGCAGGTAACCTCCCACAACAGTGCATCAGAACTAATAAGGGAGTTATGGAAGTAGGAGTATGCATAACCAAGAATGATATCTAAGTGCCACGTCTGCAGTTCCCTTTCTAAATCAGACCGAGGGTAAAAGAAACTTAAGGCCCCAGTGACAGTCCCAGCAAAATCAGGATCATGTAATAGAGCAAAACATGAAGCGATACAATGTAGATGTACAAACTGAATAGACATTCTGCTTGGATCCCAAAGAGGGAGATATCTATTAAGTGTAAATAACCTGTGAATAAGGATCATCAAGGGAATGACAGTGTAGAACTATGATTAGCATGATACAAAGCATTCGGTCATCCACTAAGAGATAAAATCTAGGACCAAAAATGGTCAGCATGGTCTCCACAATGAAATTAAAGTTATCAAGCAGATTGTTGAAACTGGCCAGGTTCTTGGATGGGACTTACGAACTACTTTGGAGTTTCAGGGGCACCCTCTTCCAGATTTTTCTTATGTTAAGGCTTAGGCTGGCGATACATGTTCAAATTTTGTTGTACACTTTCTGTTCGATTTACCACAAACCACATAATATGAGGTCAAAGCTAAACAACACTTTCACTTGTATCTAATTAGGCAGGCCTTTGTACTACATAGTTGAAGGTAAATTTCAAGAAAATTGATCAGAAAATTGTAAGAAAATTGTATAGGGTATGGCCAGCCTTAGGAGAACAGAAATTAGAGACCAATTAGGAAGCAGTAAATGGTATTATTGGAAAGCAAGTAGATGCAGAAGGTTGCCCAGATATATGAGGTTGACTGATTTGCTGTTGTTGAAGGCTGACATATGAAATTGGTAGCCCTGTTGAAACAATTCTCTTCTGTGCCCTTTGCCACTCTTACAATTGCATTTTTTTATTTAAACTAATGCACATGACAGATAGGGAGGGATTTACTAAAGCTGGTGCACACAGAATTTGGTGCAGCTGTGCTAAGTAATCAGTCGGCTTCTAGGTTTAATTGTCAAAGCTTAACTGAACAAGCTAAAGTTAGAAACTGATTGGTTATTGTGCAAAGCTGCACCAGATTCTGTGTGCACCAGTTTTAGTAAATCTCCCTCATAAGGTCTTTCGGTCTACTTGAGTCAGTGGCGGTCGGTTCGTTAGGGGAGCAGGGGCGCTGCCCCCCCATCCATGCCTCCAGCCCCCTAATCTGCATGCAGGGGCGCCGGACGCATGGAGTTCAATGGGGATTTTTTTTTTTTGCATCACCTGATTAGAGCCAGAGGCTCTAATAGGGCGAAGCAAAGGGTGGACCTGGGGCGCAGAGCAGTGTGTCCCGAGCCCGCCCATTGTGTGACAATAGCGAATGAAAATTCGCTATTGTCACACCGATCCTCCTCCTGGCCAATCAGGAAGCACTTCCGATACGCTCTTCCTGATTAGCCGCAAGGCAAACCCCATGCCATTGGCCGAGGAGGAGGCGGGAGCAGAAGGACTGGAGGAGGCGCGCCGCCGGGACCAAGGAGAAGCCGCCATTCGGGGGACTGAGGAGAAGCCGATCGCCGCCGCTGCTGCTCCAGGTAAGTAAGGGGGCACTCACGCTGATCTCTGCATTGGGGGAATGTATGCTGGTCACTACATTGCGGGCACGCACGCTGATCTCTGCATTGGGGGAATGTATGCTGGTCACTACATTGGGGGCACGTACGCTGATCTCTGCATTGGGGGCATGTATGCTGGTCACTACATTGGGTGCATGTATGCTGGTCACTACATTGGGGGCATGTATGCTGGTCACTACATTGGGGGCATGTATGCTGGTCACTGCATTGGGGGCATGTACGCTGGTCACTGCATTGAATGGGGCATGTACACTGGTCACTGCATTAAAAGGGGGCATGCTGGTCACTGTGCATTGAAAGGGGGCACGCTGTTCACTGTGCATTGAAAGGGGGCACGCTGGTTTCTCTGAATTGAAAGGGGGCACGCTGGTCTCTCTGCATTGGGGGCACATTATACCTTAATTACTGAAGGCCCCTTTCACACTTTTGCGACCTCAAAGTCACGCAATTTTTTACAGCGTTTTTTGCCGCAAAGCAATGCATATTAAATTTTTCTGTTTGCGCCCCCCCCCAAAAAATAATTTTGAGCACCAGCCGCCACTGACTTGAGTCCTCTTTTAGCCGATGCTGTAATTGATTGAATATGGAATGCAGCATAAGTGCCCGTTGACCTGAATATTATTTCTGTGCATTCGATTTTCCTGGTCATGCAAAAGTAGAGCTAGGCAGAATGCTGAGAGATGGCAATCTGATGTTCATTCAACCTAGTAAGAATGTCTTCAAATGAATTCTCAACTTCCTCTAGCCTGTGACTCATGTGGGATACATCTTGCTTGATCACCATCACTTCAGACTTGTAGGAGTCCACTATTCTAGAAGTGTACCCCTTTAGGTCCAACCAAGTAGTACAAGACCACATTTAGGATTTATGGTCAGTATCAATTTCAGTGTCCCATGACAACACAGAAGACTGTACGGTATCCAGAGAATCAGTGGAATGTAATGCAGGAGAGGCCAGTGAGTCCTCTGCATGTGGAATTTATGTCAGCCACGTCATATTGAAAATAGGAAAAAATATCAGCCGCACTCCAATTAGCTCTTCCTGCAGTGTTTTTAATAATTAGTAAATTGGTTGCATACAGTGATGTCTCCTACCAAAAATTCTTGATGCTTTTCACCACTCCTGGTTTGCTCACAAGGATAAGGAAGCCACATAATATTGTTACAAGCCATTGATGCTGAGGTCTATTGTGATGACCAAAACAAGTAGTGCAGGAGGCTTAGATTTAGTCCTCTCTGGGGTTGAAGTCAGTTTCCTATTCTTCTTGTTGGCCATTCCTCTTGTATAGGGTGATGAATGTTGAAGAAAATAAGCCAAAAGTGAGTGTTTAGAGGAGAGCAATACATTGGTGCATATTTTTTCTTCAAAGACAAGCCATTGCCCCAAAAGCATTTTCTTATATGTGCTTAGCATTGAGCTTAAAGCAAATCTGTACCAATGAAAATTATGTCAACTTGTTCCCACTGGCTATACACATGTATGCATCCATGGGGTACCACCATCCTGTGCTAAAAGCGCACAAACTGCACACTGCCAGCACAGTGACCAAGCTGTCAGGGACAGCTCCTGGCCATTGTTAACAATAAGGAGCTCCTAATTGTGTGACTACAGTGACAGCCAATCACAGAGTCAAATTATCAGGAATCCTGCTTCCACCTCGTAGTGTTAAGATCCTCTTAAAGGGCCACTGGGCAGTGGCAGCAGGGGGGTAAAGGATAACTATAACAATTAAAAAAACAAACCACAATCGCTATAGATCTCTCTTGCCTGTATCAATGTAAAATAATGCACAAATATTTGTTCCAATATATTCCAACTATAGTATACAGTATTTTGTTATATTGTCTGTAATGTTACGCATTTCTAAATGAAGAGATCTAAAAACCAAAAATAAATAAATCCAATACCAGCAGCCCTGGGCTACCTTATTACAAGTGAATAATTAGTCAGTGCTGTAATCTTAACAATGCACTTTTTGACCTAAGCATAGTGTTGGCAGATTTCCTTGATGCTGCTCCCTGCACAAGCTTCAGACAGGTGGGAGGGGCTTGCTGGCTTGTAGACAATGAACACTGCCAGGAGCAGATACCACCCACTTGTCAGTATCTTTCAGACATGACCTGGAGCTACTTATGGTAGCAACAACAGAAGAGGCTCAAAGAGGAACCAACGACGTGCAATGGTAACATTGCAGCACGGAACAAGTAGTTATTACGTTCCCTGGTGTTAACTTCATTGTTTTAATTTATTTGTATAGTTAGGGCTTTTCCACACCATAACACACGCATCAGTACGCACATAATTAGCTTGCACTGGCATGCCTTTTTAAAGTTGTGGTGTACCAATATAGAATGCATTTTTAACGTGTTAAAAGGCGTTTTTTAAACACATCACATTGTTGTAAACTGAACTCATAGGACATGCATGCTTTGCAGCCTACCAATGCTAGTGTGAAAGAGCCCTAAGGCCTGGTCCAAACCTATGCATTTTTTAGTGCATTTTCAGTTTTGAGGAACAAAAAACAGTCCATTTAACATGGTTTCCAATGCCTCACATTCACATCTGTGCATTTTATGGAAAGGTCCAAGGATTTTTTTTTTTGATTTTTGGTTCCTTAGACTTTAATAGATCAAAAATGTGTATTAAAAAATACAAAATGCAACTGGAATATGCAAACTGCAACCTGCATAGGTGTGAACCAGACCGAAATGTGTAACTAAAGTCCAAACCTTTTTTTTTTTTTTTTATTTCAGATGAATAAGGAACGAGGCTTTTTGCCTTATTTTGTGTTGAGATTGTGCTGGGCCAGCACAGTCCCAGTGCATGAACAAGCCCTAGATAATTGTTGTAATAATATATATAAAATGGACACTATTCTGTACTCCTACTCCTGGACCTTTCTGCTGCCTTTGATATGGTTGACCACCCCCTCCTCCTCAAAAAACTCCACGTCTTTGGTTTCCATGACTGTACTGTTCACTGGTTCTTTTCCTACTTATCCAACCGCATCTTTAGTGTTACTTACAATTCTACTTCCTCCTCTCCTCTTCCTTTCTCTGTTGGGTACCCCCAAGGTTCTGTTCTTGGACCGCTATTATTTTCAATCTACACCTCCTCTCTGGGTCCAATATCATCTCTATGCTACCCAAATCTATTTATCCACCCCTCAGCTCACTCCCACAGTCTCCTCACGTATCACTAATTTACTATCAGATATATCAGTCTGAATGTCACACCACTTCCTCAAACTCAATCTATCCAAAACCAAACTTATAATTTTTCCTCCACCATGTGCCCCTTCCCCCGCTCTCTCTGTCAATATCGATGGCACAACTATCACCCCATCCCCTCATTCCAAGGTCCTAGGTTTTGTCCTGGACTCCTTCAAGCCCCACATCCAATCCCTGTCCAAATCTTGCCGCCTCAGCCTCCTTTCTAACCAATGACACAACAAAGCTCCTAGTTCACTCCCTGGTCATCTCGCGCCTCGACTACTGCAATTTCCTTCTCATTGGCTTACCTCTACATAGGCTATCCCCCCCTTCAATCCATCATGAACACTGCTGCCAGACTCGTTCACCTTACCAATCGCTCAGTGTCCTCAACTCCTCTCTGTCAAGCCCTCCACTGGCTTCCGCTCACCCAACAAATTAAATTAAAAATACTAACAACATCTTACAAAGCCATCCACAGTTTAGCCCCCAGCTACATCACTAGCCTAGTCTCAAAATACCAACCTAATTGCTCTCTTCCTTCCTCTCAAAACCTCCTGCTCTCTAGCTCCCTCGTCACCTCCTCCCATACTCACCTCCAGGACTTTTCCAGAGCCTCTCCAATCCTATGGAACTCATTACCCCAATCTGTCCGATTATCTCCTACTCAGCTTTTAGACGATCCCTGAAAACCCTCCTCTTCAGAGAAGCCTATCCTACCCACACCTAACAACTATGCTTCCATTTTCTCCATCAGCTCATCCCCCACAGTTATTGCCTTTTGTTTCACTTGACCCTCCCTTCTAGATTGTAAGCTCTAACGAGCAGGGCAGTCCAATTTCTTCTGTATTGAATTGTATTGTAACTGTATTGTCTTCCCTCATATTGTAAAGTGCTGCGCAAACTGTTGGCGCTATATAAATCCTGTATAATAATAATATTTATTTAAAATTAGACCAACTGTAGTTCAAACAAAAATATATTCAAAACGTTAATCTGAATTTAAGTTCAATTTTAGTAACATATTACATGTTACACCCATATTTAGGGTATAACATGTTACTAGGCAGCACCCCCTGTTCACTCCCCGACCCCCCCCCCCCGCTGTGACAGCGGGTGGGGGTTCTTCTATACTCCGCCCACACAGCTGCATCAATTATTCACAGGAATATTTGAATGAGAAAACTACAAGTCCCGTATCACACTGCGGCAGACAGAATTGCAGTTTCAATGACCTGAGGGTACACTGATCAGCACACCCACAGTTTATTCACACTGGCCACAGCTAAGGAACTGTCTGCCTGTACAGAGGTACAGGCAGAGAGCTCTAGGCTGTGTGTGCAAGAGTCTAACAGTGCACCTGCAGTCTGCTGATACCTGAAAAAGTATGTACATTTATCATTTTTTACAAAAGGTGGGTCTTTAAAGCTCAGTTGTACCTTTAACATAAGTGTTGAGAAACGAGCCAAAATTGGAACATAATCAGCATTTGTTAAAAACATCTGCTACCCATAACGGCCCCTGATACCTATATTGGTTACTAAACCAGCCATTGTGCCTAAAGTGCAATGTTTGGATGAGCATTTTAGCCATGTGGTAAGCAGAGACAGTGAAATGTGCAATGGGCAAATAACAGTAACTGTAGACAGCTGTAGGCAGGCTTCCATGACAACAAGCACAAGTAGAACATTTACAGTTTGACAAATGATATGTTTCAAGAGCAGGTATAAACATATATGAAGAAAACAGATCATAAACATTATTCACAAAGCTGGTTAATTCCCCATACTGCTTTATATTATGGTGTTTGACTAAAAGACAGGGCAAAGAATGGACCTGATTCAAGAGTCACCTGTTGATGCAATAATGTGGCTGAGTCTGATTTTTGGTGGTAATAAGTGCATACAGATATTTTACAATTTTTGCACAGACATGTTTAGCTGGAATAAAAAATTTCTGGGGAGAAACTTTTTCCTTTTTATGGAGAAGAGAGAGTGATGTGTAAACCATGAGTGAATGTCTAGGAAGCGTCAGATGAGTTGCAAAGTCATCGGAAGCTGGTCTTGGAGAGTTGGGGTAATAGCTGTTAAAGTGCCTCTCTTCCTCAGTGAGACATGCTCATCACTGAACCTGCCATGTTCTTCTATGAGATTCTTAGGTCGCCTATACTTTTAAAACCATTTTACTACTTCAGCATTTTAAAAATACAGTAGGTCATATTGGGTAAAAAAAAATACTATTGTGTTAATGTAAAACTGTAACAAACCTGGGCAGCTTAGACTAAGTCTATAATGTAATAATACAAAAGCAAAAGTTACCTTGAAGGCTGATTTACATCTTTGCATTGCACCAAAGCTCACAGCAACACACATTACATGCATTGTTCAATTCAATTTGGTGCCATTTATTTTGAATAGTGCCCAAATGCACTAAGGCAACACAAATGCGCTGCACTGTGCCACAGATGCCATGTGGTTCTTTGCGGCAATAATTTCTGACATGTCCAAATATTGGGTGGTTTAGGTGCATCAGTAGTCTCTTAATTTGGATGGTATGCCTTAATGCAATGCACATTGAGGTAATACATAATGCACATTAGCACATGTGCACTAACACACCTCCAAAAAGTGAATAGGCCCTTAGTGAAACTGTGAAGACAATTAGTAAATCAGATATAGGCAACATACACATGTAATTCTCATCTTTTCTGTAAAAGCCAAGCTTGTTCCACGTGCGTCACATGACTTTCTATCGGTCAATGAAGCCATCTATTTTCCCTTAAAGGGCCAATGAGGTCTGGACACTGATTGTTAAATTCCTCCATGACACCATTGGTTCCACATTAACCCTGCATCCTAAACAAAAGGAATATTTCTTGATTCAGATTTAGATAAATTGACTAAGATTTTCCTCCATGAAACACTGTTCACAGCTAGAAAAGTGATAGCCAGACAATGGATGAGGGCCTCACCTCCTGAGTTTACCACCTGGATGCATGAAATAAACAGTACTTTGCCCTAAAAGAAATTCTTATATGTCCATGGGGGATGTCCGTCCAAATATAATAAGATATGGGATTGCTGGTTACAATCTCCAAATACTTTTGTTTGAATAAAATAAAACATGTAACTGATACAATCCTTTGACCTCTCACCACTAACATCCAAGAGTTTTAATAATGACCTTATCGTATCTTTATATACATGTCTCTATGCTAATAGTTTTTTTTCTGTATTTTCTTTCATACTCCATTCATTGTGCCTTGTTACATACGGTATTATTTGGGGACAAACAAATTTCAATTGCCGCTTTGTACCCCATATGCTTACTATGTTTCTTCAACTGTACTTGCTTTAATAAAAGTTACTGTTCAAACTAAAAAAAAAAATAAAGGGACAAAATGGAGGTTTTGGGGGCATGAGGGGCAGGTCCAAGCTCAGATTTTACAGGACAACTCAACATTCAAATATCATTTGCCTGCCTTTAGCTCAGGATCTACAGATCATAGTGACACATAGGAACATATTTATAAAGCAATGAAAATGTGAATGTTAACATTATATAAATTCTGAAGAATAATAATAAAAATAATGTGACATTCAGAAAGCTTTCAGTGCAGGCAAAGCACTTACTGTACATTAAAATACATTTACTAGAAGATATACCTGCAGTGTATAGTTTTCACTGAATGTATCCAACATCTCATGCATTCTTTTTTATCATATGCTCAGATTAAATGTGTGAACAGAGGACCAGGTGGTGGTCCTGCATATCTGGGATACAGATGCTTGATGCTGAAAAGACCAAATACACCAGCAGCCCTGATGGAAAAAGGAGAAGGGAGGAACACTTTCTTTAAGGACACAGAACAAAGAGGGAGTCTTGCGAACAGGGCCCATGGCCCTTAAGTAGACCCTGACAGCCCTAACCACATCCAAGCACTGTAGGACAATTTATATTACATGTTTTAGGGCAGGACAGAGGGAACAATGTCCTCTGCATATTCAGAAGAGCTGCAAACTCAGAAACACGCCTAACAGACATAATGCCAATCAGGAAGGCAACCTTACATGTGAGGTCTTCCAAACGAATGCCTGTAATCAGCTCAAAGAGGGGTCTCTAAAGTACACAGAGAACAAGTTGAGATCCTAAGGTGACACAGGAAGCCAAATTGGGGGATTTAAACAAGCAACTCCCTTATGAAAAGTCTTGATTAAGGGTTGCAAGGCAAGAGGTTTCTGGAAGAAAATGAATAAAGCAGAAACCTGTCCCTTAAGAGTTCTCAGTGCCAAGTCAAGACCAGACTGAAGAAAGGAAAAAATACAAGTGATAGAGTATTCCCTGTGACTCAGCTTCCTGTCCTCACACCAGGAAAAATAAGCCTTCCATGTGTGGTGATAAATCTTGCCGAAAAAGTTTTTCTTGCTCTGAGTAAGCCAGAATTGACATAGTCAGAAATACCCTTATCCTTCAGGACTTGGGTTTCAAGAGCCATGCTTTGGCCAGTAATTCTGGTCTGTTTGGGAGAGGCCAAGGCTTGTCGACCAGAAGTATGAATATGTATGTGTACAATGTCCTTCTGGGCAAATTAAGTGCAATGGGAATCACCGGAACCCTCTCCTCCTCTATTTTGCACTGCAGTCAAGGGAGTCCAAAGAATAAGCAAAGCATTCACTACAAAGACCAGAGGATGTCTGATCCCAGGAGCAAATCTATACAACTTGCTGTTGACTTAAGGACAAAATATCCACATCTAATTTCCCCTATCTTTGACAAAGATTTCTAAACATCTCTGGGGGCAGAGACCATTCCCCTGGGTGTTTGTGTTGGTGGCTTAGAAAATACATCTTCTAATCGTCCACACACTCTAGGGATGTGGACGGCCAAGAGAGCTGGAATATAAGTTTCCGCCCAGAGTATCAGACTTGTTTCTCATACTGCAGCTTGACATCTGATGCCCCCTGATGGTTTATGTAGGTCCCTGCTTTGGCATTGTCTGACCCTGCAGGAGGGAAATTCTGGGTTCAAGAGTCTATTTGATGGCTTTTATTTTCAGTATGTTAATGAGGAATTTTGACTCCTCTGGTGACCTGGTCCCCTGAACAATTAGGGAGTTGCAAACTTTTCCCCAGCCTGTAAGGCTGACATCTGTTTTCACCACCATTAGGGTATGTGAAGATGTTGAAATGAAGAGGTATGGTATGAAATTGTACAATGGAAACTTCCTCCAAGTAGTCTACCTCAAGACCCAAACCCCTCATGCTGAACCAAACAGAGGGGTGTCTTTTGGATTTGAAGGTCATGTGTGTGACCTTGGGGAGGCAACTTTATAGTGAGAAAGAAAAATTCTGGCTTGTCCTGTGTCCATTATTGGGCCCAAGTACTCTAGGCATTGTGAGGGTTGGAGGGCAGACTTTGGAAAATTGATTATTCAGCTGAAGGTTCGAAGGAACTGAACCATCCTGAAAATTGTCAGACAAAGTTTTGGTTGAGGAATCTTTCAGTAAGAGGTTCTCTAGGTAACTTGTGACATGAATGCCCTGTCTGCAGAAGAGCTAGAGGAAGGATAAGCACTTCTGTGAACACCCCAAATGCAGAAGAGAGCCTGGATGACAGTGCTACAGATCGGAAGTGTTAGTCTCTCAAAGCAATACAAAGCACTGATGTGAGAGGAAGATCGCGATGTATAGATAAGCATCTTGAATGCCTACTGATGCCAGAAATTTCCCTTGTATGAAAGAAGTAATGACAGAGCTTGTTGATTCCATCAAAAATTTTGGTACACAAAAATGTGTTTAGAGATTTTAAGTCCAATATTGGACGATTGGCCCCATTTAGTTTTGGGACTGTGAATTCATTTGAACAACAAAACATATAACTAGAAAAAGATTTCAAAAGCCAGGAAAACGTTTTAATACAAGCTGCATCTTTGATGACGGCATGCCTGCATTATGCTGTGCTACACATCCCAGGCTGCATCTTCATTTACACCAGGGTCAAAGTCCTTCAAGCAAATACCCAATGTGTTCACAGCTCCACAATCCACTACTGAGTGAGCTAATGAAGAAGAATGCTTGGCAACCGCTTAAAACACAAATGCTGCAAGAGGAATGGGCCAAAAGGTATTACATGTAACATTTAAAGGATCTTATTATATATAATATGGCAAGTTCTCTGTGACATTTCAGAATCGCTGTTATCAACATATTAAAAGATTTTCTACTTCAACTAACAAGTTAACCAAACTTCTCGAGAGTGAAAGAAAGCATGATGCGAGTTCAGGCAGATTCAGATTTTCACACCCAGAGTAATGGTAGCTGGAAGTTTTGTCTTGTTAGAACACATTTGGGGTAACCTGGAATCATGTTTTAGGGCCCATTCACAATATGATTTGCATTACATCATTTGTGTTAAGGCAGCTCATTAAGGGTACTGTAAGCCTGTCCACATTAGCATTTAATCAGGGAAAGGGAGGGCTTAGCTGCATTGCACAGTGCTGTTAGTGTGACAAATTAGGCTTTCTGATTGGAAGAGAGAGCATAAAGATGAACTCAGCAGTGAGCTGCAGTTCCTTCACAATCCAATTACAAGCTAGATTGAACAGTATTGCTTTGACTGCAGTGAACATACATAATCCAAAGCTGAATTTTTAATTAAGAAATATAAATACTTGAATTTGACTTGGTATCAGCCTCTTGCAATCCCCTGCACAAACAGAGCTTAGACTGGAAGAAGGAGAAGCGGCACAAGGAGTCCATTAGTTGTTCTGCACTGCTCATGTGGTAACAGGAAACATGCTGATAGGCAGATAGAAAAGACTGACAGTTTAAGGCCCGTACACACTTGATGGAAATCGGACGAAATATCCTCCGATTTTTCTCTCTCTCTTGCTCAGCGGTCATTACCGTTTTTAGTTGACAGTGCATAAATGTTCACAAAATTTCTCGTCCAATTTATTTATTTTTTTTGGGACATTTGTTCCCAAACTTCCGGGTTGTCAGCAACTTCAGATCATGCACGGTCTTTCGTATCTGATTTTTCACGGACGTACTGCATACACATTAAACGAAAATTGATCGTCTGGGGACAGACGATAAAAATTTTGGTGTTTGTCCCTCCGTTTTTTTTTGTTGAAAATGTCGGCATCGGCTGCTGAAAGTTGTGCACACACTAGCCAGAAATCGTACGATTTTACCTCGGACGGGAATTTTCGGCAGATTTTCTACTAGTGTGTACCCCACTTTAATAAGCTTATCAGTCTGTTGCTTATCCTTTTACTGTCCAGTAACAGGCTGGGGAAGGAACAAGACTTGTAAGTGTTACTTTACTGCAAGAGACAAATTCAGTTCTCCTTCTAAGTCAGACAGGACTGTGTTGTGTGTCAGAGCTGGGTAAATCTCAGGACTGGATGGACAATAAAACACATCATTGACAGGTAATGCAGCTCCCATGTATTCAAAGGGAATCTCTGGTCACAGCATACACTTTCATTTTATAACATTAGCATTGTAATAACAATACAAAAACTAGTTATTTTTGACAATACAAAATAGGCTTACTTGAAAAATCATGTTTCATCTTGTGAGTTATTTCCACAACTGCCTGGATTTCCTGCATACTTTTCAGCTTCTCTTCGGCTGTTTAATTTCCATTTGCTAAGGACTACATATCCCATGGTACCTTGCTGTCTGCAAGCAGTGATTCCTGTACTGACTCCGCTTCCTGGAACTCCTCCTCTCAGCTCCTCTGTAGTTAATTTGGCAGGCTCTGTGAAATGTGTGACACAGCAGTGCCTATCAACAAGGAAGGACAAGTCAAGGAAGGAAATGTGTGGGGAATCTTTACAAAGTAGGTTTACAAAGTTCAATATCTGTTGGGCGGCACAGTGGTGTAGTGGTTAGCACATTCACCTAGCAGCAAGAGGGTTGCTGGTTTGTATCCCAACCACGACACTACCTGCCTGGAGTTTGCATGTTCTCCCTGTGCCTGCGTGGGTTTCCTCCGGGTACTCTGGTTTCCTCCCACACTCCAAAGACATGCTGGTAGGTTAATTGGATCCTGAATAAAAATTGGCCCTACTCTGTATGTATGTGAGTTAGGGACCTTAGATTGTAAGCTCCTTGAGGGCAGGGACCGATGTGAATGCGCAATGTATATGTAAAGCGCTGCGTAAATTGACAGCGCTATATAGGAACCTGAAATAAATAACAATAAAATAAATCTGTCAGATTAGTAGGAGTACATTAGAAATGATTGAACTTCAATGTGAAAATGAACTTATGATTTTATAAAAGTAATAATAAAATAAATTATAAAATAATATACATTTTAATTTGGCTGTTTGCCTGGAGTGTAATTAAATGGTCAGGTCATGGCTATGGTTTCTGGTAGTGTGTCTAGATTAGAAAATTACCAAAATGACCAGTTTTTTGTTTTGCAGGAAGAACAGTTTAAGCATATATAATTCTGCTGATTATTTAGCTGTTTCTGTGCACTTGTCCCTTAAGACAATCACGATTTGCAGCCTAATTATCTAGTGCTTGCTCAATCTTTTAATACAGCTTTTGTCATTTTATTAGTCACATAGTTGCAAATAATAAGTACACATGCTGTCCTTGCAAAGAACACTATTTGTCTAATGATCTTTAGTCCTTAGAGAACATTTTCAGATTTTTTTTTCCTGCTGCTTTCTCCACTTCCACCAAATGATTCTACAAGTTCATGTTTCAACTGAATTGCTTCTTTGTCTCAGCATCCAAAACACTTGGAGCAAGGAATAAAACAAGGCTGATCTTGTTACAATGCAGATATGTTAACTGTCTGAGTGTGCATATTCAATATTTTCAGCTTTCAATGTTAATTACTGAGCCGGCATTCCTGACAGCATTGCCCCTCTGTATAGTTAAATTCTCTGCCTTTCTAGACACTACTTGCAGAAGTAGCAGCTTCCATCACTGAACAGCTGTGAAGATCTGATATAAATCTTCCATCATGGTTTAAAAATAATCTCTCTGTACTTTTCTTATTTCTCTTTCTGTTGAGCCCCTGATGGTGAAACGCATAGGGCAGAGCTAAGGAAACCATAAAGTGGAATTAAACTGTATTTGAGCACTGCAATTAAAAAACGCTATTTCATTCATTTTTAATATTCAAAGAAAACTCCCCCATCCATCCACGTGACCACGTCTTTATGTTTTATTTTGTTATGAAACTTTGGAAAACAACCCCCTAGCATTTGTGGCTGTGGCCATCTTGAGTAAGGGCAGATGATTTATGTAGCATTTAATTCCTATGATCCATCTGCCCTTAGCTCAATCATACATGCAGGAGAGTGAGCTTAGCTGAAAAAACCCTCCTACTCTCCTCCCCTTCTAAAGATTCCTGGGATGCATGACATAGGAAACCAGGAAGTAACTGACGATATGTAAAAAAACAAAAATGTTTAAAACAAGTAAATATGATATACTCTCTTATCTATTTACTAATGGTAGCAGCATGAGGATTTAAAATAATCAATGTCGATTGGGAGAATGAAGTTCCTCTAACATCAGACACCATCTGCCTGTGTTCTAGTGACAGTGCTTTTATCCATGTGTGAATTTTATTATTGAGTAAATGTGTCTTATAGTATTTACACTATTGGAGCCTTCATCTCCTCTCTATGTTATTTTTTTTTGCCTGTTGGTGAGCAGAGCCTCTGCTCACCAATGTCTGAAAATGTCTTTCCTTAATTATGGTCTCATGGGCAATGAGGTCCTCAAAAAAGAGTGTGGCATCCATGTAATGATATCCATGAAACACATTTAGACTTCTTTTGTTTGTAAGATCCAGCCATCACTAAGTTACCGACTTGTGATTTTGGATGGAGGTTGTGTTTTATCTTCTCAGAGGTGTATATAGAATTCTCATAAGTGCCACAGTTACCAACTTTATATATCTGTCTATTAAAAGCTGCTAATTAATTTTATAAAATATAAAATGGACACCAGAAAATATATTCTCTTTATGTATTCTGTTTGTTTTACAAAGCAAAAGGCAACTTTTAGTTTTAAGTAGAGTAAGGACAATTCCTGCTGTCCATATCCAGTTGGGGTGATATCCCCATGCTTCCTGTCCCAGAGACATAACAGAAGTGAGAGAAATACTCTACAAAGTTCCTTTCTTATATAGCTGTCACCAGAATAGTTGTCCTCATTGGATGTTTTACCCTCATCTCTGGGAACAACTGTAATATTTCTGTCTCGGTAACAATGGTTACCAGGAAAAATACAGAAGATAAAACAACCTAAAAAGAGCACAGACAACAATAGAAACACAACAAAGGTTGTATTCCTTCCATTCTATAAAACTAAAGAGGAGCTCTAGTCTGGACAACAAAATTAAAAGTCAGCAGCTACAAATACTGTAACTGCTGACTTTTAATATAAGGACACTTACCTGTCCAGGGATCCCACGATGTCGGCACCCCAAGCTGATTTGTTAATCGGCTTCGGGTGCAGTCGCGAGCATTGTAAGTAAGGGAAACCATCAGTGAAGCCTTCAGGCTTCACAGTTGGTTTTTTTACTGCGCATGTGCGAGATGCACTGTGCTTTCTCAATGATCCCACCTTCTTCTGGAACCTGTGTATGTCCCACAAGGTAGCGGAGGGAAGGAGGAGGGGCCAGTAATGTCGAAGATTGCTGATCAGCGATCTTATCCAGAAGTGGAAGCGGGTACCTGTCAAAACCAGCTACCACTCCCCCCTTCCCCCCAAAAAGAGCCAAATGTAGCAGTGGGGGAGGGAGGGTGCGAACAAACGGAGCTTCCCCTTTTGGGTGGGGCTCTGCTTTAGAAAAATTTGGGGCAGCACAATGGCTAAGTAGTTAGCACTTCCATATAACGGCACTAGGGTCAACGGTTTAAATGGCAACTATGACACTACCTGCCCAGAGTCTTCATGTTCCTCCTGTGCCTGTGTGGGTTTCCTCCAGGCACGCCGGTTTCCTTCCACACTCCAAAGTCATGCTAGTAGGTTAATGGATCTTTTCTAAATTGGCCCTAGTATGTGTATGTATGAATGTGAGTTAGGGACCTTAGATTGTAAGCTCATTGAGGCCAGGGACTGATGTGAGTGTACAATATATATGTAAAGCACTGTGTAAATTGCCAGCACTATATATACTATACTTATACCATATAAGTACCTGTAATAGTAATAAAACTGTTTGGGCCATACTAATACCTTTGAATACAACTGATTAGCAAGATTTGAGAAGAGAAATCAGCACCTTCTAGCTGAAGGTGTAATTCATTATAAGGGATTGTCCTTATTTGGAACCAAATCTCTCTGCCTCTCTACTTGTTGTCGCACTTTTTGGTTTCCTAGACCCCTGTATAACCTCTATAAAGTTACTATTTACCAATCAAAAGTGTTATACATGTGGTTTTCTCCTGGAAATTTTTTGTGTATAATTTTTTCGTGGTCTATGTAGCTGAGGGTGTGGCGAGTGGTGTCCTTTACCTACTGTACATACTTTTTTTTTTATAAAGGTCCTTCTTTCACATGTCAAACAGCTGTGCAGTATGATTGCGAGTCCAAGTGAGATCTGTAACAGCTAAATAGAAAAAGGATCTCACAACAAGTTTTCCGAGCCTGAAGGGAACTCCCTCATCAGGTATAAAATTATATATGCATTAAAAAATTACAGTAAAGTAAAAAAAAAAAAAAAAGAGAGAGAATAGATTGTTCCAGATGGACAGGCATGACTTCACTGGAGCCCAGGTAAGAAGACTTGGGGCAATGTTCTCTGGGAAAAATATGTAAATATGCATCTTCAAAAGGAAAAAGGATTTCCACAAAAAAATCAATTTTCACGTGGTGGTCCTAAAACTATAAGGTGTTATAAAGCACCATATGCTTTTCTTTTTTGTATAAACAAGATATTAATTCCCACCCTAATATAATACAATGTTTGTGCTTATGACCCCTTTAGCATTCAAGCTGAAAAACCTCTTTTAAAATTGGCCTTCCGCTTTAACTGTTATATTTGCTAAACAGTTGATAAGGGATTTTAACTAAATGAGCTGGAAGATTACATTCAAAGGTTCTCCCTCACCTGTTACATATAAAATGGAGGATATCTGCAATGATAATTAGCCCAGGATTAAAGATTAATTTCCCAAAAGGCTTACAGATATGATGTGGCTGGGGTAAGGTTATACACATCAGCAGAATATTAAACTCTTCAGTAAAGAAGGCAGAATGGAGTTTTGTTTTTGCAGAAACTGGATGGAATGCGCTTATTAAAATAAGTCATAGATTTATGAAGCACTGGCAGCTTAAAACAATTGATGTACCAATGCCAGAGATATTGATTCATGTACAGCTAATAAAACAGCCCATGTAATATATGCAGGATTCAGGATCTGCACTGCACTTAGCACAATTTCCCTCTGCAAAGATTTTGCCATCTGGGCGAAAGCACCTCGGGTCATTATCATTTTCAAGTGCGCTACATTCATTTTTTTGGATCTCAGAGATGATTTTTCCGCTCCGCTCACATAATGCTGCTTTGAAAAACGGCCAAGGATCACGCCAGAAGATTTTCTTCTCTTGTTGGATTCATCACAAAGCAAATAAGAATAAATGCACTAAAAATTCTTCACTGACTGACTACAGGCAAGCAAGGCTTTCAGGCCTAGCGGTTTGGTAACTGTCTCAAAGAAACAGAAATCTACCACAAATGAAGCAGACCCAGCCTACAGCTGCAAATGGTGTTTGTGAGATATAGCTTTTTTCCCCCATCTAGTTTTTTTTCTAAATCAAAACCTCATAAGGGAAAAAGAGCAATAGAAAATAAGAGAAAGGGACCCAAACAATAAAGATTTGTTAAAGCTGTATATTTCAAGTAAACAACAGAAATACACAGGTTAAATACATTTATGAAAGTTTTTGTACCAGCCAAAAGAAAATGTATTTCTGTCTATTCAGTCCTGAGATTTACAAAGCTCTGCCACACAGCACAGTCCTGCCTGGCAGGGGAGGAGACCTGCTGCAGTTTCACTGTCATTTTCAGATCCTCAGCCTGTTATTGGTCAGTCCCTTTTAAATCTGCAAGTTCAGATTTAAGCTCATAAACATAAAAAATTGTATTTAAAATATATAGTAAATATATACAATATATATACAGTATATATATATATATATATATATTTATATATATATATACAGTGGGTACGGAAAGTATTCAGACCCCCTTAAATGTTTCACTCTTTGTTATATTGCAGCCATTTGCTAAAATCATTTCGGTTCATTCTTCTTCCTCATGAATGTACACATAGCACCCCATACTGACAGAAAAACACAGAATTGTTGACATTGTTGCAGATTTATTAAAAAAGAAAAACTGAAATATCACATGGTCCTAAGTATTCAGACCCTTTGCTGTGACTCTCATATATTTAACTCAGGTGCTTTCCATTTCTTCTGATCATCCTTGAGATGGTTCTACACCTTCATTTGAGTCCAGCTGTGTTTGATTATACTGATAGGACTTGATTAGGAAAGCCACACACCTGTCTATATAAGACCTTCCAGATCACAATGCATGTCAGAGCAAATGAGAATCATGAGGTCAAAGGAACTGCCTGAAGAGCTCAGAGACAGAATTGTGGCAAGGCACAGATCTGGCCAAGGTTACAAAAAGATTTCTACTGCACTTAAGGTTCCTAAGAGCACAGTGGCCTCCATAATCCTCAAATGGAAGACGTTTGGGACGACCAGAACCCTTCCTAGAGCTGGCCGTCCAGCCAAACTGAGCTATTGGGGGAGAAGAGCCTTGGTGAGAGAGGTAAAGAAGAACCCAAAGATCACTGTGGCTGAGCTCCAGAGATGCAGTCAGGAGATGGGAGAAAGTTGTAGAAAGTCAACCATCACTGCAGCCCTCCACCAGTCGGGGCTTTATGGCAGAGTGGCCCGACGGAAGCCTCTCCTCAGTGTAAGACACATGAAAGCCCGCATGGAGTTTGCTAAAAAACACCTGAAGGACTCCAAGATGGTGAGAAATAAGATTCTCTGGTCTGATGAGACCAAAATAGAACTTTTTGGCCTTAATTCTAAGCGGTATGTGTGGAGAAAACCAGGCACTGCTCATCACCTGTCCAATACAGTCCCAACAGTGAAGCATGGTGGTGGCAGCATCATGCTGTGGGGGTGTTTTTCAGCTGCAGGGACAGGACGACTGGTTGCAATCGAGGTAAAGATGAATGCGGCCAAGTACAGGGATATCCTGGACAAAAACCTTCTCCAGAGTGCTCTGGACCTCAGACTGGGCCGAAGGTTTACCTTCCAACAAGACAATGACCCTAAGCACACAGCTAAAATAATGAAGGAGTGGCTTCACAACAACTCTGTGACTGTTCTTGAATGGCCCAGCCAGAGCCCTGACTTAAACCCAATTGAGTATCTCTGGAGAGACCTAAAAATGGCTGTCCACCAACGTTTACCATCCAACCTGACAGAACTGGAGAGGATCTGCAAGGAGGAATGGCAGAGGATCCCCAAATGCAGGTGTGAAAGACTTGTTGCATCTTTCCCAAAAAGACTCCTGGCTGTATTAGATCAAAAGGGGGCTTCTACTAAATACTGAGCAAAGGGTCTGAATACTTAGGACCATGTGATATTTCAGTTTTTCTTTTTTAATAAATCTGCAACAATGTCAACAATTCTGTGTTTTTCTGTCAGTATGGGGTGCTATGTGTACATTCATGAGGAAGAGGAATGAACCTAAATGATTTTAGCAAATGGCTGCAATATAACAAAGAGTGAAAAATTTAAGGGGGTCTGAATACTTTCCTTACCCACTGTATATATATATATATATATATATATATATATATATATATATACTGTTCAAAAAAATTAAAGGAACACTTTGCAAAACACATCAGATCTCAGTTAGGAACGAAAGGAGGCCACATTGTTTGATGGAAATGAAAATTATCATCCTACAGAGGGCTAAATTCAAAGACGCCCCAAAGATCAAAGGGAAAAAATTATGCAGCAGGCTAGTCCATTTTACTGAAATTTCATTGCAGCAACTCAAAATGGTACTCAGTAGTTTGAATGGCCCCACGTGCTTGTATGCATGCCTGACAATGTCGGGGCATGCTCCTAATGAGATGACGGATGGTGTCCTGGGGTATTTCCTCCCAGATCTGGACCAGGGCATCACTGAACTGAACAGACTGAGGTGCAACTTGGCAGCATCTCATGGACCAAAACATTATGTCCTAGAGGTGTTCTGTTGGATTTAGGTCAGGGTAGCGTGGGGGCCATTCAATGGTATCAATTCCTTCATCCTCCAGGACCTGGCTGCATACTCTCACCACCTGAAGTCAGGTATTGTCGTGCACCAGGAGGAACCCAAGACGCACTGCACCATCATAGGGTCTGACAATGGGTCCAAGGACTTCATCCCGGTACCTAATGGCAGTCAGGGTGCCATTGTCTAGCCCAGTGTTTCTCAAATCCGGTCCTCAGGGCACATTAGCAGGCCAGATTTGCAAGAAAACTAAAATACATCACAGGTGATAGCATTTGCTGCTCAGTGATTGCAGTATTCTAGTCTGCATCTCTCCAAGGTAATACTTAAAATCTGACCTGTTAGTGTGCCCTGAGGACTGGAGTTGAGAAACACTGGTCTAGCCTGTAGAAGTCTGTGCGTCCATCCATGGATATGCCTCCCCAGACCATCACTGATCCACCACCAAACCAGTCATGCTGAATGATGTTACAGGCAGCATAATGTTCTCCATGGCTTTTCTAGACCCTTTCATGTCTGTCACATGCTCAGGGGGAACCTGCTCTCATCTGTAAAAAGCACAGGACGCCAGTGGCGGACCTGCCAATTCTGGTGTTCAATGGCAAATGCCCTTCGAGCTCCATGGTATTCCGGGCAGTTAGCACAGGATCCACTAGAGGATGTCGGGCCCTCAGGCCACCCTCATGAAGTCTGTTTCTGATTGTTTTTTCAGAGACATTTACATCGGTGGCCTGCTGGAGGTCATTTTGTATGGCTCTGGTAGTGCTCATCCTGTTCCTCTTTGCACAAAGGAGCAGATACCAGTCCTGCTGATGGGTTAAGGACCTTTTTCCTGCCCTGTCCAACTCTCCTAGAGTAACTGCCTGTCTTCTGGAATCTCCTCTATGCTCTGGAGACTGTGCTGGAAGACACAGCAAACCTTTTGGCAATGAAGCATATTGATGTGCCATCCCGGAGGAGTTGGACTGCTTGTGCACCCTCTATAGGGTCCAGGTATAGCCTCATGCTGAAAAACTAAGTACCTGCGCTGCTTAAACCGAAACCATAAACATAAATATCAGTTGTGTTAATAAATAAATAACATCATAAAGTGCTCGCGCGAATAACTGTGCAACTGTGTATATAAATATAGTGTTACACTAAATATAACAGCGTAAATATTATAAATAAACTCATATGTGTGACATATCATATATCAAAAGTAATTATAAATATAAAGTTCATAACAATAAATATCTTCCAAACTGAATAAAGTGCAAGTCTCTTGTGCTACTATAAGTGCTCCGTGCTCAAGGTATATGGATAAAGTGCCGGTGCTCAGTCCTTGTGAGTTAGTGCTCCCCTCTTGGTCCCACACTCACCAGAAGCAGAGAGTAATATCGCCTTAAAAACTGGTTGTTTGAGAACGCTCTGATTGGCGGGGCGAAACGCGTCAAGCCGTCCGAACACGTAGTACGTCATTTCCGGCTGCAACCTCTTCCGGCTTCCGGCTTCCGGTTACACGGGTGGAACGCACGGCCATTCGTTTGGCGTCCCGTGGGTTTGCTAAAGGCGGATTGATTCTTTATGTTTTGTAAGTGTATCTTTTTATTGCGTGGAAAATAAACCTTTTAGAACATACTGCACGATGATGGCCCTTTTCTTTTCATGATACTGGGGAGCATCACCTGGATATTTACCTGGATATAGAGGCACAGGAGATCTACAGCTTATATCTGTTGGTGATCCATAAGAGGCGGTTACCTTATACAACCAGTTTTTAAGGCGATATTACTCTCTGCTTCTGGTGAGTGTGGGACCGAGAGGGGAGCACTAACTCACAAGGACTGAGCACGGGCACTTTATCCATATACCTTGAGCACGGAGCACTTATAGTAGCACAAGAGACTTGCACTTTATTCAGTTTGGAAGATATTTATTGTTATGAACTTTATATTTATAATTACTTTTGATATATGATATGTCACACATATGAGTTTATATATAATATTTACGCTGTTATATTTAGTGTAACACTATATTTATATACACAGTTGCACAGTTATTCGCACGAGCACTTTATGATGTTATTTATTTATTAACACAACTGATATTTATGTTTATGGTTTCGGTTTAAGCAGCGCAGGTACTTAGTTTTTCAGTATTGTTTGAAAGGTATCACCTTTTCTACCTAGCAGCAGCTTATGTATTTAATTTATTGATTTATTACTTAGTTATTGTTTTTATTTTTATTTATATTCACCGAACCGAGGTTTCCTAAGCGCAAGCCCCTCACACTATAGCCTCATGCTACCTGTAGTGACATTGACCCTAGCCAAATGCAAAACTTGTGAACAAAAAAATGTCAGTGGCCTCCACCCGTAAAACCATTCCTGTTTTGGAGATCTTCACATCGTTGCCCATCTAATGCACCTGGCGTTAATTTCATTAACACCAAAGCAGTTTAAACTGGTTAACAATCCCTTCTGCTACTTAACTGGGCAGATCAATACCCCAGGAGTTTACTTGACCCGATGCTATACTCTGATTTGAAAGTGTTCCTTCTTTTTTTGAGCAGTGTATATATAATGTGTATATATATATATATACACACACACAGTATATATGAAAGTTTCATAAATGACTACACATTTTCCTGCTCATACCAGATTTTGGACCCCTAATCCTTACTGTTTGTTCTTTTACAGTCTAAAATATTAGAACGCATTGAGGGACAGAAAAAAAAAAAAAAAGATTGCTTTACACAGAGGATGTACAGATAAGAACAAATAATTTTGAATCATTGCCGGTATGGAATGTTTAAACTGGCTGAACATGGGAAAAGAATAAACAAATTTGGTGCCTTTACATGGAAAATAGAATAGGTGTGTATAGCCTAGGTTGGTGCAATAATGTAATCTAACATTAAATGTCAAGGCCCTAAGCCACTGTTCTTAATTGTGAAGAAAAAATATGGCTGTCAAGATGGACAATCGCCAGTGGGAATCCCATGCATGCTGGATGAAATTATTATTATTATTATTAGTAAGGATTTATATAGGGCCAGCAGTCTACGCAGCGCTTTACAATATAACAGGGAGACAATACAGTTACAATACAATAAAATACAAGAGGATTAAGAGGGCCCTGCTCAGAAGAGCTTACAATCTAATGGAATAAGAGAAGTTAGATGGAGAATATAAATGTGAAAGACCTCACCTTTAACTTATGTACATGTACACTGGTGAATTTTATAGGGTTGCTGAGGCAGGGCTAGACAAAGCTCAGTAGCCAAGTATTTATTATTATTTTTTTTCAGGTTCTTATAAGTAGTTGATGCACCTGTACAGTTCTTGTAGAAAACTTACTTTTTTGAGTCCTTTCTATTTATGTCAGTTGATGTACACAATTTAGACTATTTTGAAATATTTTAGTGATGATTATTAACAAATTGCAACTGAATTCTACATTTTTGCCCAATTCTACTCTCAAATCGGTTCTAAAGCTAAGACGTTTTTTACTATAAAGTGGAGTTCCATCCACATTTTAAACTTTTCACTCCTGCGTTCGAGACTATTGCACGATTTATCATTGGGCACTTTTTTTTTCCAGCAATATATGTACCTTATATTGCCGGGAAATGCTGTGCTTACGCTGTTCCTCGTCCAGCTCAAACTCTGCTTTAATGCATTTCCTGCATTAAGGTAAAAATACTTTTTGCCACTTGCTGTGCCCCCCCCCCCCCCCGAAACACTTACCTTAGTCCTGTATTTATCCGTCCGCAGGTCTTCTCTCCTGGTTTTTTGTTCTCAAAGGAAGATCAGGCAGCAGTGGGAGCCATTGGGTCCTTCTGCTGTCAATCAAATCCTGTGAGTAGAAAGCGGGGCAGAGCCTGGCTGTGTGTGTTTATGGATGCACGCAGCCTGGCAAGAGAGTAAGCCTGCATGTCTGCCCCCATAGCAAGGGACTTTCTGTGGTGCAGACACAGAAGAGAAGGAGCAGACAGCGCTGGCAGAGGACCCCAGAAGAGGAGATTGGGGACCGCTCTGTAAAATACCATTGCACAGAGCAGGTATGTATAACATGTTTATTATTGTAATAAAGAATGCCTTTAGAAACACTTTCATGTATGCAGATGTAAAACCTAGCTACACATTTTGTTTACTAAAGCATTGTCTATCATATATAATTGTAATTTTTTTGTAAATACTTGTTTTCACCTTTTTTACCTTCTTAGTATTGCTGATCTGCAGCCCTGTCCTGTCAATGTGCACAGCACTACATGGCATTTCTCAAGGTGGATTTTCTGATGGTTATTGACAATATAGATAACAATGGACTATGCCTGTATATTGTGCATAGGAATAGCCATGTGTAGTCTCCATTTAAAGACTTTTTGACAGGGTGACAACACAGGATCAATGTCTTCCTATAACAGAAAGTGCCTGAACAAGGCAGGATCACTATTTTTTTTTTTTAATAAAAGTGGCAGAATTAAAAGTATTTAAAATCCATTGTGAAATTACATTAACAAGTAGATGCAGAAAACCTCAAAACCAATGAAACTGTTTTTCAATTTGACATTTTAACTATGTCAGCCCAGACAATAAAGCTACTCTCAATGAATCAGTATTGAGCGATAACACAAAAACAAAAAAATGTAATATATTGCAGCTTACCTGTACTTAGATGGTGCCTGCATTCATGTTCTTTCTTTTTAGGCTTTTTTTTTTTTCATTTCACGCAGTGATCCTGACAGTAACATACTTTTGTCCTAGGCTCACTCATAATACTGCAATTTACGAGTTGTCACCCTAGGGAAGGAAGTATTCTTGGTCTACTGTGCACCTTCCCTTCTACTAATCTCCATAATATAGGGGAGCAGAGAGCATAGGGAATTATCAGCTCATAAGAATTCTGGTAGGATCAAAAAAGTGTTGAGTAGTTGAAGTTTACATAAACTTGAAATCTTGCAATCTAAAAAGAAAAGAAAAATGTAAACATTTTTGTAACATATATAATTCAACAATTGGTTTGGTTTGCTGGTGCTACAACACAGGCAACATTAAAACAATAAAAGGGTTAAGGACTGCCCCAAGAGATGCCAGTTTTATTGCACCTTTTAAAAATCTGATGTGGGCACACAAGGTGAAAACGTCCCTGTGCAGTTCACTGTCTGTTCTCGGAACCAAGACTGAGAAAGTTTCCACTTACTTAGGTTTATTTGCTAAAGCTGGCTTCCGTCCAGCGACTCTGGAACTGAGAGACAGATTAAATGTGTTTGTGCTTCAGTACTCTGTGCAGTTTATCATCCTGACATTTTTTTTAAATTAACCCTGAAAGGCCTTCAAAAGCATTTACAGCTGGCCCCACCACCAGTAAACGGGTTAAATGAGCTATTTATAGGTCTAAACTCAGGCTGCTATATTGTATGTTTTTCAAACTCAGAAATGCATTCACGGATGGGGAAGGACTGCGGCACACGTTCCAAAAAAAAAAGGCATAACATTAAATAAAAAGAAAAAAAAATATTCTCCTTCTCACCAAGAAAATTACATAATTTATTTTTAAAAGCCTTCCCAAGTTCCCCTCTTCTCAAGTAAACCTGTCAGATATTTGAAAGCTAATCCCTTGGCTGCCACAGCAGGGTGGAAGGATTTTATTTTTAATAATCTGACATTAGATGGTTAAATCCTGGCTGTTAATGCATAGCAAAGCAACCTGTAGCTCTCCGAAAGTCAGCGAGGGTGAAATAAGATTAACTAAGCCGCAGCTGAATGTTGAATTGTTATTATATGGAATAACTGAGTTGTAGTTAAACAACTGTAGATGGCACATACAAATCCACAAAAGGAATGTGAATGCAAATTAGGAAAAGGTTTATCTTCATGTAGTAGTGAGATGGTAGTGTAAAGTTGGCATTCGCTCCCTTAGGCACCAGTGCTGTTCTGATGTCATTAAAGTTGCTGTGACGTCATCACCAAGTGATCTGGGATCCTTTGCACAAACATTGTGACTTTAGATGATCACTTAACATTAAACAGCTTTCCACTTGGGTCTATCAAGTTTGTGTACTAATCTGCGTTACTGTCTCTCTATGGGGCATATTCAGAAAACAGCACTTTGTGGTTAAGAGACATGTAAGGGCTCTATGTTTAATCCCCTTACTACCACAATATTGCAAACAAATGGTGAATTGGTAAACATTTATTTTTTGAAGTGCCATTCAAAAATGTCTCTGGGCACTACTTATGCACACACCAATTCTTTAGTGCAGATCACAAGCAAAATGCAGAAAGCCAATCAGCGTGGCTCCGTGCCTTGTGATTGCTATAATAGCCAGTTACAGCAAACAAAAATGTAAACAGCGTGCAGTCCGTTACCAGTCCTATGTATGTTACACTGCACCCACTAGCCACAAACAAAAGGGGGGCATATTGACCATAAAGTGGGCACACTGACGGGGTGAGGGGAAACACTACTGACCACCAACAATCAACACTGACCACCAATATTTAAAGGAGCACTCACCACCAACCACCACCACCATAAAGGGGCAATACCTCCTGACCACTGAAATTTGTAAGCTGCCCTGTGGATTACCCGATGATTATTTAATGCCACTATATTAAATCCTTACCATTAAAGGCATTAGGGGTTTCGCTTAAGGTCGGAAGCTGTAGTATGTGCTGTCAGTCGAATAAATATAGCTGTAGAAGATGTTAGTTTTAGATCTGATTTGAACCACCAAAAGAAAGCTTTATCTGTCTCAAAAAACAATACAAAATAATTTTGGATGCAGTGTTGAGTAATTGTCAGTCAAATGAACCCAGCATTGGAAAATGAAGTGAATATACACAGGCTTTTACTCAAGTGGTTAAATCCAATTTTAACCCCAAACGTCCTCTCCCTTCTCTCTCTGAGACCTCATTACCAATCCTGGAGCACAGAACTGTAAGCCTGTGGGGGAAAGGCCTGGAGGAGGTGAGCATTGCAGAGAGATCATTCAGTGTTAATTGGGCTACTAAAATTGAAAAAAATGAAAATTGAAATTAGGCTTTACTCACTTGAAAACCCAAACTGTTTCACCCCCTTCCAGTCCATGTCATTTTTCGGTTTTTGGCATTGCCACTGTCACACCTTGAATGCTAATTACTCTTTTATGCAACTCTGTACCCATATACATTTTATATAATTTTTTTCTTCTTAAATCTGGGCCAAAATGTATTCTGCAACATTTCTTTGGTGACAAAAAAGCAGTGTATATTATTTAAACTCTGTAAAGAGTCTACAAACTATGGTGTGTATATATATATATATATATATATATATATATATATATATATATATATATATATATGAAAATGTAACATCACATGCTCCTGATGTTCTGACTGCCTGTCACATTTCTTCAGGCCCTAAAATGCCAGGACAGTACTAATACCCCTAACATGACCTTTTTCTTTTAAGTATACAGTCCAAGGTATTTAGTAAGAGGCATGGTCATTTTTTTTTTTTTTTATTTAGATTTTTTTGTCACTATTTTTTGGAAAATGAAGAAAGTAAATAAAATCAGTTTTTTTTTTTTCTTCACAAAGTTTTTATTTTAACAAGTTATTTCTCTCACACATCATAGGCATATTTACAATTACACCACAAAGTACATTCTGCATCCCCATGTGTGAGACTTGTTCACAGCCAAGAAGCAAAGAAAGGCAAAAAATTCAAGAAGCAACTTCAAGGAGCATAAATTACGCATCTTATTTCCTGACTACCTGTCATATTTACATAGTCCCTGAAGTGCCAGGACAGGAGATGCTCCCACAAAATAACCACATTTTGGAAAGCAAACACTCCAAGGTGTTTTCTGAAAGGCATAGTGAGTCTTTTGAAAATGTTGCCACAAGTTTTTGGAAAATGTAGGAACAAAAATAAAAATGTATTTTTTGCACAAAGTTGTCAATTATTAAGATATTTCTAACACACAGCATATACATAGTTACAATTACACCCCAAAGCACATTCTTCTACTCCTCCCAAGTATGGCAATATCACATGTGTGAGACTTTTTCAAAGCCTAGGAACATAAAGGGGACCCAAAATCCAAGGAGCACTTTCAGGTATTCTAGGGGTAGAAATTACACATCTAATTTCTTGACTACCTGTCCCATTTTTGGAGGCCCTGGAGAACCATGACAGTGTAAACACCCACAAAATTACTACATTTTGGGAAAAAATACCCCAAAGTATCTTTTAAGAGGCATGGTGAGTCTTTTAAAGACTTAATTCTGCTACCGCTCCTTATTATGGGAAACCACATGTGTGAGAATTTTTCACAGCCTAACCACATAGAGGAGCCCAAAATGCAAGGAGCACCTTCAGGGTTTCTAAGAACATAAATAATTCAAAAATTATGCATCTCATTTCCTGACTTCCTTTCATCTTTTTCATTTCTGTAGGCCCTGGATTACCAAGACAGTAAAAACTATTTTGAAGACTTCATTTTTTGCCAAAAGTTTTTGGAAAATGCAGAAAGAAAATGAAAATTATTTTTTTTACACAAAGTTGTCAATTTATTAAGATATTTCTCTCACACAGTATGGGCATACTTAGAATTACAACCCAAAACACATTTTGCTATGCTTCCTGAGTGTGTTGATACCACATGTGAGACCTTTTCAGTGTTTGTACTGAGTATGTACTGGACATTGTATCTTGTGTATTACACAAATCAATCAATTGTATTAAAAACGAACTATTACTGTGTACTGTAATAGTCACTTCTATACAAGTGGTCGGGGAATATAGCCTAGTGTAGCCTCACCTATAGCAGTTCCTAAAAAACAAAGCCAGCCTAGCCTACAGGCATGTGACTGCCCCCCAGAATTATATGTCCAGGAAGTACAGGAGGCTGAGGAAAGGAAGAATAAAAAAAGTTTATTTGGTTCCAGGTGTACAGCTGTCCGAAGGGGATGGCTGTAACTGGTGTCTCACAGGAACTTAGTCAGTTGGATGTTCAGATGGGTCAGTTTGAGCCGCAGGCAGAGAAATGCTCAGTAAACAGGCAAAGAATTGGTCCAGGCAGCAGGCAGAAACATGGTCAATAAACAGGCCGGGGTTAGTACAAGTGGCAGCCAGAGGCAACACTGCACTGGTGTGGTGATGATTAGGAACACTGTTGCTGACTGCACTGGTCTGGCAACACTGGGTCCAGTGTGGCAGCAATCAGGAACACTGTTGCTAGCTGCACTAGTCTGGTGACACTGAAACTGGTGTGGTGGCGATCAGGAACACTGTTGTTGTTTTAAACTTTTCTGGTGACACTAGGACTTATGTAGCAGCATTTAGGAACACTGTTGCTGTCACACACTGGTCTGGCAACACCGGGGTCTAGTCTGGCAGCAATCAGGTACACTTTTGGTGGCTTACACTGGTCTGGGGAAACTGGAACTGGTGTGGCAGCAATCAGGGACACTGTTGCTGGCTTACACTGGTTTGGTGACACTTAGACTGGTGTGGCAGTTATAAGTAACATTGTTGCTAACATATACTGGTCTGGTGAAGCTTGGACTCTTGTGACAGTGATCAGGAAAACTGTTGCTGGTTGCACTGATCTGGTCTGGTGTGGTGGCAATCACTAACACTGTTTCTAGCTACACTGGTCTGGTGACACTGTGACTGTAAAAATATTATGTGAGGAGATATCTTCTTTTTTTTCTGTTTCTAGCTCAGTACACTTGAAAATTATTAAAATATCTTTAATAATCAATCTTATAGAAAGCTTGAAATGCAAAAAGGCTTTAGGTCAGGACAGTCACCAAACAGTTGTAGTAACCAAGTAGAAACACCAAGTTCTTTAACCACAGAGACAGGCACATAGGATTTTGAGAATGCAGGAACGCAGGGGGCTGACCAAGACACTGAATGTTCTGGGGTAACTTGGGGACATGGGATGCACAGGAGTCAAGGGAGATGCTGGGGTTACCAAAGAAACAAGCTCTGTGGGCACTGGGTGACATGGAATGTGGAGGGGCCACTGGGTGACACAGGATACAGAGGGGTCACTGCCTGATACAAGAAGCAGAGGTGTCACTGGGTGACACATAATGCAGAGGGATCAGTGGGTGACATGAGATGCAGAGGTGTCACAGGGTGACATGGGATGCAAAAAGGTCACTTGGAGGGGTGCAGAGGTCACTGGTGGAGTGAAGAAGCACTGGATGTATAGGAGTGCAAGGGTGATTGGATTTCACAGGTGTCATAGTCACTGAAAGCAGGACAGAAGAGGATGCACAGGCAGATGATAGAGACACAGAAGAGTGCACAGGAAACTGTTAATGGAAACACAGAAACTGCTGGAAACATAGGGAGCTTCACTTGGGTGAGCAACATGGATGCCCAGGGAGCCGGGGGTTTGCAGGAAGATATTGGATTTACAGGAAGACATTGGGGGCACTGGAACACAGGTACTGAGCAACTCTGGAACTTAACAAGGCAGGAACTATAAACTCAGTAACTCGGGTACTTAGCAACTTATAAAATTGTAGATATCGAGGAATTATGGAATTTCATAGCACAGGAACTCAGAACTAGGGCCTGGGGCTAGAAGTAGAACCATGCCACAAATGTTGGTAAAAGCAGAGCTAAGTGGTAAGGTTGATTGCTAGGTGAGATGTGGTTGACACCTATATCTCTCAGACTGTGCAGCAAGGTGTAGAATAAAACCACATATTTGTATAACTAAAAAGTAAAAGTTCAGCTTTGCGGCTGATCTCTGCCAATTATTTCCAGTATTATGCTATTTAAGAGAGATTAATTCTTACTTAGGTAAAACTTTCATATTTATTGATTTGTATTTATCTCTAATTACATTTAAAACATGGATCATATACAATCCAGGTGTGGATTTTAAATGTATTTACAAAAATACATAATTAACTTCTCTATATTGGCTATACCTAATTTACATAATTTTATTTATGACATTTCCGTAACTTATATCTCCATTTTAAAATACATGCATATCATTTTTGGCAATCTAATAGTCCTTTTAAATTGTGATTTTCTTAAATTTACAGGCTGTCCAATACAATCCTATACATGCCTTGTGCAGTGTTTAAATCCAAAAGCCTTTTGAAAATAAATAATAATGTAGAGTGCAGTCATTATATGAAAAATTAAATAACATGCAACAGAGGCTATGAAATGTGTCATGTTTTATCCTACCATTTTGTATCATCTGCACATACTTGATTTTTAGGGACCACACTTTTCTGAGTTACCTTGACGTAGCATTGTGGCATACTGTGTATTTGCAAATGACTGCAACTGTTTTCCTTTTTTTTATATCACAAATACATTAGAATTTTGTAAAAGTGTTTTTTTTTTTTAATTTAGCTTATTAATACATCTTAGGAAATATTTTTTAGGGTCTTATAGCTGTTTATAATTAAATATGACAGCGCTAAAATGTTAGAGAGAAACTACGAACTGTACAGAACTTTGCAATCCATATGATTTCTTTATTTTGGGTGTAAGTAGTTTGTCTTTTTGTTTGCGTTATTCATGAGCTAAAAAATATACATATTTTTCAAATGTGTCTTACTCATGCTCTTTCTGTTCTATGTTTTAAAGAGAGTATAAGGATGTGAACTATTCATTTTTGATCTGTGATCAGGCTATTCCTTTACAGTGAATATTACTGACTCTCTGGACTGTTGATATATTTTTTAACAGAATCGATGTGAGGATTGACAGAAAACATCCAAAAAAACAGAGATAAACTTAATTTATTTTGGAGATTACAGTGGAGGCCATAACCGCTGTCATCCTTTAACTTGCATCAATGCTCATTTTAAATGTCTCCCTGTTCCTGTTTAATAAAACTGTCATAAGCATGATGGGAATTTTGTAAGAAACAATCTAAGAGTTATTCTTCATAGTAAGAAATATACTGAAGTTCTTATTCTTTCACCTTTAGCCTAATAAAAAAAAAATAAAACCATTTAATAAAATATTTTTAAGGATAACTGCACACTTTTGTGAAATTCAACCCTGAAAGAGAAGACTGTTGAAGTAAAGCATTATAACATTTATTCTGCCTTCTTTAAATATGTTTACTGAACTTCAGTCAACCTGGAAGACAAATGATATAATGTTGCAGATTTAAAATCATATTTTGGAATGCAAATGATTTATAATGAATGTGAATGGCACATTTCTTTGATATACTGAAGCAAAATTATATTTTTTTTGTCTAAAAGTCAACAATTGCAACCACTTTATTTTTATTATGTTATAATTTAAATAGACTGAACACCCATTTCTGAAATAAAAAACCCCCCTCTTCTTATCTTCTTTTGTATTTAAAGATTTAAGTAAAACTTTCAGATTCAGTCAGTTTAAAATAGCATATGATATCAGCTTTTATTAAAACGGTATGGTCCAGAAACAGTTGATTTTGTTAAATTATTTAAAAATAGTAATTTTAAAGTCTGCAATGTTCTAAAAGGCAAAATAAATAAATAAATAAAGTAAATCACAATTGTGTACAATTGTGACAGTCTTCAATTTTTTTTAAACAAAAATAAGATAATTATTCTGAAATTATTTGTTTTTATTAATTACAGGATACTCTTTCAAGCATTCATCTCAATGATGACTCAGGAAATAGTCAAGAAAAACGTTCATCTGTTCCGACTGAAGATGATGAGGTATGACTAACTAATTTTCCATGTTATAGAAAGTTTTTGTTGGCGTGCATCTGCTAATTCTAGAAACTACTCACCTTGCAGCACAAGTACAGAATATTCTGCAGTATATGTCTGCAGAGTGACTGACAGGTGATGCAATACAGCACAATAATCTTACTTGATTCCAGTGACCATCATAAACACAAATTTACACTTTTTTTAAAGGGTTTTTTTTATGGGAACTGCTTGAAAGAACTATAAAAGATTATATAGTAAATCGGCTATCATACAATCATACAAATGCTGGCTTTTCCTGGAAAACCCTTAAAGCGGAGGCTATCGGCTATCATACAATCGGCTATCATACAATCATACATATGCTGGCTTTTCCTGGAAAACCCTTAAAGTGGAGTTCCACCCAAAAATGGAACTTCCGCTTTAGGTATTCTAACCCCCTAACATGCCACATTTGGCATGTCATTTTTTTGGGGGGGGAGCGGGTACCTAGTTTTGACAGGTACCCGCTCCCACTTCCGCTCGGAGCGCCGCGGCGCCCTGAACGGAAGTTCTCCTCTCCCCCTCCCTCCCTGCAATCTTCTGGGACATGTCAGAGGTCCCAGAAGATTGCCGGCCAATCAAGACGCGCAGCGCGACTCGCGCATGCGCAGTGGGTACCCGGCTGTGAAGCCGCAAACTGTCACAGCCGGGTGCCCACAGCAGTGATGCCGGCACCGAGGGAGAGGATCGAGGCTTCGAGCGGCCGCATCGCTGGACCGTTGGACAGGTGAGTGAAATGGCTGGAACTCTGCTTTAAGAAGAAGAAGGAAAAAGCCTGACTTAGAAGAAGAACTTGACCAACAAAACCTCATTGGAAACATAAGGTGGTATCAGTGTGGAAATTACAGGCCAATGACAGTTGAGGTATTCAAGGGCTGTGTGCCACTAGAAGAGGTTGCCGATATTTATGAATCAAGTAAGATTTGTGTTATACAAACTTCATAGTTCATCCAATATTGCCTCACTAAGGAAATTGTACTTTATCAAATTCAGTTAGACCTTGCAACACTATGCTATGAGGAAGGCGTAAAGCCGAAACATGTCAGCATTTGTCACGTTGTCACTTCTATCGATGCTGGAATAAAGAATTTTACTTGGAAGAAGCATTTTCGTGTGGCGGCTTTATTCATATAACATTTGGTTTGGACGTTCAGCCTGAGCAATGACACTTAGCTCTTTATCTTCTCACAGTGCGGTAGAGCTAGGGTGAGTTGTTGTTTAGACCTTGCAACACGTCTCATAGACTATATTTAGGATGCACATTGGTAAGGGAAATTAGATTTGTTTTACACAAAAATACATTTTATAAAATTTTTATATCATTGGTCAAATTACTGTTCTCATCACATTTCATTAATTATTCTGGAAAAGGTAATTATATAATCAGAAATTAGGCTTCATTCCACATTAGCTTAAAAAACACTGCTCCTATAGGGGTTTAGTGTTTTGCCTGTAGAAGCAACTAATGTTAACCTATGTGTTCATACACATTAGGTAGTCTAGAGGCATTTTTTTAAGCTCAGTGTTTAGAGGCAGAAAAGAAATCCCTTCTGTTTTGCTTTTTTGAGAGTGTTTATCTGGCAGAAATCGGTAAACATTCTTTTCTGCCAAGAGCACTGCCATTTTTTTTTAGGATAGTGTGCATGTAGCCTTATCCTTGCAGTGGGAATTACCATGCACTGCATGTGTTACATACATGTTTTGCCTGGATGGATTATAAAAAAAATAAAATATAAAACATTTTTTACTTACCTTATTCTTCGATCACGCAGGACTGCTCTTCAGAAGGTGCTTCTCTTTCCTGTAAAGTCACCGGAAATCTGACATTCTTGTGTAGGTAGCAGGACTTGTTATTCATTGACAGTGAGGTCAAAGAGGGTCTAAACACAAAAATGGTAGCTATTGGGAACAAGAACACGTTTGTTGTATGTGGAGTGATTAATAAAGTATTTTGAAATTATGTAAATGTTCCCTCTATGTAAAAAAAAAAAAAAAAATGCTATTTTACATTTTTATTTTTTTTTAAATTCCTATTTACTCAACTAGCCTCAGTAGTGTATAAAGCATTGTCCAGCTTACACAAATACAGGTTAAAATAAAATAAGATATCGGTAGGATATAATATCAGTAGGATAATCTCTGCTTCCCAAAAACATGTCTCAAGAAAAATTTCCCCTCTACCTCGTCCGGCAATAGAAAGTGGGAAACCTTGACCATTGATGCATACCTAGAGTATAACAGAAAGAAGTGCTCTGCTCAGAAGCCATTATTTGAACACAAAGCAAAATAGGAAGGAGCACTTTTCAAAAAAAAAAAAAAAAAGTTCTGCTTTACAAAATACTCAGTAACGTTGCAACAAGGGGAGTGATGGCGCACTGCATATTCACCTATTTGTAGTACTCGCTCTTATCATTGTTCTGTGCATATGCACCAGTCTGGGATCAGAACCCTTGTTCCTATTATTCCATGTCAGTCAATTCATCCCAGTTTTTATTAGGGGGTGGGGTGGAGCTGACTTTATCAAATGTTTTGGGTCAGGCTTGTGGGAAGCAGAGATTGGCCAACTGGTATTTTATCTAAATAAGCTATATGTGTGTAAGCTGGACAATACTTTTTTACAGAACAGGGGCCACTTGACTGCATGGGAAGGTAAATTAAAATTATTAATGTACTTTGTCATTTCATTAGAAAAAAGCAGCAAAGAGAGAGCATGAAGTGATTAAATAATGGTTGTAGGTATGTCATCTGACTGAAGACTGATTTGAATATTTATTTGAAAATATTCCAACACACCATCAAATCTTATAATGTTAAAAAAAATTACCCAATCACCACAAAAAGTGAATCTCTATTTTATTATTGTAACGACAATTGATATGAAAATACAATTTAAATTACACACAATTTATAGTGTACTATTTTCAAAACCATTAACTACATCTGCTTAATCACTTGCCGACCAGCTGCCGTACATATACTGTGTACTATACCTGTACGTCATTTTGTGTAATAGCCAGGGGGAGCGGGCACGTGCTGATTGGCCAGAGGGGGAGCCAATCAGCTGGTCAGGCGGACGCAATGTCCGCCAGCCACCCATGATCACTCCCCATAGAGACAGAACAGCAGTCTGCAAATGTAAACAAGGCAGACCGCCGTTCTGTCACAAATGAACACAGGGATCCTGTGTTCCTGCTATTCAGGAACACAGATCTCTATGTTCATCTACTGAGTCCATCCCCCACACAGTTAGAAAGCATCCTCTAGGGACACACCTAACCCCTTGATTGTCCCTGATGTTAACCCCTTCCCTCCCAGTGTCAGTAGAGTAACAGTGCAGAATTGTAGCACTGATTACTGTAGTAATGTCACTGGTCCCCTCAAAAGTGTCAGTTAGGTGTCCAATCTGTCCGTCGCAATGTCACAGTCCTGCTAAAAATCGCTGATCGCCGCCATTACTAGTAAAAATAAATAAATAAAAATGCCATATATCTATCCCCTAATTTGTAGACACGATAACCTTTGCGCAAACCAATCAATATACACTTATTGGGATTTTTTTTTTTACCAAAAATATGTGGCAAAATACATTTTGGCCTAAAATTATGAAAAATGTAAAAACAAATGTTATTGGCTGTGTTTTTAGCAGAACGTAAAAAATATTGTTTTTTTTTTCAGAATTTTTCAGAATTGTCGCTCATTTTTTTCTTATAGCGCAAAAAACAAAAACCGCAGAGGTGATCAATTACCCCCAAAAGAAAGCTCTATTTGTGGGGAAAAAAGGACATCAATTTTATTTGGGTACAGTGTCACACGACCACGCAATGTCAGTTAAAATAATGCAGTGCGGTATCACAAAAAATGGCCTGGTCATTAAGGTAAGGTGGTAAAACCTTCTGGTCCAGAAGTGGTTAATTCCCCTGTATGAGGAATGAAAAGACATGTTATTTCAATGTAAGACAAAAACTTTATTTAATATACTTCTGGCTAATATTTACGCAAACAAAGGTGGTAATATTTAATTTTTCAGCAAGTTATAAAAAAAAAAAAACACCCTTCATTTCTTCTTGTTTTTTGTTTTACAGATTTAATTCAATACATTTCTAATATATTTTATATGCTGTTCTTTATTATGAAGACAAATCAACAGTAAAACATGGAATAAAAATTAGAATATACAGAATAATCAAAAATATAAACAGACTACTCAGCAAGTCACAGTATTGTGATGTAGATTTAAAGGCTTAGTTTACCTTTTGTATCCTGGTTTAAGTTTACCAAATAAAAAAATAGTGGAATCTTTAATGCGCCATCCATCAATACTTTATGTAGCGCTACCCCCACAGGAGCCGCTGGATCTTGATTCCCCCTTTTCCTTCACAGCCAGGCAATGTGCATTTCCAACTTTCATCCAGACAATTCGTCCATGGGCTTGATTTTGTTGTTTTATCTTTATGGATCAATGGCAAAGTTCTTTACGTTTCAGGAGCTCTCAGTCCCCTTTACTGAAATAGCACAAAGTTGCAAACTGTATGGAGGAATATCGTGTCTCCTCAGTAGAACCTCACACAGTTCTGACACTTGCCGATACTACCAGCATGCTTGGCTGCCTTTACTACCAGCCCACCTGGCTGCTTCTAAAGAACGCGCTAGGACAAGGGATTGGGATTTAGCACAATGCTGACCCTGGAAAATTTGCTATGTATGGCAGTCTCTCCCCTTGTATTCATCTGGGTGTGCTGAGGTATTCAAACTGTCCCAAGTTCTGCTGGAAAATGAAATCAGTATCTCTATAAAGCTGGTCAGCAGAGGGAAGCATGAAGTGCTCTAGAATTTCCTGGTAGAGGGCTGTGCTGACTTTGGACTTGATAAAACACAGTGGACCAACACCAGCAGATGACATGGCTCTGCAAATCATCACTGACTGGAAACTTCACACTGGACATCATGCAACTTTGATTCTGCACCTCTCTACTCTTCCTTCAGACTCTGGGATCTTGTTTCCCAAATGAAATGCAAACTTTTCCACAGTGCGTGATGATTTGGGGAGTCCACTGTGTTTTATCAAGTCCAAAGTCAGCGCAGCCCCCTACCAGGAAATTCTACAGCACTTCATGCTTCCCTCTGCTGACCAGCTTTATGGAGATGCTGATTTAATTTTCCAGCAGGACTTGGCACCTGCCCACACTGCCAAAAGTACCAATACCTGGTTTAATGATCATGGTATCATTGTGCTTGATTGGCCAGCAAAATGGCCTGACCTAAACCCTATGGAGAATCTGTGGGGTATTGGCATGAGGAAGATGAGATACACCAGACCCAACAATGCAGACGAGCTGAAGGCCGCTATCAAAGCAACCTGAGCTTTCATAACACCTCAGCAGTGCCACAGGCTGATCGCCTCCATGCCACGCTGCATTGATGCAGTAATTCATGCAAAAGGAGCCCTGACCAAGTATTGAGTGCATACTATACTGTACATGAACATACTTTTCAGTAGGCCAACATTTCTGTATTAAAAATCCTTTTTTTTTTTTTTTTTATTGGTCTTATGTAATATTCAAATTTTCTGAGATACTGAATTTTGGGTTTTCACTAGCTTTAAGCCATAATCATCAACATGAAAAGAAAGAAATGTTTGAAATATATCTCTCTGTGTGTAATGCATCTATAAAAAAATATATGAGTTTCACTTTTTGAATTCAATTACTGAAATAAATAACTTTTTGATGATATTCTTATTTTATGAGATGCACCTGTACATTGCCAGGAGCCTTTTATGAAGAGGTATAGTAAAGACATAAATAATTAAACCATGATAGAAATATAATTGCATAATGTCAACATAAGTGGTCTCTATCTATTGTAAAAAGTACAGTCCTTGTGATTTCATGAGCGTACCTGACGCACGTGGTATCAGACAGATGGTCACAGGAGTGCATTTGGAGAAACTGGGATGCACCATTGTCCAAAAGCAATCCCATGAGGGACAGGCAACACAGCAAACAATGGCTAACTGGCCCAACAAAAACACCAACAAGACAGGGTCAGGCCCCCTACAGGGCCATTTGGAGGACTTTCTGACAAAAGTCAGCATCTGCCAAAGTATGAACATCCACCTGATAAAACTTAGCAAACATGTAAACAGTAGAACAAGTGGCAGCCTTGCAGTCCTAAGGCACATTAAGCACCAATGCTTTTAGTAGAGTGAGGTTTTTCAGGATAAAGGGGAAAATGTTCCACTTCAGGTACATGCTTGTGTAAAGAATCTTACCAATGGTGCAATGAGATGTTCCCCGCACTTACTGAGAACCCTCATGTGATACAAACAGGGAGTGAGACTGATAAATATGTAGCACTACACCCTAGAGGGCCGCTGTGTTTTGGGTCCTCCTATTCTTGCAGGCTACATGAATTTTCCAACTTTGACACAGAGTCAGTAACCAGTCTATGGGCTTGTTTTTGGGAAATCAACCTGGATAGGGATTAGGGAAAATGGTAAACTATTTTACAAGCATATTTTCCTCAAATTGTATATGCAGTGTACAGTGGGGATCGAAAGTGTGGGCACCCCAGGTAAAAATTTGTATTAATGTGCATAAAGAAGCCAAGGAAAGATGGAAAAATCGCCAAAAGGCATCAAATTACAGATTAGACATTCTTATAATATGTCAACAAAAGTTAGATTTTTATTTCCATCATTTAGACTTTCAAAATAACAGAAAACAAAAAAATGGCGTCTGCAAAAGTTTGGGCACCCTGCAGAGTTAATATCTTGTACTGCCCCCTTTGGCAAGTATCACAGCTTGTAAACGCTTTTTGTAGCCAGCCAAGAGTCTTTCAATTCTTGTTTGAGGTATCTTTGCCCATTCTTCCTTACAAAAGTCTTCCAGTTCTTTGAGATTTCTGGGCAGTCTGTCACGCACTGCTCTTTTACGGTCTATCCATAGATTTTCAATTATGTTGAGGTCAGGAGAAAGGGAAGGCCATAGCAAAACCTTCAGTTTACACCTCTTGATGTAATCCCCCGTGGATTTCGAGGTGTGTTTAGGATCATTATCCATTTGTAGAAGCCATCCTCTCTTTAACTTCAGCTCTTTCACAGATGGCATCAAGTTACCATCCAAAATTTGCTTAAATTTTATTGAATCCATTTTTCCTTCTACTCGTGAGATGTTCCCTGTGCCACTGGCTGCAATACAACCCCAAAGCATGATTAATCCACCCCCATGCTTAACAGTTGGACAGAGGTTCTTTTCATTAAATTCTGTGCCACTTCTTCTCCAAACGTATCTTTGCTCATTCTGGCCAAAAAGTTCAATTTTAACCTCATCAGTCCACAAAACTTGTTTCCAAAATGCATCAGGCTTGTCTATATGTTCATTTGCAAAGTTCAAACGCTGATTTTTGTGGTGAGGACGTAGAAGAGGTTTTCTTCTGATGACTCTTCCATGAAGACCATATTTGTACAAGTATCTCTTTATAGTGGAATAGTGTACCACAACTCCAGTGTCTGCCAGATCTTTCTGGAGGGATCGTGCAGTCAAACGTGGGTTTTGAATTGTTTTTCTCACAATCCTGCGAGCTGTTCTGTCTGATATTTTTCTTGGTCTTCCCGATCTTGCTTCAACTTCCACTGTTCCTGATGACTGCAATTTCTTTTGCAAATATAATTTTTATTAAAATTTTCGCGTGGGATAACAAATTTCATCATAACAAGAAGACATAAGGACATCACAACAGTTTGATCAATATTTCCCTCGCATTTCTAATTCCTGCATCTTCTAATTATCCTACTACTAATTTAACAATTCACCTCCCTCCCTTCTTTTATATTTATATAAAAGACTGCCATTTCTTAATTACATTCCGAACAGAGGATATTGACATCTGAAAATGCTTTGCTATCTTCTTATAGCCTTCTCCAGCTTTGTGGGCGTCAACTATTTTCAGTTTTCTAGCCAACTCCTTAGAAGATCCCATGGTGCTGATTGTTGGGGCAAGGTCAGATGAGTCTGAGCATTTAAAACCTTTGAGATTGACATCACCTGGTCTTCCCAGAGGATGATTGAGAACAATCCATGACACTGGCAGGTCTCAGCCTTGCAAAGGGGGCAGTGCATGCTATAAATTCTGCAGGGTGCCCAAACTTTTGCAGATGCCATTTTTTGGTTTTCTGTAATTTTGAAAGTGTCAATGATGGAAATAAAATCTAACATTTGTTGACATTATAAGAATGTCTAATCTGTAATTTGATGCCTTTTGGAGATTTTTCCATCTTTCCTTGGCTTCTTTATGCACATTAACCACTTTACCACCGGAGGATTTTCCTGCTAAAAGACCAGGGGTTATTTTGCGATTTTTTACTGCGTGACTTTAACGGACAATTGCGCGGTCGTGCGACGCTGTACCTAAACGAATTTCACGTCCTTTTTTTCCCACAAACAGAGCTTTCTTTTGGTGGTATTTGATCACCTGTGCGATTTTTTGATCACGCGCTATAAACAAAAAAAGAGCGTAATTTTTGCAAAAACAACAATATTTTTCACTTTTTTTTATATGAAATTCCCCCAAAAAAAAATGTAAAAATCAAAATTTTTTAAAATTTTCGGCCAATTTGTTTTACGCTACCTATGTTTGGTAAAAAAAATCGCAAAAAGCGTATTTTGATTGGTTTGCGCAAAAGTTATCGCGTTTACTAACAAAGGGAAAGATTTTTGTCATTTTTGGTGTTTTTTTTTTTAACGAGTAATGGCGGCGATCTGCGATTTTTTTTGCGGTACTGCGACATTGCAGCGGACAGATCGGACCCTTGACTGACATTTTTGACACTTTTGGGGGTACCAGTGACATTACTGCAGTAATCAGTGCTATATATATGCACTGTTACTGCAAAAATGACACTGGCAGGGAAGGGGTTAACAGTATTGGACAGGGAGGGGTTAAGTGTGTCCTAGGGGCGTGTTTCTAACTGTGCAGGGACAGGTCTACTAGTGTAAAAACAAAGATCAACAGTTCTACATAGTAGAACTGTCTGATCTTCACTTTTACACAGGGAGAACTGACAGGCGGCTTGTTTACACAAGCCGCTCTGTCTTTCTCCCGCTGTACCGGCGATCGTAGTGTGACCGGCGGACATCGGGTCCGCCAGTCACACTCCCGCACTCCTCCGTGAACGAGCCGAGGCGGGCGCGCGCCTCAGCGGGCGCGCGCCCGCCCGCTATTGGCTCTGGAAGGAGTGACAGGCGAGCGACGTAGACCTACGTCACTCTGCCTGGCCGGGGCCGACTGCCGCAGTAAATATACTGTGCGCAGTCGGCAAGCGGTTAATACAATTTTTTACCTGGGGTGCCCAAACTTTCGATCCCCACTGTATGTGGTATGTGTTTTTTGGAATCATTGTATGATATATATGTTATTTCTCACATTTTGTCCATGAGATAATAAAAAAAGATAATTTTTTGAGATGACTATCAAATGTCATGAAGATAAGATAGAGAAAAAACAGAGCGCAGAGTTCAGGAGTGTGTTATATAAAGAATGCAAAGCTAAGGAGCGCTACATAAAGAATGCAGGGCTAAGTAGCGCTCAAGAGTGTGCTACGTAAAGAATGCAGGGCTCAGGAGTGCAATACATAAAGAAAGCAGGGCTCAGGAGTGCACTACATAAAAAATGCAGGGCTCAGGAGTGCGCTACATAAAGAATGCAGGGCTCAGCAGTGCGCTACATAAAGAATGCAGGGCTCAGCTGTGCCGATCTATGCAGTCTGACCAGTGCCCAGCAGTCTGACCAGTGCCCTTGCCAGTGCCCAGCAATGCAGACTGAACAGTGCCCAGCAATGAAGCCTTACCAGTGCCCATCCAATGCAGCCTTACCAGTGGCCATCTATGCAGCCTGACCAGTGCCCAGCAATGCAGCCTGACCAGTGCCCAGCAATGCAGCCTGACCAGTGCCAAGCAATGCAGCTTGACCCAGGGGCGGATCCAGGGGGGGACAGGCCAATTGCTCCCCCCCCCCGAGAAAATATTACTTACTCCCAGTCCGAGGATCCCAGGCCACCTCCTGTTCTGGGATGGAGGGTCGGCAAGCCCAGATTGTGGTTTCCTGACCCGCCATCCCCGAGCATCACTGTGAAGAAAGAAGCCGGCACTAGAGGAAGGCTCCTGTCACAGGCGGAGTGATACCAAATATACTCCGCCTCCGTCTGTGATAGGAGCGATACAGGAAGCAGCGGCTCTACTCTCTACGGCACCCGCATGCTTCCTCCAGTGCCGCTCCTATCACATTGATGCTCAGGAATGGTGGGTCGGGAACCCGCCAGCAGTACCCACCAGCAGTACCTACCAGCACCAGCCAGCAGTACCCACCAGCAGAACCCACCAGCACCAGCCAGCAGTACCCACCAGCACCAGCCAGCAGTACCCACCAGCAGTACCCACCAGCACCAGCCAGCAGTACCCACCAGCACCAGCCAGCAGTACCCACCAGCAGTACCAGCCAGCAGTACCCATCAACAGTATCCACCAGCACCAGCCAGCAGTTCTCACCAGCAGTAGTAGCCAGCAGAACCCACCACCAGTACCCACCAGCACCAACCAGCAGTACCCACCAGCAGTACCAGCCAGCAGAACCCACCAGCAGTACCTGCTAACAGTACTGGCCAGCAGTACCTGCCACCAGTACAGCCAGCAGCAGCCACCAGCCATACCCACCTGGGGGACAGCAGCAGCCACCAATACCTGCAGGAATCCTGAAGAAGAAGTGAAGATTGAGGTCAGTTGAGGTGCAGGTAAACCACAGTGCATCCGTGTGAAAGCAGCCTTAGGCCCCTTTCACACGATCGGTCTAATCAGGTCTGCCTGTCTGTTTTTTGGAGTGGACACGCACATGTGATCCGCCTACTCCACTCATTGTGGCCCGCGACCGGTTACCAAGGCGCTAAAGTTGTCCTCTCTCCTCAAAAGGTTGGGCATCCCTGCTGTAGGGGCATGAGTCCCGGATGAAGAGGTGCGCTGTAGCAGCCCTCCTCCTTAGTTTTGCCGCGGTGTGTGGCAGAGGGAAGGAGTCCCGGATGGAGAGGAGCGCTGTACTGTAGTGCATCAGGAGACCCACAGGGAAATCATAAAAATCTCCTGTGGAGTTGATAAAAACATTAAGACCGCTGCCACTGTTACAGCTGGCCTTAACATTTTCATTACTATAGTTGGCAGGTCTCACTATTCTTCCCTACCTCCTCCGCGCGGTGAGGAAATGGCATCATTTTAAATGTGTCACTGTTTTAAATAAGGATAGGACTGTATGATACGTTAAAAACAGTTCTGTAAGCAACACCCTATTTTCTGGCAGTGACCCTCCCGAGACTAGACTCTGGATCTGGCCCTGGCCTGACCAGTGCCCAGCAATGCAGTCTGACCAGTGCCCATCCAATGCAGCCTGACCAGGGCCCATCCAAAGCAGCCTGACCAGTGCCCAGCAATGCAGCCTGACCAGTGCCCCGCAATGCAGCCTGACCAGTTCCCCTGCAATGCAGCCTGACCAGTGCCTCTCCAATGCAGCCTTACCAGTGCCCAGCAATACAGCCTGACCAGTGCTCATCCAATGCAGCCTCACCAGTGCCTCTCCAATGCAGCCTCACTGATGTCCATCCAATGCAGTCTGACCAGTGCCAAGCAATGCAGCCTCACTAGTGCCCAGCAATGCAGCCTGACCAGTGCCCAGCAATGCAGCCCGGCCAGTGCCCAGCAATGCAGCCCGGCCAGTGCCCAGCAATGCAGCCTGACCAGTTCCCATCCAATGCAGTCTCACCAGTGGCCATCCAATGCAGCCTCACCAGTGACCATCCAATGCAGCCTCACCAGTGCCCATCCAATGCAGCTTCACCAGTGCCCATCTAATGCAGCCTCACCAGTGCCCATCTAATGCAACCCGACCAGTGGTCAGCAATGTAGCCTCACCAGTGCCCATCCTCCAATGCAGCCTCACCACTGCCCATCATTCAATGCAGCCTCACCAGTGCAGGGGATCAGAGATAAGAGGAGAGCCGGATGGATCATCACACAGCTTTAATCTGAATCACCAGGCGCCCGCCGTCACACAAGTCCCGCCTCCTGGGTTGGCTCCTACCTATGATAGACAGCACACATTCCAGCATTTGACAAGTGTGCTGTCTATCAAAGGAGCCAAACAAGGAGGTGGGACTTTGTCAAAGGGAAGTCCCCTTTGACAAAGTCGGAAATGACAAAATGCGACATGCGACAAAATGCGTAACCGGAACCAGCCTGGGATGAAGAGCGGACATCACAGAGTGGACACCACACCAGCGTGGAGAGGGTGAAAAGACCCAGGAATGTTCGTTATGCACCCATACACTTTTAATACTGGCTTTTGACTATGATTTGTTTGTAAGTGCAATAGCTTTTGAGATCAATAAAGAAGTGGTATTTTAAAAATGGTATCACACTAGTGGACAATATTTGTTTTTACATATATCCTTATCCATACTGATTACGCGTGATTGGAGGAGAAGGTGACTGCATATCCAGGGGAAGCCCTAGGGGATGCCAATCCGTTTCTAGCATTGTCCATATGAGTAGGAGGAGGTGATGGTCGATCCAGTGGAATTCCTGGGGATTATAAACCACGCTTATGTGCCTTATCCATGAGAGTGGGTAGGCATTGCTTTCTGGTGAGTTCCCACTTTCTCTGGAGTTACCAACAAAGTGGTGGAAGATTGTGACGTGATCTGTTTCAGCTGAACACTGGAATACCTTTTTCCTCTCCCTTGGAGTGTATTACATCTATCTACTCATAGACTCTTTCAAGGCACTACTATTTGATGGACTTTGGTTAATTATGTTCTATGGATGATTTCCAAAAAATAATCTGACAATTATGACCATGCTATGTTTGCGCTACTGATGCCATTTTTTCTCTAAAGATAAGTTGGTGTTTTAGGATTTATGTTTTGTTTTTGAAGTAGCAGCAACTTGTCTGTAACAGATGCTTTAACATATTGGGCCTATCCCAAACTTTAGGTCATTTCCTTTCTGAGCACAGGGGACCATTACAATTTGTTTCGTTTGTGTTGTGTGGTATTTTACATAATAGTGGGATACTCCAACTTGAACTATTTACAGTTGATAAGGACAACTCTCACTTGGCCTCACAGGGTTAATTGTGGAAGCAGTCACATTGCTTTAACCATACTTCAACATATAGAAAGAGTTAAGTCTTCTTGCTCTCTCCCCAGCAACCGACTTGGTGAACTACATTATCTTTAGGACACTCTCTAGCATCCCCTTTACCGACACCCGTCCACTGACTCTTCTAGCAGAAGGGATGGTCCCCCTCAGGACAGGCCCCATGACAGAGATCTGTACCTACTGTATGCAGAATCAGATCCTTTCCAATATCTCCCTTCCAGTCAGCTCTGCAGGACCTCTGGGTTCAGTTCCCCTCTACTCTTCAGGCCCTCAGGTCGACCACCTGAGGCCGCATGGCAACTTTTACAGAGGAAGAGGCAGCCATCCCCTCCCTCTGGGACCCCGCTCTCCAGCTGAAAGACCCCAAGCACATGTGCCTTTGGTATTTATACAGTATCCCAGCATGCATGGAGGCACTTTCCTCTGCCAATCACCAGGGCTGTACTAAATGCCTGTGCACTCATTTGTCAGGTTTCCTCCCACTGTCCAATATGCCTACCTATTGGACCAGTGTGAAACACTTCAGACAAACTGAGCTGCACCTGAGCACAATGAGCAGACCTCACTAGCAGATCCTGTTCTCTGGTAGGCAGAGAACAATATACATTTACCTGGCAATCTCTCTGGTAAGCAGAAAAGATCCAAAACTGTACTTTCTCTCTAGCACCTACCTGCTACACATGTAGGTACAGATTTACCGGTACAAACGATATACAGAAAGAAGTAAAAAAAAAAAAATGCCATACATTGATAAAATTATATATAAATAAAGTTATTAATTTCAGACATAAAAAAAAAAAAAATTGAAAAGACTGTAAATCCCTTTTAACAGACTGCAGTCCCTGCAAGTGCAGACATCCCGGACTAAGCCATTTTTCTGTGTGTTCTGCTTTTGTTGGGTTTAGTGTTTTTTTTTGTCTGTGACATAGAAACCCACTTCTTCTACCACCACGGCTGACAACAGATTACTCCTTCAGTCAGTACTTTGAGAAAAGGTCTGATCATATCTGGCATATTTGCTTAGCTATTTTGGGATTCAGTAATAGTTTGCTGAGTAACAAACTCAAATACCTTTTCTTGGGTTTGTAAGACCGAATAAAATTCTTGGGAATGTATACAGAGTTACAAAAAAAGACCTTACTGTTGGAATGTAGCCTTAGTTTCCTTGTCTAGGATGATGAAGGAGCAGTGTTTACGGCACGACAGACAAATGGAAACACATTTTGGGAGGGTCGCATTGTGCATGTGCCCTAGGGATGGTGCAAAGAGAGTGTTTGTATACTGCTCTGCACATTTATGATTGGCTAAGCACCCCATTGGCAGGCTGCATGATAAAGAAACACCTCGGGGTAAGGCTGCTGATCCCTTTTCAATGAAATTCAACATCCTCTCAGGACCTTGCTTTTCTCTTTACAAAGAAAGCTAGCAGGCAGAAATGCCAACGAAATCACTGAACAGGATTCAGATGGGAAATGTTATTGACTTCTAGGGGGTAAAGAAACTGAGAATGAAAATAAGTCCTCTTCTTTCTTGTCTTTGCCTTGATGCAGCAGCAGACATGGGGCCTGGTAACTACAACTAGGAAATCGAAGAAGTAGTGGAAAGAGGTGGAGGATCTCCTAAAGAGAAAATAAATAAATTTGGCCAAAGATTGCTCAGTTTGTCATTTAGCCAGCGGGTTGATTAAAAATTCTGAACAGATTCCCCCATCCACCTCACTTGTGTGCATGGTGGAATCTGTTCAGATTTTTTTTTAATCAACTGATGTGCTATTGTATTCTGGCAGCGGGACTTGATTGCTGTCAGAATACACTGATTGGCACTGCAGATGATTGGATGTAAGCGCTGATTAAACGAAAATATATCAATGGTCCCATTCAGGAGGAGTCAATTATTAGATATGTTTCTGTTGATAACACCAGAAATATTGTGAGATAACAATTTCCTGTGCTCTCTGCCAGAGATTACCTGAAGTCTGATAGTATATGTCCTGTCAAAGCTAATTGTCCAATGTGAGATATCAAGCAGTTGATAAAGCAGACTTCAGGTGACCTCTAACTCCAGCGACTAGCTCACGTGTAAGGCTAAAGTTGGCCATAGATGGATTATTTTTTTTCTTTTTCAGCCAGCTGACTGAATGGAAAAAAAGTCCAATCCACCATCCGCACAAGCGAGGTGGATAGAGGAATTTACCCTGCTGAGATGATGGGGTTCATTTACTAAAGGCAAATAGACTCTCTGCAAGTTGCTCCAGAGCTTAGGTAATGAGTTAAGGCTTCACTTTGCAAAAAATACCCAATCAAGTGCAAGGAAAATGGAGAAAACAGCATTGTTGCTTGCACATGATTGGATGATGGAAATCAGCAGAGCTTCTGCTCATTTACTAAGCTCTGAAGCAACTGCTCTTGCAGAGTGCAACTGCACTTTGCAAATGTGCACAGTCTATTTGCCTCCCCACTGTCAGAATACACTGGTCAGCGGTTGCGGCTGTGGATTAAGAAAAAGGTTCCCACAAGCCCATTCGAAAGAAGACCATCATTAGAGCGACTTGTGTTGTGCAGGAGCTGCCAAACATGGATTAAATTCAGCCAGTCCCTGCTGATTACTCTTTTTTTTTTTTCAATTAGCAAGCAGGCTGATCAAAACATACAAACCAATTCCTCCATCACATTGTCGAGGTCACGTTGCCAACCGTCATTAAATTTGCAGACAGTTTGTAAAAATCTGTGATTTTTACAACTGCCTGTAAATATCAGGGTCTGATAATTTGTCAGGCTGTGTTGACTTTTGTATGTGTAAACCAGTCAAATTACTTCTTATGGGTATTGTCAATGTTTCCATATTGTCTTTATACTGTTTAAGGGATTGTCTCATTTCTTTTTTTTTAAATAACAAACATGTTATACTTACCTCCTTTGTGCAGTGGTTTTACACGGAGCAGCCCTGATCCTCCTCTTCTCGGGTCCTTCGTTGCTGCTCCTAGCCCTTCCCTCCTGTCGAGTGCCCCACAGCAAGTAGCTGTGGGTCCATTCAGACTCAGGTAAGTATTAGCAGGTACTGGGGGGCTGCTTCACCCAGAAGGTTTTTTTTATCTTAATGCATAGAATGCAATAAGATAAAAAAAAGCCTCCTGACTTTAAAACTCCCTTATATATTGATTTTCTTTGTTTTTAATGTCATTTTTCAGTTTGTCTGTAAAAAATGTACTCTGCTAGTAAATTTTCAATGTTTTATTAGTAAAAAATGCTGTGGGAGGTTGGCTACACTGACTGAGGTGGACAGAGGAATCCTCTTTGTTAAAAAATTGTATTCTGACAGTAGGGACATTCTGCTGTTAAGAAAAGACTGATTAGCGGCTGCAGTCCATTGGCTGCAGCTGCTGTTTCAGAAAATTTGACAACAAACCTGTTTTACAGAACTTGATCTTCCCAGCCGAATTTCGATCTATTTATGGCCAATTTAAGACAGACAGAGCTATATGTAGGAGGTACATTTTTCATAACTAGGCTTGTACATACACACTAATCTGAGTATCCAGATTCTTGCATAGGCCTAAATGTGGCAGGTTTGATTGTGGTTGTGCTGCCACCACATTGAAAACTTTACTGGAAAATGACAGCTGGAATTATAAGTCGAATGAGGTCCAGTATGGGAAAAAAAAAAGAAAAGTGTGTATTTGAAAACAACCCCATTTCAGTCGTCAACTTTTTAATCTGCATTGGAAAAATGAAATTACCAAGAATGAAAGATTTTTTTGTTATTGACAATTCTATTTCAAAAGATCATCAGAATAATGCACTGCATACTGTATTACAATTTGTTAAAGCAAAGCGTGTTTGTATATATATATATATATTTTTATCTTTTGGACTAAGAAATAAATTACATAATTACATTTTTATTTTTTATTAATGAGCTAAATATATTTTATTGTATGTGTATGTATTTTACCACTTGTAACCTGCAGGTGGCAAGCTCTAAGCACCAGCATTCTGAAGGCTCAGATAACAGCTGCTGCTGTGAAAAAGCTCAGGGAGATCAGATTGCACGTACAGCTGAATGACAATGGATGTTTCAAGCATGCAGGCAGTGCAGGGGGCTCTAATTACAAATATGCATAATAACTATGGTTGCACTCTGTATGTTTATTTGTTAAATACTAAAATGTTATCTCATAAATAGTAGCAACTTTTTATATAAACAAGCAAAAAAATGTTGATTAGGGATTGTGTCCACTGAGCAATAAATAGGTATGGATACAGTTACTTTATATGATCTTATTAAAAAAAAAAAAGCCAACTATTGTTCTCCAGAATATAAGGCTTTATTCAGACAGGTATAGAAATGGTTTGATTGTGCATTGCCAGGGGTAGCAACCTGAATGCATAAGGTAAAAAATGTCATACATCCTAATGGAGAGCATTGAGCTAACATTCCTATTACTACCGCATAGCATCAATGCCACGCCGATGTCCCCTGAGGGGTTTTGGTATTTATCACTATCCCCTTAGGGCAAGGGTGTCAAACTCAATTTCATCGCAGGTCACATCAGCATTATGGTTGCCCTCAAAGGGCCAGTTATATCTGTAAGATTAGATGTCCAGAGCACCCCACAGCCCCCTTAAACCCTTACATGAGATGTCAAGAGCCACCCCACCATCAGAAGTCAAAAGTCACCCACCCTTCCTTACATCACAATGCACCCCCTTGCCTTGTGCTGCTGCCAGGAAGAAGATGCAGGTGGATCTGGGAAGAAGAATGTACAAGATCTGGAGGAGAGCTGGAGTCAGCTTCCAGAGTCTGCTGAATGCTGAGATCAGGGAGGCCGAGACAAGGTGGTGTTGCGGCTGCACAGAGAGGTGCAGATCTGTAGGAGGAGTTCTGCCCTTCTCTCTGCTGCGGACTGCTGAAAAGGGGGGGTGGGTAACAGCGAGCCTTTCTGCAGCTGCACAGAGAAGCCCTGGATCTGGCAAAGGAGTTCTGTCCTCTCTGCTGCCGACTACTGAGACAATGTAGGGGCAGAGACAAGGGGGGTGCTGCAGCTGCAGGAGAGGTGTGAGGGCCACATGAAATTACCTGGGGGGCCACATTCGGGCCTTGTGTTTGACACCTCTGCCTTAGGGGATATGGCTGCATGACCGTAGTTACTATTAGGGTCTATGGTTTTTGTATTATGTTCATGTAACTATTTATAATTTATTTTTCTCTTTTAAATTGTATGTCCTTTTTTCTGTATGAATACATTTTGATATTTTTCATATATGTGGCTACAAAGTCCATATTTTCACACCTAATTTCAATTCATTCAGACAGGTGTTGACACCTTTTCAGTATGCAGGCAGCATCTGTTCTTGCACTTTTTTCACCAAGGCTGTGTGCAGGCAGTCTATAGCGGTAGACAGTCTTATATAGCCGCATGTCCAAAGTTACCATGCATGCAGGAGCGAGTGCATGGATCTGAACGCATACAGTCTGTGTTCGGATCCATGCACCTGCTCCTGCATGCATGGTAACTTTTGTCCATCCAGTCACTGCCTCTGAATCTACCGCTATAGGCTGCCTGCATGCAGGCTGGGGGGGATACAGGCACAATTACAAATGCAGCCTTCATGCAGAATGTGCGCCAATGCCTGTTTAAATGAATTTATTAGTACACAGACAACTGCCTGATCAAATTAGTTAATGATAACTTGTCTCCACTATATGTACCTCCTTCACAGATATTATCAGACAATCTTCTTTCCTCCATATTTTCTAGGCTAGTCTCTGTACAGTACAGATACTCCCATATGCTCATTAGGGGGGGAAGAGAACTGTTTTAGTTTAGGTGATACGGTTATAACAGATTACACTCTCCTTCTGGGGCCATTTAAATGCAATAAACAACCACCTGCTTATCCCAGGTCAAGTGTCTGCTCTATACAACAGCCTGTCATTTAGGCTCTATTCATCGGCATACGCATGAATTATTTATGCAAACACAAGGACTCAGCGCTGCACTTTGATACAATGGGAGAATTTCAAGCACAGAAGCCAGACGAAGGGAAGGCCAGGGGCAGGCCTGAGGGGCAAACTTAAGGAATGCTGCGGGCAGGCCCAGGGGGTGGCATCAAGCAAGACACAGCCAAGATCACGGATAAAGCTAAATGGGCATTATTACACACTAGGTGGTTTGTTGTATTTTATGCAATCTAATGACTGTTGGAAAATGTGGATATAATACAGATAAGATAAAATTCACAGTAGCTTAAAACAGATAAAATGTGTATATATACACGTATGTGCTCTTCTTTCTAAAACTGGACCCTGCAGTAAAATACAGCGGGCATAGAAAATAATCACCCCCTTTAAAATAATCACATTTTGTTGCTTTGCAGCCTGAAATGAAGACAGATCCAATTTTTGTTTTACCTAGCTGTATTTACTCTGTGGAACTTATAACGTCCAAGTGAAATATATAACACCAACATGTCAGAAAAAAAGAAACCAAAATCCAAAAACAGAATCACTGATTTGGATCACCCGGGGGGGGGGGCTTATGTCAGTATTTTGTTGGACCACCTTTTGCTTTAATTACAGCCTTTAATCTGTAGGGATAGGTCTCTAATAACTTTGCACATCTACACTTTGCAATATTTGTCCACTCTTCTTTACAGAACTGCTCAAGTCCAGCTAAATTTAATGGTGACCATTTGTGGCCTGCAGTCTTCAAGCCATTCCACAGATTTTCGATGAGATTTAAGTCTGGGCTCTGACTAGTCCATGCTAGGCCATGCCAGGACCACTGTGTGGTCATTTTTGCTGTGATCTTTGGGCCATTGTCATGTAGGAAGGTAAATCTTCTTCCCACTGACAACTTTCTAGCAGAGGGCAGCAGATTTTCCTAAAAAAATTGATGATATTTTGCCCCGTCCATTTTCCTTCTATCCTGACAAGTGCTCCAGTCTCTGCTGCAGAGCAACATTCCCATAACAGGACATTACCACCTTTGTGCTTTACTGTAGGAATGGTGTTATTCGATTTCCGCCAGACATATTGTTTGGTGTTGAGGCCAAATTATTAAATTTTAATCTGAAAGACTAGAAATAATTTGCTGTAATTAAAGCAAAATACAATCCAACAAAATACTGACATTAGAGGGGTGATCCTTCTTCCAACTCAGTGATTCTGGTTTTTGAAAAACAAAATTCTGACATGTTGGTGTTATATCTTTCACTTGGATGTTATACGTTGCACATGTAAATACAGCTGTATAAAACAAAAACTGTGTCTGTCTTCATTTCAGGCTGCAAAGCAACACCATTGGAATATTTTAAAGAGGGGTGATTCTTTTCTTTACCCACTTTAGCTCTTTGTCCTGGAATGTGCAAGAGTGCATTCAGGAGGGCTTTTCACAGTAGTGGTTGAGGGGCAGTGAAACTCCATTGTTGAGACAAATTTTTACTGCCCCCCAACCGCTACTTGACATGCATTATTGACATACTTGAAAAAAGTATGCATGCAAGACATTTTGGAAGACCTATTAGCATTCTTGTTTTGGGTTAGTGATTCAAAGAGGTCAAGCATGAGGATAAGCTTTCACAACCAGGAAACTAGCTTTAGCGAAATGAAAGTCGTTTCTTACAGGAAAAGTTTCACCTTTGAGTTCAAAATGGATAACAGGTTCACTTTTAATCTTTTAGGATAAACTGGGACAGGCAGTTGCTCAAATATATAATAGCTAGCTACCCTTGAACTCAAACTGTCTAGAGGCAGAATTTTATTTCTTATGAGCTATGTTAATTGTAACAATTGCAGAAAATAATGAAAAAAAAAACCTCCATAAAGTATTGACTTACATTCTGTTTGGCCAGTGAATACACAAGCTGTGGAAGAATGTCTCTTCTAACAACTGCTTCTGCCAGATCATCATTATAATTGGCTAGCCTCTGGAGAGCCAGAGCAGAGGTCTGCTGGATAGTTGGGACCACATCCAGAAGAAGGGGCCGCAGCAGAGACATAACGCCTAAGTAACAGGAGAAAATGAAGGATTTTACATAAAGAAGAAGGTATACCTTCCTTACCAGGCAGAAGAAAAATATTTCTTTATTCATGTGATTAATTTTAACCAGTTCTGGACCAGAAGGATTTGCCCCCTTAATGACTAGGCCATCTTTTTGCGATTCAGCACTGTTTTATTTTAACGGACAATTGCGTGGTCGTGCGACACTGTACCGAAATAAAATTGATGTCCTTTCTTTTCCCACAAATAGAGCTCTCTTTTGGTGGTATTTGATCACCTGTGCGATTTTTATTTTTTGCGCTATAAAAAAAAAAAAGCGACAATTGTAAAAAAATAAATATATATATTTCACCTTCTGCTATATAACATTCCCCAAAAAAAAAATTAAAAATCAAAATTTGTCATCCTTTTAGGCCAATTTGTATTCTGCTACATATTTATGGTAAAAAAAAAAATAAAAAAAATCACAATAAGCGCATTTTGATTGGTTTGCACAAAAGTTATCGCGTCTACAAAAGAGGGGAAAGATTTATGTAATTTTTATTTATTTATTTATTTTTTACTAGTAATGTCAGCGATTTTTAGTGGGACTGCGACACTGCGGCAGACAGATCAGACCCCTAACTGACATTTTTGACACTTTTGGGGGGGACCAGTGACATTACTACAGTAATCAATGTTAAAAATGCACTGTTACAATAATAATGATACTGACGGGGAAGGGGTTAACACAGTGGTGATCAAAGGGTTAAGTGTGAGCCTAGGCAGGGCTGCTGTTAGAAATCACGGGGCCCCGTACAGCCTACCTTGCAGACACCCCCGAATTTATCAAAACGATATTTTCACTAAAAATACACTAAAATCATTAGCGGACACAAACATAACAGAGAATCTGTGTGAATTTGCTCTTTTTAATTGTTTTTTTACATTTTTTTAAAAAAAATTATAATTTTTCTTTTTAATTGTTGTAAAATTTTTAAAATTATTTTATTGTACAATTTTTTTTAATTATTTTATTACAATGTTTCATTATTATTATTTATCTTTTTTACAATTTGTTGTTTTTTTACAGGACAGGGAAGCCCGCAGCGCTGCGGGGGAGGAGGGGCTGCACAATTTAAGGGGTGCACACAGGGAGGCGGGATCAGAAGCAGGCAGATTAGGGAGGGGGATCGGTGTCGGAGCAATTACAGGAACGATGTCCTGTGTCTGTGTCTCTCCCTACAGCAGCTAAAAGTTGGCAGGTGAGGGAGAAACTGGCTTTTAGCTGCTGCAGAGAGCCGCACAGGGCTTCCTTCTGTAATTGCCCCTCCGCCCAATCGCACAGATTCCCAGTGCTGTTGGAGCTCCCCTGTGTACCCAGGCCCCTTACAGGAGGACTGGTGATCCCCCCTATCAGCGGACCTGATCCTAGGGGAGTGTTTTCTAGCTGTATGGGGGATGGGCTTGCAAAATGACCACAGAGACCTGTGATCCTATATAGAAGGATCACAGGCGCTCTGTGATCATTTCAGAGAGAAGAACGGTCAGCTGTGTTTACAACAGCTGACCGTCCTCTCTCAGCGGGGAGCGCAATTGCGGCCACCTGTCCCATGGATCGACATCCCCGCTGCCTAGTTGGAGCAGGAGCATGCCGGCGGCGGCATGCGCTCACCCCCCAGCACCACGCGTGCGACAGAGGTAGGACTACATCGTTTTCGTGCAGCCGAGCCAGCCTGCCGCAGTAAAACTGCGGCGGGTGGTCGGCAAGTGGTTAAAGAGAGCCATTCATGATGGGACTTAAAGTGCATAAAAAGTCATTTTTTTTTGGGGGGGGGTTTATATTATATATAGTGAAACATTAGAACCTCTGTCAAGTTTTTTTATGCAAGCTGTGCACCCGCTGGTTTGTTTTAATTTGAATTAGTGACCATTATCACTGAGATATAATGTGATGGAAAATCTAAAATTTTACAGTTGCTTCCTGCTGAGTCCCTGAAATTTTAGCTGTGGGTGGCCCCGCATGCACCCATCTCGACAAAAGTAATTGCCTGAGCCAGGCAGAAACTGTCGGCCAAACAGTGACTGCTTTCTATCAGATGCAGTCACTGTTCGGCAGCTGCAATGTATTCGGACAGCTGGGGTGCTGCAGCTGCCTGGATGCAATGGCCAGCAGTGGGGATTTCTCCATTATACAAATATAGAATATAAAACAGTATAAAAACAGTATAAAACAGAAGTAACTCACCTTGCTCAGCCTAGGTAGTCCATAAAGACAGTCAGAGTAATCAGTGTTGAGGTTTAAGCTCCTGTCCTAGTAAAAAGAAAAACCGCGCTATTCGAATAATACAAAATAAATGCATATACAGCAGCAGCTCTTCTGTGAGACACACACAGCATAAATAATATAGTCCAAATAGAGTTGAGATAAAAACTAAAAAGAGAACAAAGAAAGAGAGTGATAAAACGAAGTCCATCCAATCACAAAGTGCACTTTTTATCACCCGAATGGTGTGTGATCCCAAGTGAAAAAGACCTCCACCTCATAGATTGGCTGCTTACCAGCTAGTATTGACCTCCTATCACAGAAGGTCTCGATCACTTGTGGCTATAAACGGAGGCCTTTGTTCAATCAGGGGGACTTAGGTTGAAGAGAACGGTACCCGCCACTCTTGAGGAGACTCGGTCACAGTTAACCCCAGAAGAAATAAAGCTTCCATAGCAAAAAAATCTTTTTGACGTTTAATAGGATAATAATTACGCAATTAAACACTTGAAAACACGCATAAAATAGAAGCTGGCCATCTGGCTCTGTACAACAGTCCATCCTTCCGGGACCTACGTGCAGCACTGTGCCCTTGAGGGCTGCTGGATTTCTCACCTTTTCGGGTCCCTCTGGGTTACCGGTAGCAACTGCATGCAGAAACGTAACACTTTACTTTCCGGCTCAGTCAATGATCAGTCTAGGGGTTGTTGTGTTTGTTGTTTTTTTTTTTTTATATAGGGATGGGAGAAGGGATAGAGTGGGATACTCCAGAACTTGAACTATTCACAATGCGGAGGACTTCTATCTGAGGATGCAGCTAGGCCACAGTTTCACAGAAGAAAAACATAAAAAAGTGACCCCAGCATAGAAGCTCACGCTGCCTGCAAAACCCCGAAGGATGATGATGAAAAAAACAGGATGCACTCAAAGCTCTGGTAGAGTGAGCAGTAACAGGGAAGAGAGGTTCCTAAGCCTTATGAACATAAACCTGAACAACCATCAGGCAAATTCACAGGGAAATGGTGGAAGATGAGGCAGCCTGCTTCTTCCTGGGGCCACCTGTGATTATAAAAAGAGAATCAGTCTTCAGGACAGATGTAGTAGCATTTAGGCGGACCCTACAGCCCTGACTACATGCAGATAACGGAGGGCTGCTTCTTTAGGGTGGGAAGGATTTGGACATAACAGAACACCTTGCCACTAGATAAGGTAAAGTTCCTGAATAGACACTTGCATAGCACTTATCTTCAGGGTACTCACCTAGCTCCCCCTTTCACTCCACCAGCTGACACCCATCCTCTGACTACTCTACTCCGCAGTGGTCCCCTTCCTAATCAGGCCCTTGGACACGATCCCCTGTACCCACGATACTGCTTTTCAGGTTCTCCAGTGTCGCAGCTCCTCCTAGTCAGCTCTTCTGGACCTCTGGATTCAGCTCCTTCCTTCTGGCTCACCAGGCCAACTGCCTGTGACCATACACCAACTGCTGCAGAAGAGGAGGGAGCCGCCACCCTCCTTCCAGGACTCTGCTCACCAGCCAAAGACCCTGAGGACATGTGTTCCTGGCTTTTATACCACATCCCGCAATGCACAGAGACAACCAGTCTGTGCCAATCACTGGGGCTGTATCAAAGCATTTGTACCCATTGGCCAGGTTTCCTTCACTGTCCTCCCCATTGGACCAGTGGGGACACTCCCCCAGACCACATGAATAACAAACTGAGCACATTGAGCAGACCTAACTCACACATCCTGATCCCTGTTAAGCAGAGAGAAATATAGAATTTACCTGCTGCTCCTCTAATAGGCAGACAGAGCCAAAAACTATACTCACTCTCTAGTACCTACCTAGGAGGGTGCTAAATGCGCAGCATGTAGCACCAGCCGACGCGTTTCATCGCAATCTGACATCATCCTGGGGCACCTAAGCTTCTGTCCACCATAATAGTAACTGTACATTAAAATCGGTGCTTGATCCTGAGAGTTGGACACAAGATAACCATTCCATATATTGATATATATATATATATAGATAGATAAAGATATAGATATCTATATATCTATATATCTATATATCTATATATTTATTGATTATGTGTTTCAGCCCATCAGGGCCTTTTTTTTATTTTTACTTTTACTATTGTAGCGGGGTTAAACATGCCTAAAGACACTGTTTGATATGTGGGAAGGAACTAGGCTCCCTCTAGTGGTAGCTGCATGGAATTTCCTGGGCTGTGACTTCCTTTTCACAAGATGAAGAAACTACATCTCCCAGGCTGCTTTGCAAGATCCAGGAACTAGGCTCCCTCTAGTGGTAGCTGCATGGAATTTCCCAGGCTGTGACTTCCTTTTCACAAGATGAAGAAACTACATCTCCCAGGCTGCTTTGCAAGATCCAGGGTGCACGGCTGCACCGCACGGCACTATGGGGGAGGTTATTTAAAGGAAGAGAGAAGCGCGCGAAGGGGGGCCTTTCTGCGCTGGACTCTGAGGAACCAGCGAGCGAGAGTGAAGGACTGACACTGGATATTGGGCCAGAGCCTTTTAGCCTGGAGGGACGACGTGGAACCGTCCCATCTCAGGCACGAGGCACATTCCTGGAGGTCATGCTGCTGTTTGCCGAGACCGGAAGTCATCCGCCAGAAGGACCCCGCGCGGCTGGCATATAGCCAAAGGACTGAGACCGCAGTGGAAGCGCACGAAGGAGAAACTTCTGTTGGTGAGAGGGCACATGCCCAATAACTGACTTTATCTGCTGAAGAGACAGTTTTATCTACAGATAGCGGTAGCGCAGCAGGAGGTGATAAAACCCCGGGGTTTATCACCATACTCTCTCAGGAGACTCATAGACAAACAATAAGGTCTGTAAAGGAGTCGCCAGAGGCTTATCTCTCTCGCAGAAGTTATTGCTCAGTTACGCAGACACCCTGCGGTGACAACTAACAGCTCGTTGTTTTCTCTCTCTTGATCTTTATTCCTAATCTGGATTACAAATGAGCTCTATTCAATAACCTTGCTAGCGAAGATCAACAAGAAAGAAGAGAACTCTGGGGGAGGGACTCAGATAGGCCCACCTACCTGGTACTGTGTCTAGCCTTAATGCAGGAGGAGTGTGGGGGTATTCTTTTACCTTTTTAAAGCTGTTTTAAATAACCTTTTATGGACTTGTATTGTATTGTATTGTATCTCCCCTATTCAATTTGATATATAGTAAACTAAGTTTGGTTAATTACAATCTTGTGCGTTGTTCCATTGTGTCACCCAGAAGGACTACTATTCAAGAAGGTAACAAGGTATTGTTGCATAGTGAAGTATTGTATTCCAACCTGTGTATCTATTTGATAGTCCAGTCCTATTCTGGGTCAGTTGTGCCTGAGGAGGGATCGAGCCAATTTGATTGGGTTGTTAGGCAGGGTGTAGACCCAATAATATAATCAGCAGCTCCTGCGGGGGTGGTGCTACACGTGGGGGCTCGTCCGGGATTTCTACAGTCCTGCAACACAACCCTCTCAGCCCCAGAATCCCCTCCCACGCAGAAATGGATCCTGTCGCTGCTGCTGAGTGGTGCAAGGAAGAGAATGTCATAGTGGAAAATGGCCTGGTGGTTGAAATCAAGGGAGAAGCCTGGACTGAAGAAAAGCTCCTCCCTGTTTTAAGGGCACTATCCACAGACAGGAAATTCTGGGTGATTGACATAAAAACTGACACCACTGCCCCACACACGTATGCACTGTGTGAGTGGAGGAAAGGGGTCCCTGATTATTTCAATGGAAACAGTGTAAAAACTATTGACCAAACAGAACTTTTCCTGATACATCCAGGAGTTCCTACTGCGGGTCCCTCATCCACCACCCCTGGGGTATCCAGCCAAGAAAAAGGTGTCCAAGAAGGGCATCCTGAGTCATCACCTTTGTCGACTTTTAGCTCAGAACTGTGTGCTGTTCTTGGGGAGATTGTGGCAAAATGTAGCAGGGACTCCTCGAGCTATCTGATGACTGGATATAGGAAGCTCCGGACATTCTCTGGGAAACAGCCTGTGCCTTCAGCAGAAGATGGGTTCGAAGAGTGGCTAGATACCGCCACTCAGGCTTTGGAGGAATGGGAGGTACCAGAACAGCACAAGAAGCAGAGGATCACAGAGAGTTTAAGGGGACCTGCATTAGAGGCTGTACGTAATCTAAAGCTTAGCAAGAAGAACTGCACTGCACAGGATTATTTGGACATTCTGCAAGATGTGTTTGGTCGGACGGAGAACGCGGCTGAACTTCTCTACCAGTTGGACCACTGTTATCAAGAAGAGGGGGAGAAGTTGTCCGAATTCATTAAACGTCTGGATAGGATTATCCACCAGATTCTGTTAAAGAAAGGAATAGACCCCCGGAAAATAGATGAGACTCGTGCACGACAGGTTCTGAAAGGGGCTCAACCTTTAGATCCCATTGCCATACTGTTACGAACTCGTCGAGATGGCGGCATTCTAGAATACCCCGATCTGATTCGAATGGTCAGAGAGGAAGAGGTCATGTTGGACAACAAGAAGAAAAGTCGGCAGTTTGACTCAACTGCCCGGGTTGGAGTGATAAGTGTGGAAGAGGGTGACTCTCAAGTTGAACTCCTAAAGACCCAAGTGTCTCAGTTGATAGAAATGGTGTCCATCCTGACTGGTCAGGTATCCACTCTACCCAAGGGGAGTATATCGGAGAGGCCACATGAACCTGTTAGTCTCAGCACAGATCCAGAGCCACGGCCTGCAAGATTGTTAACTTGTTTCAACTGCGGGGGAGTTGGGCATGTTAGAAGGGTATGTCCCAGCTCAGGAAATGCTGCCGCGAAACCTCGCGAGCCAGCGGGAAACTTCAGAGGACACCGGTGAAGGAGTCAACCGGGTGTCCGCCAGTCTTAAGGGACTCCAGAAGTGGTGCAGGATCAGGGAAACTGAGTCAGGGGGTCAGACCCAAATATAACACCCCCAGTTCTAGACTCCGGGTTACTGAGGGAAGGAAATCAATGCACACCGGATTCGGCGGGGGCCTAGATCAAGGAAGAAAAAGGAGAAGAGGGCCAGGGTACAGAGAACTGAATCAGATAACAAGGCTACATCAAGAGAATTTCCAACTAACTTGGTCGGGCCCTCCCCAGTGGTCTCGGTTCAGGTGGAAGGAATTTACACAAGAGCCCTCCTTGACACAGGGGCCCAGGTGACTCTTTTGTATAGAGACTTCTATGATAAATATCTTACCCATCTACCTTTGCAGAAGTTGGAAGATCTGGAGATATGGGGTATTGGGACCCAAAGTTTTCCCTATGACGGGTATCTGCCAATCAAGTTGACCTTTGATCCATCAGTGGCTGGTGAAGCGGAAACCTTCGACACCTTAGCGGTGGTCTGTCCTCGTCCACCAGGGGCCAACAAAAGCTCTCTCATCGTAGGAACAAACACTGACCTGGTAAGGCGCCTTCTGATACAACTGGTCCAGGGACAAGATGCTCAGGCGCCAAGGATCCATCCCATGCTACGGCAGGCCTACCAACGATTAGTGTTGGAGCAAGAGACCCCCGCAGAAGGAGTTGGACGACTCTGGAAGCTGGATAGAGCAGAAAAGGTCTTACAGCCAGGAGAGGTGGCCTGTTTTAAGGCTTCTGTTAAACTCACATGGCAACAGCCGGGTCCCTTCATTATCTTTGAATCAGGTCAAAAGGAGAGACAGAGAGGGATAGAAGTGATCCCTGAGGTGATCCCTTTGAAGGTGTTACAGGAAAACCGTGGAAGGGTTTTAGTGAGTGTCAGAAACACCTCTATTACACCAGTGAAGGTACCGGCCAGAGTGCTCCTGGGCCAAGTCAACCCGGCTACCCCAGTTGCCCCCATTGATTTCAAAGAAAAGGAACAGGGTGAAGCGGTTATAGAGGAGCTCTGCTCTGGAAGCGCTGCCCTCCCGCCGGAATGGGTGAAGAGGGCCAAGGCACAACTTGCTCGATGGAGGGAAATATTCTCTAAGGACGAGTTTGACGTGGGATGTGCCAGGAGCGCCACTCATAAGACCCGCCTGAGTGAGGACAAGCCTTTCAGGGAGAGAGTCCGGCGAGTCCCCTTAGGTGACTTAGAAGATCTACGTCAACAGCTGGCAGAGCTCAAAAAGATCGGGATTATCCGAGAATCCAGGAGCCCGTATGCTTCCCCGATAGTGGTAGTCCGGAAGAAAAATGGATCTTTGAGGCTTTGTATCGACTACCGAACGCTGAACAGAAGAACCATCCCAGACCAGTATACCACTCCTCGAATCGAAGATGCCCTACAGAGTCTGTCAGGGGCGAAGTGGTTCAGTGTGATGGACTTAAAGAGTGGGTATTATCAGATCCCCATGCACCCTGAAGATCGGGAGAAAACAGCCTTCATCACCCCTGTTGGGTTCTTTGAGTTCAATCGCATGCCTCAGGGGTTGTCCGGGGCCCCTGCTACCTTCCAGAGGCTGATGGAAAGGACCGTTGGAGATATGAACTTGATAGAGGTACTGGTATACTTGGATGATGTTATCGTGTTTGGCAGAACTTTGGAAGAACACGAGGAGAGGTTGAAAAAGGTCTTGAAGAGGCTACATGAAGAAGGTCTGAAACTTTCTCCTGAGAAGTGCCAATTCTATCAGTCCTCGGTCCATTACCTGGGCCATATCGTGTCTGGAGAAGGGGTGGCCACTGACCCGGACAAGCTGGATGCTGTTGCTTCCTGGCCCAGACCCACAAATGTGACCGAACTCCGGTCATTTTTGGGCTTTTGCTCCTATTACAGGAGGTTTGTGGAGGGGTTCGCCCAGATTGCCCGACCCCTAAATGAGCTCCTGAAGAATGAAGAAGATGATGTCCCTAAGTTGGTAAAGCCGGTGAAGTCCACCATGGGCCCCCGGAAGGCTAAGGAATCCATCCAGGATCAGTGGACCCCGGAATGCGAAGGGGCCTTTGTCCAGCTGAAGGAAACCCTAACCACTGCCCCTGTGTTGGCCTATGCGGACCCCACAAAACCATATGAACTGCATGTTGATGCCAGCCGAGATGGGCTGGGGGGGGTACTTTATCAGGAGCATGAGGGTCATCTGCGACCTGTTGCCTATGTGAGCAGAAGCCTACTGCCTGCTGAAAGGAATTATCCTACTCACAAACTTGAATTCTTGGCCTTGAAGTGGGCAGTGGTTGACAAATTGAAAGACTACCTGTACGGAGTTGAATTCATTGTCAAGACAGATAATAATCCCCTCACCTATCTGTTGACTACGGCCAAGCTGGATGCAACAGGACATCGATGGTTGGCTGCCCTCTCTAGCTTCAATTTTAGCCTGAAGTATCGGCCAGGAATCGGAAATAGGGATGCAGATGCCCTATCCAGAAGGTTGCATGTTCCACAGGAACCTGCGGAAGAATGGACTCATTTGGCTCCAGAAGGGGTGCGTGCCCTATATCAGGGAACTGAATTTCGATCCCGAGGAGGGTCAAGAGCAGAAGAGATTGGGGTTTCGGCTATCGGAGTACCCAAATGCTACTGCCAGGTGACCCAAGTTGAAGGGGAGGGTTTGCCCCGGCTGTCCAAAAGGGACTTGCGGAAGGAGCAGTTGGAAGACCCTTTGGGAAAACTTCTCTTGGAAGCCCTGGAGATCCAGAGCCCTGAGTTGCTTCTAACTGACTCCCCTCAGGGGGCCCGTCTGTTGCATAGAGAGTGGACCCGGTTACAGTTTAGAGAAGGAGTGGCCTACCGGAGAGGTCCATCTGAAGATCTGGAGGAGAAGTGGCAACTGTTCTTACCAGCTAAATACAGAGAGGGAGTTCTGGCCGCTCTTCATGATAATCATGGCCATCTGGGGCCCGAAAGAACCTTTCAGCTTGTCAGGGACAGGTTCTACTGGCCTTGTATGAGGGCCGAAGTTGAAGGATACTGTCATTCTTGTGTCCGGTGTATACAGAGGAAGACTCTGCCACGTCAAGCAGCCCCAATGGGCCATCTACAAAGTCAGGGACCCATGGAGCTGGTGTGCATTGATTTCCTTTGCTTAGAGCCTGATCTGAGTGGCCAGGGGAATGTCCTTGTGGTAACAGACCATTTTACCAGATATGCTCAAGTATTCCCAACAAGGGATCAGAAGGCCTCAACGGTAGCCAAAGTTCTTGTAGAGAAGTTCTTTGTACATTATGGGTTACCACAGCGCCTCCATTCTGATCAGGGAAGGGACTTTGAAAGCAGACTGATCAAGAGACTGTTAGATATGTTAGGCATTCAAAAGACTAGAACCACTCCCTACCATCCACAGGGGGATGCCCAGCCTGAACGATTTAACAGGACTCTTTTGGATATGTTGGGGACTTTGAGCTCAGAGAAGAAACAGCATTGGGGCAGGCACGTAGCTGCCATTGTGCATGCCTACAACAGCACTGTCAGTGATGCTACTGGATATTCCCCTTATCGGCTGATGTTTGGAAGGGAGGCTCGGTTGCCAGTGGATTTGGCCTTTGGCATTTCGCCTGATCATACCTCTTCAGCATCGCATAGAGGATATGTGGACCGACTGCGGAAGAGTCTGAAAGCGGCCTATGACAAGGCTCAGGCCACATCTGATCAACGTGGACTGCGGAATAAAAAAAATTTCGACCTAAAAGTTCGGATCCATGACCTGCAACCAGGGGACAGGGTTTTGTTGAGAAACTTGGGTGTCCCGGGAAAACACAAGTTGGCAGACCGCTGGAAGTCCCAACCTTATGTTATCTGTAAGCAACTGCCAAACCTTCCTGTGTACCAAATTCGGCCTGAGGGAAGTGTGGGTCCATTGAAGGCTTGGCATCGGAACCATTTGCTGCCTCTCTCTGAAGCGGTTCGTATGCCCCCTGTGGAAGACTTGTCAGCGGCCCCTTCGACTTCTCGCCGGTCCAGACCAGTTACCAGATCTCAGACGATGCTCCCAGATGAGGGAGAGGGAAGTTCTCCATCTGAAGATTTGGAAGATGAAGAGGAGGTACCCGACTGGTTGTGGTCATCTCAGTTGCCAGAACCCACACCTGCCTCCCTGTCTTCGTCTGACTTGGCTGATAGAGGAGCCCTTCGGGCAGAAGCCCCTGAATTCATACCCTTTCATATGCTTCCAGAAGAAGCAGCTGAGGATGAAGATCCTGAGGAGGAGGTTGCACCCTTCTCTGAAGAAGAACTGACCTCTCTTGAGCCATCAGGTGCCTCTGTGTTGGAACATGAGGAGGGGGACATGGAAGAATCCTCAGAAGTGCCTGATCCTAGTACCTCTGAGAGCATGCCTCCACGGGAACAGAGGGAAAGGAGAGTCATTCACCCACCTAAGAGACTGACCTATGATCAATTGGGTGAATGTTCGGAAGAAGCTGTTTTTATCTCCAAAAGGTCTCCTGACCAGCCTAGTTCCTCCACTGTAGATTTGGTGGGGGACAACCCTAGCTCACCCCCAGGCACAACTGTACAAGCCACCCAAGTTTTGGGGGGTCTGTGAGAGATCATGAGAACAAAGTATTGAAGTAGAAAACGTTTGCATTTAAGTTTGTACATAAGGATATTGGGTTTGGCCATTATAATAAGCACAGTTTTTGAGGTTCACAATTTGGTTTACTTTGTGAGTTAATGTTTGCGCACATTTTGTTGCTCTGACCTCACTATATGTTTTTTTTCTCTCTCACCTTTTGATGTTTTTTTTCAACACAAACTTTAAGATGTAAGTGTTTAAGAAATTGCAAAGGCACATGTGCTTTTTAAAGGAGCACTATATAAAAGCACTAGAAATTAGCACTATATTAACACTGTAGAAATCACTTATTTGCTTATTAATTGCACTTTATTGTTTTACTGTTGCACTGCTATTAGAATACAAAATTGGATATATTCAGATTGACTTATTTCAGCAAAATGTTAATGTTTTTGTTGTATAATGCCAACCTATGCACTAGGGTACATACTGTTGACCTCTTTGGGGACCAAAGTTTCTCAAGTGGGGGGAGTGTGTAGCGGGGTTAAACATGCCTAAAGACACTGTTTGATATGTGGGAAGGAACTAGGCTCCCTCTAGTGGTAGCTGCATGGAATTTCCTGGGCTGTGACTTCCTTTTCACAAGATGAAGAAACTACATCTCCCAGGCTGCTTTGCAAGATCCAGGAACTAGGCTCCCTCTAGTGGTAGCTGCATGGAATTTCCCAGGCTGTGACTTCCTTTTCACAAGATGAAGAAACTACATCTCCCAGGCTGCTTTGCAAGATCCAGGGTGCACGGCTGCACCGCACGGCACTATGGGGGAGGTTATTTAAAGGAAGAGAGAAGCGCGCGAAGGGGGGCCTTTCTGCGCTGGACTCTGAGGAACCAGCGAGCGAGAGTGAAGGACTGACACTGGATATTGGGCCAGAGCCTTTTAGCCTGGAGGGACGACGTGGAACCGTCCCATCTCAGGCACGAGGCACATTCCTGGAGGTCATGCTGCTGTTTGCCGAGACCGGAAGTCATCCGCCAGAAGGACCCCGCGCGGCTGGCATATAGCCAAAGGACTGAGACCGCAGTGGAAGCGCACGAAGGAGAAACTTCTGTTGGTGAGAGGGCACATGCCCAATAACTGACTTTATCTGCTGAAGAGACAGTTTTATCTACAGATAGCGGTAGCGCAGCAGGAGGTGATAAAACCCCGGGGTTTATCACCATACTCTCTCAGGAGACTCATAGACAAACAATAAGGTCTGTAAAGGAGTCGCCAGAGGCTTATCTCTCTCGCAGAAGTTATTGCTCAGTTACGCAGACACCCTGCGGTGACAACTAACAGCTCGTTGTTTTCTCTCTCTTGATCTTTATTCCTAATCTGGATTACAAATGAGCTCTATTCAATAACCTTGCTAGCGAAGATCAACAAGAAAGAAGAGAACTCTGGGGGAGGGACTCAGATAGGCCCACCTACCTGGTACTGTGTCTAGCCTTAATGCAGGAGGAGTGTGGGGGTATTCTTTTACCTTTTTAAAGCTGTTTTAAATAACCTTTTATGGACTTGTATTGTATTGTATTGTATCTCCCCTATTCAATTTGATATATAGTAAACTAAGTTTGGTTAATTACAATCTTGTGCGTTGTTCCATTGTGTCACCCAGAAGGACTACTATTCAAGAAGGTAACAAGGTATTGTTGCATAGTGAAGTATTGTATTCCAACCTGTGTATCTATTTGATAGTCCAGTCCTATTCTGGGTCAGTTGTGCCTGAGGAGGGATCGAGCCAATTTGATTGGGTTGTTAGGCAGGGTGTAGACCCAATAATATAATCAGCAGCTCCTGCGGGGGTGGTGCTACACTATATTTTTATTTTTACTTTATTTTTTACTATTTTTACTTTATTTTTACTTTTTATTCCAAAGGCTGTTGTTTCTTATTTTGAACATGTGACCAGCAGCAGGGGACTAGAAGCTCCTCCAGCTTATGTTTCTTTGCAGACAGGTTGAGAAAGAGCTGGGTAATGTGACAGCTGTATATCAATTAGGAAAAAGGTACATTGATGTTTTTGTAATAAAATAATTGCAGTGCCATCATCCCCATACAGAAAATAGAAGGGACATTGTAAATTAAACAGTATGTGTTTAGTATCACTTTAATCATAGTAAAATGATTATTTGCTACGAATAAGGCCCTGCTGGGCTGAAGCGCACAAGCTCTGAGGCAAAGTATGGAATTTTTATCCTGTTTTCAATAAAAAATATGCAAGCTATTGTGGGATTGAGTGCCGGTTTCAATTGTACATGCTAATTAGTATACATGGGGGAATTAATTGATTTTCTCTCAATTTTCTCTCATTCAGCCCACAGGTTGAACAAGAAAAAAATCAAGCCGTAAATTACTTTATAGAGATTTCCTCTTATCTTCAAAACTCTTTCTCCAGGAAGTGAAGGGAACTCTCCCCAATGGACACGGGACAGCAAAAAATAAACTGACAGAAGTTTTAACTCTTCTGTACTCCATCTAAGTTCAAGTTACTTCTGTAAAGCTAAATAGTAAGACTCAGTGCCGGTTCACATTTCTGTGGTGCAGGAACGCTGCGAATATACAGCGTGTTCCCGCATTGCATCCGCACCCCTGGCAGTTCACACTGCCATATGCGATACACTGGGGGTGTCAATTAAAAGGTAATGACACCCCCAGATCAGATCGCATATCACAGTGCGATCTGAAAGTTCGCACAGAATCGGATCGCACTAGTGTGAACCACCATGTGATCCGATTCTGCTGCGGACCAAAAAAAGGGTCCTGTGCGAGTAAGTTGCAATTGCGGTGCGAATTCAGCCATACAAACTGTATGGCTGAATGTGCACCGCACAGAGGTCGCATGTAATTTTAGGAGCAGTGCGCTCCGAATTACATGCGATCTCTGTGATCGCAGAAATGTGAACCGGCACTTAGACAAGTAAAGAAAGGCAGCTGATACACAGTACTTTTGCAATATAAAGTAATTGTAAAGTCTTGTTTGTTTTATTTTTTGTTGTTAAAAATAACAAACATGTTAGAGCCGGTCCACACTAGCGCGACTTGTCAGGCGACTTGTCAGCCTGACAAGTCGCGCTCCCTCGCGGTCCATTGACCGCTACAGGATCCGTTCTAATAGGAGCGACACAAGTCACTCCGACCTAGAAAAAGGGTCCTGTACTACTTCGGGGCGACCTCGGAACAACTTGCATAGACTTTCATTATGTGAAGTCCCTGCAAGTCGCTCCGAAGTCGTGGTGCATAATGCACAAGTCGCCCCCAAAATAGTAAGGAGTCGTGTCGCCATAGTGTGAACCAAGCCTTATACTTACCTGCTCTGTGAAGTGGTTTTGCACAGAGCAACCTGGATCATCCTCTTTCCGGGTTCCTCACTGGCGCTCCTGGTCCCTCCCTCCTTATGAGTGCCCCCACAGCACGCAGCTTGCTACGGGGGTGCCTGAGCCGAGACGCAGTGCCCTGTGTCCATTCAGACACAAAGCCACAGCCCCCTCTCTTTACTCATTGGCTTTCTGGATTTGATTGACAGCAACGGGAGCAAATGGCGCCGCGCTGCCATCTCAGCCAATGAGAAGAAAGAGTCTCGGGCAGCAGAGACACTCCTGCAACATCTCTGGATACAGATGGGCTCAGGTAAGTATTAGGAGGGCGAAGAGGGGCTGCTGCACACAGAAGGCCTTTTATCTTAATGCATTAAAATGAAAAACCTTCTGCCTTTACGACCACTTTAAAGATCATTCAGTTAGGGTTTACATCTACTTCTAATAAATCTCAAACCTGACCCTGTGCTAGGCCTGCATCCTACAGCCGGATGAAAAATGGATCAAAACTGCAATGAGTCTCGCTTTACAAATCTTTTGGCTGGTATATACTGTGTATCTGGCTGGAGTTATGCTTTAAGAGCGGGTTATGATAAGGACGTACACAATTATTACATTTTACTTGGGAGTAATCCAATAAGAAAAAAAATATTGTGACCTAATTTTTTGGACTTAAACCTCCCTAAAATGACATGATCCATAAAAAACTGCAGAGCTCATACAATAAATCCTTCTGCAGGAAAGTACCAGATTCCCTCCATATTTTTTCCTTTTGACACTTTTTAGGTATCCACAAGCTGGATTGAATTAGTCCTCTATGCTACATCACTGAAGTTTCCTTGCTTCTACTTTGCTCCTAGATTTCACCGATACACAAATCTGTCAATGTTTTATTTTATATAATGCACCACATTACAAAGACGCAGAGTGAGCGCAAAACACAGAACATCTGTGGCTGGTTAAGTGCGGGACACAAGTATTATATTTACAGACTTGATGTAGTACAGTCAACTTCCAGTGGCAGAAACAAAGTTACTCAGCCCCACCAGGGCTATGAGTTACTTACTACAATTATAGAGATTACCTTGATTATGCAAAAATACAGGATATTTTATTTTTTTGTGACTAAAGGTCATTGAAGCCTAGATGTCTAGGCCAAATGTAGCACCATCAGCGTGAGTCAGTTACATTTTTTTTTTTTGTAAACTGTTTTTAAAAAAACTCAGTACTTATGTTATAAAGGAATCTGAAATGAGACACATTTGTAAAAACCTCAATATAATACATAAATAATAAAATATAATTTCTTTACTGGTAAAAAAATAAAAATAATGTAGCTTTTTATGTTTGTGTTGTTGTTTTGGATGTATTTAGCCTCGGTTCACACTGAGGCGACCTGTGAGGCGACCTGGTCGCCTCACAGGTCGCCGTAGGTCGCCTCCCATAGGGAAGCTGCGGACCCGTTCTAATAGGAGCGACACAAGTCGCACCGACTTAGAAAAAGGGTCCGGAGCTTCTTTGGGGCGACCAGGAGGCGACCGCCATAGACTTCAATGTTATGAAGTCCGTGGCGGCCGCTCCGAGGTCGCGGCACGCTGCTCGCACCGCGACCTCGGAGGTCGCGGTGCGAAGCAGCGTCGCCCCGATGTGAACGGGGCCTTAATCAGCACTGGGTTTTTTCTGTTTTTTGCTATATAAACAAAAGAGAAAATGAAAATAAAAAAAAAATCCCTGGTATTTTCTACTTTTTACAAAACTTTTCCAATAAAATGAAAGTAAACTTCTCTGCATACCTTACATAAATAAAAAGTGATGAACATATATTTACATTACATAGAAAAACTTTCATTAGTGTAATTCAAAGAAATCAGTACAATAAATAGCATGAAATTCAATTCATCATATAAAAAAACAAATCAGCAGTGACTGTTCAATGTAATTAAATAAAATGAACTTGTGATAAAGTGAAAGAAAATGTTAAATAGTCCAAATTCATGAAAGAAAGTCTGCAAAAAAGTAACCAGCTTCAAGGTGAGGTGAACACAACGTAGTGCCATGAGAAAGGAAGGTGCCACGAGACCACTCCATGGAAAGCTTAAGTAGGCTCCTTACCAGAGCCTCATGCCTCTTTCTACTTAAGATTCTGGTTGCAGTAAAACATGTTGGATGGGGTGCAACACATGACATCATCACGCACGCCAGCGGGAGCCCAGGTGGTGCAACTGTGTTATGCTGCCTTACATATGCATTTGTAAGTGTTCTTTTTCCGTAACGAAGAAGTGGTTCTTAGAATATACTACACTATGGCGTTGTCTTCTTTAATCCCTCTTTGTTGAGTACATCAACTTAGAAGTCTGGAACCAGACTTTTGTGGACAGAGGGAGTGGTGCTGTGGGGCAGCATGGCACTACACTATCTCTTTGGGGATCTAAATGTCTGGTGAGGAGGAGCCTACTTAACCTTTCAGTGGAGTGGTCAGCTGGCACCTGCCTTTCTTGTGGCACTACACTGCGTCTTCACCTCACCTAGAAGCTGATTACTTTTTTTGTCACTTTCTTTCATGAATTTGGACTATTTAAAACATTTTTTCACTTTATCAAGAGTACATATTATTTATTAACATTTGAGAGTCACTGCTGGTTTGTGTTTTTTTTTTTTTTTTAAATATGATGAAAAGAATTTCACGTTATTTATTGTACTGATTTCTTTGAATTGCACACTATGAATTTTATATGTAATGTAGATATATGTTAATCACTTTTTAATTTATTTATGTAAGACATGCAGAGATAGATTTTTAAAGGGGTAGCGCACCTACAGGTAAATTTAGTTTAATTTACATAGTACACATTTTGTATCGGATAGTGTTCTATGTCCAGCAATTCTGATTATTTTGGCACAAGATTATTTTTTGTTTTATAGCAAAACAAATCTAATTTCTTCATAAATTTAGGCCAAAATGTATTCTGCTTCATGTCTTTGGTTAAAAAAAAAAAAAAAAGATTTCAAATCAGTGTAGATTAATTGGTTTGGACAACTATCACATGGTACAGGGTGCTGTAATTGGCCCAGGTACCATATGATAGCTGAGGGCCAATTACAGCATCAAGATACTAAGCACAGCTGTTATAAATAAAACCCATTCATAACAGTTCTGTTTACATTGTGATCATGTGATTGCATAACCAGAAACTGGGTACTGGGATCCGCAATCCACTGTATCTGGTGGACACAGCAGTTGCAGGAGCGTTCGCTGCATGCCCATCAGCTGGCAACGTACATAGAGGTACTGTGGGCAGACGGGAACTGGTTAATTAATTTTTTTTTAACACTGTTATATAATTTACGATTGACCTTTCTGACACTATCTAAAGAATAAAGCTGCCATAGATGGAAAAAAATGTGTCTGGTTCAGTAGGGACCTGCAAAATTTTGAACTCTGTTGGACATAAGTCAGGTGGGTATTTGTAATCCACAACCAAAACAAGGGTGATGCAGTTCCCTTTAAGCAAAACTGCTGGAGGCAGAAAAAATCCCTACTACAGAAGGCTGGATGGAGACGGGTGAGGAGAATGCTGCAATGCTGCAGGCTGATCGATAGCACATGACAAGTGTAGGCCGTACTCTCTCTCCAACTGGTCTGTGCATTGCTAACACCTCTCCCTAGATGGTCAGGCAAGAAGCAGTATCCTGGAGTTCTCTCTGGCATCTTGTTGGTCTCTCTGGACTGCAGGTGGCACTTTCCAGCAGGCTCTTGACTAGTGTCCATGGTTCTGGCATTCCATACAGCTGCTCTCTAGTCCCTGTGGGCTACCAGCTGGTTAATTTCCCCACTGATGTGGATAGTGCTTAAAACACTGCCTCGACCCAGCCCACCCTCTTCCCCCCAGGCTCTCCTCTCCATTGGGTCTAATGGATGGGACTACAGTCAAAGGCTTTGGCTGCAGCCAATTAAAATACTTCTCTCTCCCTTCTCCTTCCACTCTCCTGGTGGCCTATCCAGTGCTGTATCTTGGCCTAGGCCGAAAAGGCCCAGGCCTAGGGCGGCACTTTGCAGGGGAGGCAGCAAAAAAGCTACACACCGCATGAAAAAAACAGCCTCCTCCTGGCTCCTGTATGAAAAGGGTCCCCCCTGGCTACTGCTACACTTTTAGTTTAGTGCCAGTATTATGGGGCGAATTGGGCAAGAGGGCAGGGTCCAGGAGGCAAATCAGTCTGGCACTCCCATAAAGCAGCCACACTTTTACCTGCCGGTATGATAGGCTGCACTAATGGGCCCTGATAGGCTACACTGATGGCCACTGATGGGGCTGTACTGAGGGCCACTGATGAGGCCACACTGATATGCTGCATTGATGAGGCGACACTGATGAGGCGGCACAGATGGCCACTGATGAGGTTGAACTTATGGGAACTTATAAGGCTATGCTGATGGGCACAGATAGACTGTGGTTGTGGTCGGTGGTGTACAGATGACAGGGGCGGGTCATAAACAGGAAGGGGTGTGGCCTTCGGAAACAAGCAGAGTCAGTAGCCAGAAATACAATATGATTACCACCAACACCCAGGGAACAGGACCTATACTAGGGCAAAGACAGGAAGGGGAAGTGAAGATTTATAGGATCACTAGATGAGATGACAGCCAACAGCTGGACAGAGGGTGGGGCCAGCATCCAAACTAAAGGAGTAGAAAAATGAGGGTGTTACTCAAAGGAAATTCCCCAGTGGCTCAGGTAATAGCAACCCGTCCAAAGAAACAGGCTGATTCGGCAGCAACGATCAAACGAAATCCAAAGGAGTAGTCCAAGAAAAATAATCCGAAACAAGCAGAGTCAGTAGCCAGAAATACAATATGATTACCACCAACACCTAGGGAACAGGACCTATACTAGGGCGAAGACAGGAAGGGGAAGTGAAGATTTATATGATCACTAGATGGGATGACAGCAAACAGCTGGACATAGGGTGGGGCCAGCATCCAAACTCAAGAAGTAGAAAAACTAGGGTGTTACTCAAAGGAAGTTCCCCAGTGGTTCAGGCAAATGGGACCTGTCCAAAGACCACCAGGTCTCAGGACTGAATCCCAGACATGGTGTGACAGTAACAATGTGTAATAAAACACATGCATTATTGCATTATAGAATGTATGCATTTTAAATGGTAGTTTACAGAGTGCATCAGTAATAAATCACTTCGCAGCACACCTACAATGCAGGATGTGCGTTGTGGTACTCTGTGGTGAAAATATACGGGAGGAGCTTTTCTGCACACCCCTTTCTTTTTTTTACTGAGGATGTATCCGGGTGATGACTGTGGTAAACCCCCCCCCCCCCTTTTACCTACCCTCAACTTACCCCCTCCTTCTCCTCTTCTCTTCTTCCCCACTTCACTCTACTCTACCTTTTCTCTTGATTCTCAGTCCTTTATGCCTATTTTGCATATTTACATATATACAATACATATATACACCCACTATATTAGCTACACCTTGCTACTACTGGGTTTGACCCCTTTTGCCTTCTATTGTCCAATTTTGGTGAGCCTGTGCGAATTGTAGCCTCAGTTCTCAGCTGAGAGGGTGGCACCCAGAGCGATCTTCTGCTGCTGTAGCCCATCTGCTTTAAGGTTTGATGTATTGTGCATTCAGAGATGGTATTCTGCATACCTTGGTTGTAATGAGTGGTTATTTGAGTTACTGTTGCCTTTCTATCATCTCAAACCAGTCTGCCCATTCTCCTCCGACCTCTGACATCAACAAGGTATTTTCCTCCACACAACTGCCACTCACTGGAAATCTTTGTCACACTATTCTCTGTAAATCCTAGAGAGGGTTGTGTGTGAAAATCCCAATAGATCAGTTTTTGAAATTCCCACACCAGCACGTCTGGCACCAACAACCATGCCATGTTCAAGGTCAATAAAATGCCCTTTTTTTCCCAGTCTGATGCTCGGTTTGAACTTCAGCAAGTCATCTTCACCACGTCTAGATACCTAAATGCATTGAGTTGCTGCCATGTGATTGGTGGATTAGCAATTTGAATATGTATGCATGTATCTCTGTCCCCTTGTTGTTATCTCACATGCACTATAGCTGAGTCTGTGATACGGTGTATGTGTGCAGTGGTCACCTGGCTGTATGTTAGTAGGTGAACTTGTTTATTGCAATAGGGTTTATATGCAGATCCTGTTATATTAGGTAACCCTGTCCATTTTGGTCTTGGATTCTATAGCTAGGTACCACACCATCATAAGTTGTGCTCTAATCTGAAGCAATTGACCTTACAACCATAGGTGTGCACAGCCTATTACATTAGGGTGTGCACCTCAAAGCTCAAACACATATGCATGTGTGTGTGTACGCATGTGTATATATACTGATAGTGTCAGTAGGGCAGGGATTGGTGTCAGTATGGGAGTTGACGGTGTTCGTAGTTTTTTTTTTTTTTATTATATTATTTTCCCCAGGGGTCCAAATGGGGAATCTGTGCCACACAGTGTGATTAGGGTGTGCCCGGGCACACCTGGCACACCCCCTGCGCACGCCTATGCTTACAACTTATGTAGGGTCAAAATAGGTTTATGTCCCCTTTGGTGGTCCTCACCCAATATGGCACTTTTGCTCAAAAAACATCCATATCAGGTCCTCTTCTTTTTTTTTTTTTTTTTTATAAAATCTTTATTTTACGTTTAACCTGCCTAGCGGTATCCCCAAGCATGACTCGGGGTGGATTTTTCCTGCTGTTATCGGTATCCCCGAGTCACACTCGGGGTGAATGTGCAGAGCTGTGCAGAGCGAGCAGCAGTGTGTCTTACCTTATCCTGGCAATCCAGCAATGATCTCTCATTGCTGTGACCGCCAGCCGAGATCCCTGCCGCTCGTCTGTCGGTCTGAGGACTTCCTGGTTCCGTTTCCTGCAGCAGCAATGCTGCATGGGAGACGAACTAGGGAGGGAAATTCAAATGTTGCACCAAACACTAACATATAAAAAGGAGGTGATACAGTGTAATCTGAGAGGATTACACTGTATCACTTTGGTAAAAGACACAGTGCCCTTTCAGTGCCCCTTGCCATTGTCATTTGTGAGAAATAAAATCATTTGAAAATGGCATCAAAAAAGTGCTGTCCTACATATGCGCTTTTGGATGAGATGAGCGACTGCGACAGTGGCAGCGACACGGAGCTGCTCGCAGAACAGAGTGACAGTGAGATTTGTCATCTGACACCGACATTGATCCCAAAAGTGACGTCGATGATCCTGCACCTGACCTAAGTGATGTGCGCACTTGGTGCCCTTTAGACAGTGATGCGGACCAGGCAGCTCCCCGATTCACTGGATCACCTGGGATGAAGGTTGATGTGGAGAGTGACAACCCTCTGGCGTACCTGAAGTTATTTCTAACTGAGGAGGTAATTCTAAAAATAGTCACTGAAAACAACCGCTACCATGAGCAGCAATCTGCTACGCTGCGTGCCAGATTTTCCCAATCCAGAAAATGGGAACCGGTCAGTAAAGAGGACATTTGGAAGTTTCTGGGACTCATCATCCTTCAGGGGGTGGTGGGGAAACCACTCCAGAAATGGTATTGGACCACCAATAAGATGCTGGCCACTCCATTTTTTGGCACAGTGATGTCCGAATATCGGTTTTCACTGATCATGAAAAATTTGCATTTCGCCAACAATGAAGAGTTTGATGAGGCCACGCATCCTGCTCCCAAACTCAAAAAAAATCTGGGAGGTGTGCCAAATGATTGTCACCAACTTCCAGCGGACCTATGTGCCAGACAGGGATGTCAGTGTGGACGAAAGTCTGATGGCCTACAAGGGACGCCTGAGCTGGATCCAATTTATTGCATCCAAAAGAGCGCGGTTCGGGATCAAATTTTATATGCTCTGTGAGTCGTCCACAGGATATATATGGAATGCTATCATTTATACCGGGAAAGGTACAAAGTTCAATCCCAAGTACAGCGGCTATGGGATGGCCACATCCTCTGTCCTTTCACTGCTGGACCCACTGCTGAACCAGGGATATTGAGTGACAACGTATAACTTTTACACCTCTCCGGAACTTTATGAAGTTTTGCTCCTAAACAAAACAGATGGGTATGGTACTGTTAGGCCAAACCGGCGGGACATGCCATCAATGTTTAGCAGGAAAAAGCTAAAAAAAAGGAGAGATGGTTGCCTTTCAAAAGGGTAAAATGATGGCAATGCGGTGGCGAGACAATAAGGATGTGTGTCTCATGAACACTGTGCACAGCACCTCCACTGCCATGGTCCGCACAAAACACGGAACAGATGTGCTGAAGCTGCAAGTCGTGATCGACTACAATCACACGATGGGAGGTGTCGACCGAGCCGATCAAGCAATGACCTTTTACCCGGCGATGCGGAAGCAACAAAAAAAGTACTACAAAAAGATTTTCAGGCATCTCCTTGAACAATGCCTTTGGAACGCCTATATCCTTTACAAAGCCAACACTACCATACCCCTTGTTCATTCTGACTTTATCTGGAAGGTGGCTGAGCAGATTTTCGTCAACCACCCGACGCCATCAGTATCTGCTAACAGACCCGGACGACGCGCTGTTGACGTTGGCAATCCAGAACGCCTGACAGGCCGTCATTTTGTGGACTTTGTACCGCCCACCCCAAAAAAGTTAGCGCCTACCAGGATGTGCGTCGTCTGCTGTTCTAAGAAGGATGGCAATGGAAGAAAAGTCCGAAAGGAAACAAGGTACTATTGTCCAGATTGCAACGTCGGACTTTTTCTAGTTCCATGCTTCAAACTGTTTCACACTCAGGATGTGTATTGAATTTCTTTGACAAATTTCATTATTTTTCATTGCATTATTGAATAAAATTATATTATTGATTAGATTATAATTCATGTGTTTGTGTTTCAAATTTATCACATCTGGGATGTCTACTAGAGTCTTGTTTTGGTAAGTTTTAAGTCAGTAATTACTAAGAATTGTAGGCCTATAATACATAACGCCAAATTTCCATGCAAAAAATTGTACCGCTTTTGGTACAGAATTCCTGACATAATCATACCGCCAGGGAGGTTAAGGCAATACAAAACATAAATTAAAAAACAAGAAAAAAGCAGGAAAGGAGATCAGTGTTCACATGTCTAAAAACACTGATAAAGGTAGTAGTAGTATAAACCAGTGCAATATAACCATTGTAAATCCTCCCCTGTCCCAAATATTCAATTTAGATGGACATTCCCCCCAAACTTTGGTGAAGAGAGGAGGAGCATGGAAAGAAAATTAGGAAAAATATTGCAATAGGTAAAAAAAACATATGAAATATGGTGGAAACAAATAAGAAATTAAAGTATTACTGAAGCGTCCAAAAAATGCCTGTTACACCTGGTTCATTGGTTGGGAAAATACAACAGGATTAAGATTGTTGGTACTAGTTCTGGTTCTGATTCACCTGGACAAGTTGTCTAAATGCAGGATCCGCTAAGGCTAGCAAGACAAGATCCAAACTAGAGGAAACTGGGACCAAGCTAGCTACATGAGACCGCCATGGGGCCCAGATAGAGTCAAAGCCTTCTCGGGTGCCCCTGCAGGTGGCAATGCATTCCTCTGCCTCAATGATCTCCGTCACTTTCCCAACCCAGTCCTGCTCGCTCGGGACGTGCTGACTTTTCCATTGGATTGGTATGAGGCGTTTTGCAGCATTGAGAAGGTGGGGGAGAGCACTGCATTTATATCGGGAGAGAGGGATAGGGGGGATGTGGAGCAAGAAGTGCTTCGATGAGAGAGAAAGATCAATACCTAGACTGTCCAGATTGTCCAATATGCGTTTATGAACAGTAGAACAAAAGGGTAAAAACAATGGACAATCCCAACATATGTGGAGGAATGTTCCTCTTTGATCACATCCCCTCCAGCACAGATCAGGGATGGAAGGATAAATTCTGGCAAGGGTCATGGGCACTCAGTACCTTCTCAACAGCAGCTTATAATTATTTTCTTGGATTTTAGAATCCACTGAGCTAGAGTGTGTCAAACGGTGTAGATGATGCAGTTGTTCGTCAGAGAATTCACACTGAAGGTTACGCTCCCATTACCTGATATATAAAGGTTTAGGGCTAGGGGCAGCCGAATCAAGCAGTTTATAAAGGGCCGAAACCATATGAGGTGTGGGGTCCTTAGCGGCCCATAGGCATTCAAACTCTATAATGGTAGACTTGATCTGAGATGCGTGTCAATGTGAGGCAAAAAAATTGTCAAATTGGTGGTATCTCCAAAAATAAAAGGGTAAACTGTCATACTACTCCCTAAGGGTAGCAAGTGGGGCTAGTGTAGGACCCTCCATAAAGTGGGACAAACTGATATCCCCATCATTTACCCAGGGTCCAAATAAGGACAGCTGCTCACCGGGAGAAAACCCACTGGTGCTAGCAGTCACCTTGGGGGGGGAATAGGGGGCCAATGCCAAGGACCTGTTCAATCTGTCCCAAACTTTGAGAACATGCACGGTCAGTGGGGATAACCAATCTAAAAGACCCCTGTTGCTCGAGGGAACCCGTGGTGCATAGGACAAGTTTCGACCTGCAATATTTTTTTTAACCACTTAAGCCCCAGGCCTATTTTTCGGACACTTTTTGTTTACAAGTTAAAATCAGTATTTTTTCCTAGAAAACTACTTAGAACCCCCAAACATTATATATATATATATATATATATATATATATATTTTTTAGCAAAGATTCTGGAGAATAAAATGTTGGTCATTGCAATATATTTTGTCACGGGGTATTTGCGCAGCGGTCTTTAAAACGCCATTTTTTTGGAAAAATTACGAAAAATAACATTTCACTGCATTTAAAAAATACTAAACAGTAAAGTTTGCCCATTTTTTTGTATATTGTGAAAGATGATGTCACGCCGAGTAAATAGATACCCAACATGTTACGGTTTAAAATTGCGCACACCCGTGGAATGGCGACAAACTACGGTCAATAGAAATCTCAATAGGCGACGCTTTAAAATCTTTTAACGGTTACCAGTTTAGAGTGTAGCTCTTTTTTTTAATTATTGCTCACGCTCTGGCGATCGCGGCGATACCTCACATGTGTGGTTTGAACAGTGATTTCATTCGCAGCTCTACTTCCGTATACATTTTCTTTCATGCGCGAACTAACGGTGACGGCTAAAAAAAAATTTTTTCCTATTTATTTTTTTTTTTTAACTTTATTACAGGTTTTTAAAAAAAAATTAAAATCTGATCACTTTTATTGCTGTCACAAGCAATGTAAACATCCCTTGTGACACCAATATGCAGTGACAGGTACTCTTTATGGAGCATAAATGATACATCTAATTTCCTGACTACCTATCACATTTTTGAAAGCCCTGGAGCACTAGAATAGTGGAAAGCAAACACTTCAAGGCAAAAGGCATAGTGAGTCTTTTGAAAAATGTTTCCAACAAATTTTTTTTTACACAAAGTTAAGTTGTTAATTTATTAAGATATTTCTCACGCACAGCATGGGCATCCCTAGAATTACAACCCAAAACACATTCTGCTGCTCCTCCTGAGTATACCACGTGTGAGAATTTTAATGCGTGAGATTTTATTGGACAGAAAAAGCTTTCTTTTGGTGGTATTTAATCACATACATATACAACTGCTGGTAAGCATAAAGAAGCATATGATTAACATCACGTGTTTATTACCATGTTCTATAGCAATTTACATAGGTACCTAATATACCTATGTAAATTGCTATAGAACATGTTAATAAACACGTGATGTTAATCATATGCTTCTTTATGCTTACCAGCAGTTGTATATGTACTACCATTACATCATTATGTGTTTACTGGCCACAACTCATACAAAGTCCCACGTTTTTATTTTTGAACACTATGTGTTCCTTATGTTTCATCCTATGTTCATCATAATAGGGATGGAGACTCCATTGCATGAGTCTCATTTAAAGTCCCATTTCCCTTTTCTTCCCTTTTTTCCTTTGTCCCCTTCCCTCCCCATTTTTGCTCTAATCCCAATATTACTATTTAGACATAGGGATGGAGGTGTGTCACCAATTTTTTCAACTTTTTTATCAATCCATATATACCCTATTTTATTTCAATATTTCATTATTTTTCCTCCCCCATTATATATTTAGTACTTGCCACTGGGGTTTTCCCCATTTGGATATCCTTTTATAATACATATATTCTCCTAAGCCTTGCTGTCACTGGGGCTGAGATGTCCATCCCAATCCGTCCCTTTGGGAACTGCGAGGCGCTCCGGCTGTCTCCGTCCCCCTCTCCCCCACCCCGACCTATTGGGCGGGAAGGGGGTGGGGGCGTGGTCGCGGCCGCAGCGCATCGGCGCCATGATTTTTCGTGCAGAGCGTGACGTCATCACGGCATCAGCGTCTCTGCACGTGATCTCCATCGAAGTTCATATGTGGGACGCCATCTTAGGCAGCCGCAGTCTGCCCGGTGGTGACCCTAAGCTTGATCGGCCCGTGAAGCTGGGAGCTATCCCTGCCTCTGCCATGGTGTAGGTCCATATCCATGCATTTTATCTTCATTACTCTCTATCACTATGGTCACACCTTTATTATTTCTGCATGAGATGTCTTCCTTTTCACGTTTTTGGTCACACTTTCCACTTTTTTTCTGGGACTTTTCCTTCCCAATAGTATCTCGACGGTGACTAATTTTTCTTCATTTTTCTCCCTTGCTTGCCCTTCCAGCACTGCTACCTGGCACACCAAGATATTACCTGTCTTGGGTGTGAATTTCCCTACTGCTCACTCTTTACTTATTCAGACTTCTTTGATACACAGCTACACTGATCTTATCTTTCCCCTTTGCACTCTGGATCTTGGGCTTATTTACTCTACCCCTATACCCATATGGTTTTCACCTTATACTCATTATCGTTTTGATACATTCTAATAGAGCCTTACTTTATCACTAAGCCTGAGACCCATGATGGAAATCCACGCTATGTCTATGGACCTTGCGCCTTGGCTTTGTGCGGAGCATTTGCCCCCTCAGTTCCCTCCAGGGACGTACTCCTGGGTGACCAACAGCCTCATTGATAGTCTTTATCCTACTGTAAGTCATCCTCCTTATTTAACCCTTCAGTATACCCCTCCATTGGATGCAATATCATTTATGTCTTATACATTTTTTCTAGAAACCAAATTGTGCCTGCTCCTGATGAAGTGAAATCCTTTTCACGAAACGCGTTGAGCTAAAGAGGCCGTTCAATCTATTGCCAATTTCAGCATGCATCCAATTATCATTCTTTTCCTACATTCCATGTCTGTTGGTCCATTCTGTTATTGTTTTTATTATTTATTATGGTCTTATCATGTTATCCATTTGTATACTGTGTACATCCCCTTTGATTAGTTGTTAACCTAATATACCTATGTAAATTGCTATAGAAAATGTTAATAAACACGTGATGTTAATCATATGCTTCTTTATGCTTACCAGCAGTTGTATATGTACTACCATTATATCATTATGTGTTTACTGGCCACACCTCATACAAAGTCCCACGTTTTTTTTTTTTGAACACTATGTGTTCCTTATGTTTCATCCTATGTTCTTCATAAGAGGGATGGAGACTCCATTGCACGAGTCTCATTTAAAGTCCCATTTCCCTTTTCTTCCCTTTTTCCTTTGTCCCCTTCCCTCCCCATTTTTCCTCTAATCCCAATATTACTGTAACGCCGAGTGCTCCGGGTTCCGTGGCTTCCCCGGAGCACTCAAGGCGTGCTGCGGGCTGCAGCGCTCCGGTCGGCGTCCCCGACCGTGAGCGCTGTTCCCCCGCATTAGTGGAACTCACCCGCCGGGTCCTCTCTGCTCCCGGCGCACGCCGGGTTCCTTCCTCCTCTCGGCGCGCGCGGCCCCGCTCCCTAGGGCGCGCGCGCGCCGCAGCATGTAAATTTAAAGAGCTAGTGCACCACTAATTGGTACCTGGTCCAATCAGCCCAAATTCAATAAAAACCCACTTCCCCTTCCTGTCCTTGCCGGATCTTGTTGCCTTGGGTACCTTGAGAAAGCTTTTGGTGTATCGTTCCCTGCCTGTGTATCTGACCTTCTGCTGTTGCCCCTGACTACGAACCTTGCCGCCTGCCTTGACCCTTTGCTCCGTCTGACCTTGCCTTTGCCTTGTCCTTCTGTACCGCGCCTGAATCAGCTGTCTTTGAGGTTGAGCCGTTACCGGAGGATACGACCTGGTTGCTACCGCCGCAGCAAGTCCATCCCGCCTTGCGGCGGGCTCTGGTGAAAACCGGTAGTAACTTAGAACCGGTCCCCTGGTACGGTCCACGCCAATCCCTCACTGACACAGAGGATCCACCTCCAGTGCCATCACCTGCCGCCAGTCCGGACCCTGACAGTAGATCCGGCCATGGATCCCGCTGATGTGCCGCTGCCTAGTCTCGCTGACCTCACTACCGTGGTTGCCCAGCAGTCCCAGCAGATTGCCCAACAAGGACAACAACTGGCACAGTTGACCGCCATGCTGCAACAGCTTCTTCCCGCACCGCAGCAGCCGCCTGCTTCTGCTTCTGCTTCCGCTCCACCTCCGCAGCCGGTGGCCGCCACCTCCGCTAGAATCCGTTTGTCTCTCCCGGACAAGTTTGATGGGGATTCTAAGATGTGCCGGGGATTCTTGTCCCAATGTTCCCTACACCTGGAGATGTTGGCCGACCAGTTTCCTACGGAACGATCTAAGGTGGCCTTCATGGTCAGCTTATTGTCTGGGAAGGCCTTGGCCTGGGCCACGCCACTTTGGGACCGCAATGATCCTGCCACTGCCTCCGTCCAGTCTTTCGTCTCTGAAGTCCGCAGTGTCTTCGAGGAACCTGCCCGTGCCTCGTCAGCAGAAACGGCCTTGCTAAACCTCGTCCAAGGAGACGCTACTGTAGGCGAATATGCTATACAATTTCGCACACTGGCCTCCGAACTGACTTGGAACAACGACGCCCTCTGCGCAACTTTTAAAAAAGGTTTATCCAGCCATATCAAGGATGCTCTAGCCGCACGAGAAATACCTGACTCCCTGACGGAACTCATCCAGTTGGCTACTCGCATAGATATGCGCTTCCTTGAAAGACGCCAGGAACTTCGCCAAGAAAAGAATCTTGTTCGCAACAGGCGTTATCCACTCCTGGCACCTCTCTTTCAGCAACCATTGCAACCGGTTGCTGCGCCTCCCGCCGAGGAGGCCATGCAAGTGGATCAGGCTCGCCTGACCCAGCAAGAAAGGTCTCGCCGGAGGAATGAGAATTTATGTTTATATTGTGGGAGTTCCGAACATTTCTTAAAGGACTGTCCAGTTCGTCCACAGCGTCAGGGAAACGCTCGCACCTAGTGAACGTAGGAGAGGCGTCGCTGGGTGTAGAGTCTTCCTCTCCACGTTTGATGGTTCCAGTACGGATTTCTTCTACCGCTAAAGTCTTCTTCCCTGCACAGGCCTTCTTGGACTCTGGTTCTGCAGGAAACTTCATTAGAGCCTCCTTCATAAACCGCTTTAACATTCCTGTGATCCGTCTCGTCAAGCCTTTCTTCATTTCTACAGTTAACGGTGAGAATCTAAACTGTACCGTGCGTTATCGCACAGAACCTGTGCTCATGACCATAGGAGTCCTCCACCAAGAGACCATTGAATTTTTTGTTCTACCGAACTGCACCTCTGACGTCCTTCTTGGCCTGCCCTGGCTCCAGCGCCACTCTCCTACCCTCGACTGGACCTCTGGGGACATTAAATCATGGGGGCCTACCTGCCACACTCATTGCCTCAAGTCGGTACCTACTGGACAAGTCTCCGTTTCCTCACCATTGCTCAGCCTTCCTAAGGCTTATCTGGACTTCTCTGACATCTTTTGCAAGAAGCAGGCGGAGGTCTTACCACCACATAGACCCTATGATTGTCCCATTGATTTGCTTCCTGGTACCACGCCACCCCGTGGCAGGATTTACCCTCTTTCCATCCCTGAAACCAAGGCCATGTCAGAATACGTTCAGGAGAACCTTAAGAAAGGTTTTATCAGGAAATCCTCTTCTCCTGCCGGAGCAGGATTTTTCTTTGTTGCCAAAAAGGATGGGTCACTACGCCCATGTATTGACTACCGCGGTCTTAACAAAATCACGGTAAAAAATCGCTACCCTTTGCCTCTCATCTCGGAACTCTTTGACCGTCTGCGCGGAGCAAGGGTCTTCACCAAGCTTGACCTCAGGGGCGCTTATAATCTCATCAGAATCCGTGAGGGAGATGAGTGGAAAACCGCTTTTAATACCAGAGATGGCCACTTTGAGTATCTCGTCATGCCGTTCGGCCTGTGCAACGCTCCTGCAGTCTTTCAAGACTTTGTCAACGAGATCTTCCGGGACATGTTGTATACTTGTGTAGTGGTCTATCTCGACAACATTCTAATCTTCTCCTCCACCCTGGAGGAACACCGTCGCCATGTTCGTCAAGTGCTCCAGCGCCTTCGTGTCAACCATCTGTACGCCAAAATGGAAAAATATCTTTTTGAACGTAGCTGTCTGCCGTTTCTGGGATACCTAGTTTCTGGACAGGGTCTTCAAATGGACCCTGACAAACTCTCTGCAGTCTTGGATTGGCCACGCCCCTCAGGCCTTCGCTCTATTCAGCGCTTCCTGGGATTCGCCAATTATTACCGTCAGTTTGTTCCCCATTTCTCCACTATCGTGTCGCCTGATCCGCTGAAACCATTCTTCCTGGAGGTAGATGCCTCCTCTGTTGGAGCCGGAGCGGTTCTTCTTCAAAAATCTGCTAAAGGGAAAAACGTCACCTGCGGTTTCTTCTCAAAAACTTTTTCTCCCCCTGAAAAGAACTACGCCATCGGAGATCGTGAACTTCTAGCCATTAAATTGGCACTGGAAGAATGGAGACACCTTCTGGAAGGATCCCCTCATCCGATCACCATCTATACTGACCACAAAAATCTCTCGTACCTTCAGTCTGCCCAGCGCCTTAATCCACGCCAGGCCAGGTGGTCATTGTTCTTTGGCCGATTCACCTTCCAAATCCATTTTCGTCCTGCTGATAAAAACATTAGGGCGGATGCCCTATCACGCTCCACCGATGCCTCCGAGGATGAAACCGTTCTTCAACACATCATTCCTCCTGAGTGTCTAATTTCAACTGCCCCTGCTTCACTGGTACCAGTTCCTCCAGGGAAAACATTTGTTCCTCCACGTCTTCGCCTGCGGACTCTCAAATGGGGTCACTCCTCTCACCTGGCGGGTCATGCTGGAATTAAAAAGACGACTCAACTAATTGCCAGACACTATTGGTGGCCTTCCTTTGAGAAAGATGTGACGGAGTTCGTTTCGGCCTGTACTGTCTGCGCACGTGATAAAACTCCCCGCCAGAAGCCTGCAGGTCTTCTTCTCCCTCTGCCAGTGCCTGAACAGCCTTGGTCCCACATAGCAATGGACTTCGTCACGGATCTTCCTGTATCCCATGGCAACACAGTCATATGGGTGGTTGTCGACAGGTTCTCTAAAATGGCACATTTTATTCCGCTCCCTGGCCTCCCTTCTGCGCCACAGCTGGCAAAGCAATTCTTTTTACACATTTTTCGTCTCCATGGTCTTCCAACACACATCGTCTCCGATAGAGGCGTTCAGTTTATCTCAAAGTTTTGGAGAGCTCTCTGCACCCAATTGAAGATCAAATTGAACTTCTCCTCTGCCTACCACCCTCAGTCCAATGGACAAGTGGAGAGGGTTAACCAGATCCTTGGTGACTACCTGCGACATTTCGTCTCCTCCCGTCAGGATGATTGGGTCGACTTGTTGCCCTGGGCCGAATTTTCTTACAACTTTAGAGACTCTGAGTCATCCACCAAATCCCCGTTTTTTGTGGTGTACGGCCGTCACCCGCTTCCCCCCCTCCCCATTCCCACTTCTTCTGGAGTTCCTGCCGTTGATGACTTGACCCTGGACTTCTCCTCCATCTGGAAAGAGACTCAAAAGTCGCTCACCCTCGCCTCTTCTCGCATGAAGAGACATGCAGATAGGAAATGAAGAACTCCTCCTGTCTTTTCTCCTGGGGACAGAGTGTGGCTCTCTGCCAAATACATCCGGTTTCGGGTCCCCAGCTACAAACTGGGTCCACGTTATCTTGGGCCTTTTAAAATCAAAAGCCAAATTAATGCTGTCTCTTACAAACTCCATCTTCCTCCTTCTCTCCGTATTCACAACTCCTTTCATGTATCCCTCCTCAAACCCCTCATTCTTATCCGATTTTCCCCCAAGGTCATCGTTCCTGCTCCTGTCTCTGGGTCCTCTGACGTCTTCTCAGTAAAAGAGATCCTCGCCTCCAAGGTCGTCAGAGGTAAAAAGTTTTTTTTGGTTGACTGGGAGAATTGTGGTCCTGAGGAGAGGTCGTGGGAGCCCGAGTCCAATATCCTTGACAAGGACCTCATCCACAGGTACCTGGGCTCCAAAAAGAGGGGGAGACCTAAGGGGGGGGGGTACTGTAACGCCGAGTGCTCCGGGTTCCGTGGCTTCCCCGGAGCACTCAAGGCGTGCTGCGGGCTGCAGCGCTCCGCTCGGCGTCCCTGACCGTGAGCGCTGTTCCCCCGCATTAGTGGAACTCACCTGCCGGGTCCTCTCTGCTCCTGGCGCACGCCGGGTTCCTTCCCCCTCTCGGCGCGCGCGGCCCCGCTCCCTAGGGCACGCGCGCGCCGCAGCATGTAAATTTAAAGGGCCAGTGCACCACTAATTGGTGCCTGGTCCAATCAGCCCAAATTCAATAAAAACCCACTTCCCCTTCCTGTCCTTGCCGGATCTTGTTGCCTTTGGTACCTTGAGAAAGCTTTTGGTGTATCGTTCCCTGCCTGTGTATCTGACCTTCTGCGGTTGCCCCTGACTACTAACCTTGCCGCCTGCCTTGACCCTTTGCTCCGTCTGACCTTGCCTTTGCCTTGTCCTTCTGTACCGCGCCTGAATCAGCTGTCTTTGAGGTTGAGCCGTTACCGGAGGATACGACCTGGTTGCTACCGCCGCAGCAAGTCCATCCCGCCTTGCGGCGGGCTCTGGTGAAAACCGGTAGTAACTTAGAACCGGTCCCCTGGTACGGTCCACGCCAATCCCTCACTGACACAGAGGATCCACCTCCAGTGCCATCACCTGCCGCCAGTCCGGACCCTGACAATTACTATGTGTTATATTATGTATGGATTTCCCTATGAAAGTTTTGACCAATAACAGACCCTGTGCCTGTGTAATGTAAATACAGACACAGGAAATTATGCAATCTCCTCTCCTGGAGCCCTTTTCGGTTCCAGCGTGAGAGGAGGAAGCATCAGACAGTGAGTACACAAGCACTACACTGACACTAGTACATATAGGCACATATTTCACCCTATGATTACCCCCCAGTTAACCCTTTCACTCCCTGTCATAGTGTCACTATATACAGTATACAGATAATTTACTGATCACTGTATTAGTGTCACTGGTGATGCCAGTTAGTGTCAGCAGCAGTAAGTGATAGTTAGTGTCTGTCCCAGATGGATATAGTGTATCCCCTAATAAAGATTTAACCCCTTGATCACCCCTAGTTAATCCTTTCACTGCCCTGTCACAGTGTAACTATTATAGTGTACAGATCTTTTTTCTGATCACTGTATTAGTGTCGCAGGTGATGTCAGTTAATGTTAGTTAGCGTCAATCCAGAATAGCCTCAGATTGAACGCCACATATTTAGTAATAAATATTAAGTCTTTGTTTTACTAGTGACACAAACACACCAAACACCTCCATTACTAGTATAGTGTCTGAACAGATCAATATATTTGTTCAGATCAGAACTACACTAGTGCCCCCAATAGTATAGTATAGTGTTCCCAAAACGCAGCGTTAGCAAGATCAGCCCCGACACCTGCCAGCACCTGCATTTAGCCCCTCCGCCCAGACCCCAAGAAGTGCAGAATCAGCAGATTACTTCACTTCTGATACACAGCACACTAAACCCCAGAATTCAGTCAGGGCTGATCTCTGCTAGCACTAGCAGTTAAATTTTTTGGTAGCGGTTCAAACAGTCCTTGACAACCAGGTGCTTTTTACCTGCGAGTCACACTAGGTACCTATAAATTTTTTGGGCCAAAATGTCCAAACATAGGTACACTAGTGAAGAGGCCTACACGATGCTGAGCATGACAGATGAGAGCAATGGGGAAGCCTCACTGTCAGAATCAGGTTTGGCATTCGAACCTGTAGAGAGCAGCGGCACCCTGACAGATAGCTCTGATGGCTGAGTAGTGGTTCCTGCTAACGTCAGGCTTACCCGACCCCGTTCTTCTGTTGCTGAGGTGCAACAATCACATGGTTCTTGTATGCAGCAGAGTGTCGGTACTACTGCCACTCAACCTTCTGGTGAACTGGCAAGCACCAGCAGCCTAGTACACCCTGGTTGTAGTCAAACCAGCACTGCAGTAACACTTGGTGAAGTGGCGAGTCCCATAAGTGCAGTTGAAGCTGTTGTGGTGGCTAGCACAAGTAGTGTCCCACAGCCACCAAGAATTTGAAGACAGGCCCATATAGCCCTTAGTGTCCTTTCTGATGCGCTTGCAAATCCTGATTGGGAGCCCACCATTTCTGCAGCGCCCGTACTTCCCCCATTCACTGGCCAACCTGGAATTTAGGTGGAAACAGACGATTTTACTCCCCTTGGTTTTTATGAGCTGTTTTTCACGGAAGATCTGTACGAATTTATTGTGGACCAAAGCAATTTATCGCTGCAAATCCAAATTTGACCCTTGCTAGAGAATTTGCATGGAAATGTATCACTCTTTCTGAATTTAGAACCTTTTGGCCTTTCCCTCATCATGGGCATTACTAAAAAGAGTGAGTTGCATTCATATTGGTCCACTGACCCAATTCATCATATGCCCGTGTTCTCTGCTGCCATGGCCAGGACTAGATATGAGCAAATCTTGCGGTTCATGCATTTCAATGACAATGAACTCGGTCGTCCTTGGGGTGACCCTGGATATGACCGGCTCCACAAAATTTGGCCCCTCGTAAAATTTGCAGCCTTGTATACATCCCAACAAGCTGTCTGCGTTGATGAGTCCCTAATTAAATTTTCTGGCCGCCTTGTTTTCAAACAGTTTCTCCTCAGGAAGCATGCCAGATATGGAGTCAAGATGTATAAGCTCTGTGACAGGGCAGCAGGTTATACACGTAGTTTCCATATTTACTATGGAAAAGATATCAATGTGGAGCCCCCCGACTGCCCAGAGTACATAGGGAGCAGTGGAAAGATTGTTTGGGACTTGGTGTCACCCCTATTCGGAAATGGGTACCGTTTATATACATGGACAAATATTACACAAGCCTGCCACTTTTTAGTCACCTTTTTGATTCTGGCATTGGCGCATGTGGCACTGTGCCACCTTATCACCATGGCTTCCCAAAATGGCTTGTAGATTCCCAACTTAGGCAGGGGAGAGAGCCTGCTTCAAGTGTAATAAATTGCTTGCAGTGAAGTGGAGGGACACACGGAATGTTTTTGCTCTGTCTTCTATTCACGCAGATATGACTGTCCAAATGACAACGGCAACAGGTGTTGTTGAGAAACCCCTCTGTGTCCATGAATACAACCTTAACATGGGAGGAGTAGACTTCAATGACCAGATGATGGCGAAGTACTTAATTGCCCGTAAGGTCAGACGCTGGTACAAGAAAGTGTCTGTATACTTATTCCAATTAGGGATGATCGAATGGTTCGGGTCAACCATCGGTTTGACCCGAACAATGACTGTTCGCAATTCGTCCGAATTTCGAGCTTTTTGCTGAAAAAGTTCGGAATTCGGCAACCAGAACCGACCAAAATGCAATGGGACAGGAACTGGGCTTTAAAAGCCCGTGATTGGAACAGAACCATCAGTAAAAGCCAATTGAGGGGGCAGGAGGATGCTAGGAATGTATACACATACACACATAGGTATGATAGGAGCGTATCGCTATGCCTGCTAATTATTTCAATATATATACAGTGGGTACGGAAAGTATTCAGACCCCCTTAAATGTTTCACTCTTTGTTATATTGCAGCCATTTGCTAAAATCATTTAAGTTCATTCTTCTTCCTCATGAATGTACACATAGCACCCCATACTGACAGAAAAACACAGAATTGTTGACATTGTTGCAGATTTATTAAAAAAGAAAAACTGAAATATCACATGGTCCTAAGTATTCAGACCCTTTGCTCAGTATTTAGTAGAAGCCCCCTTTTGATTTAATACAGCCAGGAGTCTTTTTGGGAAAGATGCAACAAGTCTTTCACACCTGGATTTGGGGATCCTCTGCCATTCCTCCTTGCAGATCCTCTCCAGTTCTGTCAGGTTGGATGGTAAACGTTGGTGGACAGCCATTTTTAGGTCTCTCCAGAGATGCTCAATTGGGTTTAAGTCAGGGCTCTGGCTGGGCCATTCAAGAACAGTCACGGACTTGTTGTGAAGCCACTCCTTCGTTATTTTAGCTGTGTGCTTAGGGTCATTGTCTTGTCGGAAGGTAAACCTTCGGCCCAGTCTGAGGTCCAGAGCACTCTGGAGAAGGTTTTTGTCCAGGATATCCCTGTACTTGGCCGCATTCATTTTTCCCTCGATTGCAACCAGTCGTCCTGTCCCTGCAGCTGAAAAACACCCCCACAGCATGATGCTGCTACCACCATGCTTCACTGTTGGGACTGTATTGGAAAGGTGATGAGCAGGGCCTGGTTTTCTCCACACATACCGCTTAGAATTAAGGCCAAAAAGTTCTATTTTGGTCTCATCAGACCAGAGAATCTTATTTCTCACCATCTTGGAGTCCTTCAGGTGTTTTTTAGCAAACTCCATGCGGGCTTTCATGTGTCTTACACTGAGGAGAGGTTTCCATCGGGCCACTCTGCCATAAAGCCCCGACTGGTGGAGGGCTGCAGTGATGGTTGACTTTCTACAACTTTCTCCCATCTCCTGACTGCATCTCTGGAGCTCAGCCACAATGATCTTTGGGTTCTTCTTTACCTCTCACCAAGGCTCTTCTCCCCCGATAGCTCAGTTTGGCCGGACGGCCAGCTCTAGGAAGGGTTCTGGTCGTCCCAAACGTCTTCCATTTGAGGATTATGGAGGCCACTGTGCTCTTAGGAACCTTAAGTGCAGCAGAAATCTTTTTTTAACCTTGGCCAGATCTGTGCCTTGCCACAATTCTGTCTCTGAGCTCTTCAGGCAGTTCCTTTGACCTCATGATTCTCATTTGCTCTGACATGCATTGTGATCTGGAAGGTCTTATATAGACAGGTGTGTGGCTTTCCTAATCAAGTCCAATCAGTATAATCAAACACAGCTGGACTCAAATGAAGGTGTAGAACCATCTCAAGGATGATCAGAAGAAATGGAAAGCACCTGAGTTAAATATATGAGTGTCACAGCAAAGGGTCTGAATACTTAGGACCATGTGATATTTCAGTTTTTCTTTTTTAATAAATCTGCAACAATGTCAACAATTCTGTGTTTTTCTGTCAGTATGGGGTGCTATGTGTACATTCATGAGGAAGAAGAATGAACATAAATGATTTTAGCAAATGGCTGCAATATAACAAAGAGTGAAAAATTTAAGGGGGTCTGAATACTTTCCGTACCCACTGTATGTGTATGTGTATATATATATACATACATGTGTGTGTATATATACCCCTACACAGAAGTTCAGATGTCATTCCTGCCTCCAAACACGTCCACAAAAAAGCCCTATAAACGCCTGCAACAAAAAGCCGGGTGTGAAAATAGCAAAGCCACTATCCTGCTCTACTGCAATTCTAATACAAACTTTTTTTTCTGGTTCTGGACATGCTACAGAGCTGAAACTTCACAGGTACACTTTTTAGACCCCTCAGACACTAAATCCAAAGAAATCTCTTTTCAATAATTGGCTCTATCAAAAATGACAATTTTTAAGAACTTTTTTTTGTGTGATTAATAGTCCCTGGGGCATGACCCAGAACCCTAGGCACTTTTTAGGGGCATTTATTGGGTTTTAGGGCTTCAAAATGGTGTTTTTTGATTACCGAAGTTCGGGTCCCATTGATTTCAATGGGGTTCTGAAATCCGGGCCGAACTTTCGGGAAGTTCGGGTGTTCTGGTCGAACTGAACTTTTAAAAAGTTTGATCATCACTAATTCCAATTGGCTCTGCTGAACACTTATGTGCTATACAAAGCGTCAGGAAGAAGTGGATCCTTCCTAAAATTCCAGGAAGAGATTATCACAGCCCTTTTGTATGCAGAAGCTGCTGTGGCCCAAATTCACAATCCAAATGCAGTGAGCCGGCTGCATGAGAGGTGTTTTCTGGATTTCCTCCCTGGTACTTCTACCCAAAGAGCACTTCAAAGAAGATGTCGTGTCTGTAGAAAATGGGGATATAGGCGTGACACCTGCTTTTTTTGTCCCTCCTGTCCTGGCAAACCTGGTCTCTGCATCAGGGTACAGCAAGGCACAGTTTAGGGCACGCTTTCACTCAGGGTCTGGAATGTTAGATGGCTATTGCATATTGAGAGACCCTAGCCTGGAAAATTTAAAGTTTTTGTACAGTTGCAAGATAAGTGTTAAAAAAAAAGTAAAAAAAAAAAAAAAACACAAAAATAAAAATAAATAAAGAATAAAAAAGCCAAAATTTGTTGTCATTTTATTGAGTTAATTTTCTGTTCTTACTGTTTTACTATACTTTATAATATACTGCTATACTGTAATGTTTTATTGTTACTGTTTTTCATTGTTAACCATAGTTTGCTTTGCAGATACCGCCATGCTACTGTTTTACTGTACCGTATGCTATTATAATGCAATGTTTTATTGTTACTGTGTTTTATTGTTAAACATTGTTTGCTTTGCAGATACCACCATTCTACTGTTTTACTGCACTGTATACTATTATATTGTAATGTTTTATTGTTACTGTGTTTTATTGTTAACCATTGTTTGCTTTGCAGGTACACCCATCAGCTGCAGCACTGATTTGTTTACCCTGACAGCAACAGCGTTTGCTCTCAGCATATACATAAATCAATAATTGCAGCGCTATAGGAGGTGATTTCACCACCGAAGTTAAAAAAAAAGAGCATATATGGTGAAGCATAGGGGATGGGGTGGACACACCCAGTGAGCCCCAAGCCCGGCCTGGTGGTGTGCGATAATGGGCGAAATCTCATAGCAGCTCTGGGCCTAGCCAGTTTGACGCACATCCCTTGCTTGGCGCATGTGCTGAATTTGGTGGTACAGAGGTTCCTTAAAAATTACCCCGATATGTCAGAGCTGCTGCAGAAAGTGCGGGCCATCTGTGCGCACTTCCGGCGTTCTCACCCTGCTGCTGCTCGCCTGTCAGCGCTGCAGCGTAACTTGGGCCTTCCCGCTCACATGTGACATGCCCACAAGGTGGAACTCCACCTTGCACATGCTAGCCAGACTTATTGATTGACTTATTGACTTATTTATTGATAAGCAGAATACAACAACAGTATCCAATGGGTGTATCTCACTGTAACATATGCAGACTAGGCCGCAATTTTTTTTTCCCCCTAAACGGGTTTTTATTGATAAGCGGAATACAACAACAGTATCCAATTGGTGTTGGTGTATCTCACTGTAACATATGCAGACTAGCCCGCAAATACATTTTTTCCCCCTAAATGGGTTTTTATTGATAAGCGGAATACAACAACAGTATCCAATGGGTGTATCTCACTGTAATGTATGAATGAAAAATTATTATTTTTCCCTTTATTTGGTGATTTCTGAAGAGCAGACTTGAACAGCAGTGTCTAAACGCTGTATGACAGCGTCACAGTAAAGTATGAATGAAAAACTGAAAAATAACTGTCCCCTTAATTGGTGTTTGTTGAATAGCAGATTAGAACTGCAGTGTCTAAATGCTGTAAGTCACAGTAAAATATGAAGGAAAAAAGTTTTTTTTTTTTTTAAATCCAGATTAAGCAGACACATATGCACTGAGCTTGCATTACATGGCCGCTGCACGCCGCACGCCGCCCACCTAACAGACTGATAAAAGTTTTTTTTCTCCCTCCTCCTCACTGGGTTCAGGTCAGGGCAAAAAGATTGAGCACTGCACCCCCACACAATAAAATCAATGTAGATCGCTGTCTGATTAAAGAAGATTCTTCCTATTCTTTCCCTGAAAGCAATCTCCAGCCTGCCCCTACAATAATAATCTCCTATCTCTCCCTCAGCAGCAGCAGGAACCTGTCCCTAGTATAGTTAGAGCAGAGTGACGCGCGGCGCTATGTGACTCCAGCTTATATAGAGGCTTGGTCACATGCTACACTAGCCAATGGCTTCTAAGGGCACACTAGTTAAACGCTTGCTGATTGGCTGCCTTGCAGCTGTTGAAACCGTGCCATTAAAACCGTGTCAAAACATTAAAACCGCGCCAAAACATGAAATAACATTACCGAACAACGGACTGTATCCCAAACATATAGTGAAATGTTCAGGTCCGTGTCCGGGTAACGAATACCCAAAAGTCCGATACGATCCCGAACAATACAGTCCGTGTTCGCTCAACCCTACTCAGGATCTCTTGATCTGCTTTTACTTGCACATAAACTTTAATGGCATCCCAGTCTTAGTCCGTAGGATTCAATATTAAATTGACCCACCCTTTGCAGCTATAACAGTTTTAACTCTTCTGGGAAGGCTGTCCACAAGGTTTAGGAATGTGTGACAATTCTTCCAGAAGCACATTTGTGAGGTCATGAACCAATGTTGTATAAGAAGGGCTGGCTCGCATTCTCCACTCTAATTCATCCCAAAGGTGTTCCATCGGATTGAGGTCAGGACTCTGTGCAGTCCAGTCAGGTTCCTTCCCCTCAAACTCACTCATCTGTGTCTTTATGGACCTTGCTTTGTGCACTGGTCCAAATCATTTGGTGAAGGGGGGATTATGGTGTGGGATTGTTTTTCAGGGGATGGACTTGGCCCCTCAATTCCAGTTAAGGGAACCCTTAAGGCGTCAGCATACCAAGACATTTTGGGCAATTTCATGCTCCCAACTTTGTGGGAACAGTTTGGGGATGGCCCCTTCCTGGTACAACATGACTGCGCACCAGTGCACAAAGTAAGGTCCATAAAGACACGAATGAGCGAGTTTGGGGTGGAGGAGCTGGACTGGCCTTCACATAGTCCTCCTGACCCCAATCAGATAGAACACTTTTGGAATGATTTAAAGCGCAGACTGCGAGCCAGGCCTTCAAGTCCAACATCAGTGCCTGACCTCACAAATGCACTTCTGGAAGTATGGTCAAACATTCCCATAGACACACTCCTAAACCTTGTGGACAGCCTTCCCAGAAGAGTTGAAGCTGTTATAGCTGGAAAGGGTGGGCCAACTCAATATTGAACCCTATTGACTAAGACTGGTATGCCATTAAATTTAATGTGCGTGTAAAGGTAGGTGTCCCAATACTTTTGACAATATAGTGTATGAATGAACTGTTTTGTTTAGACCTGATAATTTATTGATACGCCTCAAATATACTAGTTTCCTGGTTATTATGCTGATCCAATAGCTTCAGTGTCACTGACCCAGAACAAGTATGCAGATAAGTAGCTCTGATTTCACTCTCTCTCTTATGATTTGAATTCTTGTTCCAGGTCTGTGTCTCAAAATGTTGAAGCGAAAAACAGCCAAGCAGCTAGTATTTTCAGAAGGAGGTCACTGACAGTCTTTATATCAGTAAAGGTTCCTTCTTCTAATGCTACATTCAGAAACACAACTTTAGAACGAACGTTTTGAATGTTGTAGGGAAACTGGATGCAGCAACTGCCACATAGCTGAAAGGGACAGCTGTCTGCTCAGAGCCAGCAGCTCCTCTCCTCCTCAGAGCTCAACAGATTAGATTCCCTTGTAAACTGTAACAATACGCACAGTCGGCTGAAACAGTTTACAAGGAAAGCAAGGCTGTGCTCCAGCGGAATGCTCCTCATCCAGGCCTCTACAAAAAGAATGTGTTCTCTGACGGTATGGCACCACAAGAGCATACAGATTTGTGCAATGGTGACACCCCTTTCTAGAAACAGATTGATGACTGCAAAGTTGCAACAGCAATTAATAGGGATTTAGATACAAACTATCAAGTATGGTATTCCATTTTATTCCTAAAATCAGATTATTTCTGTTAATGCCAAAAATGAAAACAGAAAGCAGACACCATTATATCACCATCTCAGTGGTAACCAAATACTGTACAAGCAGTGTTTATTTTGGTTGCAATAAATTACTTAATTGTTGTGTACAAACAGTTATGTAATGATGACTTATTATCTGGGGGGGGGGGAGACTTTAAAATATAACTATAGGCAAAACCTATTTTTCATTTTGGATATAGTAAGGGAGGGTTATAACCAATGTTCCCTTTAAACTGCGCGCCTGCGCGGCAGCGCAGTCTAAATGACGGTCCCGCGCAGTACAATGTCAGACGGCGCAGCCACGCAGTGCGCCGCGAGAGCCCGCCCATTGTGTTACAATAGCGAATGAAAATTCGCTATTGTCACACGGATCCTCCTCCTGGCCAATCAGGGAGCGGGTCCTCCCGCTTCCTGATTGGCCGAAAGGCATACCACCCCCATGCCATTGGCCGAGGTCCGAGGAGGAGGCGGGAGGACTGAGAAGATGTAGGGACGCGGGTGCCGGGACTAAAGAGAAGCTGCTGTGACTCGTCGACTCGTGAGGTAAGTGCACGGGTCGTAGGTGGAAGATTTTATCATTGTTTCCTCTTCTGTATATCCAATGCAAAATTATTTACAGGTTCTGGTAAACCTCACTTCCTTACTCGGGGTTCTTGGGTATCTGTAAGATCTGACACTGGTTAAAATATTTATACAGTGCATTCTTTACTAAGAGTTCATTAAACATTTCTGTGCATTGCTATGTTCAGTATATTATACACACTTGCTGTGTGGTGTTGCAAACGGTTTCTACACTGGTGGGTGAGCCAGTGCTCCCATCACCTTTTTTAACATTTGGGAATTAGCGAAGGCTTTTTTTTTTTTTTCTATGGTAAATACACCAGTGGTTTTCCAAAAATAGTTTGTTGCCAGCATGTGCTGCTTTGGCTGGAGCTTACACAAGGCTGCAAATTGTCTCCCCACCCCCTGGGAGGGCACTAGGCCGATTGCCAAGCTCCAGGGTTGTAACACGCACCTCCATACCCAGAAGTACTGCACTTATCTGATGTTCAAATACTCTTCTCCCATCTATCGATCTGTACACTTTTAAAGTCCATACATCAGTCCCCATAGTTTGAGTAGCAGCAAAATTCTGCCAATAGCTAGCAGTCATTGGTCAAAACTGTCATAGGATGGCACTAGACCAATCACCAGGGATGTCACCTGCACCTTCATACCCAGAATTACTAGGTTTTTTCTTCACTCCTGTCAGCTAAATGGAGCAGTGGGGATTCGGGGGGGGGGGGGGGCTGGGACGGGACGCTGGCATCTCTGCATTGATTGGGGGCAATGCTGTGGGCACTCTGCAATGTATTGGGGCATTGCTGTGGTACTCTGCAATGTATTGGGGCATTGCTGTGGTACTCTGCAATGTATTGGGGGCATTGCTGTGGTACTCTGCAATTTATTGGGGGCACGCTGGTCACTCTGCATTGACATCCCCCCATTGCTCAGTCTAAAGTTTGGCGCTCAGAAATTTTTTTATTTGCTCAGCACAGTAAAAAATTAGAGGGAACATTGGTTATAACCCCTGTCAGATTTGGGTTTTTTTTGCCATCAGTGGCCCATTGCTGAGATTTCCTTTCACCTCCTGTCCCATAGTCAAACAGGAAGAGGGAGGAAATTTCTTGCAAATTAAGGAAATTCCTTGGGGACCCCCAGGTCACCACAACTAGTGTCCGCTTTGGAAGATTTCCCCTCTGTTACTTTTCTGGAGACAACTGAAAAATGGAAAATTGTTATCATACCGTAATTTTCCTTTCCTAGCCTATCCTCACGTCAGCACACACAATGGGTTAACACCTCCTCTGGAGCCCACAGGACCACCTCTTCCTAGCTAAATAAAAGACAGCCCCTCCCCCAGCTGAAGTGTTCGATAACCCAGCCTGCGACAGGCCACTAGGGAGGGAGTCCTGTGCTGATGTGAGGATAGGCCAGGAAAGGAAAATTACAGTAAGTATGATAACAATTTTCCATTTTCCTGGCCCACCTCACATCAGCACCCAACGGGATATACCCAAGCTGAATATAGGGCAGGAGAGAACACATAAAAAGAGACACTCAAAGAAAAGCTGTTAAAGCCAAAAATAATTAATCCCTCTTGTCCCAAACTTTCTGAACGCACATCTTGTTTGTAAGGTTAAAGGACGCACAAGAACTGAGGACAAGAACTGAGGACCTCTAGCGCTGACCGTAAAATGTCCAGGATATTGGCTAGAGCAGGGAACACAGGAGAGAAAGCTTTTGCTGAGCAAACAAAACAAACTTATTTCATATCCTCTCATATATAGGGTTTACGGTTGATACTTTGGATACCAAGGTCTGAGCAAGCTTGGATTAGAATCCCTGCACCTGTAGTCTGGCCTATTCCATAGCCAGGCTGTTAAAGTAGTCTCATTTGGATTAGGGTGCTGTCACTGACCTTGCCATGAAAAGATTTAATTTGACCAGAAACGGGTTTGGTGGTGCTGATGACATCTGAGGAGCAGTGTAAGCCAAGGCCTTCTCGGTAGGTTGAAAAGACTTGTATGGCATGGACTTGTCCTGTCCAAATCTTCAGAAGCATCCTTATATTCAAGGACATCGAAGAGAGACAAAGATCAAACACAAAATTCCATGGCACTTGTATGACGGAGCCTTTGCATTGGTATCCTGTTGCAAATATGGAAAGCCTCATTTGGCCAATATTGGTTTGAGGCACTTGTTGAAACATATTTTGTCTAACCAAACCACTAGTTGATTTTGTTTTCCTGACAAGAAGGCCACCGTTTACTAGCTGTAATTAGCTCTCTGCCCAGCAAAAAGATTCTGTCCACCGGGAAGAAATTTAGGCTACTGCTGTCTTGTTGTCAACCAACTTCACTCAGGCCCCTTTGAAGTAGATACTGAAAGGCTTGAAATGCTAGAAAAGGTTTCCTTCAGTTCCAGATAATTGGGGAGTCTGCATTCCACCTGTCTCTTTAGATTGTGTACTCCTCAGCCCCAAAGACTGGGATCTGACATCAGAATCATCCTATCTCCTGGGCTGAGAGGCATGCCCTGAAAGAAGAAGTACAGTGGCAATGTCCAAAATTCCAGTTCTTGCTGAATTTGTATAGGCACAAACATTTTCTGATCCATAGACAGCTTATAGACTAAAGAAGACACATTGAAAACGCCCTCACGTGCCACCTGGCCCAAGGTACCAGCACTGCCAACAAGATTTTCAAAAGATTTTTGGGGCTGTGCCACTTCTGTAAAAGGCAAGCACCTGAACTGGAAGGGACATCTGGCCACAGCAAATCCAACATGCCTCTGTAGCTCGACCTTGATCTGTACCTGGAAGTATGAGTCGGCAGGTCGATTGACACTAATTGGTCTTCCAGCTGAACTATCCTTGTGACTGTCTGCATGGCCTCCATCTTGAACATCTTGGTGTGTATGTACACATTCGATTCCTTAAAACTGAAATCGATTAGAAGGCTCCTGCCTTAGGTACTAGAAAAACTGGGGAGAAAAGCACCCAGATGATTCTATGTCTTTGGCATCCCTGGAATGATGGTCTTGTAGCAGTATAAATTCTTAAACAATCTTGCAAACATTCTCTCGTCTGAGATCTGTTGGTCATAAATGAAATTGATTCAGTGGTCAACTTTGGAATCTTTCATTGTACTCCCACTTAACTGTCTTCTGGACCCACTGGTCTATGAGGATTTTTGTCCAAACCCTCCAGAAGGAGTCTACAATCATCAACTTCACTCAGGCCTCCTGGCCCCAACTGGAAAAAGACTATCTCTGAGCCCACCTTCAAAAGACCTTTCAGCCATCCTAGGAGAGAGAGAGAGAGAGAGAGATCCTTTCCCCTGCAGATCTCCAAGAGTGTTTACACCATTGTTTGATGCCTGGTGGATACCATCCTGTGCTGCCCCATCTCCATGCTCGCTGTGACATCATTCACGGCTGCTTTCAGGCTGAAAGTAAAGCCGGGAGAGCAGTGCGGTGCACTACATATACAAGACAGGAAAAAAAACTCAAGGGAGGGGCAATGATGACATTGCAGAGCTTTTATAATAGCACACCTGTACAATATTAATGCTCTTTAAGCATCATTATGCCCGCAGCCCGGCACACAGGGCACACAGTTTTTAGAAAGATTTACTTTTAGCATTCTGGGTCTCCCAGCTCCATGAGAGGCTGAACATGGAGGGGTTGGTTCAGCAGGGGGGGAGGGGATATCCTTGCAGAAAAGCACTTACCAACTGCAATCCACAGGTGGCCTGGAGCATGACCAAAAAAAGAGAACACTTCAGTTGGGGGAGGGGCTGTCTTTTATTTAGCTAGGAAGAGGTGGTCCTGTGGGCTCCAGAGGAGGTGTTACCCCGTTGTGTGTGCTGAGGTGGGCCAGGAAATTTGGGATTTTCTTTTACTTTCACTTTCAACGATAATAATAAACAGGACAAATAGAGAGGGTGAAGCTCCATAACTGGTGTCACTTAGGGCCAAATTCACTGTACCTCCAACGCTGATTTTGTTTTATTTTACCTCAATTTTGACTATTTTTAGGTGCAAATGTAATTCACTAAAACACCATCAGAAACGTTATGAGCAGTGTCAAATTCACTAAGATCAAATAAGGTCAGGACTGGACTTAAAAACAGTCCAGCTAAAAGGTGGACTCATTTTTTCAAAATCACAAAATATGGCAGGAAAAAAAATAAAAAATGTGTGGGAAAGATGTGTTATATGATTTTGAGCTAAACTGCTTTTAAACTGTGTGAAAAAGTTAAGTAGAAAAAGATATTAATAAAAGTGTAAAACGCAAAAATAGCTCCAGAGTCAATTTATGCATATATATATATATATATATATATATATATATATATATATATATATATATATATATATATATATATATATTGTGACAGGAAGTCAGGTAAATCTGGGAATGTAGTCACTGAGAGGAGACACATTCCCACCTGCTTTGAAAGTTCACTGATACTATAGGGTGTTGGCTGCAGAGAGAGCCAGCAGGAAGTGAAAACCATTCAGCTGTTCAGAATGAGGAGATCAAGGTCTCTATAATTTGTCCAGAGAAAATCTATTGAGTGCTGCCTCCTGTCGCCGTGTGGGCTGGGAGAGGAAGGCAGACATACGTGTACCTCCCGACGCCGTGTGGGCATGGGAGAAGGACTGCTGCCTCCTGTCGCCGTGTGGGCTGGGAGAGGGGGACAGTCGGATGTGTGCCTCCCGACAAGCTGGTGAGCATGGGAGAAGACCCCCTACAGCGATGTGAAGCTAAGGAGGGTAACCACGAGTGAAGACGTCTCAAAGGTGAGAAGACAAAGTGTTCCATGTGAAGAGTGTGAAGAGAAGTGTTCCATGTGAAGAGTGTGAAGAGTAAAGGGACCTGTTAAATGAACTGTGTTCAATGTGAAGAATCTGAAGAGTAAAGGATCCTGTTATAAATGAACATGTGCTGTGTGAAAGAAAACAAAGGGACATGTTAAATGGACAATGTTTGTGCTGTGTGAAAAGCAAACAAATGG